>NC_053133.1:24797081-25454581 GCF_010015445.1 Perca fluviatilis
TTTGTGCAAATACACACAGTGGTCCACAGATTAGGACTTGTTCCAGTGTTGTAATGACAAAACATGGATATTTATGATTTTTTTACACAACAAATAAATAAGTTATCTGACTTAAAACTATCTTCAGATTTACTAAATATAGTTCTCCCAATATATATATAGTATAAAAAGGCCTGGGTGAGGGTTAATAACACCCCGTCAAACACAAAGCTGGTTGCAGGTTCCTTCATAGTTAAGGGAGGTTTTCATCACGTTTATCAGGGCACAATATCAGGCATTAGGTACACAAGGATTTATGTAACAACATTGTGGTTATTGCAGTAACAGCATTCAGATTTTGTAATTATGTTTGTGTGGTGTTCTGTATGTGTCACAGATGCGGAGAAAAAAAACGCATTTAACAGGAAATGTAATTTAAGTCTAGAGCTGAAATCATTCATCAAATAACCAATTAGTTGTTTGATTTTCAAGTTTTGGGAATGGATTAATTATTTATCAAGAAAAATGCCAAACATTCTCTGTTGCGTGCAAACAACGATTAGTTAGATATTTAAAATATAGTGTAAAAAGAAATATAAACTCTTAAAGCTACGATCAGTTGGTAAAACATATCAAAAAGCATTTAACCCACCAACAACTTGATAAAACAAATAAAAACTTTATTAGTTCATTTTATCTGCTTGATTTCTTTCTTATTTTTGGCACATATTTAATCAATTATCTACTTTAATTTTCACATTTCATTACACTGTGTGGCTAACTAGCTTAGCTGAAAACAGTGATAGCTAAACACACTGAGCGCCAGCATTTTCAGCTAGCTACTTTGCTAAAGCTAACGTTTGTGATTAAACTACAGCAGCCAGTGCAGTTAATGGTAACAAAGATCCTCTTTACACCATATTCTGTACAGCATAGGTTTGTAGTATCACGCTTGAAACAGTAGCTAACGTGTTTTAGCCAGCGAGCCAATGCTAACAAAGTTTGCTAGCTAACACTATTTGGAAGTTTACAGGCACCATGCTAATATCTTCATAACATTATATTCTTTTCTATTCTCTTCATTAAAGATCACATTGGACATAAGTCATGGCCATTTAAATGTGTATGATTTAATGCTCACTATGTCAAACAAACGTAACAAAAATACTTCAAAATAGCATTAGCTAGCTAAGTTTGTAATTGTTTTTTGCTAGCTAAAATGCTTTAGCCACTATTACTATTAAGACTATATTATTATATAACTGATTGGAGGTTAAAGGAAAAGTATGAAGCGTTAAATCTCTGTTACACTCAATTTAAATTAATTAGCTAAAAATATTTTTTATTAATATATTTTGTCATATATTTGGAAATGGTTGTGGACATTTTCACTATTTTCTGACATTTGCAACCTAATAATCATAATTATTATCAACAAATTGATCAATAATATAAATAATTGTTAGTTCTTTAGCTAGTCAGTCTACATGTGTGTTTTCACACAGGAATGCATGCTGTTACCACAACAACCACAATAGAGACGCAAACCACCATGGGACCTTATTTGAGAAAAGAATACGTACAGTAGTAAACGGCGAGAAACAAATAATGTTTTGATCCTGTTTGAATTGTGCCACGAATTACACATGTGTTTGTCAATTCAAAAGATAATTTTGCAAGTCAAGAAAGTCTCAGTTTGTTGTGAAACTTTGAAATATAAGACTTATTTGAAAGACTAGCTAATCACCACATAGTCGCATAAGCGACGTCTCGCTGAAGCTACGATGCCTGTGTGTTGGGTACTGGGATGTTACGTTACTCACACTAGCAACGGATCTTGCTTGTTCGATAAAAAATTGCTGGATAAAACACATAAGGTAAGATAACGTTATATTTGTGTGTGGAGCATAGCTAAGGTACCTAGCTAGCTAGCTAGCTAGCTAGCTAGCAAGCAAGGTGGCGTATATTGAGCAGGCGGGACGAGAGATGTAGTTGACAGAGCTTTTTCACACAAAACTAATCGGTACTACAACAAACTGCAACTTTCTTGACTTGCAAAAGTATCTTTTAAAATTGACATCATGTGCGTAATTCATGGCACAATTCTACGGAGCCCCTAAAGGGACATTTGGCTGCTGTTTTCATGCGTGGAAATGACAGAAAGGGGCTTTCGTGTGGTCACGGGAAAGTTTCTGGTGCGCACGAGAAACCTCCAGGGCTCCGTACTGTTCAAAAGAAGAAAAAAAAAAAAAGAAGATTTGTCTCTCGTCGTCGACTACCGTATATATTTCTTCCGAAATAAGGTCCCGTGAGGGCCAACGGAAGCGGAGGGACTTTGCCTCTCACTATGTTTACAGTGACGTCACCGAACGTGAGCCAGAATGAATTTAAAATCTAAACCGTGAAAAATCGTCAAGGTGCCACAGCTCATGCTGTTCTGTCAAATCCTGTGACACTGATGTTTTACCATAATTCCTCTGTCAGCAAAATATGTCAGCTATATAGACAAACTCTAGAAATGTGCAGCAAAAGAGTGAACACCGCAAACCCCTACAACAGCATCTTTAGTGTCTCACAGAAAAAGCATCCAGCAATAAAAACAGAGGGCCAGACACGATGCAGCCTGCTGAAATTTCAGGGTTTTTGATTCAAAGCGCTGGCAGTCTCTGCCTCACAGTGGATATGGACTGTACAGTAAGTAGAACCGCAGCGCTTGCCTTCCTGTCCGGAGTAGCGTCGCCATACACGAGGATGTCAGGCTTCGTGGGTTCAGACGTAAAAACCCGTTTCTGGAGATGACCATTTTTCCTCCTTCATAAAAGCGGCTCTCTGACCCTCAGAGGACGAGGACAGAGACAGAGGACCGGTGGGTTTTGGTTTCAGGGATGGACCTCTGTGGCGGGCTCCGGATACTCCGGGGGGGTGACGGCTGCAGGCTGGGCCAGGGTGGAGAACCAGGAGGACATGGCCGACTTGGCGCTAGTCAACGCTCCGCCCACGGACTGACCTGGGAGCAGAGGTGGAGAACAGTGAGATGTCACTTACAAAACAGGTAAATACATGTTTGTTTTTACGATTTTTGTCTTACTGATGAACCAAAATGGGTCCGTAGCACCGAAAAAGGTGCCATACATGGTACTTTTCTCTACTTTGACTTATTTAAAATCATTATTTTTCAAACTGTCCACTGTATTTTATTTTGAGCAACGTTTTGTTTGTGTTTAGACATTTGACATTGAGAACATTAGCATCTTTTTGTTCAGTAAAATGGGTTTTTATAGAAAAAAATTCAGTTTTGACATGAACTGTTGTCAAGCGCTTTGTTGCAGGAAAACTGTCGGACACAGGAAGTAAATTTATTTTATATATTTCCACATCTTAACAGTGCAATTAAAACGTATAAATATAGTACAATATTGTGCTGACAAAATGTATTTTAGAGTTCATCTTAATTGTTAGCTTACATTTATCAACAAAAAAAAATCTAAATCCCAAAACTATAAACAAAAAACAACTACCCAACGAACGAATATCCAAAAAGTCGAATATTTGGGTCCAGCCCTAAAAAAATAAATAAAATAATTTGCCGGTCTCGGCTTCTCATACAGTATGTGAGGATTTGCCACTTTACTCTTTTTATACTATACATTTGGAAACATTTTTTTTCACGATTTATATTTAAATTGATTATGCAAGCCGGTATACTTGCAGTTTAGTGTCCCAAATTCCCCATACAATGTCCTTAATTATGAACCTGCTAAACCACCTGTTTAACAGGTGTTTGGGTTATGGTTATGGTTATGGTTATTGTTAGGGCAACCTGTCTCAAATAAGACCCTCATCATTTGGGACGCTCCGTTTTTGGAAAATAATTTGGGACACTAAACTGCACGTATACCATTCAAGCCTTAGTTGACATGATTTAAGAATGATGATAGGAACTGCGTTGGTGATCTGTTTAACGTAGAAATATTGTCTCAGCAGCAGAGTCGAGACACTGATCCCTTTCAGCTTATTTATGGGACGCTACCCTGAGTAACGGTTCCCCTCAGACGTCTCATTTTGGGGACCGTTTCCTGAGCTTTCTTACCCACTGCCTTCCCCGTCTGGACCACGCTGCGACTGGTGGTCATCATGGCGTTTCCGATCTTCTTCCCTCGCTCGCTGTTCTGCACCGAGCTGCAGTGGACATGAAGGAGAGGAGAAAACAAAAAGATTAGAAAAACCATGTATGCATGCACGCCCCCGAATCCCTTTCTCCAGTGTGACATTGTAGGAATTCTTCTTCCCGGAAAATACAACAACAACAAAAAAAGTGCTGTTGCTAAATGTTGCGCCAACCTGTTAAGAGGGGATTATGTAAGAGCGGAGGCTGAGCAGCAGTCACAGGTGGGGTGTCTGGTGATCAGAGCTGACCTGAGAAGCGGAAACGAGCAGGCCGCGTTTCACAACAAACGGGACGGCCAAATGGGGCTGCATCTGAACAGCAGCCTGGTGCGAGTCCAACGCGCAACCTTTCACACGGATCCCCCCACTGGCCTGACATTCAGCAGGAATCTCACTCCTGCATCATCTGGGCAAACAGCAGCGTGCTTCAAAACGCGATGCGCGTACGTGTCAGCAGCTGCCACGGTGTGTCTTCACACCCTCTAATGATGCCAACGATTTCATCTGGAAATAAACCTGGTCGCTTTGAATCTCCCTACACTGCTGCTGCTGCCTTGTTGTGATCACAACAGTTTAAAACCCTCGAAAGCCTGAAGGCAAACGGCAGTTTTATATCTTTGCCAATTCCGAGCTCATCCGTTCAGTCAGTATCAGCTGCGAATACATCAGGTGGAACCTACACTTTCTTCCTCAGTAGCGTGCAGGGTTATTTTAGTAAACTAAAACGAAAATAAGCAGTAAAAGATATTTTTAGGAAACTCAATCAAAACTAAATACCTTCCAGAAAACCTCAAACTATATTGGCAGGTAAAATAACGAATACAAATTGAATGAAAATGAATCATTTCAGTTTTTCCTACGAAAAAAAAGGAGACGGCATGAATTACCGTCAACTCTCGTGACATTGAAAAAATGGACTGAGTTGCCACGAGATGGCGCGGTGTCGTTATTGCGTCACTTCGGACACTAAAGTAGCGCAAAGATTCAACATTAAAGATCATGGCTATTCTCCAACAATGTAAAATGTGTATATATAAATATATATATATATATATATATATATATATATGTGTGTGTGTGTGTATATGTGTGTATGTATGTGTATATATATATTTATGTAGAAACCAATAAGGAAACTCCAAGGCACTCTCTTTTAGAAAAATACTAAGCCTTTATTTATGGCTTGCTCATCATAAATCTTAAAGTACTCCGACGCGTTTCGACATACAAGCATATATATATCTATATATATATATATCTATATATATCTATATATATATATATATATATATATATATCTATATATATATAGATATATATACACAAGTAAAACTAGCAAACACTCTGAAAACTACCGTAACTAAAACTAAACTGAAATCAAAAGGCGAAAACTAAATTAAATTCAAAACCAATTCAAAATTCAAAACTATTATAACCTTGCAAAATCACCATCATGCATTACCTTTGCATGAGCATACCAAGTGAGGAAAAACTTGTTTTGTTAAATAACTCCATAGTCAACCAGGGCATTTTTTTTTTTTTTTTCTTTTCAATGTGAAAAGTTGTATTTAGGTGTTTGAACTTGAAACTTTTCCTCAGTGAGTTACAGCTACAGTTTATTGGTTACTGACCTGGGCGGGTTTTTTTTTTTAGTACACAATGTGACAATAACGCATTTATAATACACTCTTTATATTTTAAATATGTCTTGAATATTGGTCCAGAAGCCTTTGCAACTGAAGGAAGAAAAGTGATTGATTGCAGATTTCAGCTTCAACATGATGCTGTCTCCTTCCTAATTATTAGTTGCCAGTAAATATAGTAAATAGAAGCAACTGTCAGAGCCAGGGGTGTCAGACTGGGAGTAGAAATGGGACTGAGTACCCAGGGCCCCCCATGTAAGGAGGGCGCAAAGAGATGCTAGAATGAATAGCTGTGGATGTGGGGAGGGGCCCATAGAGAATGCCTTTCTATAGGGCCCAGAATTTTGTGCTACGCCCCTGGTTACAGCCAAGATTCATAGTTAATCTAAAAGAGACCTTTAGCTTGTAAAGTCTGTGTATGAAACCTAAAACCAAAGAGAAAGTGAGATGTGTGTGTATGTGTGTGTGTGTGTGTGTGTGTGTGTGTGTGTGTGTGTGTGTGTGTGTGTGTGTTTGTTTTTTTGCTGGTATAACTGCTGTCAAGATAGACAGTGTTTATCTGACCACAGCATCAACATGACAGCTCTCTGTGCAGAGTAAACCCGGCGCAGCGTGAACTGGCACCACGGCTCGCTGCCTCCGTGGCGTCCCGGGAGTCAGGCGGACATCAACTCACGGGGACACCGAGCGGGATCCACCAAAACAAGCTGCGGTTGCTAGGATCTGTGATCCAGCTCCATCGGCTGCACGTCCACCAGGAATCTGTCCTCGCTGTGCCAGCTTCCTTTTGTCTTTTATTTTCAAAAGTTAAGAGACGCGCTATTGTGCATTCCCAGCCGAGCTGAGAGGCTTAGCGTGTTTTTGTCATTCACTTTAAAGCCACTAGGTGTTTGTAGGACATTGAGACAATCCCATGGAAACATGAGAGCAGTCTGTGTGTTTAATTAGTTGTTTTTGACTGATTTCAAACTCTAAAAAGTGGTTTTAGATATGATTTTTACCACTCAACAGCACCATAATCTCTTATGTAGTACTGTTGACATACTGATCAATGCCACTAGTGCACTGATTATGTTTCCAGATATTCAAAATAATCTCGTTTTCATCACCTATTTATCATAATGTGAAATATTTGGGGATTAAAAAAACATATTATCTTATATAACTTGTTTTTTTATACACTTATTTATTCATTATTATTTTCAACATAAAGTATATGGTCCAAAAAAATCCCAAAATGGGCCTTTTACTTCAACTCAAGATCTCAAAGCTTTCAAATATATCTAAATAACAGGGAAATGTCTTAAAATAATGCGAAAGACATCTAGAATCACAATTTAAATGTCTTGTTTAATATACTTATATAAATGTGACATACTCTAGCATGTTAAATTGAAGCTGTTGAGGGGAAATTTGGGGGGGAATAATGGAAACACTGTGGTTAAATAAATCATATTTCAACTTTTTTTTTTCAGATGCCACCCAGCCTCCCAAAAGCTTTCCAACAGTCTAACAGAAAGCAGCCCCCCGAGCTGTGTGTACACGGTTAGCTCAGAGAGGACACACTGGCTCTCCCGTCTCGCTGGCTGACCCAAATAAACAGCTCCTTTACTGCGGGGCAGTGCGGTACGCTGACAATAAAGAAAAGATCCTCCAACAGCGAGCGTCTGCCTGCAGCCGCGCATCAACATCTCCGCCACCGGCTGCTCTTTGTCCCACACAGACGACGAGGAAATGTGAAAAGTGCTTCCATAACACGCACGCAACACAGCACATTCACAAGGAAGTCAAGCTGGGGCCTGGCTTTTTTTCTTTTTTTTTTTCTTTTTCTTTTTTTTTTTCTTCTTCTTTTTAAATAGAGAGGAGGTGGCAGGGCAGCATCAGTGGGACAAAGAGTGATGAGCTGGTGGATGGACTCAGCTTTCTGCTTTTACTTTCTCAACCAGCAGCCTGACAAGTGGAGAACATCAGACCAGTCACCGTCTGTCCCAATAACCCCAGTTCCCCTGCGTGCAGCCTCAAGTTGCAGCAAAACAGCTCCATGTTTTTTTCTTTACTTATCTACCGTTTTTTTATTTATTGTTTTTGGGCTAATAACTGCAGACTCTTCAAGAACATTATGTAGAGCAGGGCTCTCAGAAGTGATTATGAGGCCACCTGCATGTTAAAGCCTCTAAACACCCACGCAGGTGATTTCAGTTATTGTGACCGTAGTCTCGCTTTGCCAGACCTTCCTCCACAGCGCTGCGGAGGAGGCTCTGGCTAGTCCACACAGCATTCCCGGGACGGGAGAAAAACGTGCTCTGGTTTATTGGCATTTCTTTAAACCAATCACAATCCACGGTGCCTCTGCAAAATCGCCTCGGGACATGTGTACGTTCAAAAGTTGTTTTAGTCGTGCAACAGAAAACTCCGATTGGACAGATAGTCTAGCTAGCTGTCTGGATTTACCCTGCAGAGATCTGAGGACCAGTTAACCATAGTCCTCAGAAATCAAACACAAAGGAAGCGGAAGGTGACGGAAATCCGGGGCGAAAAGCGTGATCTGGCAGAATTTCTGGCGGCAGCCGGAAGTAGAACGTCGTGGATACAGACTATTCTGACTGTTAGAACCTGTGCTCAGGTTTTGACATCCTTTTTGAGATGTCCGTCTGCGAGGCCTGAAGCTTCTGGCAGTCATGTAAACACTCGTCTGTGATGTTCAAGCACGCCGCTTATCTGCCGTCTCCGCTCAGAGAACACGTGTAGGAAAACCTCACACGCACGTTCCCAGAGCGGCTCTGACACAAAGCCAAAGGGCAGGAAATGAGATGCGTTTATTCCTGAGAAGCTCCGATGGCAGAGTGCCAAACTTCCTGCCTACGCATCCAGAGTTCTATAGTGCAGCGAGGGGAGCGGAGAGCCAGCCGTGCCCCTTCACCCCCCCCTTCCTGGTCCGTGAACACACCATGGAGGAGGCAGCCCGGACCGGTCACCACTTTTCATCAGACAAAGAATCCGAAGCAATCACGAAATGTTCCGATTTGCATTTAAATTAAAACACGACGACGGCTTTAATTTAAGGATTGTTATAATTAGAGAATAACCTGTCGATTAGTTTCCCCGAGTAATAGTTTGGTCCTTTAAACTTCACAAAATAGTGAGAAAAAAAAATCCAATCACAGTTTCCCAAAGGGACATCTTCACATTCTTCTTTCCTTCCTTCCTCCTTTTAAGCTTTAATCTTCCCGTCCTTCTACCTCTCTGCTTCTGTCCTTACTTCCCTCTTTTCTTTCTTTCTTCCGTTTTCTTTCTACCTTTTTGACATTTACAATTCCTTCTTGACTTCCTTCGTTCCTTCTTTAATATTGTTATGTACATTATTGTCCTTCAGGGTCTTGGGTTATTTATTTATTTTATATTTAATCAGGTTTTAACATCAGTTAGCCGATTATAAAAATAAAGGCTTTATATGAGTCAATTTCTTACATTTCAACTCCTGTGGGACCTTTAATCACATTTCGACAAATTCTTAAATCACTGGACGAAAATGTGTTGCAACATTAAACACTTAATTGATTGGTTACTGAAATATTTCATTGTAAAGATCAGAGCTTTCATTACATTTAGTATATATTTTATCATGATATCATCACAGAATTTTGTCTTTTCTTTTCATTTCTGATAGAATTCCCCGATGAACTAAACTAAACAAAGTTTAAGGTTTCCTCCCCAGTTTGTTTTTTTACCGAGAATTTACGACAGAGTTTACGGCGGACATGTCACCAAACACCCAGAGGTAAAGTGAGAGCTCCGAGTATCAGATCTCGTCATAAAGCTAAGTTAGGGACGAGACATGCTCAGCTGTGTGTGTGTGTGTGTGTGTGTGTGTGTGTGTGTGTGTGTGTGTGTGTGTGTGTGTGTGTGTGTGTGTGTGTGTGTGTGTGTTGCTGTGTTTATCCGGACGCCTAACCCCTAGGACGCGGCGCTCCAGCTGTGGACGGAGTCACCTTTTCGTCCACATTTCCTGGAATGAAACCGGAGCTGGAGCTGAAGAAGTCTCTCCTGCTGAGTTTTTCGAGAATGAAACCCACTCATAATGAATGACTTCACCTTGGACCACTGTGACCAGCGAGCGGCTGGATCCACCCACAAACAACGCATGAAGGAACGCACTGCTTTCTGTAATATTTACTGTATCAAGTATTCACTCAGCTGCACTGAGCCTGAAAACCATTTTTGGAAATGTAATCATTTGTGGTCTAAAATGCATTAAGACAAGACAGGAGAAGGCACTTATCAACTTTTAGAGACTTAAAAAGACTATTTAACCCGGGCAAAGGCATTGATTAAAACTATATAAAAATAGCGTTCTTTTCACCGTTAGTCTCGTTTGCTGTTACAGGTCATTAATTATCATCAGATGGGACATTACACAGTTTCAGAAAGATTTAAAAGTTACATATAGTTACTTTAAAGGTCCCATGGCATGACAATTTCACTTGATGAGGTTTTTTAACATTAATATGCGTTCCCCCAGCCTGCCTATGGTCCCCCAGTGTCTAGAAATGGTGATAGGTGTAAACCGAGCCCTGGGTATCCTGCTCTGCCTTTGAGAAAATGAAAGCTCAGATGGGCCGATCTGGAATCTTCTCCTTATGAGTATTAGGGGACCACTAAGGTCTATATAAAAGAGACTTCAGATACAGTATTAGGGGACCACTAAGGCCTATATAAAGAGACTTCAGATACAGTATTAGGGGACCACTAAGGTCTATATAAAAGAGACTTCAGATACAGTATTAGGGGACCACTAAGGTCTATATAAAAGAGATTTCAGATACAGTATTAGGGGACCACTAAGGCCTATATAAAGAGACTTCAGATACAGTATTAGGGGACCACTAAGGTCTATATAAAAGAGACTTCAGATACAGTATTAGGGGACCACTAAAGTCTATATAAAAGATACTTCAGATACAGTATTAGGGGACCACTAAGGTCTATATAAAAGAGACTTCAGATACAGTATTAGGGGACCACTAAGGTCTATATAAAAAGAGACTTCAGAAATAGTATTAGGGGACCACTAAGGCCTATATAAAAGAGACTTCAGATACAGTATTAGGGGACCACTAAGGTCTATATAAAAGAGACTTCAGATACAGTATTAGGGGACCACTAAGGTCTATATAAAAAGAGACTTCAGATACAGTATTAGGGGACCACTAAGGCCTATATAAAAGCATCCAAAAAGCAGCATGTCATAGGACCTTTAAACCCCTTCTTTATTCCTCTTTACTGTTTTTTTTTCTTGCTAAAAAATAAAGAAAACATTATTTAAAGCAGGAGTCCCAACACCTACCTACCGCCACAAGATCAGGCCCCTTACATGTTAAGAAATCCAGCCTACAAATATATCCTTTAAATTTTCCTAGTTTCGATTTTCCTCCAGTCTTTTATTTTGGAGGGATTCCTTTCAGGAAGTACAGAGCCTAATCAGCGTCAAAAGGAAGACAAAACCTAATTTGTGCTCTTAAATGAATTACTGTATGCGCCGAATCAATGGACATAATGTTACACAATACTGTTAACATGTTAACAGATGTTTAAGGGTTGCAAAAGAGTGTTCTAACAGGCCAAAGATCTCCTTCAAAGTAAAAGCAAAGGTGTCTGAGTAAACGGGCAAAATGTATTTAAATGATTGAATAAAGTTAAAATGTATGGTTAAAAAACATAGTTGGATTTACCACTAATTTAGGAGGTTTTATAGTAACTTTCTACATTGTCTTTTTAAAGTCTCTCCTTCAAAGTAAAAGCACAGGTGTCTGACAACAAACAACTAGGTAAAAGTGAACAAAAGTTGGGCAAAATGTACTCAAATGATTGAGTAAAGTTCAATTTAGTATTAGAAAAACATGGTTGTTAAACTCAAGATCCTGGAGGGAATTTGGATGGAAGAATTTAGTACGATTTTTTATAACTCCCAAATTAACAGCACTTCATACAGGCTCACAGAGCCGTGGCCTTTGCTGGAGGCAATGTGATACCCCGATGGCTAATCACTATCATATTTTCTGGGCATGCCCAAAAATGAAATTGTTTTGGCAAGGAGTAGTGGCAGAGAGTAAGAAAATATTGGGGGTAGAGGTTGATTTTTCGTTCAATACTATATATTTAGGTAAAATACCAGGAAATGTTTTAGATAAGGATAAATATTTATAAAAAATATTGCTTGCAAGCAGTAGGAAAGCAATAACCCGTAAATGGTTGCAGGTTGACCCTCCAACTAAGGATCAATGGCTAGGGATCGTAAACAAAATATACAGTATGGAGAGACTTACATTTATATTAAGGCTCAAATTTGACAAATGTAACAAGTTGTGGGAAAAATGGATTATGTATGTAAACCATTGAGGAAAGTGTGATATTGTATATCAAGATGTTGGAATTATGTTGTGATACTGTTTGAGCATCCATGATAACTTTGTGTTCTTTGTTCCAATAAAAAAAAACATGGTTGTTTTACCACTAATTTTAAGATTTTATTGTAACTTTTTATATAGCCTTTTTTAAAAGGAGTAGGACACCGAAATGAAGAAAAAGCCACAATCTGTTTTTTACTGCTCCACTTGTCCAACGTCTCGTCTTTACAGTGTCATCTTGTCACCACATGAGGGCAGCAGCATGCATGTTTTTGGTGAGCACGACATCAACGGAGCTACTGGGGGGAAAAAAATCTGATACGATGAAGTTTGAAAGAAAGATAACTAGGTCAGAGCTCTGCTGCTGAATGTGCCCGGCGGCCATGCATCCCTCATCTTATCTGATATTTATGTTTTTTATGTTGTCGTTTCGGACGTTCTGTGTCAGAACGTTGCCGTATTTAAGGCTGATGAGGAGTTAGTCAAAGACAGTGGACGGTAAAGTTGCATGTATTGTAATGTACAAAGCAGGAGACAAAAGAATGAGAGAGTACTCACTGTGAGAGTCGTAGTTTCACATCAGCAACACTGTACTGGCCCTGGAACGGGTGTCTAGAATAGAATAGAATAGAATTCTTTATTGTCATTGTACAGGATACAATGAAATTGGATGTCATTCCTCTTGGTGCTTTGCAAAATAAATAAACTAGAATTTAAAACATAATTAAAAAAAATAATAAATAAGAATGTAAAAGCCATAGATATAGAACATGCTCTATATCTATGGTAAAAGCAATATAGTGTCCAACCATTCTCAACCCCCCCTCCCCTTCCCTCCCACATACCTGCAATTTCCATTGGATACATAAAACTATGAGGTAAGTGAGTGATCTCTACAACAGAGATGTATGGATCACCCACAAGTAAACATTGTTATTTCATTGTATTTTTTTTTTTTATAAATTTTGTATTGAATTCTGGATAAATACTAGCCTGGATGCCAGCCGAACTTAGCCCCGCCAACAACATTGAAGGTCGGGAAGTTCACATTCCGACTAGAATCTGAGTAAGACCATGTCAGCCTAGATAAATACTGGATCTGAACAGTTTAGTTGCTTGGGAAAATGCCTGTAAACAAGGCCACTATTACTCCAAATTTTAAAGGATTTTGCAACTGCATAACGTGGTGTTTTTGATTTGCCAATACTCTGTTTTTTCCCCCCAGCCATTCATCCCATTTATATTGTTTTTAAAGACCTGACCCAGACGACATTTTGTCTCGACCCTTGATGTCGCGGAGTAAATTGAGCTAAAATGACGTCGTGAATGGTTTCTCATTCCTACCCCGGGGTGATGGCGGCCATGGCGGGATGCTTGTTGCTGTACCACACGCGGTAGTTGTGGGTGATCTTCCAGGCTGCGACGAAAGGCGCGCCATAATCCGCCAGCAGCCGCTCGTTATCTGAAACAAAAGAGAAGCTTGGAGTCAGCGGACACGATTACGAATACGAAAAACTTTATTGTCCACGGATGTGAAAATTTCTCTTCGGTTTCACCAAGAATACAAGAGAGAGGGGACATTGCAAACAGTACATAGCCAAGACGGCAAGATGGACAAAAACAGACAATACATTTCATAAAAGACTTTACAAAGGTTACATTTACAAAAGTAAATGAGTAAATAAATAGATGAATATAGCCTGCTAAAAAGGCTTGCTGTGCATAAAACCTGCAACCCTGAAGTCTGCCTGGCCCTACGTTCCATGATTCTTAAGCACGGTTCCCAGTGTTATTTAGCACCTTCACAGCATTGGGGATGAAGGATTTCTTAAAAGTTGTTTCTATTTGTTGTTTGTACTCTAAAACGCCTCCCTGAGGGTAGGAGTTCCAATTCGCTGTGTCATGGATGGGAGGGGTCACTAATAATTTTCTCAGCTTTGTTTGCAATGGGTTCCTCATAAATAGTGTTTAAGCGCTTTTGTGGCTTCCCTATAATTTTTGAGGCCATGCTCACTATTCTCTGCAGTTTGTTCCTCCTTTGGATGTTTAGGTTAGAACTGGATTTACTGTCATGTTCTCTACAGAGGCCATTACGTGTAGACTGGGTAGACCCATAGACATATAAAAACTGGACCAACATTCCCTTGATGAAGAAGTTAAAGGGAAGCAAAGAGTGACACAATAAATGATTGAGTGAAGGAATGACTGGTGAGGGAGATCCAGACAGAAAAGAACAACTTAGTGACTGCCTGAGTCTCCACACCTTGCTGTAATGCGGAGGACAGTAAGGAGTGGAGGTAGAGGGTGAACTGGGCTCGGATCCACTCGTCTCCACCCTCCCAGCCCGTCCCGTCCAGGAAAACGTCGTCGCGGTTCTCGGTCACGTGTTTGACCAGGTAGTCGGCGAAACGTAGGTCCGCCGTCGTCAGGCTCAGGATCTTACGGAGCTCGGGGTCCTGGATGTGGACGCCAGCCTCTTCCACCTGCAACACATAACACAAAGTAGTTACAGTCAGGAACGTATCCCTCCTGTTGTCCTCGGGTCTAATTTGACCCATTTTCAAAAAGTTTCTGTATCGGTAATTTGGGTTTCTTTCAACCAAATTTAAAAAAAAAAACAAGTAAGTGGATGGTTCCATACGACGATCTTCACATGTAAAATAAATGATAAGTTCACTACTTTCATTGAATTTGGGTGTTTAATTTTAATTTTATAGCATCTGAAAAAAAGAATTGATAAAAGAACGTTGGAAAAAAGTGACAAAAGTGTCAAAAAAAAGCTTTAAAAACGTTTTAAAAAATCACAACGTCAAAAATAAAATCGACAAAAACGTCGGGAAAAGCGACAAAAGTGCTGAAAAAGACGACCAAAACGTTGAGAATTGTAGGGCATTTAAGGTCTTTATTTGACAGGACAGCTGAAGACATGAAAGGGGCGAGAGAGAGAGGGAGGGGGAATGACATGCAGCAAAGGGCCGCAGGTCGGATTTGAACCTGCAGCCGCTGCGGCGAGCACTGAGCCTCTGTACATGGAGCGCACGCGTGGTCAACAGGAGGACAACACAAGGGTTAAATATACACTTTGAGGTGCATTCAGCAGCGACTGAGGCAGTGATGTTTCCTGTGTCCTGTACGGGACTCTCACATCGCCCCAATACACCCCTACAGGTCTGATCTCCGGTCCCATCATTGGCCAGCGCAGCATGACAGCGGGTTGCGTTTCTCCAAATGTTGAGTCGCTCTCTGCAGGCCCGCTGCATTTTTTGGAGTGTCCCCCCTGCGGCAACCCCCAGCAGCCTAAACGCACTACCTCCATTCAAAATAAATGGAAAGACCTGCGTTTTTGCCGGACCGTGTTGACGCAGGCAGTCTGAACGCAGCCTTAAGGTGTAATTTAAAGTGACAGTTGGGATCTTTTAAAATGGGGTTATGTAGGGCACCCAGATAGCTTTTTGGAGCTGGAGAGAGCGGGCGCCCATATATAGACGTTTCCTCCTCAACGCAACGGGCCCGGGTTCAACTCCGACCTGCAGCCCTTTGCTGCGTGTCATTCCCCCCTCTCTCTCTCCCCTTTCAAGTCTTCAGCTGTCCTGTCAAATAAAGACCTAAAAACGCCAAAAAAAAAAAAAAATAGTGAGGTTATTTGAGGTACTTCAGTGACTTTGAGTAGATACCTCACAGAACAGTTGCTCTTTTACCTCTTTTGCCTCGCCAGTTAGTTGTGTTAGTCTGTTTGTTAGTTGTGTTCCCTTTACGTCTATAATATCTAACTTTCTCCATGAAGATAACATTATTTAGACACGCAGCAGGGCTTACCTCAACGATAGCATCACTGAGGTGCCTCTGCTGACGGAAGAGGATGTTGGTCGCCCCGGCAACGAAGCCGCGCACCGTCACGTCGGACAGGAGGTGATGCTGCTGCAAGGCCATGTAGGGCAGACACAGGTAACCCTGGCAACGAAAGGCAAAGGTCACTGTGTGTTAATGTGAGCTAATATCCTGCTGGAACTCAAAACACACACACACACACACACACACACACACAGACACACACACAGACACACACACACACACAGGGGGGATTATTTAATGAGTGTGTGGTTTGAGCTGTGAGAATGGTTTTACTCTTTTAGCTACTCCAAAAGTGTGAGGAAACACGAAAAGTTCACACACTGAGATCAATTTTTTTAATTTTTTTTATTTAACCCAGTCCTCCAAAAACATACAACTGACTTCCTGCAAAAAAAAAAACAGTATTTGATTGATTTTATACCAAATTTCAGGGGTTCTAACATGACAGGCTTAATTAGCTTTGTATCAACTTATTTGGCAATGGCCTGAATGTAACGGACGATCATTAATATAAAAACCTCCTTCTAGTCCACACTAGAGTGCGGATCGGGACGCATTTTTCTGTCCAAGCCCGGCCCGCGTCCGACAGAGCAGTAACCCGACCCGACCCGAACCTGACGCAGTTAAAATCTCTTTTTTTTCCTCATACTAATGACACATGTACGTTTGTTTGTGTGGAAAGCCCGCTTTTATTAAACAACTGTAGGAAGGCATTCGGAAATGTCAACAGATGAGCGCATCAGCGCACACGGGGCAACAAGCGCACGTCAACACAGGCGCGCACCTACATAATAAGCTTTTTTAAATTTAAAATGTTCAATGCCTTATCTTATTCAGTGCTGATGTGACCGAGCCCGACCCGGACATAATTTCTAAATATCTGTCCGAACCCGGCCCGGTTCGGGTATCCATCCTCTAGTCCACACAGCATTCCGGGATGAGAGAAAAACGTGCTCTGGTTTATTGGCAATTCTTTAAACCAATCACAATCGTCTTGGGCGGCGATAAATTTCGCACAGTGCCGCTGCAAAACAGCCTCGGGAAGAAACTTGTTTTGGTGGAACACGTGTACGTTCAAATGGTTGTTTTAGTCGTGCAACAGAAACTTCAGATTGGACAGATAGTCTAGCTAGCTGTCTGGGTTTACCCCGCAGAGATCTGAGGAGCAGTTAACCATAGTCCTCACAAATCCACCGGAGGTTAGAACGCCAACACAAAGAAAGAGGAAAGGGACGGACATCCGGCCGAAAAGAAGGCCATCTGGTGGAATTTCCGAGCAGCACCGGAGCAATCCCCTAAATGTATTGTCGTTTACATAGACTAGTGTGAGTGTTACCTTAGTGAAGATGGGGAGGGGCAGGCCGTACTGATCCTCCTCCAGACCAGACACCAGGCCCTGGACCACCCCTCCCTGCCCGCTGCCTGACTGGGGCTGCACGGTGATGGGCGTCCCCGGCTTGGAGTCGAAGGCGTCCAGGAGCTGCGTCTCTTTGCCCTCGGCGGCCTCTTTGGGACTGTCTTCCAACACGCTGGGGTCCAGAGTCTCCCAGTCGCTCTCCGAGGACTCTGGAGAGGTGCGCGACGGGGGTTTGAGGAGGTGGTTGTCCCCCTCGGTGCTGTTCCCGGAGGACGGAGACCCCGCGGCCGGCTGGGCGGTCTCCCCCGCCTCCGTCCCCAGCTTGGTGCCGGCGACGTCGCTGACGGACACGGAGACGAACTCCTCGGCTCCGGAGACGCTCTCCGCCAGACTCGGGTCCTCCGTCACGCTGCTCTTCGGCCGGTAGTGGGACGAGTCCACCAGGCCGTGCTCGATCATACCTGCACAAATCACATCACGTCAAAATGTCAGTATTTTCATCTCAGTCCCCTTAATCACGACTAATGCATTTTGCTCCTCTACTGCTTTTCGGTTTGACATAAGGAAGGTGAGGTAGTTCTTAAATGTCCCGATTCTTCCAGCGAGACTATGAGATGTTTTAACCCTCATGTTGTCTTCCATTCGACCATTCATTGTCCTCACGGGTCAAAAGTGGAGATGGTCCGATACCATTTTTGGCTTCCCGATACCGAATCCGATACCTGAACTTGCGTATCGGCCGATTCTGAGTACCGATCTGATACCAGCGTGTCATATATTTGATTATGTTTTAACAAATGTGTACTACTATCCCTGTGTGGATGGGATATGATTTCTATCTCTGTTGTCGGTCTGGCTCAGGTTAAACTCTTTGTGAAACATGAACAAATATGAACAATGAATGCCACAGAACTTTCTTTTACTATCCAGTTTGACCGTGTTTAACGTAGATTTTCTTTAGGGCTTTATTACGTGGTATCGGATCGGTGCATAAACTCCAGTACTTCCCGATACAGATACCAGCGTTTTAGGCAGTATCGGAACATCTCTAGTCAAAACTGAAAATCACTTTTTTCTAATGTTTTTCGTCTCTTTTGGCGCTTTTTTCATTGTTTTTGGCACTTTTGACGTTTGATTGATTTGACGTTTAACGCTTCTTTTCACTACCATGTATAAACACCACCAATACCAACATATTACTAGATTTACACCTATTTTTGGAATTCATGAATGCCATTTATAGGAAACTATACCTAATTCTTGAGTTAACAAGCAGAAATTATTTATTTTTTAGACTAATATTAAAGGAAGGATAATCACAGAATGGCATATGTCAACGTTCAGTCGAGATACTGTTTTGAAAAATGTCTATTTCTTTTCAAATGCTAAAAAAAATGAACAAAATACAAAATTCAATGAAAGTAGAGATTTTTGTTGTATTTGCAAAGCGCGTTGTATGGAATCATCCATGTTATTCTGGGGTAATCAAAATTAGGTAGTTAAAAACATCTTACCATATTTCTGACAATGGTTTTAGACAATGGGTCAAATTGTGACCTGAAGACAACACAAGGGTTAAGAAGAAATAACACATTCTTCCTTTTACGAATGAGAGTTCATTATCAAAATACGGCGGCAATAAAATACATTTGCGTCCATTTTTTTATGCTTATACTGTAATCTTATTTTTGTTGTTTGTGCTTTGTTCTGATGTGTATACCTATATTTGGATATGTTGTCCTGTAAAGTGTAAAATGTAAAGCATTTGGAGTTTACGTGTGATGATAGGTGCTTCCTAACTAAATTTGCCTGTGCTATACTATACTACCGTTTTCATTTCCCTTTTCTGTTGCTTCAAATGTTTTTTCCTTTTTTCCAACATGTTATGTCAAAACTTGCATCCTTGCACACCTGCTGACGCCACACGATCAATGGTTACATTTTATAAGAATATATTTCAATACATTATCGACCTGATACTGATTTGCCAATTGTTTTGACATTAGCAAAACTTTGTAAGGCTGTTTTGTGTCAATGCAGAGACTGTGTTTTTACGTCTTCTTTCATCAGTTTTTCCTCAGTACAGATGCATATTAAACACCCATGCACCATCTTAACAAAGGCCTGATTTAAAGTGCAAGAGGAGAGGAGATCTTTTGGAGCTTCTGACCTGGAAACAGTGATAAAACTGTCATCAGAGCTCCTACTAGTCTGTTGACAGGAGACACGTAGAACAGGACCTGCAGGCACAAACAACAGAACAATCAGAAACTGACTTTGATAAGTTCTGCGATGCTAGAAAAGAGAAACAATATGTTTTCTAATCGTACCTTCTTCTCCAGCAGAATGAGCTTGAAGAGGATGAGAATCTACGAAGATCAAAAAATGAAAAGAATTACTGAACCATTACACTACCAGCAGACACATTTTACAGCGTAACATTATTTGTCATCAACATGTAATCTTCTACCTTGTGTCGAAAGTGCAGTATTAAATCTCTCGGTGATAAACCTGAGGAAAGAAAACAGAGCATAAAAAGACGAGGACTTTATTACACTCCTATTAAAATGCATGAACATTTTGGTGCAGTTAACAACAATCAAATGGCTAATAACCACAAAAATTGTCTGTTTGTAGAATATCTGCACAACAAAACTGTTCAGAATCACTGTTTCTGAATGGCTGTTCAATCATTTTACTCCTTTAGTGAGTATTTATGTGATATAAGAAGTTATACTCACAAAAGCAAAGACAATTATTATATTTTTACAAAATAACACATATTAGAACCCTTTGTCTTTTCCCCGAGTTAAAATGGATTAAATACCTCATATTATGCTCATTTTCAGGTATATAATTGTATTAAGAGGTTGTACCATAATAGGTTTATGTGGTTTAATTTTCAAAAAACACCATATATTTGTCGTACTGCACATTGCTGCAGCTCCTGTTTTCACCCTGTGTGTTGAGCTAGAGTGAAGCATCTCACTTCTGTTCCATCTTTGTTGGGAGTCGCACATGCTAAGTACCTAGGTAAGGACTACTAGCCAGTCAGAAGCAGAGTATGAGGGCGTGCCCTGACAGTACCTAGGTAAGGACTACTAGCCAGTCAGAAGCAGAGTATGAGGGCGTGCCCTGACAGTACCTAGGTAAGGACTACTAGCCAGTCAGAAGCAGAGTATGAGGGCGTGCCCTGACAGTACCTAGGTAAGGACTACTAGCCAGTCAGAAGCAGAGTATGAGGGCGTGCCATGCTAGCAGCTAGGCGAGCATTATAACGTGTGTTACAAAGTGACCACGTTGGTCTCTGAAGTAAAGGCTGGACTACAATAGAGCTGTTTGGAGCAGTTCTTGAACAGTGTTTTCTGTTGGAGATGGTAAGTCCCTTTGGGGGGGACTTTGGGCTTTTTCACTTTGTAAACCTATAACATGCACAAAAAAATATATACAACACAATAAAGGAAAGGGAAAACGCCAAACAGCATAATATGAGCACTATAAAGTGGAAATAAAAACCACAAATTAGATTTAAAATCCACCATTATTTGTGTTTGTGTCACTAGTATGCATCTTGTCCTGCCAGCTGTGACACGCAACTGCACCGCGTGTCCGAAATGTACGTACAGAAACGAGAGTTTGACCCACCTAGATAAACCTGCGATCCCTCCAGAGCCGAGCCCCTCAGAGAGCCGTTCATGTGCTCGTACAGTTCCTGCAGGGTGGGAGGAGAGGAAACAGGGAGGGGTTAGCTGGAGGCGATAACAGAAAGGTCAAACATTAACAGACGCTTTGAGTCTCACCTTTAAAATCGAGATCTGCGAGAAGTCTTTCTCCTCGAAGTAGGCGTGTGTGATGAGCTGTAGTTTAGCTTGGAGCAGACCGTAGAGGGGCTGGGAATCACAACAAACCGTCAGCAGCCCATCATAAGCGTGTGACTCATTTACAGCATCGACCATAAACAACATTTGCAAGACAATTTCTGCTCACAGGGACAAGCAACAACTCAACCATCATGACTCCTGTTTTTCCAGAAATCTTTATCCAGGAAACGACCGGACATGATGAGATCTATTGTTTTCAGTTATGTCCTCATTTTGCTTCTCTTAGGAAAAAGTGTAAAGTGGACAGCTGACTTAAAGCAGCTCCAATATTCCAGTTTTATCTGGATGAAGACTAGGGCTGAACGATTTGAGAGAAAAAAAAAATCAAATTGCAATTTTTCTGCCAGATATTGCAATTACGATTCAATTTGCAATTATTTAAAAAAAAATAATAATATATATATACAGTGTGTGTGTGTGTGTGTGTGTGTATGTATATATATATATATTTATATATATATATATATATATATATATACACACACATATATATAAATAATATATATATCTAATGTTCAATATTCACTGTGTAACAGATAAAACATCTGAAACATCATCAAAACAGCTCTATATTCTTATGCAGGGGTGAGAACATGGTTATGCATTGCCAGCAATAAGTGCTTTTCTTTTAATAAGTGTGGAACATTGAACAGTCAAACACAGAGCATTTTTCACAAGAGCTAAAGTTATAATAATAAAGAAAAGTATTTATCTATTAATTAATCTATTATCTATTTATTTATTAAACAAAATATCAGTGCTTTCCTGTAATCCGAAATGTCTGATCTGCCTCAGTTCAACAGCAGCATCTACATATTGCACCTTCTAAGTGGAGCTTTCAAGGAGGCAGTTTAAGTGTTATGGGATGTACCCCATGTAAAGGGTTACATCAGTCGACAAAAAACGGTTTGACGTGGTGCGAGGGGAACCAATCACAATAATGTACTGTTGCGTGTTTCCGATTCAAAAAGACAGAAAGAAAAAGAAAAAAAACGAATGTTGAACATTAAAAACCTTACAAGAACATTGGCACCGGACCAAAAAGCATCCGGCCTTGCCCAATTTCACATCCTCTCTCCAACATTTTCCTCCTCTTCTACATGATGGTGATGAGCTCACTGGGCTCAGTGACTGACTCTCTGAATGTATTACTTGCAAAGAGGCTGAAATATTATTTTATTGTGTTGTGAAGATGAGAGCATCGTCCTCCGACTGACTCACCACTCGACTGAGGACGCAGACGCTCTTCTGAACCGTCTCCCTGGTGACGTCAGCCAGTCGGACCTTCAGGGCCTGGGGGTTAAAAACATTAAAACATAGAGATTTATTAGACCACATCGGGAGGCCTCTGTGGGCCTAATCGCTCTGCAGCCGGCCTCATGAACACTGATGTCATCATCAGAGACAGAAACGGGATGTGCTGTCATCTTATCTTATGCTTTGTGGTAAATACACTACATGGCCAAAAGTATGTGGACACCTGGACATTACAGCCGAACGTGATTGCTGAACATGTCATTCTAAAACCAACGACGCTGCTATAACAGCTCAGTGTGAAGAACAATACTATATAATATGACATCATTCATATAATTATACTCAAAATAAATAAAAAGAAATAAATAAAAGTTGACCATCTGTCGTCTTAGACGTGGCTCAACATACAGTGCAAAACAAACTGGGACAGTAAACATACAATATGTATGCCCTTACAACTTACAACTGGTTTTTTTAAGTTCAGTAAATGCAACATCTTTTCCATAACCAACCAGCACTACTTAGTCAACTTTTTGAATTAAGGACTTTTGCTTGTCTTCACTGTGGTATTGCTACTTTTACTTAAAAAGTAAAATATCTGAGGACTTCTTCCATCACTGGTGTCTATATACGTTTGAACATACAGCACATATCTGTGTATACACACTACAACAGTTATTTACTGTGCTAGACAACAAAATGAAGGCTTCATGAATCTGTAAGAATTAACTAAAAAACATATATGACTGACCTTTGCTTCTATTTGGCGATAACAGGAAACGCCGTAGACACACTTCATGTCTTCATTTAGTGGCGGCAGGTGAAAATACACAGTGTCTGCAAAAACAACATGATTACTCACATTAATGTACAATATCATGCATATTTTCGTATCCATCACGAGCATTTTGACGCCAAAAGAGACAATTCACAGAAAAAAAGCATGCATTTGGTACGACATTTGGAAGTCAATTAAATTTTATTCATAGTGTCAAATCATAACAGAAGTTATCTCAGGACACTTTACATATACAGTAGATCTAGAACATACTCTATATCTTACAGAGACCCAACATTTCTCTCCAAAATCATGCATTTGGTGCGATAGCGGTGAGCGGTGGGGTCTATTTGGGGATCGGTTTGTATTTGGTTATTTGGTTTGGTTGTTTAACCCACCTACCTTTCTAAACCACTAACCCTGGTCCCTGATCCCTGCCCACTGAGCTGGTAGCTCTGTAGCTCGGAGGAGAGCCGGTCGGACCATCTGTTCTGGCTGACTGGAGGTCAGCGGCTTCAGACAGGGAGGCCTCCTAGACCAACTGCTTTGCGAGCCCCAGTCTCCCGCCGGGCCGCTGGCCTCCAGCAGCCTGGAGCAGAGGCTCCGACCGGCTCAGCTCCGAGCTTCAGAGCTGTCCAGCTGAACTTAAAGACTCGACATGGGTTCTACTTATAAACTCCTCTGGGGACGTTTCGTGACCTCACTCATGACGTCATCACGAACTCGCAGCTGATTGGCCATTAGTTCTTTTGATGTGTCATAAAATTCTGCGATGTCATATACCGTAGACAATTCCAGTCTTTTGGAATTCCATTGCTAGGCAACAGCCTGGTCCCTTGTTAACTTCCTGTCAATTGACCGTTCGCAAAACCCCCGCCGAACGGTCCATGTCCTATCCTAGCTCAGCAACTGTAACTAAGAGAAGGACCCCCCGTCAAACATTGCGATTTCAGCAAGATGGTGAAACGATACGCCTATGGCACCTGCAAGTCTGACACCAGGTACCACAAAAGTTTAGAGGGAGGGGTCGTTTTTTGCCCTTCCAAAGCCCAAGACCCAAGCGGAAAGATGCAGACAATGGATTAAGCAGTGTGGGAGACCTCACTCACAGCTAAATGCCTTGAAGATTAATAAGCATAGCTACATATGTCTGCTCCAAGGTAAGTAAAGCGCGTGGCGAACTTATATCAATTATCAATAAGTAGTTTAAGTAGCTAAGTACATAACAGTTACAATCTGTAAAACTGTACTTAAGTTAACAGTTGTGGTTCTATATAGCATTATTTATCGAAAGTAGTAAAGTTAGAACATTAGATACTTTATTATTCCGTATTTCGGAAATAGGCAGCCTGATAGCCGTTAGCCTGTCAAGCACATGTTCCTATCGACACAGAGAATTTAGCAAGAGGTTGACGGTCATTGAACATATCCCTCCACTGCATATTGCAGCCCTTTCTGTCGTGCCCTGGAGGATATGTCTGCCGCATTACTCCAAAACCAATCACTTATACCAATAGGTATAGAGCTCAACCCAGCCATGGCTATGGTTCTGGTTCTCAATTGTTTGACGGGCGTGTAACAATAACTAGGGGCGTGGCTTTTGCGAACGGTCAATTGATGTAATGTGCGCGTTATTATGGAACCCACTAAACTTCTAGGCAAGACCTGCCCTTCAATAGCATTCACATGCTACTATTGGCCAGGCGTCCATGGTTACGCAAGGTAACAGAACCCGATTTGTTCATGTCCTATTCCCTGACCAATCAGCTATCCATCGGCCACGACCGGTTGGGGTCTGTTTGGGGATCGGTCTGTATTTGGTTATTTGGTTTGGTTGTTTAACCCACCTACCTTTCTAAACCACTAACCCTGGTCCCTGATCCCTGCCCACTGAGCTGGTAGCTCTGTAGCTCGGAGGAGAGCCGGTCGGACCCTCTGTTCTGGTTGACTGGAGGTCAGCGGCTTCAGACAGGGAGGCCTCCTAGACCAACTGCTTTCGCAGCGCCCGGTCTCTGCCGAAGCCGCTGGCCTCCAGCAGCCTGGAGCAGAGGCTCCGACCGGCTCAGCTCCGAGCTTCAGAGCTGTCCAGCTGAACTTAAAGACTCGACATGGGTTCTACTTATAAACTCCTCTGGGGACGTTTCGTGACCTCACTCGTGACATCATCACGAACTCGCAGCTGATTGGCCATTGGTTCTTTTGATGTGTCATAAAATTCTGCGATGTCATATACCGTAGACAATTCCAGTATTTTGGAATTCCATTGCTAGGCAACAGCCTGGTCCCTTGTTAACTTCCTGTCAATTGACCGTTCGCAAAATACCCGCCCTCGAACGGTCCTTGTCCTATCCTATCTCAGCAACTGTAACTAAGGAGAAGGACCCCCGTCAAACATTGCGATTTCAGCAAGATGGTGAAACGATGCGCCTATGGCACCTGCAAGTCTGACACCAGGTACCACAAAAGTTTAGAGGGAGGGGTCGTTTTTTTTGCCTTTCCAAAGCCCAAGACCCAAGCGGAAAGATGCCGACAATGGATTAAGCAGTGTGGGAGACCTCAATCACAGCTAAATGCCTCGAAGATTAATAAGCATAGCTACATATGTCTGCTCCAAGGTAAGTAAAGCTGGCGAGCTAACTTATATCAATTATCAATAAGTAGTTTAAGTAGCTAAGTACATAACAGTTACAATCTGTAAAACTGTACTTAAGTTAACAGTTGTGGTTCTATATAGCATTATTATCGAAAGTAGTAAAGTTAGAACATTAGATACTTTATTATTCCGTAGGAAATTCAGGCAGCCTGATAGCCGTTAGCCTGTCAAGCACATGTTGCTATCGACACAGATAATTTAGCAAGAGGTTGACGGTCATTGAACATATCCCTCCACTGCATATTGCAGCCCTTTCTGTCGTGCCCTGGAGGATATGTCTGCTGCATTACTCCAAAACCAATCACTTATACCAATAGGTATAGAGCTCAACCCAGCCATGGCTATGGTTCTGGTTCTCAATTGTTTGACGGGCGTAGTAACAATAACTAGGGGGCGTGGCTTTTGCGAACGGTCAATTGATGTAATTTATGCGTTATTATGGAACCCACTAAACTTCTAGGCAAGACCTGCCCTTCAATAGCATTCACATGCTACTATTGGCCAGGCGTCCATGGT
The DNA here is from genome assembly GCF_010015445.1 of Perca fluviatilis. Classification (NCBI taxonomy): domain Eukaryota; kingdom Metazoa; phylum Chordata; class Actinopteri; order Perciformes; family Percidae; genus Perca; species Perca fluviatilis. Next base: position 24,823,569 of record NC_053133.1, read on the forward strand.
TACGCAAGGTAACAGAACCCGATCTGTTCATGTCCTATTCCCTGACCAATCAGCTATCCATCGGCCACGACCGGTTGGGGTCTGTTTGGGGATCGGTCTGTATTTGGTTATTTGGTTTGGTTGTTTAACCCACCTACCTTTCTAAACCACTAACCCTGGTCCCTGATTCCTGATCCCTGCCCACTGAGCTGGTAGCTCTGTAGCTCGGAGGCGAGCCGGTCGGACCCTCTGTTCTGGCTGACTGGAGGTCAGCGGCTTCAGACAGGGAGGCCTCCTAGACCAACTGCTTTCGCAGCGCCCGGTCTCTGCCGAAGCCGCTGGCCTCCAGCAGCCTGGAGCAGAGGCTCCGACCGGCTCAGCTCCGAGCTTCAGAGCTGTCCAGCTGAACATAAAGACTCGACATGGGTTCTACTTATAAACTCCTCTGGGGACGTTTCGTGACCTCACTCGTGACATCATCATGAACTCGCAGCTAATTGGCCATTAGTTCTTTTGATGTGTCATAAAATTCTGCGATGTCATATACCGTAGACAATTCCAGTCTTTTGGAATTCCATTGCTAGGCAACAGCCTGGTCCCTTGTTAACTTCCTGTCAATTGACCGTTCGCAAAACCCCGCCCTCGAACGGTCCTTGTCCTATCCTAGCTCAGCAACTGTAACTAAGGAGAAGGACCCCCGTCAAACATTGCGATTTCAGCAAGATGGTGAACGATGGCCTATGGCACCTGCAAGTCTGACACCAGGTACCACAAAAGTTTAGAGGGAGGGGTCGTTTTTTTGCCTTTCCAAAGCCCAAGACCCAAGCGGAAAGATGCGACAATGGATTAAGCAGTGGTGTGGGAGAACTCACTCACAGCTAAATGCCTTGAAGATTAATAAGCATAGCTACATATGTCTGCTCCAAGGTAAGTAAAGCTGACGAGCTAACTTATATCAATTATCAATAAGTAGTTTAAGTAGCTAAGTACATAACAGTTACAATCTGTAAAACTGTACTTAAGTTAACAGTTGTGGTTCTATATAGCATTATTATCGAAAGTAGTAAAGTTAGAACATTAGATACTTTATTATTCCGTAGGAAATTCAGGCAGCCTGATAGCCGTTAGCCTGTCAAGCACATGTTGCTATCGACACAGATAATTTAGCAAGAGGTTGACGGTCATTGAACATATCCCTCCACTGCATATTGCAGCCCTTTCTGTCGTGCCCTGGAGGATATGTCTGCTGCATTACTCCAAAACCAATCACTTATACCAATAGGTATAGAGCTCAACCCAGCCATGGCTATGGTTCTGGTTCTCAATTGTTTGACGGGCGTAGTAACAATAACTAGGGGGCGTGGCTTTTGCGAACGGTCAATAGATGTAATTTATGCGTTATTATGGAACCCACTAAACTTCTAGGCAAGACCTGCCCTTCAATAGCATTCACATGCTACTATTGGCCAGGCGTCCATGGTTACGCAAGGTAACAGAACCCGATTTGTTCATGTCCTATTCCCTGACCAATCAGCTATCCATCCACGACCGGTTGTGGTCTGTTTGGGGATCGGTCTGTATTTGGTTATTTGGTTTGGTTGTTTAACCCACCTACCTTTCTAAACCACTAAACCTGGTCCCTGATCCCTGCCCACTGAGCTGGTAGCTCTGTAGCTCGGAGGAGAGCGGTCGGACCCTCTGTTCTGGCTGACTGGAGGTCAGCGGCTTCAGACAGGGAGGCCTCCTAGACCAACTGCTTTGCGCCCAGTCTCTGCCGAGAGCCGCTGACCTCCAGCAGCCTGGAGCAGAGGCTCCGACCGGCTCAGCTCGGGCTTCAGAGCTGTCCAGCTGAACTTAAAGACTTCGACATGGGTTCTACTTATACGCTCGTCTGGGGGCCGTTTGGCGACCTCACTCGTGACGTCATCACGAACTTCGCAGCTGATTGGCCATTAGTTCTTTTGATGTGTCATAAAAATTCTGCGATGTCATATACCGTGACAATTCCAGTCTTTGGAATTCCATTGCTAGGCAACAGCCTGGTCCCTTGTTAACTTCCTGTCAATTGACCGTTCGCCAAAACCCGCCCTCGAGCGGTGCTTATCCTCTAGCTCAGCAACTGTAACTAAGGAGAAGGACCCCCGTCAAACATTGCGATTTCAGCAAGATGGTGAAGCAGTCGCCTATGGCACCTGCAAGTCCGACACCAGGTACCACAAAAGTTTAGAGGGAGGGTGCGTTTTTTTGCCTTTCCAAAGACCCCAAGACCCAAGCGGAAAGATGCCGACAATGGATTAAGCAGTGTGGGAGACCTCACTCACAGCTAAATGCCTTGAAGATTAATAAGCATAGCTACATATGTCTGCTCCAAGGTAAGTAAAGCTGACGAGCTAACTTATATCAATTATCAATAAGTAGTTTAAGTAGCTAAGTACATAACAGTTACAATCTGTAAAACTGTACTTAAGTTAACAGTTGTGGTTCTATATAGCATTATTATCGAAAGTAGTAAAGTTAGAACATTAGATACTTTATTATTCCGTAGGAAATTCAGGCAGCCTGATAGCTGTTAGCCTGTCAAGCACATGTTGCTATCGACACAGATAATTTAGCAAGAGGTTGACGGTCATTGAACATATCCCTCCACTGCATATTGCAGCCCTTTCTGTCGTGCCCTGGAGGATATGTCTGCTGCATTACTCCAAAACCAATCACTTATACCAATAGGTATAGAGCTCAACCCAGCCATGGCTATGGTTCTGGTTCTCAATTGTTTGACGGGCGTAGTAACAATAACTAGGGGGCGTGGCTTTTGCGAACGGTCAATTGATGTAATTTATCCGTTATTATGGAATCCACTAAACTTCTAGGCAAGACCTGCCCTTCAATAGCATTCACATGCTACTATTGGCCAGGCGTCCATGGTTACGTAAGGTAACAGAACCCGATTTGTTCATGTCCTATTCCCTGACCAATCAGCTATCCATCGGCCCACACCGGTTGGGGTCTGTTTGGGGATCGGTCTGTATTTGGTTATTTGGTTTGGTTGTTTAACCCACCTACCTTTCTAAACCACTAACCCTGGTCCCTGATCCCTAATCCCTGCCCACTGAGCTGGTAGCTCTGTAGCTGCGGAGAGCCGTTCGGACCCTCTGTTCTGGCTGACTGGAGGTCAGCGGCTTCAGACAGGGAGGCCTCCTAGACCAACTGCTTTGCGAGCGCGCCGGTCTCTGCCGAAGCGCGCTGGCCTCCAGCAGCCTGGAGCGAGGCCCCGACCGGCTCAGCTCCGAGCTTCAGAGCTGTCCAGCTGAACTTAAAGACTTCGACATGGGTTTTACTTATAAACTCCTCTGGGGACGTTTCGTGACCTCACTCGTGACATCATGCCGAACTCGCAGCTGATTGGCCATTGGTTCTTTTGATGTGTCATAAAATTCTGCGATGTCATATACCGTAGACAATTCCAGTCTTTTGGAATTCCATTGCTAGGCAACAGCCTGGTCCCTTGTTAACTTCCTGTCAATTGACCGTTCGCAAAATACCCGCCCTCGAACGGTCCTTGTCCTATCCTAGCTCAGCAACTGTAACTAAGGAGAAGGACCCCCGTCAAACATTGCGATTTCAGCAAGATGGTGAAACGATGCGCCTATGGCACCTGCAAGTCTGACACCAGGTACCACAAAAGTTTAGGAGGGAGGGTGGGTTTTTTTGCCTTTCCAAAGCCCAAGACCCAAGCGGAAAGATGCCGACAATGGATTAAGCAGTGTGGGAGACCTCACTCACAGCTAAATGCCTTGAAGATTAATAAGCATAGCTACATATGTCTGCTCCAAGGTAAGTAAAGCTGGCGAGCTAACTTATATCAATTATCAATAAGTAGTTTAAGTAGCTAAGTACATAACAGTTACAATCTGTAAAACTGTACTTAAGTTAACAGTTGTGGTTCTATATAGCATTATTATCGAAAGTAGTAAAGTTAGAACATTAGATACTTTATTATTCCGTGGAAAATCAGGCAGCCTGATAGCCGTTAGCCTGTCAAGCATATGGTGTACCGACACAGATAATTTAGCAAGAGGTTGACGGTCATTTGACACATCCCTCCACTGCATATTGCAGCCCTTTCTGTCGTCGCCCTGGAGGATATGTCTGCTGCATTACTCCAAAACCAATCACTTATACCAATAGGTATAGAGCTCAACCCGCGCCATGGCTATGGTTCTGGTTCTCAATTGTTTGACGGGCGGTAACAATAACTAGGGGCGTGGCTTTTGCGAACGGTCAATAGATGTAATTTATGCGTTATTATGGAACCCACTAAACTTCTAGGCAAGACCTGCCCTTCAATAGCATTCACATGCTACTATTGGCCAGGCGTCCATGGTTACGCAAGGTAACAGAACCCGATTTGTTCATGTCCTATTCCCTGACCAATCAGCTATCCATCGGCCACGACCGGTTGTGGTCTGTTTGGGGATCGGTCTGTATTTGGTTATTTGGTTTGGTTGTTTAACCCACCTACCTTTCTAAACCACTAACCCTGGTCCCTGATCCCTGCCCACTGAGCTGGTAGCTCTGTAGCTCGGGGGAGAGAGAGCCGGTCGGACCCTCTGTTCTGGCTGACTGGAGGTCAGCGCGGCTCGACAGGGAGGCCTCCTAGACCAACTGCTTTGCGCGCCCAGTCTCTGCCGAAGCCGCTGACCTCCAGCAGCCTGGAGCAGAGGCTCCGACCGGCTCAGCTCCGAGCTTCAGAGCGGTCCAGCTGAACTTAAAGACTTCGACATGGGTTCTACTTATAAACTCCTCTGGGGACGTTTCGTGACCTCACTCATGACGTCATCACGAACTCGCAGCTGATTGGCCATTAGTTCTTTTGATGTGTCATAAAATTCTGCGATGTCATATACCGTAGACAATTCCAGTCTTTTGGAATTCCATTGCTAGGCAACAGCCTGGTCCCTTGTTAACTTCCTGTCAATTGACCGTTCGCAAAACCCCGCCCTCGAACGGTCCTTGTCCTATCCTAGCTCAGCAACTGTAACTAAGGAGAAGGACCCCCGTCAAACATTGCGATTTCAGCAAGATGGTGAAACGATGCGCCTATGGCACCTGCAAGTCTGACACCAGGTACCACAAAAGTTTAGAGGGAGGGGTCGTTTTTTTTGCCTTTCCAAAGCCCAAGACCCAAGCGGAAGATGCCGACAATGGATTAAGCAGTGTGGGAGACCTCACTCACAGCTAAATGCCTTGAAGATTAATAAGCATAGCTACATATGTCTGCTCCAAGGTAAGTAAAGCTGACGAGCTAACTTATATCAATTATCAATAAGTAGTTTAAGTAGCTAAGTACATAACAGTTACAATCTGTAAAACTGTACTTAAGTTAACAGTTGTGGTTCTATATAGCATTATTATCGAAAGTAGTAAAGTTAGAACATTAGATACTTTATTATTCCGTAGGAAATTCAGGCAGCCTGATAGCCGTTAGCCTGTCAAGCACATGTTGCTATCGACACAGATAATTTAGCAAGAGGTTGACGGTCATTGAACATATCCCTCCACTGCATATTGCAGCCCTTTCTGTCGTGCCCTGGAGGATATGTCTGCTGCATTACTCCAAAACCAATCACTTATACCAATAGGTATAGAGCTCAACCCAGCCATGGCTATGGTTCTGGTTCTCAATTGTTTGGGGTGTAGTAACAATAACTTAGGGCGTGGCTTTTTGCGACGGTCAATTGATGTAATTTATGCGTTATTATGGAACCCACTAAACTTCTAGGCAAGGCCTGCCCTTCAATAGCATTCACATGCTACTATTGGCCAGGCGTCCATGGTTACGCAAGGTAACAGAACCCGATTTGTTCATGTCCTATTCCCTGACCAATCAGCTATCCATCGGCCACGACCGGTTGTGGTCTGTTTGGGGATCGGTCTGTATTTGGTTATTTGGTTTGGTTGTTTAACCCACCTACCTTTCTAAACCACTAACCCTGGTCCCTGATCCCTGCCCACTGAGCTGGTAGCTCTGTAGCACCAGGCGGTCCGGACCCTCTGTTCTGGCTGACTGGAGGTCAGCGGCTTCAGACAGGGAGGCCTCCTAGACCAACTGCTTTCGCAGCGCCCAGTCTCTGCCGAAGTCGCTGACCTCCAGCAGCCTGGAGCAGAGGCTCCGACCGGCTCAGCTCCGAGCTTCAGAGCTGTCCAGCTGAACTTAAAGACTCGACATGGGTTCTACTTATAAACTCCTCTGGGGACGTTTCGTGACCTCACTCATGACGTCATCACGAACTCGCAGCTGATTGGCCATTAGTTCTTTTGATGTGTCATAAAATTCTGCGATGTCATATACCGTAGACAATTCCAGTCTTTTGGAATTCCATTGCTAGGCAACAGCCTGGTCCCTTGTTAACTTCCTGTCAATTGACCGTTCGCAAAACCCCGCCCTCGAACGGTCCTTGTCCTATCCTAGCTCAGCAACTGTAACTAAGGAGAAGGACCCCCGTCAAACATTGCGATTTCAGCAAGATGGTGAAACGATGCGCCTATGGCACCTGCAAGTCTGACACCAGGTACCACAAAAGTTTAAGCGGGAGGGTCGTTTTTTTGCCTTTCCAAAGCCCAAGACCCAAGCGGAAAGATGCCGACAATGGATTAAGCAGTGTGGGAGACCTCACTCACAGCTAAATGCCTTGAAGATTAATAAGCATAGCTACATATGTCTGCTCCAAGGTAAGTAAAGCTGACGAGCTAACTTATATCAATTATCAATAAGTAGTTTAAGTAGCTAAGTACATAACAGTTACAATCTGTAAAACTGTACTTAAGTTAACAGTTGTGGTTCTATATAGCATTATTATCGAAAGTAGTAAAGTTAGAACATTAGATACTTTATTATTCCGCGTAGGAAATTCAGGCAGCCTGATAGCTGTTAGCCTGTCAAGCACATGTTGCTATCGACACAGATAATTTAGCAAGAGGTTCGGTCATTGAACATATCCCTCCACTGCATATTGCAGCCCTTTCTGTCGTGCCCTGGAGGATATGTCTGCTGCATTACTCCAAAACCAATCACTTATACCAATAGGTATAGAGCTCAACCCAGCCATGGCTATGGTTCTGGTTCTCAATTGTTTGCGTGGCGTAGTAACAATAACTAGGGGCGTGGCTTTTGCGAACGGTCAATAGATGTAATTTATGCGTTATTATGGAACCCACTAAACTTCTAGGCAAGACCTGCCCTTCAATAGCATTCACATGCTACTATTGAGTGCGCGTCCATGGTTACGCAAGGTAACAGAACCCGATTTGTTCATGTCCTATTCCCTGACCAATCAGCTATCCATCGGCCCACGACCGGTTGTGGTCTGTTTGGGGATCGGTCTGTATTTGGTTATTTGGTTTGGTTGTTTAACCCACCTACCTTTCTAAACCACTAACCCTGGTCCCTGATCCCTGCCCACTGAGCTGGTAGCTCTGTAGCTCGGAGGAGAGCCGGTTCGGACCCTCTGTTCTGGCTGACTGGAGGTCAGCGGCTTCAGACAGGGAGGCCTCCTAGACCAACTGCTTTGCAAGCGCCCAGTCTCTGCCGGGCCGCTGACCTCCAGCAGCCTGGAGCAGAGGCTCCGACCCGGCTCAGCTCCGAGCTTCAGAGCTGTCCAGCTGAACTTAAAGACTCGACATGGGTTCTACTTATAAACTCCTCTGGGGACGTTTCCGTGACCTCACTCATGACGTCATCACGAACTTCGCAGCTGATTGGCCATTAGTTCTTTTGATGTGTCCATAAAATTCTGCGATGTCATATACCGTAGACAATTCCAGTCTTTTGGAATTCCATTGCTAGGCAACAGCCTGGTCCCTTGTTAACTTCCTGTCAATTGACCGTTACGCAAAAACCCCCGCCCTCGAACGGTCCTTGTCCTATCTATCTAGCTCAGCAACTGTAACTAAGGAGAAGGACCCCCGTCAAACATTGCGATTTCAGCAAGATGGTGAAACGATACGCCTATGGCACCTGCAAGTCTGACACCAGGTACCACAAAAGTTTAGAGGGAGGGGTCGTTTTGGCTTTCCAAAGCCCAAGACCCCAAGCGGAAAGATTCCGACAATGGATTAAGCAGTGTGGGAGACCTCACTCACAGCTAAATGCCTTGAAGATTAATAAGCATAGCTACATATGTCTGCCCCAAGGTAAGTAAAGGCGGCGACGGCTAACTTATATCAATTATCAATAAGTAGTTTAAGTAGCTAAGTACATAACAGTTACAATCTGTAAAACTGTACTTAAGTTAACAGTTGTGGTTCTATATAGCATTATTATCGAAAGTAGTAAAGTTAGAACATTAGATACTTTATTATTCCGTAGGAAATTCAGGCAGCCTGATAGCTGTTAGCCTGTCAAGCACATGTTGCTATCGACACAGATAATTTAGCAAGAGGTTGACGGTCATTGAACATATCCCTCCACTGCATATTGCAGCCCTTTCTGTCGTGCCCTGGAGGATATGTCTGCTGCATTACTCCAAAACCAATCACTTATACCAATAGGTATAGAGCTCAACCCAGCCATGGCTATGGTTCTGGTTCTCAATTGTTTGACGGCGTAGTAACAATAACTAGGGGCGCTTGCTTTTGCGAACGGTCAATTGATGTAATTTATCCGTTATTATGGAACCCACTAAACTTCTAGGCAAGACCTGCCCTTCAATAGCATTCACATGCTACTATTGGCGCGCGTCCATGGTTACGCAAGGTAACAGAACCCGATTTGTTCATGTCCTATTCCCTGACCAATCAGCTATCCATCGGCCACGACCGGTTGGGGTCTGTTTGGGGATCGGTCTGTATTTGGTTATTTGGTTTGGTTGTTTAACCCACCTACCTTTCTAAACCACTAACCCTGGTCCCTGATCCCTGATCCCTGCCCACTGAGCTGGTAGCTCTGTAGCTCGGAGGAGAGCCGGTCGGACCCTCTGTTCTGGCTGACTGGAGGTCAGCGGCTTCAAACAGGGAGGCCTCCTAGACCAACTGCTTTCGCAGCGCCCGGTCTCTGCCGAAGCCGCTGGCCTCCAGCAGCCTGGAGCAGAGGCTCCGACCGGCTCAGCTCCGAGCTTCAGAGCTGTCCAGCTGAACTTAAAGACTCGACATGGGTTTTACTTATAAACTCCTCTGGGGACGTTTCGTGACCTCACTCGTGACATCATCACGAACTCGCAGCTGATTGGCCATTGGTTCTTTTGATGTGTCATAAAATTCTGCGATGTCATATACCGTAGACAATTCCAGTCTTTTGGAATTCCATTGCTAGGCAACAGCCTGGTCCCTTGTTAACTTCCTGTCAATTGACCGTTCGCAAAATACCCGCCCTCGAACGGTCCTTGTCCTATCCTAGCTCAGCAACTGTAACTAAGGAGAAGGACCCCCGTCAAACATTGCGATTTCAGCAAGATGGTGAAACGATGCGCCTATGGCACCTGCAAGTCTGACACCAGGTACCACAAAAGTTTAGAGGGAGGGGTCGTTTTTTTTGCCTTTCCAAAGCCCAAGACCCAAGCGGAAAGATGCCGACAATGGATTAAGCAGTGTGGGAGACCTCACTCACAGCTAAATGCCTTGAAGATTAATAAGCATAGCTACATATGTCTGCTCCAAGGTAAGTAAAGCTGGCGAGCTAACTTATATCAATTATCAATAAGTAGTTTAAGTAGCTAAGTACATAACAGTTACAATCTGTAAAACTGTACTTAAGTTAACAGTTGTGGTGCTATATAGCATTATTATCGAAAGTAGTAAAGTTAGAACATTAGATACTTTATTATTCCGTAGGAAATTCAGGCAGCCTGATAGCCGTTAGCCTGTCAAGCATATGTTGCTATCGACACAGATAATTTAGCAAGAGGTTGACGGTCATTGAACATATCCCTCCACTGCATATTGCAGCCCTTTCTGTCGTGCCCTGGAGGATATGTCTGCTGCATTACTCCAAAACCAATCACTTATACCAATAGGTATAGAGCTCAACCCAGCCATGGCTATGGTTCTGGTTCTCAATTGTTTGACGGGCGTAGTAACAATAACTAGGGGGCGTGGCTTTTGCGAACGGTCAATAGATGTAATTTATGCGTTATTATGGAACCCACTAAACTTCTAGGCAAGACCTGCCCTTCAATAGCATTCACATGCTACTATTGGCCAGGCGTCCATGGTTACGCAAGGTAACAGAACCCGATTTGTTCATGTCCTATTCCCTGACCAATCAGCTATCCATCGGCCACGACCGGTTGTGGTCTGTTTGGGGATCGGTCTGTATTTGGTTATTTGGTTTGGTTGTTTAACCCACCTACCTTTCTAAACCACTAACCCTGGTCCCTGATCCCTGCCCACTGAGCTGGTAGCTCTGTAGCTCGGAGGAGAGCCGGTCGGACCCTCTGTTCTGGCTGACTGGAGGTCAGCGGCTTCAGACAGGGAGGCCTCCTAGACCAACTGCTTTCGCAGCGCCCAGTCTCTGCCGAAGCCGCTGACCTCCAGCAGCCTGGAGCAGAGGCTCCGACCGGCTCAGCTCCGAGCTTCAGAGCTGTCCAGCTGAACTTAAAGACTCGACATGGGTTCTACTTATAAACTCCTCTGGGGACGTTTCGTGACCTCACTCATGACGTCATCACGAACTCGCAGCTGATTGGCCATTAGTTCTTTTGATGTGTCATAAAATTCTGCGATGTCATATACCGTAGACAATTCCAGTCTTTTGGAATTCCATTGCTAGGCAACAGCCTGGTCCCTTGTTAACTTCCTGTCAATTGACCGTTCGCAAAACCCCGCCCTCGAACGGTCCTTGTCCTATCCTAGCTCAGCAACTGTAACTAAGGAGAAGGACCCCCGTCAAACATTGCGATTTCAGCAAGATGGTGAAACGATGCGCCTATGGCACCTGCAAGTCTGACACCAGGTACCACAAAAGTTTAGAGGGAGGGGTCGTTTTTTTTGCCTTTCCAAAGCCCAAGACCCAAGCGGAAAGATGCCGACAATGGATTAAGCAGTGTGGGAGACCTCACTCACAGCTAAATGCCTTGAAGATTAATAAGCATAGCTACATATGTCTGCTCCAAGGTAAGTAAAGCTGACGAGCTAACTTATATCAATTATCAATAAGTAGTTTAAGTAGCTAAGTACATAACAGTTACAATCTGTAAAACTGTACTTAAGTTAACAGTTGTGGTTCTATATAGCATTATTATCGAAAGTAGTAAAGTTAGAACATTAGATACTTTATTATTCCGTAGGAAATTCAGGCAGCCTGATAGCCGTTAGCCTGTCAAGCACATGTTGCTATCGACACAGATAATTTAGCAAGAGGTTGACGGTCATTGAACATATCCCTCCACTGCATATTGCAGCCCTTTCTGTCGTGCCCTGGAGGATATGTCTGCTGCATTACTCCAAAACCAATCACTTATACCAATAGGTATAGAGCTCAACCCAGCCATGGCTATGGTTCTGGTTCTCAATTGTTTGACGGGCGTAGTAACAATAACTAGGGGGCGTGGCTTTTGCGAACGGTCAATTGATGTAATTTATGCGTTATTATGGAACCCACTAAACTTCTAGGCAAGGCCTGCCCTTCAATAGCATTCACATGCTACTATTGGCCAGGCGTCCATGGTTACGCAAGGTAACAGAACCCGATTTGTTCATGTCCTATTCCCTGACCAATCAGCTATCCATCGGCCACGACCGGTTGTGGTCTGTTTGGGGATCGGTCTGTATTTGGTTATTTGGTTTGGTTGTTTAACCCACCTACCTTTCTAAACCACTAACCCTGGTCCCTGATCCCTGCCCACTGAGCTGGTAGCTCTGTAGCTCGGAGGAGAGCCGGTCGGACCCTCTGTTCTGGCTGACTGGAGGTCAGCGGCTTCGGACAGGGAGGCCTCCTAGACCAACTGCTTTTGCGCGAGCTCTGTCTCTCTGCCGGAGTCGCTGACCTCCAGCAGCCTGGAGCAGAGGCTCCGACCGGCTCAGCTCCGAGCTTCAGAGCTGTCCAGCTGAACTTAAAGACTCGACATGGGTTCTACTTATAAACTCCTCTGGGGACGTTTTCTGACCTCACTCATGACGTCATCACGAACTCGCAGCTGATTGGCCATTAGTTCTTTTGATGTGTCATAAAAATTCTGCGTGTCATATACCGTAGACAATTCCAGTCCTTTTGGAATTCCATTGCTAGGCAACAGCCTGGTCCCTTGTTAACTTCCTGTCAATTGACCGTTCGCAAAAACCCCCCCCTCCGAACGGTCCTTGTCCTATCCTAGCTCAGCAACTGTAACTAAGGAGAAGGACCCCCGTCAAACATTGCGATTTCAGCAAGATGGTGAACGATAGCGCCTATGGCACCTGCAAGTCTGACACCAGGTACCACAAAAGTTTAGAGGGAGGGGTCGTTTTTTTGCCTTTCCAAAGCCCAAGACCCAAGCGGAAAGATGCCGACAATGGATTAAGCAGTGTGGGAGACCTCACTCACAGCTAAATGCCTTGAAGATTAATAAGCATAGCTACATATGTCTGCTCCAAGGTAAGTAAAGCGCTGCGAGCTAACTTATATCAATTATCAATAAGTAGTTTAAGTAGCTAAGTACATAACAGTTACAATCTGTAAAACTGTACTTAAGTTAACAGTTGTGGTTCTATATAGCATTATTATCGAAAGTAGTAAAGTTAGAACATTAGATACTTTATTATTCCGTAGGAAATTCAGGCAGCCTGATAGCCGTTAGCCTGTCAAGCACATGTTGCTATCGACACAGATAATTTAGCAAGAGGTTGACGGTCATTGAACATATCCCTCCACTGCATATTGCAGCCCTTTCTGTCGTGCCCTGGAGGATATGTCTGCTGCATTACTCCAAAACCAATCACTTATACCAATAGGTATAGAGCTCAACCCAGCCATGGCTATGGTTCTGGTTCTCAATTGTTTGACGGGCGTAGTAACAATAACTAGGGGGCGTGGCTTTTGCGAACGGTCAATAGATGTAATTTATGCGTTATTATGGAACCCACTAAACTTCTAGGCAAGACCTGCCCTTCAATAGCATTCACATGCTACTATTGGCGCGGCGCGTCCATGGTTACGCAAGGTAACAGAACCCGATTTGTTCATGTCCTATTCCCTGACCAATCAGCTATCCATCGGCCACGACCGGTTGTGGTCTGTTTGGGGATCGGTCTGTATTTGGTTATTTGGTTTGGTTGTTTAACCCACCTACCTTTCTAAACCACTAACCCTGGTCCCTGATCCCTGCCCACTGAGCTGGTAGCTCTGTAGCTCGGAGGAGAGCCGGTCGGACCCTCTGTTCTGGCTGACTGGAGGTCAGCGGCTTCAGACAGGGAGGCCTCCTAGACCAACTGCTTTCGCAGCGCCCAGTCTCTGCCGGGCCGCTGACCTCCAGCAGCCTGGAGCAGAGGCTCCGACCGGCTCGGCTCCGAGCTTCAGAGCTGTCCAGCTGAACTTAAAGACTCCGACATGGGTTCTACTTATAAACTCCCTCTGGGACGTTTTGGGACCTCACTCATGACGTCATCAACGAACTCGCAGCTGATTGGCCATTAGTTCTTTTGATGTGTCCGCAAAATTCTGCGATGTCATATACCGTAGACAATTCCAGTCTTTGAATTCCATTGCTAGGCAACAGCCTGGTCCCTTGTTAACTTCCTGTCAATTGACCGTTCGCAAAACCCCGCCCTCGAACGGTCCTTGTCCTATCCTAGTTCAGCAAATGTAACTAAGGAGAAGGACCCCCGTCAAACATTGCGATTTCAGCAAGATGGTGAAACGATGCGCCTATGGCACCTGCAAGTCTGACACCAGGTACCACAAAAGTTTAGAGGGAGGGGTCGTTTTTTTTGCCTTTCCAAAGCCCAAGACCCAAGCGGAAAGATGCCGACAATGGATTAAGCAGTGTGGGAGACCTCACTCACAGCTAAATGCCTTGAAGATTAATAAGCATAGCTACATATGTCTGCTCCAAGGTAAGTAAAGCTGGCGAGCTAACTTATATCAATTATCAATAAGTAGTTTTAAGTAGCTAAGTACATAACAGTTACAATCTGTAAAACTGTACTTAAGTTAACAGTTGTGGTTCTATATAGCATTATTATCGAAAGTAGTAAAGTTAGAACATTAGATACTTTATTATTCCGTAGGAAATTCAGGCAGCCTGATAGCCGTTAGCCTGTCAAGCATATGTTGCTATCGACACAGATAATTTAGCAAGAGGTTGACGGTCATTGAACATATCCCTCCACTGCATATTGCAGCCCTTTCTGTCGTGCCCTGGAGGATATGTCTGCTGCATTCTACCCCAAAACCAATAACTTATACCAATAGGTATAGAGCTCAACCCAGCCATGGCTATGGTTCTGGTTCTCAATTGTTTGACGGGCGTAGTAACAATAACTAGGGGGCGTGGCTTTTGCGAACGGTCAATTGATGTAATTTATGCGTTATTATGGAACCCACTAAACTTCTAGGCAAGGCCTGCCCTTCAATAGCATTCACATGCTACTATTGGCCAGGCGTCCATGGTTACGCAAGGTAACAGAACCCAATTTGTTCATGTCCTATTCCCTGACCAATCAGCTATCCATCGGCCACGCACCGGGTGTTGGTCTGTTTGGGGATCGGTCTGTATTTGGTTATTTGGTTTGGTTGTTTAACCCACCTACCTTTCTAAACCACTAACCCTGGTCCCTGATCCCTGCCCACTGAGCTGGTAGCTCTGGAGGAGAGCCGGTCGGACCCTCTGTTCTGGCTGACTGGAGGTCAGCGTGCTCGCACAGGAGGCCTCCTAGACCAACTGCTTTCGCAGCCCCAGTCTCTGCCGGGGCCGCTGACCTTCAGCAGCCTGGAGCAGAGGCTCGAACCGCTCGGCTTCGAGCTTCAGAGCTGTCCAGCTGAACTTAAAGACTTCGACATGGGTGTTTCTACTTAAAAACTCCTCTGGGGACGTTTCTGACCTCACTCATGACGTCATCACGAACTCGCCAGCTGATTGGCCATTAGTTCTTTTGATGTGATCATAAACATTCTGCGGTCATATACCGTAAGTAAATCCCAGTCTTTTGGAATTCCATTGCTAGGCAACAGCCTGGTCCCTTGTTAACTTCCTGTCAATTGACCGTTCGCGAAACCCCGCCTCGAACGGTCCTTGTCCTATCCTAGCTCAGCAACTGTAACTAAGGAGAAGGACCCCCGTCAAACATGTGCGATTTCAGCAAGATGGTGAACGATGGCCTATGGCACCTGCAAGTCTGACACCAGGTACCACAAAAGTTTAGAGGGAGGGGTCGTTTTTTTTTTGCCTTTCCAAAGCCCAAGACCCAAGCGGAAAGATGCCGACAATGGATTAAGCAGTGTGGGAGACCTCACTCACAGCTAAATGCCTTGAAGATTAATAAGCATAGCTACATATGTCTGCTCCAAGGTAAGTAAAGCTGGCGAGCTAACTTATATCAATTATCAATAAGTAGTTTAAGTAGCAGTACATAACAGTTACAATCTGTAAAACTGTACTTAAGTTAACAGTTGTGGTTCTATATAGCATTATTATCGAAAAGTAAAGTTAGAACATTAGATACTTTATTATTCCGTAGGAAATTCAGGCAGCCTGATAGCCGTTAGCCTGTCAAGCATATGTTGCTATCGACACAGATAATTTAGCAAGAGGTTGACGGTCATTGAACATATCCCTCCACTGCATATTGCAGCCCTTTCTGTCATGCCCTGGAGGATATGTCTGCTGCATTACTCCAAAACCAATCACTTATACCAATAGGTATAGAGCTCAACCCAGCCATGGCTATGGTTCTGGTTCTCAATTGTTTGCCTGGCGTAGTAACAATAACTAGGGGGCGTGTTTGGCGAACGGTCAATTGATGTAATTTATGCGTTATTATGGAACCCACTAAAATTCTAGGCAGCTGCCGCTCCATAGTATTCACATGCTACTATTGGCCAGGCGTCCATGGTTACGCAAGGTAACAGAACCCGATTTGTTCATGTCCTATTCCCTGACCAATCAGCTATCCATCGGCCACGACCGGTTGTGGTCTGTTTGGGGATCGGTCTGTATTTGGTTATTTGGTTTGGTTGTTTAACCCACCTACCTTTCTAAACCACTAACCCTGGTCCCTGATCCCTGCCCACTGAGCTGGTAGCTCTGTAGCTCGGAGGAGAGCCGGTCGGACCCTCTGTTCTGGCTGACTGGAGGTCAGCGGCTTCAGACAGAGAGGCCTCGTAGACCAACTGCTTTGCAGCGCCAGTCTCTGCCGGGGCTGACCTCCAGCAGCCTGGAGCAGAGGCTCCGACCGGCTCGGCTCCGAGCTTCAGAGCTGTCCAGCTGAACTTAAAGACTCAACATGGGTTCTACTTATAAACTCCTCTGGGGACGTTTCGTGACCTCACTCATGACGTCATCACGAACTCGCAGCTGATTGGCCATTAGTTCTTTTGATGTGTCATAAAATTCTGCGATGTCATATACCGTAGACAATTCCAGTCTTTTGGAATTCCATTGCTAGGCAACAGCCTGGTCCCTTGTTAACTTCCTGTCAATTGACCGTTCGCAAAACCCCGCCCTCGAACGGTCCTTGTCCTATCCTAGCTCAGCAACTGTAACTAAGGAGAAGGACCCCCGTCAAACATTGCGATTTCAGCAAGATGGTGAAACGATGCGCCTATGGCACCTGCAAGTCTGACACCAGGTACCACAAAAGTTTAGAGGGAGGGGTCGTTTTTTTTGCCTTTCCAAAGCCCAAGACCCAAGCGGAAAGATGCAGACAATGGATTAAGCAGTGTGGGAGACCTCACTCACAGCTAAATGCCTTGAAGATTAATAAGCATAGCTACATATGTCTGCTCCAAGGTAAGTAAAGCTGACGAGCTAACTTATATCAATTATCAATAAGTAGTTTAAGTAGCTAAGTACATAACAGTTACAATCTGTAAAACTGTACTTAAGTTAACAGTTGTGGTTCTATATAGCATTATTATCGAAAGTAGTAAAGTTAGAACATTAGATACTTTATTATTCGCTTAGGAAATTCAGGCAGCCTGATAGCTGTTAGCCTGTCAAGCACATGTTGCTATCAACACAGATAATTTAGCAAGAGGTTGACGGTCATTGAACATATCCCTCCACTGCATATTGCAGCCCTTTCTGTCGTGCCCCCGGAGGATATGTCTGCTGCATTACTCAAAAACCAATCACTTATACCAATAGGTATAGAGCTCAACCCAGCCATGGCTATGGTTCTGGTTCTCAATTGTTTGACGGGCGTAGTAACAATAACTAGGGTGCGGGCTTTGCGAACGGTCAATTGATGTAATTTATCCGTTATTATGGAATCCACTAAACTTCTAGGCAAGACCTGCCCTTCAATAGCATTCACATGCTACTATTGGCCAGGCGTCCATGGTTACGCAAGGTAACAGAACCCGATTTGTTCATGTCCTATTCCCTGACCAATCAGCTATCCATCGGCCAACGACCGGGTTGGGGTCTGTTTGGGGATCGGTCTGTATTTGGTTATTTGGTTTGGTTGTTTAACCCACCTACCTTTCTAAACCACTAACCCTGGTCCCTGATCCCCGCCCACTGAGCTGGTAGCTCTGTAGCTCGGAGGAGAGCCGGTCGGACCCTGTGTTCTGGCTGACTGGAGGTCAGCGGCTTCAGACAGGGAGGCCTCCTAGACCAACTGCTTTGCAGCGCCGGCTCTTGCCGAAGCCGCTGGCCTCCAGCAGCCTGGAGCAGAGGCTCCGACCGGCTCAGCTCCGAACTTCAGAGCTGTCCAGCTGAACTTAAAGAATCGACATGGGTTCTACTTATAAACTCCTCTGGGGACGTTCTCGCACTCGTACCTTATCATCACGAACTCGCAGCTGATTGGCCATTAGTTCTTTTGATGTGTCACACAATCTATTCCGGCATGTCATATACCGTAGACAATTCCAGTTTTTTGGAATTCCATTGCTAGGCAATGTCTGCTCCAAGGTAAGTAAAGCTAGCGAGCTACATTATATCAATTATCAATAAGTAGTTTAAGTAGCTAAGTACATAACAGTTACAATCTGTAAAACTGGACTTAAGTTAACAGTTGTGGTTCTATATAGCATTAGTATTATCAAAGTTAGAACATTAGATACTTTATTATTCCGTAGGAAATTCAGGCAGCCTGATAGCTGTTAGCCTGTCAAGCACATGTTGCTATCGACACAGATAATTTAGCAAGAGGTTGACGGTCATTGAACATATCCCTCCACTGCATATTGCAGCCCTTTCTGTCGTGCCCTGGAGGATATGTCTGCTGCATTACTCCAAAACCAATCACTTATACCAATAGGTATGGAGCTCAACCCAGCCATGGCTATGGTTCTGGTTCTCAATTGTTTGACGGGCGTAGTAACAATAACTAGGGGGCGTGGCTTTTGCGAACGGTCAATTGATGTAATTTATCCGTTATTATGGAATCCACTAAACTTCTAGGCAAGACCTGCCCTTCAATAGCATTCACATGCTACTATTGGCCAGGCGTCCATGGTTACGCAAGGTAACAGAACCCGATTTGTTCATGTCCTATTCCCTGACCAATCAGCTATCCATCGGCCACGACCGGTTGGGGTCTGTTTGGGGATCGGTCTGTATTTGGTTATTTGGTTTGGTTGTTTAACCCATCTACCTTTCTAAACCACTAACCCTGGTCCCTGATCCCTGCCCACTGAGCTGGTAGCTCTGTAGCTCGGAGGAGAGCCGGTCGGACCCTGTGTTCTGGCTGACTGGAGGTCAGCGGCTTCAGACAGGGAGGCCTCCTAGACCAACTGCTTTCGCAGCGCCCGGTCTCTGCCGAAGCCGCTGGCCTCCAGCAGCCTGGAGCAGAGGCTCCGACCGGCTCAGCTCCGAACTTCAGAGCTGTCCAGCTGAACTTAAAGACTCGACATGGGTTCTACTTATAAACTCCTCTGGGGACGTTTCGTGACCTCACTCGTGACATCATCACGAACTCGCAGCTGATTGGCCATTAGTTCTTTTGATGTGTCATACAATTCTGCGATGTCATATACCGTAGACAATTCCAGTCTTTTGGAATTCCATTGCTAGGCAATGTCTGCTCCAAGGTAAGTAAAGCTAGCGAGCTACATTATATCAATTATCAATAAGTAGTTTAAGTAGCTAAGTACATAACAGTTACAATCTGTAAAACTGGACTTAAGTTAACAGTTGTGGTTCTATATAGCATTATTATCGAAAGTAGTAAAGTTAGAACATTAGATACTTTATTATTCCGTAGGAAATTCAGGCAGCCTGATAGCCGTTAGCCTGTCAAGCACATGTTGCTATCGACACAGATAATTTAGCAAGAGGTTGACGGTCATTGAACATATCCCTCCACTGCATATTGCAGCCCTTTCTGTCGTGCCCTGGAGGATATGTCTGCTGCATTACTCCAAAACCAATCACTTATACCAATAGGTATAGAGCTCAACCCAGCCATGGCTATGGTTCTGGTTCTCAATTGTTTGACGGGCGTAGTAACAATAACTAGGGGGCGTGGCTTTTGCGAACGGTCAATTGATGTAATTTATGCGTTATTATGGAACCCACTAAACTTCTAGGCAAGACCTGCCTTTCAATAGCATTCACATGCTACTATTGGCCAGGCGTCCATGGTTACGCAAGGTAACAGAACCCGATTTGTTCATGTCTTATTCCCTGACCAATCAGCTATCCTAACCTTAACTACTCAAAGTCAATGCCTAACTCTAACCAATCTTCTGCATCGTAGGGCGGGACTTGCCAAGAAGTTGTGTGGAATCCATAATAACGCGTCATTTACATAGCCTACACTGCAACAGGAAATCAGCTTGGCATATAGAATGCTAATGTGAAATGGTCTATATAGCTCCGGCGTATATATATATAGGAGGCCTCCCTTGGTATATATATATATATATATATATATATATATATATATATATTCGTACAGAGTATCCATGAAGAGCATGTTGCAGCCAAAAGAGACAATTCGCAGAAAAAAGCATGCATTTGGTACGACATTTGGAAGTCAATTAAATTTTATTCATAGTGTCAAATCATAACAGATATATATAATATACATACATATATATAATATACATACATATGTGTCTATGGAGTAAAGTAAACATTCAAGTCAAGTAACGCGGAGCTATATAGACCATTTCACATTAGCATTCTATATGCCAAGCTGATTTCCTGTTGCAGTGTAGGCTATGTAAATGACACGTTATTATGGATTCCATATATATATATATATATATATATATATATATATATATATTCGTATAGTATCCATCAAGAGCATGTTGCAGCCAAAAGAGACAATTCGCAGAAAAAAGCATGCATTTGGTACGACATTTGGAAGTCAATTAAATTTTATTCATAGTGTCAAATCATAACAGAAGTTATCTCAGGACACTTTACATATACAGTAGATCTAGACCACACTCTATATCTTACAGAGACCCAACATTTCCCTCCAAAATCATGCATTTGGTGCGATAGCGGTGAGGAAAAACTGCTTTTTAAACAGGCAGAAACCTGACAGAACCTGACTCTCGGTGGACAGCCATCGGCCACGACCGGTTGTGGTCTGTTTGGGGATCGGTCTGTATTTGGTTATTTGGTTTGGTTGTTTAACCCACCTACCTTTCTAAACCACTAACCCTGGTCCCTGATCCCTGCCCACTGAGCTGGTAGCTCTGTAGCTCGGAGGAGAGCCGGTCGGACCCTGTGTTCTGGCTGACTGGAGGTCAGCGGCCTCGCACAGGGAGGCCTCCTAGACCAACTGCTTTCGCCCCGGTCTCTGCCGGAAGCCGCTGGCCTCCAGCAGCCTGGAGCAGAGGCTCCACCGGCTCGGTTCCGAGCTTCAGAGCTGTCCAGCTGAACTTAAAGACTCGACATGGGTTCTACTTATAAACTCCTCTGGGGACGTTTCGTGACCTCACTTGGACGGCATCATGAACTCGCAGCTGATTGGCCATTAGTTCTTTTGATGTGTCATAAAATTCTGCGATGTCATATACCGTAGACAATTCCAGTCTTTTGGAATTCCATTGCTAGGCAACAGCCTGGTCCCTTGTTAACTTCCTGTCTATGCGTTATTATGGAACCCACTAAACTTCTAGGCAAGACCTGCCCTTCAATAGCATTCACATGCTACTATTGGCCAGGCATCCATGGTTACGCAAGGTAACAGAACCCGATTTGTTCATGTCCTATTCCCTGACCAATCAGCTATCAGGCTACCAAACCAGCTATTAGGCTAACTGAAATAAAACCATGCCAATCTCTAGGTATGGTGAATATAGTATCCTGGATCCATGAAATAACTGGCCTTTAAAAATAAAAATCTGCCTGTCTCTATGGGAATTTAACATAGGGGTTTACTCACTTATGCCCCCTGTATTTTAAGGAAGAACATTTTTTTCATAAACTTATGAATGCCACTGTATGTAGATTTATGTGGTAACATCTAACTGGTCGATAATACAAACTGTAACATCACATCACCGATTGCCTAAACCCGCTTTAACAGGAAAAAAACTACGGAGCCCCTAAGGTGACATGACATGACTTTTTTTTTTTCTTGTGAGCACGCAAAAGTATCTTGTGCTCACAAGAAACCAATCTAAGGCTAGCAAAATGATGCTACTGAAGTATGTCATGTGGCTAAAGTTAATATTTCACATTCACGGCAAGAAATCAGTTAACAGTTGCCTTATCATCTTTGAGTTTGTTAAACACCATCAGGTACATTTCAGATGCTGTGTTTTCAGGAAGAATACCTCCTCACTCAGCAGGCATTCTGACTGCTACTCAGATTGGTTTGGCGTGCGCACCAGAAAGTATCTTGTGCACACCAGGGGGGGAAAAAAAATCCCCATTTCCCTTTAAGGGAAGAAACAGCTCAAAAAAATAAAGTAAATGCCACAACTCTCAGGCTTCATTCTATCTGAGGAGAGGATGAAGAGCGTTTTATAATGCGATTTATAAAGATCTGGTCTGGAAGAGACGACAGCGGAGCCACAAAGGTTAGAGTAAGCACGTCAGAGATTATGCAGAGGCTGGCGGAGCGGCAGGGCCAACAGGGCATCTGGACCCAGGCCACAGCTGCAGGACGCCAGAAACACAGCCTTCAACTCTCGGCTTTAAAGGTTTACATTAGGGCTGCACCATATGAGGAAAATACGCGAGAACGTTGTTGAATATCAACGATTTTACTTGCGATAAATAAACATATTAAAAGGGTTCACAGTTCCGCTGTTTTCAGTACTAGTGCTAAAATACAACACATTGCTTGTTGAATTCAAAACAAGTGACAGGAAATCATTTCCAGCATTCTTTTATGGAGCCATCGGCAAAATTTACAAGGGGGGAATAATCATAACTGCCCAGTGCAACTCACCCCAAAAACCTATTATAATACCCGTTACATAAATAAATACATTTGCACTATAAATTGATGCAGAAAAGGCACAAATTGTTCACCAGAATGCAGAAACTGAAGTGAAAATTTCAATTTTGCTCAAAAGTTGAGGTCTCTATATAACAATATAAAAACAATATATTGTGCAGCCCTTGTTTACATCCATACGTATAGAGTGCGAGTTGATTCTGCTTTCTGAAAGCTGCTTCTAAAAAAAGGTGCATGAAGAAGGATCTGTTGAAGGAAAATGAAACTAAAAACAGAAACATAAAAGACCAACAGACGCGGATTTGTTTCTATATAATATGTATTTTTGGTTGAGATGTCGTGAGAAAAATCGGAGAGGCTGCATGATTATTAAAAGGTTAGGAAAGCAGAGAAATATAAATCTTGTGAATTACTGGATAATTTCTTGCCATTTAAAGCCCCTTAAATGTATTGAACCCTCTGAGGTCTAAGAGCATTTTCACACACTTCTTAAATTCACCTTGTAAAGGTATTTGCATAGAACTGATCCCCACGTGTTTCATATCAAGATGTTCACAACAAACTCAGCTTTCCGTATAGTGAGCCATGTGTCAAGAGATCATTTGGCGCAAAAGCTGAAACGCTGACGTTGGCTTTCTGAAATTCCCCAAATCTCCTTTTGAAAACAAACCTTAACTCATGATGTGTTGTACGAATTGTTTCGGTGCTCGGTTTAGTCAAACAACGCCGTCCATCTCGGCAGTCAAAAAGAGTCAATCTCCGAATGTGAATGAACGGACTCCATAGGAGGAAATGTCATTCTTATATGAGGCTCCTTTTTCAACGACAAGGTCAATTGATTAACCCTAACGACAAAACAACGGATTATCCGTGCATGTACAGTATATGGAACTAAGCTTTAGGAGCTTTCCATCTTTACTCTCCTCCCTGTCACGTTGCATTCAGAAATCAATACTTTTTGACTGGTGAGATGGACGGCGAGTGTAAAAACCAGCAGCTACAGTGAGTTGTTAAAACCTTTTTTAGTAAACTCTGTGCACACAAACCATGTTCTCAATGCTGAGTTCATGTGTAGAGCCCCTGGTGATACTATCCAGCAAAGTCTCATGTTGTGTCGAGCGTTCTTAGCGTTTTAAAAATAGAGATTTTGATGCGATCACAGTAGTGCCCCTAGTGCTCCCGTTCAAAAGGCCATTTGACTGAAAACGAAAATACGGTCAATCTTAAAAGTGGCGCTTCCGTCCTCATTATGCTTTTAAACTAAAGTTTGACATCGGGTACGTTCACAAAAAGACCCTAGGTTGCATTTTGGCGAGAGTTACGCTTTAAATGACAGAAAAGAAGCGAGCTGCGAGAACAAAACCACTCCTAAATTACTGCAGAAAGCTATGACAGGTCTAAACTATGAAAAAGGATGAATATAGAACAGCTGCAAAAACCAAAACATGACAATAACTGTGCTGTCATTGATGTCCAAAGAAATGATTTAAAACAAGGCGTGTGTATTTACGTGATGATTGGGTTTGTCCTTGCAGTGTATTCCTGTGTAACCAACCGACCCAGTTATATCAGCAGTGTGACTGCTGTGTTTTATGAGCACTGCAGAGGCAGTCGCTTTTTTTTAATTTTTTATCAGCTCTGCCGGAGCAGCAGAAACAAAAAGGACACAGAAGATGAAGAAATGCACAGTGGGGATCGAAGGTTTTTCTACATTTACAAATGGACAAAAAGGGCACGAGAGATTTCTGCAAGAGGGATCCGCAGCTGCTTATGCTGAGCTGTTTAAAAGCAGAGATTTGCTCTCCTACGTTCAGGCCGATGGACGCATCTTCTGCTCTGGGAGCTTATTCTTGTCACATTTTCAACCTCTTACACAAACAGTGAGCAGACTAACAGAAAGCCACCGCCGACAGAAACTCGCCCGTCCTGTAACAACGGTACAATAAGATTGTTTAATGGGTGTAGCTGTTACAGTTGAACTTTGACTCAGTTCCTCCTGTTTGCCTTGCGCAGGACAGTGTGAACAGCTGTGGTGAACCACAGGGCCGTCACATGACGGCCGCCACCACACACACGGGACACTCACAGGGTTTAGCGAGACAACAGAGTCAGCTCCCTGTCACCGCAGAGTCCTGCTCTAACCTCAGTACAGCCTGGATAGGGTTTCTCGTCTCAAAAGAGACACATGCTTCAACAAAATCAAATTGCACCGGTTAATCGTCAGCTGCCGTGCGAGGATCGCGTTGTTATGGAGGAGGTCCATGCTTACGCAAGGTAACGGAACCCGATTTGTTCCGGTCCTATCCCCTGACCAGTCGGCTATCCTAACCTTAACCACTCGAGGTCGATGCCTAACCCCTATCCAATCGGGCTGCTTCGTAGGGTGGGACTTGCCTAGAAGTTGCGTGGGATCCATAATAACGCGTGAGGATCTAAAAAAAAAAAACACTTCCGGACTCCATTTTTTTCACCTTTTCAAATATTCAATAGCAGACTCAAAATGCCATGCTTCCACCAAATAGATTAATCATATTTAGAGATACACACTACACAAATATGGATGCATTATGATTAAGGAACAGATTCATGATTCATGCATTTAAAAGTGTATCAGAAGCCAAAAACACTGAACAACAGTTTGTAGTGGTCACAGGCAGGAT
Organism: Perca fluviatilis; assembly: GCF_010015445.1. Lineage (NCBI taxonomy): Eukaryota > Metazoa > Chordata > Actinopteri > Perciformes > Percidae > Perca > Perca fluviatilis. The sequence goes on from NC_053133.1 coordinate 24,848,714, forward strand.
GCTACAACACTGAGAAGTCATTACGGTGGCAACTATTTTTTATCTTTCTTCAGGATGATCATGAAGAAGTTCGTGGTACAAATCCACCGGTAACGTGCACTTGCATGAATGCGATTGGGCGCCTGCAGGCGGTAATCAAAGCAAAAAAAAACACCTTCACCTCCTCTGCACGTTTGATATTCTCTATTCTTTGAAGAAGAAAATGCACATTGGACATTAATCAAAAGGTAAGACAGCAAATAGCAGAGCTCTTTGTAGTAAAAGTTGCAAAAGCTGAATCATGTGATGATCCATACAATAAATGCCCCTCACAAGTTCCAAAAGACCAAGTCGACACATTCACATTGCTTGTTCTGTCCGATCAACAGCCCGAAACCTAAAAAATATTCCGTTTACTATCATAAAAGACAAAGAAAACCTAAAAATATTCACACGAGAGAGGAAAAAAATAAATAAAAAACTAACTGACTGAATCATCATTTCGGGTATGCAAATACAACATTATGGATCATAAAGTAATAGGTGTCTAAACGGTCTATCAATAAACCTAAACATTTAAAAAGAGTTAGTGCATTAATAATGTAGAGATTTACATTGTTTTTATAACAATTACTTCTTATCTAGATTGATTTAAATGTACTTTAGTCTATATCCACGACGTTCCACTTCTCTTATTATCTACTCTACAATCTGAGGTTTCTGTTTCACGACTAAAACAACCTTTGAACGTACACACGTTCCACCAAAACAAGTTCCTTCCCGAGGCTATTTTGCAGCGGCGCCGTCGATTCGTACGACGCTTAGCGCCGCCCAAGACGATTGGGATGGTTTAAAGCAGGGGTCGCCAACCCGGTGCCCCCAAGGACCACATTAGTACATTCTGGTCATTAGTACGTTCTAAAACTGAAAATTGAATATTGATATTATCTGTTTCCCACCTTGTTAAGTCATTGTTGATAATTATTGGGAGAAATCATTAACGTGATCAGTGTCTTCACATAGAGGAGTATCATTAATCATTAATAATCATATATAACTAAAGGCAAACTGAGCAAATCTGTTATTTTAGAGTGTATCAAACTGGTAGTCTGGCAATGTGAGACTAAATGTGCTTAAATGCAGGATATAGAATTCAATAATTCAGCCATTGCACATGTATATATTGTGCCAACTGACCCTAGGCCCTTTGAACTATAAACGCCGTGGGCGTGTCGTACCTTCCTGGTAGTTGTGCGCTCCGTCAGGGAGAGCCAGGAAAGGGAGGTACCTCCACTCCTCCGGCAGCAGGTTACTGTCATGGCCCTCGTCTGGCATCAACGGCGGGTACGAGAACTCAACCTAAAAGGGGCGGGGGCAGAAAGTCAGCGTGGTTTAACTTTACAGTTGATATGTTGCTTTAAAAAAATAAAAAAGTCCTTTAATCCTATATGTCTGCATCATCTCTTCTTATTATTTGTCATACTATTTGAAAAGAAATCAAGAATGTAAGAAGTCCAACTCTTGGCATTTTTGTTAGTTACACATATATTTGTATACAGAGAGTATCGTCTGTCAGTTCAGTGTACATTATACATGTATTACAATACTTGTAATAATGTGTAATTCATCAATCCCAAAAGGAAAATCGGTCTCTTTCCTCTTTGCAGAAACCTCAGCACTGGGGCTAGTCTGAGGCTAAAGTTTTAATCCCATCGTGGCAATAAAAGAAAAGCCAGAGTCAGCAGGATTCATCCTCTGGGTAGCATATATATGTTGGGAATTTCATGTCAATCAATTCCATAGTTGTTGAAATAATCAGACGATCGCTAGAGCTACGACACTAACTAGACAAAAAGAAAAGAACAGTGAAAACAGTTCAGTAACGCGTTATTATGTGAGGAAAGAGCTTTTCTGACGTATCTGTTTACAATAAACACAGCCATGCTTTACACTACCGTCCATTAGTTCACTCCTGAAATATTTCAGACTTCACACACAGCTCGTCCATTTCTGATGCAGCATTTTTGTCGCCCAGCTTCAGAAAACGGTAACTTTCCCATTGCAGACTAAACAACCTGTGTTGCATTATTATGAAATCTTATGTCAGACAGATTTCTATATCTATTATCTGTTTTTTTTGTATTTCATTGACCTCACTATGGATCCACTCAGATCAAGAAAAAGCTGCCTGTGGGAAACGTTCACACCCCCGTTGTTCTCCCACAAAGCCCAGCCTCCTGCCAGTGGTGACAGTTAAGAGCCTCCTACAAGAATAACCTGAAGATCCTGAACGCCACACACAGACACACTCTCACACTCTCTCACACACTCTCACACTCTCTGACACTCTCTCACACACACACGTATCTCCAGATGTGTTGATGTTGAATGTGATAAACGGAAGAATGACGTGGTCCAGTAATATTAATCCAGAAACATCAGATATAATGAAACATCAGATATAATAATAGGAACACACTGACGGGAAACATTTTACTGCACTATGAATACTTTTACTTTGAGTACTTTAAGTACATTTTGCTGAAACATAGTTTTAGTAAGAATGCAGGATGTTTTCTTGTGGTGGAGTATTTGTGTGTGTGTGGTTTTATTAATTTCACTTCAGTAAATGATCTTAATACTTCCTCCACCACTGCCTGTGTCTCTTCAATAAGCTTCCTGCCAGAGAAACGGATGGATGGCAGGTGAATAAAAGAAGGCGGGGGGGGTGTGTGTGTGGGGGGGGGGGGGGGGCATTGTTAAAGAGAGGCTGAAAGAGAAGGAGACAGACGGATTACAGAGCCAAGAACCCAATCTGATACCCAGCAGGAGATCTCTGACCCCCTATCAGATAACCTCCTCCTCCACCACCAGAGAAAACAGGCCCCGGCACCTCACACAAAGAGTGGGCGCTGTCTGCTTTGTTGGCTCTCAATTTGACATCCCCAAAAAAAAAAAGTGTCTGTTTTATCTTTTCCTATTCAGCAGATGCTTCCAAGCCCGCTGAGTCGAGTTTAACAGGCCACGGGAACGACTCGACAGATGGAGAGCAGCGGCAACAGCACGGGGGAGGAACAGCGTTTGCTTTTAAAGGCCGTCAGCTCGGCCTGTAAATTTAAAAGAATTTTGAAGAAGAGGAGGCGATAATTAGAAGATGCGTTAGAGGTACTTACTGGATTGGATTAGATTGGATTGCATAGACTTTTTTAGGGCTGCTCCTTCTTAGTCAATTAGTCGACTAATCGGTCGTTTTGGTCTTAGTCAACTTAGATTTCTTTAGTCCATTAGTCATGTTTGATGCTTTTTTCATGCTGAATGACTTATTTCCAGGAAACGTACGAGCACATCTCTGGTAAACACAAGAATTAAAGTGGTGCTTTTGCATGACTCTTTGCGGAGAAACTCAGATTTACAGATCTGTCGATTAATTCAACTAATCGATTAGTCGATACAATTGAATGAGTGTTAGTCGACTAAGAATTTCTTCAATCGAGCACAGCCCTAGACTTTATTGATCCCAAATTGGGACCTTTTTTAGTGCTAAAGCAGCAAAATATCAGACACATACATACATACATACATATAAAAATACAAAGGAAAGAATGTACAAATGTATAAACAAGGTGGGAATGAAAATACTGAAATAGTATTCATAAAGATGTAAGTTAAACCTATGTTTGTGCAAGTTGCACTTAGTGCAGTATTATGCTGAATGGCTCACATACGCTTCAGGGGGTAAAAGGCCGACCTGAAAGTGAGTGTACCGTCTTAACTGTTAAACAGGTTTTACGGGAGAAATAAGACCAGAACCAAAAACCACGCCAGCTTTGTTTGTGGGCGTGTTTCTGTTCAAAAGAAACCAAATTGAGGCTTTGTGGAAATAAAACATTGAAGGATGACTTTAGATGTGGTTGTTGTACCGATAAAAGCAGGTCAGTCCGTGGCTTTGCGAGTGGATACTTGTATGGTCTATATCCAGGACGTTCCACTTCTGGGACTGCTACGTTTTGTTTGAGTTGGAATTCTAAACTCCGGTGGATTTGTGAGGACTATGGTTAACTGCTCCTCAGATCTCTGCAGGGTAAATCCAGACAGCTAGCTAGACTATCTGTCCAATCGGAGTTTTCTGTTGCACAACGAAAACAACTTTTGAACGTACACATGTTCCACCAAAACAAGTTCCTTCCCGAGGCTATTTTGCAGAGGCACTTAGCGCCGCCCATTACGATTGTGATTGGTTTAAAGAAATGCCAATAAACCAGAGCACGTTTTCCTCCTATCCCGGGATGCTGTGTGGACTAGCCAGACTCCGCAGTGTTGTGGAGGAAGATCTGGCAAAGCGAGACTAATACTTGTATAACATCTGTGTGATATGACAGCAGATATTGTTTTAAGAAGTATTGGCGCTGTCTGAAAAATTTCTGTGAAACGTTCAAGTACCTAAATCTGGCATTGAAATTCCATTCTTCACCAGACAGTTTATAATTTCAATAATATTTTATATATATATATTGTTCATCTCACTTCAATATTATTCCTGCAAAATGGGATTGTCAAGCAGACAAACTGACCAAAAACACATATATAATAAAAGACCGATACTTGGCGTCTTGTGTATAGTATTGCCACACGGAAAATATATCGATACAATACTGTATCGATTTTTTCCCTCCCCCCAACCTTATTGTCAACCATACAATATCGCCGCAATAGTGACATTGAGGTATTTGGTCAAGAATATCGTGATATCTGATTTTCTCCATATGACCCCGCCCTACTAGAGCCTAGTTTTGTCCCAACCAACAGTCAAAATTCTCCAGAGGTTCCGTTTACGCCGATCAAAAATCAAAAACAAATCCTGACTTTTGAGAAGCTGCAACTTGGGAAGTTCACTTAAATAATTCATCATTACAGGAACTCAGATATTGTATTGTCATAGGTCTGAAAACACTAACCAGCCCGTTATAATAACATCATATTGTGGTGTAAATACCATCTTTATTTGCAGTTACAGTGAGCCAATACTATGTTGTGAAAGCTTTAGTTGTTTAATCTTCATCCATTCAGGAAGTTTCACTGAGATCAATATCTCTTTTTTTGCTAAACATTGACCCAACAATGACAAATATTAGTGTAAAGTGTGGCCTTTCAATCTAGTTGGGTGAGCTGGCTACCAGAGCTATATACCTATAGCTCAGATAAAATACTGTAAGCACCTAAAACATCCTATAGCTCAGATTAAATACTGTAAGCACCTAAAACATCCTATAGCTCAGATTAAATACTGTAAGCACCTAAAATATCCTATAGCTCAGATTAAACACTGTAAGCACCTAAAACACCCTCACATTGTTGATATGCAGGTGCTGCATTAGCCAGCTCTATTTGACAGATTAATAACAGAGAGGAAAGATGAATACTGTATCCAGGAGAGCAAGCTGCAGCATGCGGTAGAAAGCAGAGCTCGCTGTTGAATACACTGAACTGGAAAGATGCCTAAAAGTGGCAGCAGAGCCCATGATGTTACATAACCCCGAGAGCCCAGAGCAAACAGCTGATGCGAACTAAAAACCCTCGCTTCGCGTGTCTGCGTGTGAATACGTTATCGTCACTCCTGCAGGGTCTGCGCGATGCACTGTCAGAGAAAAGACAGACTCTGTCGGTGAGCTGGGTTAAAAATGAATCCGTAGAGAAACATAGTGCCAATGTGCCTTTATTATGAGCTCACCATAGGAAGCGCTAGTTAGCTCCGTTAGCAGGGGTTCACGTACCTGACAGCCCTTTTTGTGGTGGAATCCAACCACAACGATGTGCAGCACCGGTCCCTTCAGATCGTCTTTGCCGTGAGACTCCATTTCCCACCCCCACCCACAGGATGTTTTGTCCCTCCTGTGTTGTTAAAAACTCGGGGGTCGGATGTAAACACAGCCAGCAATGCTTCCCAACCAGTGATTCTGCAGCAGAGAAGACAACACGGCGGACAGAAGCACAACACGGCGGCGCGGAGAGGATTCTCTTCTTCCGCTTCTTCGTCCCAAGGGTGTCAGAGGAGGAACCGGAACGAGAGGGTTCACCGCAGCGCACTTCTGGCTCCGTCAAAGCTTTGGGAGGCAAAGCGATAAAACTACCGGTCAAACGTTTGGGGTCACTTGCTGCGTTCATGCCACCTCGGAATAACAGGCACCGTTCCCCTGGTTACGTTGTTTTTCCGACTGGCAGCGTTCACATGGTGTCAGTACCCGATCCGTTCCACCGGCACGATCCGTTCTGCGCATGTGCAAGATGACACGTATGCCATGACGTATGCGCAGATGATAATACCGTTTTACGACCTGCCCAATCTGTTCCACGCTAGCCTCCACCGGGATAGCTAACAGCTAATTCGGCTAACCGACAGCAAAGCCGGTCTACGGAAATCCATTCCACTCCCTATCCAGCCCCATTGTACCGGATTTTGGTTGCAGTTCCACCAGAGTTCCACTTGGGGTGATCGCGGTCCAGTGCAAAATGAATGGGACTCTATGGAGCTAGACGGCTAAATTTGTCTCTTTCGCCTGATTGTCGTTGAGAAACCTCAGATTTGATTGTAGTTTTTGCAAGTTCAACATGGGTTATAGGTCGAAAGTTGAATGAATGAGTACTTATGTCCTTTTGATTTCTTACAGGGTGAGTCGTTGTAGCCCATAACACGCTAGCATTCTGCTAATGAATGCTGATTGGTCAGTGAAGGAGTGATTACGATCGGAGATCCCGCTTGACGGCATCTGAAGCAGAGCCTGAATATCAGAGTGAATATTTCGGTGTGGTCTTTAAAACATTAGCAAACCTCTTTCTAGCGCATGTATTAACAGGGAGGGTGTCAGTACCCGATCCGTTCCACCGGCACGATCCGTTCTGCGCATGTGCAAGATGACACGTATGCCATGACGTATGCGCAGATGATAATACCGTTTTACGACCCGCCCAATCTGTTCCACGCTAGCCTCCACCTGGATAGCTAACAGCTAATTCGGCTAACCGCTAGCCGAAAGCCTTCAGTCTAAAATAACGCATGCTTAGAACGGATCGTGCAGGCAGAACGGTCAGCTAGATTCAGTCTAAAATAACGTTAAGTCAAACATAATGGGAAAAGCAGGCTACAGCTAAATTAAGACTTTACAGTTATAACAATAAAGACAAGTATTGAGTGATTGTATTTTAAATGAGCACAAGTAGAACTGACGTAACAGCTGTTATATATGTTAACGTTTATTTTCAAGTTTTATTTTGAGGGTCTTTTAAAGTTTACATGCTGTCTCAGCTAGCGGTTAGCCGAATTAGATGTTAGCTAAACTAACGTTAGCCTAACTGTGGAGGCTAACGGCAGACCGCTACAATCAGCTAGCGGTTAGCCAAATTAACCGTTAGCTAAACTAACGTTAGCTTCCCGGTGGAGGCTAACGGCAGACCGCTATAATCACCTAGCGGTCCGCCGAATTAGCTATTAGCTAAACTAACGTTAGCTAGCGTGGGAACAGATTGGGTAGTGTCGTAAATCCTCGTACCACAGCGCATGCGTGAACATCTTGCGCATGCGCAGAACGGATTGTGCCGGTGGAACGGATCCGATGTGCGTTCATGGACATCGGAAAAACGTTTTTCCGAGTGAAAACGTCACCATTCACGTAACGTCCTGTGGGAATCAGAGGTGGGAAACTCGGGCTGGATTTTGATAACCGAGTTCCCCAGTTGGTGACGCGTTGTTGACAACTGACGTTTGATGGAGGCGACTTTGGTTCACTGAACATATTTCAATGATAATAAACTGTTTATTGTGGACAAATGCCTCTGCCAAGAAACATGCACAGACATAACATGTTTAAAATTATTCATAAATAGGCCTATGTATAAAAAAAACAACACATTATCCGTGTCTTTTCCAGTTCGTTGTCCTGCAGATGACAAAAAAACACCTGGCGATGTGCTGTTTGAATGCTCGCATAAGAAAACAGAGAAGCAGAGAATCTTTTGTTATTGTGGCCCCCATGTTTTCACACACCTGATGCTCTAGGCTACGACCAATCGTTGGTGGCAGTCATGCAAAAAGTTGTTATGCCAAACGCCAATATAACAGAAGAAGAAGAACACGCATCCCGACCATGTGAACGCTGCCAGTCGGAAAAACAACGTAACCAGGGGGGGCGGTGCCTGTTATTCCGAGGTGGCATGAACGCAGCATTAGACATTTCCATTCCATTCCACTCCATTACAGACAGAATACCAGCTGAGATCAGTTGCATTGTTTTTAGATTTGTTTTTAAACCAGGGCAGCAGTTTTCAGATCACATTATGTGCTTACATAATTGCAAAAGGGTTCTCGACTGTTGTAGAAATAAGTGGCTGATCTTTAATGCAATATCTACATTGCCCATTATCAGCAACTATTCATCCAATGTTCCAAAGGCCCATTCTGTTTACTAATCTGATATCATTTTAAAAGGCTAACTGAGAAAACATTGGAATACAATAGGCTACGTAAGGTACAGAAAAAGTACAGAATAATTAGGTATGAATACAATTGTTGTATAACTTATATAATTAATTTATAATGTGTTTATTGATCCCCAGTGGGGAAATTACAATTTACACTCTGTTTGTTAGAAATTACTACACACACAGGCCTGAAATACACACACACATGCTCAGGACCTATTCATGCACAAATGGAGAGATGTCAGAGTGAGTGGGCTGCCAGTGCTGGACAGCACCCTGAGCGGTTGGGGGGGTACGGTGCCTTGCTCAAGAGCACCTGGCAGTGCCCAGGAGGTGAACGGGCATCTCTCCAGCTACCAATCCACACTCTGTACTTTGGTCCGTACTGGGACTTGAACCATCGACCCTCCGGTTCCCAACCCAAGTCCCTACGGACTGAATAGGATTTTACACCTTAAAAAAAATAATAATATGTGTTTTTATTTCATTTTATTAACAGAACAAAAAGTATAAAACATATGTATAAAACAAATGTACGACCAAAACTGAATAAATCAGAGATAAAGCCAGGGCATATAAAATAAACTATTTTATAATAAATAAATCAAATGAACAAAACTAATAAGACCAGAGATAAAGCCAGGGTAGACTATATACAAAAAACACAATAAACAAACAAAACGGATTAAAAAGTCAGGGTATATAGCATTGATTGTTTTATAATAAATAAATAAATAACCGAACAAAACTGATTAAATCCAGGGTATATGAAATACATTGTTTTATAATAAAATTAAAATTAAAACGCGATACACTATGTACACATACGTAGCCTATTTAATGGTATTTAGGTTATGTATTTATTACCATCGACCACTGGGACTAACCATAGACTGTTAAGTCTATGGGACTAACAGACCACAGAGACTGCGGTGGGGAATTATCTTGACTCTATCATCTTTGTTGGAGTCAAAGGATGACGTCATGTATTGACCACCCAGCACAACCAGCGCCATCGTGTGGAAATAGATTGACCAACATCATTTAATCTTCGGGTCTTTTCCATTTGTGTTATTTCTATTAAGTTGTGTATTTTATTTAGTTTTTTAGTTTAGTTTGTGTTTATCTCTTCGATTTCTGATGAATGCGAAAATGTACACGACAAACTGCTTCGGATAACCGTTCGTTGATGCGAGATCGATGGCTTTCGTCTGATTTGTGACGTTCTTGTGTCGATTGCTTCTGACTGCTGCTCATTGAATGAACATGGCGGCGACTCCAGTAACAAATCCGTCACAGCTGCTCCCACTTGGTTTGTAAATTCTTATAAATGCCGACTTTCTGTTTTAATTAGCTGATTATGAATCAGTATTAAAAGTCAGAATGAAGTGTCTGGAGTTTGAGGCGGTAGTTCAAATATTACGTTTTGTTAGTTAGCGTTAGCACCATGCTTCCAGACAAGCGCACGATTGGAAGTTAACGTTAGCTGTCTCTGCAGCAGATACTAAGGCATTTTAATTTTATTATCAACTTGCATATAATTTAATTCCTAAAACGTCCTAGTGAATTACTGTACAGTTTGTCTGCTATCAGGTTTAAATGTATGTCTTTGTTTGAAGATGTCACCGTCCAAAAAAGGCTGTTATCTAACGTTACTGAGTTAAATAAGATATTTGTTATGTAAATATCCTGGTCAGCTATGTTATTCTCACTATGCATTTACATACATTTACTACATTCAAGTTTACATGCAGCTTATTCATTTGCAATTCCTGTCTTCCACACATTTATATGACCCTACTTCACATTATATTATGTCAATATGTATCCCTGTATTTTAACTTGCACTATCTTATCTCTTAGATTCGATTTTTACTTGTGATTTTTATTTATTTTTTTAATACTAATTTAATTAGCGTTGTTGGATGGAGCCAGAGATTTTCAGTGACAATGACTGCTTCTTTCACTTTTGTGCATCTGACAATAAATAACCAGCAGATTGATAATTAATATTTATTATTTTTTGAAGCCCAAAATCGGTTTTGATTGATTGTTTTCATTATATATTCATCTGTGATTAGTGTCTCAGTTAATACATTGATCATCATATTTTGTCAGAGTTAAGCTGACATCTCCAAATGTCTTGGACGTCTGACCAATAGTCTGAAATCAAAAAAAATTAATATATATATATATATATATATATATATATATATATATATGTGTGTGTGTATATATATATATATATATATATATATATATATATATATATATATAAATAATATGTGTGTGTGTGTGTGTGTATATATGTATGTATGTATGTATGTGTGTGTATATATATATATATATATATATATATATATATATATGTATATATGTGTGTATGTCTGTATTACAAAAAGGCCTCAAATCCTCACATTTTAAAAAGCATTTTTGCTTGAAAAAATTACTGAAATGTAACAATTATTAAAAAAGTTACAGATGAAAGTCTCTGTTAATTAACTTATCATTTCAGCTCTAATACAAACAGGATTTCCTACGAAAGTGTGCAACGCAAGAAATTGAGAATTGTGCAAAAAGAAAACGATAGAAAATTGCTGGATCTTTAATTTCAGTTTGTTTCTAATCTTTCAGAGCTTGTGGACAAATGTATCGGCTCCCGAATTCACATCGTCATGAAAACGGATAAAGAAATCGTCGGCACCCTGCTGGGTTTTGACGACTTTGTCAGTATCCTTTCCAGATTTATTAATATATTTAGTTAAAAAAACAAAAACACATTGTCTCACCTTTCATGTGCCGCATTATTTTGCCGTTTTCTCTGAAACTGTCCCAGTTTGCGTCCTTCACTCAGTCTTTTAGACATGGTCCTGGAAGATGTGACTGAATTGTAAGTACACCTCCTGTTTTTGGCATTAATTGCAGTCATTGTTAGGGCACCTGTTGCTGATTTAACTCATTAATATATATCTTTGTCACAGTGAAATCACACCAGAGGGACGGAGGATAACCAAACTGGACCAAATCCTTCTCAATGGCAATAACATCACCATGGTATGTAAATATTGTGCATGTTTTGGTATCATTGCATTCATGTTATAGGCTCACAGGTGTATCTTAAAGTGCCCATATTATGCTAATTTTCAGGTTCATAATTGTATTTAGAGGTTGTACCAGAATAGGTTTACATGGTTTAATTTTCAAAAAACACCATATTTGTGTTGTACTGCACATTGCTGCAGCTCCTCTTTTCACCCTGTGTGTCGAGCTCTCTGTTTTAGCTACAGAGTGAGACATCTCACTTCTGTTCCATCTTAGTTGGGAGTCGCCCATGCGCAGTAGCTAGGTATGAGGCTCGTTTCGAGATGAGCCAGGTCTGCGCAAAATTGATCGCCGCCCAATGCACGCCGGTTAGATTTGTGTCCGACTTGATCCCGACTTGTTCTGACGTCACGCACGCGTGGGCAACAATAACCTCACGAGATCAAGGCGGCCGCAGGTTCGAGACGCAGGCAGCGCAGTTGCTTTCCACCGACTGCAAGACCCAGGCGGACCCAGGGCATGCTGGGAAACGCCGGCCTCTCTGCTGATCTAACAGCTGATTGGTTCAGAATCAACTCGGCATGATGACGTTTTATGTAGCTAAACTTTTGTTTGTCTGATTTAAAAAGGCTTATTGTGTACAGAACACATGTGAGGCTGATAGTGACGTTTAGAAGTCAGAGAGACTAAATCGGTTCAGATTACGGATCATCTACAGTCTGTTATTTAGTAACATCAGCAACAGATTGCATGTAGAGTTGACAGCTACTTTGTCCTAATAAAAACAACTGGAGACTGTGTACAAGCTGATATATGGGTCTGATAAGATTTTATTAAATCGGAATCGGACCTAACAGGATGTGAGTGTTTCTGTGACTTCCTGTTCAGCCTGAAGGCTGCTGGAAACAGCTGGAAGCTGTCCGGCTCGTCACCGCCCCCTGCCGCTGCCGCCTGCTCTCGTCCACTATAAGCGAGCTCTCGTCCACTTTATATATAAGCGAGGCGCAGTTCATCTCAAACGAGCCTATTACAACGTGTGTTCCAAAGTGACGCACGTTTGTCACGGAAGTAAAGACTGGACTACAATAGAGCTGTTTGGAGCAGATGGTGAACAGTGGATACGCGCCCTTCTAACGCAGAAGGCGGCTCAGGTTCTGGTTCAGGCTCTAGTCGTCTCACGTCCAGACTACTGCAACTCCCTCCTGATTGGCCTGCCTGCATGCGCCCGTCCAGCCCCTGCAGCTCATTCAGAACGCAGCAGCTCGGCTTTTCTCCAACCTCCCCAAGTTCCACCGCTCCTCCGCTCTCTTCACTGGTTACCAGTGGTTACCAGTTGCTGCCCGCATCCGCTTCAAGACACTAGTACTTACATACAGGGCCATGAACGGATCAGCCCCCAGCTTACAGCCAGGACACGGTCCAACCCTACACCCCAACCCGCCCACTCCGCTCTGCATCAGCCAACCTGCTCGCTGCCCCCTCACAGCGAGGGAGAACTAATCTCTCAACCAAATCCCGACTGTTTGCCGTCCTGGCTCCTAAATGGTGGAATGAGCTCCTTATTGACATCAGGATGGCCGAAAGCCTACACATCTTCCACCGAAGGCTCAAAACACATCTCTTCCGACTGCACCTCGGATTAAAAAAAAAAAAAAGTGTGTGTGTGTATATACATATATATATATTTCTTGAAGCTGCACTTTCATACGGCTCTTTGTAGTTTTGCTTATTTAAAGCGAATGTACTTGCACTTACTACTTGTCTGGAGTTTGCACCTTCAAGGTTGAAAGCACTTAATTGGAAGTCGCTTTGGATAAAAGCGTCAGCTGAATGACATGTAATGTAAAAGTGTTTAGTGTGGGAGACGGTAACTCCCTTTTTAGGATGGACTTTTTCACTTTTTAAACCTATTACATGCACACAAAAAAGATATTTAACACAATAAAGGAAAGGGGGAAAAAGCACAATGAGCACTGTATACCTTCACACGACCTGTTTGTGTGTTTTTAGACCTTCGCAGCATGATTTCTATCCATGTCTTTTCTTTCTTGCAGCTCATTCCTGGAGGAGAAGGTCCTGAAGTATGAGTTGAGAATCATCACCGAAGGCTGAGGCAGATTTGTGTTGTGGATTTATGCTCTTCCTATGTTGTTCCTTACTTTATCATGTTATTGGTCTTCCCCTTCTTGATTTTGAAGGAGGGAAATATTTTTGTAAGATTCCTAATTGAGTATTTGTTAACAAAATGGTTAAATGACAAGTGGATCACACATGAAAAAAAAAACCCTTTTTCTTTTTACAAATAAAAAAAAAAAAGTCTTTATTGGTTTCTTTTTTTTTAACTCACAGTTGTACAACTTAAATTTAGTGCAAGTGTCTGTACAGAACCAGAGTGTTTTCATACAACAGCAGAAATTGAATAACCCTGATTCAGTTATTTTTGAGAAATAGTAAAAGGTTGAGTAATGCACATGCAGCATTACTGAACAGACAGTTGATTAATAGTTGAGTTGTAGAATCCGTCCCTCCCGAACATCACCCCTCCAGCTTCAGTACATGGAAGGTTTCTCCTCTCCTTTTGGATTGGTCACCTTTTCCAGATTCTTGCTGATGATGTCGTAAAGCTCGGCCTACAGTGAACAGATAGAAAAATGTGTTTAAATATATATATATATATATTTTTTTTTGATTGACAGTTGTCATTGGTCAATCCTTCTGACTCGGATCAGTCCGACTTACGTAGAAGCCGCGAATGTCGAGAACAATGACTCTGATCTCCGAGTAGATGGCCTCGTCCTTCTCGCGGACCAGCGAGCGGTAGTCCATCTGCGGGTAGAGAAAGCAGAGTTCAAGCTATTTCTAATAACTTTATCAAAGCTTTAAAAGATCAAGGCTGGTCTTAAATCAGCCTTTCTGGTTCCTACTGACTTCAATCCTTCAAAAACAGCTCACAAATATGGTTTCATTGTAAAAAAAAAAAAAAAAGGAGGAAATAGAGCATTTGTTAGTGACTATTTTCAGTGGCGGATTAATCCACATTTGGCGTTACAGTGCAGTGGTTCTCAACCTTTTGGAGTCACGACCCCCCCCAATATGATAAAGTTGGTGTTCGCAGCCAGCGTGGGCAAGTTACTTCCAAAATGTAATACATTATTGATTACAAGTTACTGTCATTTGAGATTAATTTGTTATATTACTGTCTCTGAATTGTAATGCTTGAAACTACTTTTGAGTTACTTTCACCAAAATAAAAGCGGAAGTATGACTTGGCAGGTAGCTTGTGAATTTCACCACCGGATCAACAAAGTCATCTTTATCCACTCTATACATCATCATTTATTCATATTATTTTAGCTATAAAGTAAATAGTTAAGTAAAACGTACAGTAGCCTACTTGACTCTGTATTGTGGTGGACTAGAAGTAGCCTAATAAGTAGGAGAACAAATTAATAATTAAAAGTACCTTACAATTGGATCGAAGTAGTCTACGGTATAGTTACTTTCCACCGCTGATAACATGTAATGATATTATGTGTAGCAAGACTTGTTATCTGTCAGTTGCTCGGGCACATTGCTGTCGCCGCTGACAGGACACAGATGTTGTCAGTTACCGTCTCTGGTTCTGGTTCTGGCTCTGACCACGGGGAACAGTGACGGGACAGCTCGCTTCAACGCAGCGTAATAACTCCTGAAAATAATGTCCATCTCGCAAATGTATCCGTCTCTGCAGTCATCTCAACCACCGAATCCAGCAACAGGAAATAACACTCGCAGACTTTTTTCTTTTTTTTAAAGCTGAAATGTTTTGCAGTGTTGGTGAATTCTTAAAAAAAAAAAAAACGCCTCTAAAGGTCAGGTTAAAATGCATTGTAACTCGCGTTAATTAGATTTTAACGGATATAATATTACCGACATTTTATTAGTAATGCATTATATTACTGTGTTACAGCAAAAAGGAATACATTACTGTAATTGCGTTACTTTTGGAACGCGTTACTCCCATCACTGTTCGCACCGACAATAAAAGAGCTGCAAACTAGTGTAAACAGCTGTTTCTACGCGGCACCCCCCACTGAATTTGAGTGATTTTTGTGAATGCTCCAGTTTACACATGTAAACAAATGAGGCTTTGCTTTAATGACAGTTTAGTTTGAGTTGTAGTAGCTAGCACGTAGCCCTGTCCAGTGTGCTCCAGGCTCTGTGGAGTTGTGATGTGTTTGTGACTTGTTCCTCTACCCCGACCCACCTTCAGACCCTTTTCTGTGTTCCAGGCACCAAACTCACACAGTAATGGAAAAAAACATTCCTCAGTCTAGAATACGTTATTACAGGTTTTTTTTCTCCCCAACTATCTGGCGACCCACGGAAATTTTCTTGCGACCATCTTGGGGTTCCTGACCCCCAGGTTGAGAACCACTGCTCTAGTGAGTATTTGTGGCAACTGGATGGTGTGTGTGTGTGGGATTGGGTCAAAATAAACTACAGTGTGTGTGTCCATGGTATATTTTAATGGGATTTGTTAACCCTTGTGTTGTCCTCCCGGGTCAAAATTAACACTCTTTTAGTTTTATTTTACGTTTTTGTTGCTTATTTCAACGTTTTTGGCACTTTTTTACATTGACACCAGTATATTCACCACTAGACCTATTTATTTGCACTAGTTTTATATTTATTTTTGGAATTTATGGTCAATAAACCTCATTTATATGAAATTTTCTAATTTTTGTGTAAGAAAAAAGAAATTATAAATGATTTAGAGTAATGGTTAAGGTCAGAGGAATGAAGGTAATGGATAATCACAGATCTGTCAAAGTTTAGTCAGGATAATGCTATAAAATTGAATACAACACCCACAATTCTATGAAAATATAGATCTGATCCTTAATTTCCTTTGTGAAGAGCGTTGTATGGAACCATCCATGTTATTTCGGGGCAATTTGGTTAAAAGAAAGCAAAATTTCTGATCTAGAAACTTTGAAAACGGGTCAAATTTGACCCGAGGACAACAGCAGGGTTAGCAGTGAGAACAGGGTAGATATTCACCAGACTGCTACTATAAGAGAAGGACATTGTGAACACTCACCACATGAGTCTCTTTGGAAGCTTTTCCAACCGCATCCCCCCTCTCTGAAAAGTACCTGGATCATTTAACAGAAATGGTTTTAAGCAAAGTCAGGAAATATGTGTCCAAAATCCAAAAATCCACTTACAAAATATACGTTTTCTGATTTTCAAGTCTATAATAGAGCCCGACGAATAAAGGATTTTTAAGGCCTATATCGATACAAATATTTGGCGATTTAAAAATCCGATATTCCGATATATATTTAAAAAAAATAATCCAGAAAGGCGTAACAAAACATAAACAGATTTCCCTAACAGTTATTTGTAGTTATTTATGAGTCCTCAATAAAATAATATGATAATGCAGTCGAAAAATAAACGTGTTTGTTTTATTGTCAAAACAGAGCAGAGAAACATCAAAATATATTAACGTTCTGATAAATAAAATGTATAAAAATACAAACTTAAGATATGAAATTTACAGTCCTTTGACCAAAAACACAATAACAAAAAAAAAATGGTTGAAGGGGGTTTTGTCCGTTTTTATAAAACATTTTAAATATTCATTTATCAGAATAATTTATAAATGAATATTTAAAAAAATATATATTCATTTATCAGCCATTATAAATTCCGATACCGATAGTTTGGAAAATGCCTAATATCGGCCCGCTGATATATATCGGTCGGGCTCTAGTCTATAAATACTACATTTCTAAATAAAGTGCTGTTCAGTGCTTGTCTACTAAACTAAACGAGACGTAATCACCCACATGCCACATTTCTACCCGACCTACTTGTTGATGTTGGTCTGAAAACCGTCAACTTTGGTCTTCACTGCAGTGATTCTCTCCAAGATTTTCTCCTGTGGTGACAAACAATAGCTAATAATTCATTAAAAACTTCAGAAAATTTGACGGAAATGTGACCGGATGCACACGACGTACCTGGATGGCGACCCCAAAGTCATTTCCATCTTCTATTTTTGGGATGAGGTGCTGAATCCAGCAGGAGACCTGCAGCAACAGAGCACAAGTGCGTTTTACTCAAACACCGTGAACGTCTCAGACGTGTTCATGTCAACGTTGTTCGGTGTTTTAGAGAAGTGGCTCAGCATTCATCTTCGCAGTGAGGGCGATTCACTTACAGTGATGATGGTCTCTCTAAAAGCAACGATCTCTGGTTTCACCCGCTCCAGAAGCATCATAATCTTCTCATTCCCCTTGATGAAGCCACATTTTGGAGCTGGAGGACAGGGAGGAGACATGAGGTCATATGCTCTTATCGTGTGTGCAGATACAAAATAAAAGAAAACACTTTACCTTTCTTCTTTTTCTTCTCATCATCTTCATTCTTATCCGTCTCCATTTCCTGTGAGATCAAGTTTACTCGTTCAAATCGACAACTATAACAGGATGGGGTTTTTGGCATGTATGTAAAACAAGAGATTATCTTTATATACTGAAGTGTTTCTGTTATTTACCCTCATTGAAAGAAATGGGGAAGGAAAAAAAAACAGAAACATTTCTCTCAATCATGCAAAAACAGTCCAACAGCACCACAAAGCCTCCGAAATGATCATACATCTTCAACAAAAAGTGATTATAAACTTTATAGAGGATTTACTGCTAGCCTGTTGTATTAGACTGCAGTAGTTTTAGCTAGGCGTACCTAATAAATTGGCGACAGAGTATATTTCAGAATATCACCGTGTAAGCATACTTCCAACTGTAGTATTAAAAAAAAAAAAAGGTATTCAAACTTTTGACACTACAAGACAAGGCCTCAACACTGGGTTACAATGCAGAGGGTAATAGACCAGAATGCAATCCGACTACAGGACAGGTTTGGCTCTTCTTATTATAGCTCTCACTCCCTCCACCTGTATGTAATTATTAAGAGCTGAATGCAACAAGTTGGCTCAAGCCCTCTTTGGAAGATCGTCACTCTGGTGATGGAAAACCAATAACTGAAAGGAAGGGAACCAAAACAAGTCAACTGCAGCCTGGCTAACGCATGGGAAGTATTTAATCCGCATTTGTGGATTTTATCCCTCCTGTTGTCCTCGGGTCAAATTTGACCCATTTTCAAAAAGTTTCCACATCAGAAATTTGGGTTTCTTTCAAACAAAAGTGTCCAAAAAAAAAAAAAACAACGTGGATGGTTCCATACAACGCTCTTCACAAGTAAATGAAATCATCAGTTCACTACTTTCATTGAATGTGGGTGTTTTATTCAATTTTATAGCATTTGACGAAAAACAGATAAAAGAACGTTGAAAAAAAAGTGACAAAAATGTTGGGAAAAAAACAACAAAAATGTCAAATAAAGTGCAAGGACATCGACAAAAACGTTGTAAAAAGCTTCTCAAAAACAAAAAGTTACACTGTCGACGGGAAGACAACACAAGGGTTAAAATGTTATCTTAGGTCACCTAGACCCCGCTAGTTCACCTGGTATGGTGCGCACCATTACGGCTCAGTCCTAACCGCAGTGGCCAAGGTTCGAGTCCGGCTCTGGGCCCTTTGTATATGTATATGTATATGTTGCTGTCTTTCCTCTCGGTTTCTTAGGGCTGGGTACCAAATTCAGTACTTTTTAAGGCACCGACCGAATTGCCTCTGAAGTATCGAGTATCGAAAAATGCCTCGTCATTCAATACCCAATAAAAATACCTAACGAATAAATCTCATTAGTGTCAGTGAGCCAATCGGCATGCAGCATGCTGCTTCCAAGATCGAATAATGCTTGTGATTGGCTGTCTAACGTTACACATCGTAGAGATACGCAGGAAAAACTCTAGTAGTAGGAGCTAAAAAATAAGTAAAAAGATTTGTGATGTAATGTGTCATTTCTTTTTGTTTAATAAAATTTGTATCGAAAAAAAAAGTATTGTTTAGGAACTGGTATCGAAGTTACAGTATTGGTATCAAATATTTTTGAACAATGCCCAGACCTACTGTTTCTGTCTAATTAAAAGCATAAAATGCCTAAATATCTTTCAAAATAAGAGACCTGCTGGACCGCTGGCGAGCTTGGCCGACATCACTGTCCAATGGTCAAGAGAGAATCGTCACTCTTGGTGGGATAACCACAGCCTCGTGAAACTTTACACACACAAACTACAGACCGAGTGAATTCAGAGGATGTATGGCTTTCATAAGAGAGGTTTTCTCATCAGTTTCCAGAACAGAAGTGCTCGCCATCCAATTGCCGACAAATGCAATTCTTACAGAAATCTTGTCAAATAAAAGTTTTTGATCCCAAATCACAGAATGTATTTTTCTAGATAGATAGATATATACTTTATCAATCCCCAAGGGGAAATTCAAGGTCCCAGTAGCTTAAAGACATCACACACAACATACACATAAATCATAAACACGATGATAAATAATAAATCCACAAGAATAATATGGCCAATAAAAGAAAAGAAACTAAATAAAAAGTAAGGTGCTCTATGGTGGTAACGCAATACATAGTAATATAAAAACTATAGCAGTGCAAGGATAAAGTTTTTAAAAAGACAGCATTAAATATGGGCATTATAAGGGATGTGTTATATATGGTGTCCCTCAAGGTCTCAGTGTCTTACTGTGGTATTTTGGAGGTAAAAAAACAAACAGAAATGGGTATATGGTGGGTCTCTGAGAGTTAAGATATCTGGCGGTGTGAGATTGGTGGATGGAAGCGGTCTCACCTCTTCCTCTGGGGCAGGAGGGTCTGGTATGGGGATGTCCAGGGGAGCCTGCAGCGAGGACATGTCTGTGATACTGAGGGCATCATCCTGAAAACACACAGACAGATGAAGAGAGCTCCCAGGTGAAGGGTTATTGAGCTTGTGTGTTCAAATACTGAACTAACTGACCAGCAGCAGAGCATCCAGCTGTACTATCTTCTGGGGGATGTAGTTGGAGAACAGATTCTCTGCCTGAAAATTAAAAAAAAGGAAACACTTACAAAACGTGCTTATTTGGAATACATAATAATAATAACAATAAAAAAACAGCTGAATAAATGTGTGTCTCAATTAACAAACCTCATTATACAGGGACTGGCGGAAGATTTCCACCTGTGGAAAACAGGATTAAAACATTATATTTTTCGTCCACAACGTATAATTTAAGCTGCTGACTCATGTTACAAAAGCCTTTTGGATTTACTTTCGTTTTCCTCTCAGGAGGGGACTTTCCGCAGCTTCACCGAGTACAACCGACGGTTTTAAAACACGTTTGTGCTTAACAAGTCAGAAACTATCTGCATACAATTAACAGTTATTTAAAAGTATTTTAGCATATAGAGCTATCACACGTAGCCTACTGTACCTTTGCATTAACAGGAGATCAACTTACCTTCCCTGCACTCGCTCTGCTTATTTTCATTGTTGATTTCTTTGACATGACTGAGCAGACTTTTCGAATTGAGGACAAATAAATGCGTCTGTTCAAGTTTTCAAGTTAAGTTAGAAGTGTGTGCAGGTGCAGGAGAGGACAATATGGCTCGCGAGTGATATTTTTTTTATTTCCTTGTCAAGTTTGCTTTCGATTAGATGTCGCATGATGCAGTTTGCGCCTCCCACTGTCTCCCTCCTCCGCTGAAAGTAGGACGTGTCCTGAGTTCACAGCATAGACTTTAAAAATAATAAGTCATTTACAGCCTTTACACTTTAGTTAAAATACAGCAATAAGTACATAAAACGTATTATTGTTGTTATTATATCATTTTCTAACAATAAGAATAGATAAATAAATAATATGTTGAGTGTATTGACCCGCAGTAAATGCACAAGCAAGAAAGAACAAAAAAAGGTTGCAAACTGCTAAATTGTGTAATTTAATTTAAGGAAAATACGTCACGCTTTTATATTTTATTTTGAAAAATACAAATCGTGACAGGAAGTAGGGCCGGAACATAAAACGTCAAACTCGAGTTCCGCATGTTAGCGTCAGAGTCAGCACAAAGCTAGTGTTGGTAAGACATTAACCGCTTATATGGATTTTAAAAACAAGTTCTTTTAACTAACGGACAAATAAATACTTTCGACTTTCAAGCCGAAGGACGGAATAACCGCCGAAGCTCGTGACGGCGGTTACTTATTGAGCAGGTACGTTCTGTTTTCTTTAGTAACGTTAACTTAAAGTTTCGGTTTCAAGTGTCGTAAATTTGTTGTTATCTGGGTTTTCTTCTAACGTTAGCATAAGCTTCGAAACTAACAACTGACACCGTTTTCTCTTATTAAATCACATTTTATCGTGAAGAAACACTACTAAGAGCGTTGTCTGGTAGTGTTTTGTGATTTTTATATTCAGTTGTTTACCACTTGAAGGGGCTGTCCCACTGCCGCGCGGTAACTCGCCTCCTCCGTTCATTTCAACGAAGTGAAGGCGGTAGAGGATGCTGCCCACGTGAACGCGCCCAAATTCTGCTCTGCCGCCCAGAGTTCACCGTGCTGAACGTACCGTGGGGCGGCAGGAACCGCTTTCAAAAACGCGCGGCTTAAGGCATAACGTCCATAAGAGTGAAAGTATGATTTGCCCGGACTTTCCAACGGTCGTCATATGAGGAATTAAAAGGCAAATTGTTGAGGACATTTTAACCCATATAAACCTTTGCTCTGCTGACAATTTATTCCTAAAATAAATATTAGACATTTACATCAAACCTTTACGCTGTTGTCATTTTACAACTCACAAGTGCCAACATATTAAATCTTAGTTATTTTCCTGGCAAGGCAAGTTTACACAAAGGCTATTCAAAGTGCTATACATAAAGCATAAACATAAAAAATAAAATATAACAAGTTTATAATAGAAAACAATAAAAAAACGAAATACAGCATATTTAAAGGATATAAGAAGCACAAAAGAATGCAACATGTTTAAATGACCTCGGGAAATGCACTAAAACTTTAACTTAATAACCATGATGTCCTGATGTCCAACACTTAAATACTATATTCAATTTACAATGATATACAACAGAAAAACGCAGCACATTATCACATATGATAGTGACAGTTGTACTAGGATTTAAACTATTCATTAACGATTGATCAACTTCCCCTTTCTGACAGCAATGAGCAGCAGCCCAGCATCTGTCCAGATGGACGAGGTAAAGAGGAGAGCCCAGTCCCTGCTCTCCTCCTCGGGTTCAGCCCAGGATGTGAGGGCGGAGGTGCAGACCATGGCTGGCATCCCCCTGCCTCTGTCAGAGAAGTACTGTCACTTGGGAGTCGAGGCCATGTTGAGGGAGAACATGGCCTGCCGCAACAGACAGGAAGTAAGGTTTTCTTCGTCTGGTGGTGATAGATGGATGGATAGATAGTTTATTGTCATTGCATATCACTACACAACGGAATTAAGATGACATTAATCACTCACTTAGCAGCATAAAGATAAACAGTGACAGTGTCAGCAACAATAAATAGATAAATATGGAGTAAAAAAAAAAGATGAGCCTGCCTGAGGGTAGGGTATCAAAAAGGATATGGTCAGGGTGTATAGGGTCCGCTCTGATGCTTGCTGCATTAATACTGTGGATAATAGTAATTTCAATGCAGGACTTTTAATTGTAGCAGAGTATTTCTAAGCTGTGTGATATAAGTACTTTTACTTAAGTAAAATATCTAAATACTTCCTTCCTCACTGCCAAGAAGTAACAGAACTCAAAACAAATGTTATTCTGTAATATAAAATACAGTTTTTAGGCTTTAATCAGTTTGTTCTGTTTTAGAGAAGACACATCTTGATCTGATAGTGATGTGTGAACACTTGGGGGCAGAAATACTCCCAAATACAAATGCAACGCCGAGCCTCAATACTCTGCTACATACACATGTGATTACACACATTAAAACGAAATAGTATCCAAAAATATCTGTTAAACGACACTCTAAATCCGGGACTTACTGATGTGGGATTGAATGACATACCATATGCTGTTTTTTTTTTTTTTTATATATATTTTATGTTTGTTAACTAAAATAAAGCTCGATAAAGCTTGGATTTTTATCTTTTTAAATATGTACAGCGTGAAGAACAAGAAATAAAAAAAGGAATGGATTTGTCAATGTTAAAAAAAAAAAGTGCTCCCATATAAAATGAGAACTCTTACATAAATTTAAAAAAAAAATCCTAAATGTAAGAATATATAAAAAATATTTATAGAATCTGCGTAGGTTCTATACAAAAAAAAGTGTTTTAGGAACATAAAGAACACCTGCCAGCGTATTTGGGTCAACTGCATTCATATCACTTCATAAAACACAGACACTGATTCAGTTTTACTGTACATTTTATAGGGGTAGCAACCCCAATGGTATTACTAACGGCTCACATTAATATTGTCTCTACTTCAGGTTTTGGAGTCTTTGAGTAGACTGGTCAAGGCCTTGAGTATCCTGGAGAAGTACGGCTGTAACCTGACGAGTCCCGCCAGGCCCAGATACTGGAGGAGCGTCAAGCACAATAACCCTGTCTTCAGAACCACTGTGGATGCTGTCAAGGTGAGCAAACGTTAGTCAGTTCTGCCTTAAACAGTCATTTAGTGCAGATCTTTCCTTTTCACATGGACTTTTCTATGTAATGCTGCCTTTACAGTGGCTTTGAGTAAGACTTTGGTTGAATTTTGAAGCTTCTTGTTGTAAATAAGGCTGATTTTATTGTAGAAAAGAATATTTATTTTAAAAAAATAAGGAGGGCTTTTTCTTTTGCATATTTTACATATGTAAAGATGAAGTTGCTGAATCTTACATTGCTAAGAAAGAGTCCACATGTCATCAATGTTCTTGAACAATCATGAGCAAATGTTTTCAATCCTCATTTTCTTCCACAGGGAGGCCGGAGAGTCTTGTATCTCTACGGTTACACCAATCAGCAGATCGATGGCCTCAGTTTCCCCGATGAAGTCACTGAACCGGACACTGCGAAAGTTGCCGCAGTGACGCTGGAGGTCATGACCTTACGCGCAGAAGTGGACATGCTGATTAAGGTTCGTATTCGTTTTGTAAGCAGTCACCTGAATACCTTAAAACATCTGTGTTCAGCTGTTTTTTGTGTAAGAGATTCACTGTTTTCCATTTCTTATACCTCTGTTCATTTAGGGCACCCACCCTCACCTAGAATGCTTCAAAGATATCATCCCATTCATCATCCAGGAGGTCTGTACAAACAATTCCAGTGGCTGTGTAATCAATATGGTGTCACTAAATTTCATATCAACTGTGGAAAAATAACAGGATCATAACATTTACACATTTTGTTTTTTTTTAAACTTTGCACATTTTCCCAACAAATACAGGAACAGAAATAACATATATTTGAACATATGTGACATATTCTTACAGTGAGTTAATCAGCTGTTTATATGCGTTTGTGTTAATGAATGTTGCCAATAAAATTGTGTGTTCATGTCTTCTGGGAAACATTAAAAATGAAAAAAATTTTAATAAAGAATGGTAGAAAAACTACATAAAACACTGTCTAAAATAAAACTGTCTGTCCACTGCATGTTGAAAGTGTAAAGAGTGTTTAATGTGATGCTGGTTTCTTCAGGATCAGCTGGCAGGTGACGCTGTGGTTATCCTGCCTGGAGAGGAGCAGCAGGCAGACAAGCCCCAGGTTCTGGCTCTTCCACTTAAACCTACTCAGGGCCACGGAGGACAACCTCTGAAACCATCAACAGGTGAGCTGCCCCCACACCTCACAACCTGCTTTAGTAGTTTTTATTTTAGAAAGCCAACAAGAGATGAAATCTTTGTCTACAGGACTCTTTGACTCTTTCTTTTTCGGCAGTGTGTGATATAAACAGTTAACGGAATTTATCTATTTTGATGCCACAAATATAGATTTATTTTCTATGATGGTGTCGGTTTTATTTATATTTCTATGTTGGAATTTATATGTTTATTGTGCATTGAACATGTTTTTAGTGCAACATCTGTACCTAGAAGCCTAAATACACTCACAATCTTATTATATCTTATATATACAATAAATATTTTCTTACTCTCCAGGCTCTTCTGCAGCGAGTGACTGTAATCTGTGTGGTGCCCCTTCGTCTCTGGTCTGCCAATCTTGTGACAATCAACATTTCTGCGATGCGTGTGATGACCTCTTTCACCGCCACCCCTCCAGAGACAGTCACAAGAGAGATAAAATACAGAAAACCAATCAGGGTGTGCCAGATTACAACCGGCTTTAAACTGGGAATACAGCATTTCTTTTGTTGCCATCTATGTTTTGTTTTTTTTACTTTTTTTTTTTTTTTTGTGTGTGTCGCTGTAGTGATCTGCACCATCTGTGGGATTTCTGCTGTGCACGCTCAGTGCTCCACCTGCGTCCAGAGGTTGTGTGAGAACTGTGACAAGCTCTTCCACTCTCACCCTGACCGCAAAGGACATGACAGAACTATCATTACACCAGCAAAAACATCCAGGTGAGGAGAACTTGTACTGTAATTCACTCTCAGGTTCACTTCTTCATTTGGTAGCAGTGTGGTCTAATGATCAGAGCAGTGGTCATGTTAATAAGGTCACAGGTTTGATTTGTTTACCATCCACTTGTCTTGCCCTGCTCTGTCAGAGTTCATTCTGAACACTTGGCCTGCGCACTCGTTGAACGTTGTGGAAAAAAGTTTCTGCTAATTGACAAAAATATACATGAACAGTATCCAGAAAAAATACTGAATGGGATGCAAAAGATAATTTCCTCCAGAAAAGTCATTAATTTCGATACAAAGAATAACTTTAGAGATTCATTGTCCAGTGATTTTCTTTTGCAGGTTTAACCTTTTTAATTGAATGATACCTGAAATGGATAGATCTAAGTGAAAAGTAGATCTACAAGTTAACTTAGCTTTTGTCCTGATGGTGTTGTTGTATTTTTACATTTTATTTAATGCTGGTCTGCTGCTTTCTAAGTTTTAGCAATTATTTGCAGTCTTGTTTTGTCAAACTGTTTGTGCCCATGCAAAAAGTGAACTGCTCTGATCGGACCACCCTGTATAAATATGTGTTGAATTTTTACTTTTCTGTCATCTTCCAGTCCATCTCTGTCACCTTGGGAGTGTGCTCATTGCACTACAGTGAACGAGATGCGAGCCGTCCTCTGCATGACCTGCGAACGGCCTCGACTTGCTACGGCTGCATCCACTGTTCAAGAAAGCCCGATGTCACTTGCTACATCTCCCAACACAGGTGAGACTAGAGCTGGACGATATGGAGAAAATCAAATAGTATATGAGTATTGGTGCTTTTACAAAATATTTACACAATGAGGTTTTTGACTAATACTCATCAGTAATAAGATGACTAAGTGGGTAAAGGCAAATAATAAAACTGCTAGAACAGTCTGGTAAATTCAGAAAATTACATCACTTAACTGTAACGCAGCCTTTAAAACCAGGAAAAGACAACACTTATGCCATATTACGATATAATGATATCCAAAATCTAAGACGATATCTGATCTTGTATCACGATATCGATATAATATCGATATGTTGCCCAGCCCTAGGTGAGACTAAAACATACAAATTAAAATGCACCTTTCAAAGCAAAGTTACGAAGTCCTCTTAACAAGGGGAAAAGATGAAAAGTCAGAAAATGAAATGAAGTACACCACAAACAAAACCACATAACCGAGGAAAACGGATGAGACAAAAGGAGAAATACAACTTTGCACTAAGAGAACTCCTTTCATCTTAATGGTGTGTTTTTTTTTATTTATTTTTTTTTTTTTCTTTTTTTTTTATTTATTTAGCATCACCATTTCATGTGCTTTATATTTCAACAAGGTTCTAAACAATGAACAATAAATCTAAAAATTAATTAATGACAAAATACAGTGTTGACATATGAAACAAAGTAATTGCATGAAGAAGCGGTTCGAATGAGTTGTGTCTGTGCTCGAACCCTCAGAGTGGCAGTGTAAGAGCTGTACAGTTGTGAATCAAGGCAGCAGCATCCTCTGTGAGGTGTGCGAGCGCCCTCGGCTGGCCACTCGCCCGCCTGTCGCACCAGTGCTGTCCAGCCCAGGATCTCTGTCGGACTCTGGAACAAAGGTTTGTCTCATTGATCCTGACAACGTTCTTCCATGCTAAACATTTCTGCATTTTGTTGAAGCGGCTGTAATCTGTATTTTTATAATAACAGTCCATCAAATGTGACACTGTGAAAGGGGTTGCTCATAGCGATGAACTTGCAGAGAATTATCACCTGATTCTGTAGCTCCCCTTAGCTTTACGGAGCTTCATTCATTTTAGTGAGTTTCATCTCATTGTTCATCTGTCCGGCCGCAACTTTACTCTTCTGGTTTACTCTCAGCGCTCTCATAGCATCGTTTTCAGAGTAAAAAGCCACTGTATACTACCTGTTCAGCAGCAGACAGACAGTTAGAAACTAGCTGGTGAACATAGTGGAGTATTAGCACCTAAAGAGACAGATTTTTCCCTCAGGATTTGGTAGAGACCAAAAACAGAGCTAAAAGATAGAGAATATTGGACCTAAATTCATCAGGTGGACACAAACGCCACTCCGAATGAATCATAATGTAACATGTGGAAATAAGCAACGGTTTGCTAGTGAACCATATCAACTTAAAAGGTAATGATATGTCAATGTTGTGTTCATGACTTTTTTTCGTGCTCCCTCCCAAGTGGCCAAACAAGGTTAGGTTTAAAGACTCCACATTGGATTACTTTTGTACAAAAGTTGTAAAAAAAAACATCTGACAGACAGACTACTCTCTTAAAAATGTTGTATTCTTTTTAGGCATCTCATACATCATTTTTGTCTAGTTGTGCCTCCTTAACATGAATAACTTTGTGTTTTTCATTCCTTCCTATCTTTCTTTCCCAGTGGATGTGCCAGTTCTGCACCTATGTAAACACCAATCCCACTGTGGTGTGTGAGATGTGCAACCTGTCGTCTAAAGACTCGGCTGGAGTTTCTCTGCCCCAGTCTCTCGAGCAGACTCCGTCCAGCACCAAAGATCAACCCCAGCTGGGTGTTCGGCCCCGACCGAAGGCCAGAGTCGACGTGGAGGTGAAAAGACAGAAGATGATGAGGGAAGACGGCCTCTTTCTCATCCACCAGATCAGAGTAGGTCAACACGGATACATTTTTATTGTTTTCTCAAATAACTTAATTGTTTGGTGTATAAAGCATTGGAAATAGTGAAAAATGGAACCTCAAAATTTCCCCTTTGCCCATAGTGACCTCTTTCAATGGACTTTTTGCTCAACCAACAGTACAAACCAAAAGATATTTAGTTTACTATATAATGCAAGACATGGAAAAGCAGCAAATCACGTGAGAAGCTTCAATCATGACATTTCTGCTTGTAAAATTGCCATATTATGTCAGAAATATATGTTACAGAAAACGAATATGCAACTATTTTGATATATTGTTTATGATAAACTATATCAAAATAGTTCCATATTTGTTTTCTGTTGATTGACTAATTGATTCAATTGCAAATTAATA
The DNA here is from genome assembly GCF_010015445.1 of Perca fluviatilis. Taxonomy (NCBI): domain Eukaryota; kingdom Metazoa; phylum Chordata; class Actinopteri; order Perciformes; family Percidae; genus Perca; species Perca fluviatilis. The sequence goes on from NC_053133.1 coordinate 24,877,758, forward strand.
ATGCCATTTAAAGTTGAAAATCAAATATCGTTAATTTTGTTCTAATTGTTTTATTTGTTTTCAAAGTAATTTTCAAGCAAAATCACTAGTTTCAGCTACACGAATGTGAGAATGTGTTTTATAAAGCATTGCATTGCATTTCTCAGTTTTATAAGATTGTAAATTAAATATGTTTTGGTTTTGGACAGTTTTAAGTCTTTTTTTTTTTTTCACAATTGTCTGACATTCTGTAGAGCAAATAATTAATCTATCAATGTAAAAAAAAGGTATTTACTTAGTGAAATTACTTAACTTAAGCACCAGCCTGACCCTAAAACTGCTAGAAGTAATTAATTATCAACTAATTATTTTCATTATTGATTAATCTGCTGGTTATTTTGTTGATTATTCAATTCAGGAAATGTCAGAAAATTGTGAATAATTGCCATTAAAAATTCCTGAAAGCTAGAGGTGAAGTCTCCAAATATCCCAAACCCCAAATAATTCAGTTAACCATACCATAAATCAAGATATTGCAGCAAATTCTTAAACAAGCTTGAACAATAGAACTATAAGAGATTTCTGTTTTTAAAAATGACTTGTTTCAGCTCTACCAGGAAGTACCAATATCACAGTATTAACATGTCTTACAGAGACAGTTATAAAGTAAACAAACATGGAGATTTACCCCATTTTCCGCTTCGTAGGAAGCAGAAAAGCTCGGCGTCAGTGCTGAGGAGGTGTACGCAGCCATCTGCATGTGCGGCAGCAGCAACACCAACCCCTGTGATTGGCTGAAGTCAGAGCTGCCTCACCTGCTGGATGAAATCTGCGCCATGGCTGCTTCTGTCCAGCTAAACTACAAAGCAGGGGATCCTGGGATACAACCCATGGTGGAGAGAGATGGAGGGGATGCGGAACCGAGCAGTCCAAATGTCACAGGTGAAGGTGTGAAGCTGTCCAGAGCTGAGGCCAAGCTGGCCTGGTTGTCAGCAGGCGGAGACACCGACCGAGCCGTGAGACAGCTGCTGAGAGACAGAAAGCGTAAGGTAGGATGATTCAAAATGACCGCTTAAATGCAGTTCATTAAAAAAAAAAATTCCTGCTAGATAGGGCTGCAATTTTATTGAAATCGCAATATGCAATATCCAAATCGCAGGGGGACGCAATATTTGTTAAAGGCAAAATATGTGTCAAACTATTCTAAAATAAAGTTTTGTGGTGCTGCAGAGACGTCCTGTCCTACAAATCCTATCCTACAGACTAAAGAAAAAAATCTTTGTTTGGTACAGATCTTCACAAAAAAATCACACTTCAATCTTTATATATATATATATACATACATACATACATACATACATACATACATACATACATACATACATACATACATACATACATACATACATACATACATACATACATACATACATACATTTATTTTTCAATGAGAATAATGATCCAAAAATATCGCAATCCCAATATCAGTCAAAATAATTGAAATTAGATATTTTCCTAATATCGCTGCTAGAGGTGGAGGGGGTTTTAGCTGTAATTTCAGCATTTTGCATCAAGGTCTTCTATCCCTTCCCTGCTTTCTACAAAACCTTATTTTCATTTTCCAACCGAAGCCACGTTGACACATTTTTAAACCCAAACGGACGTTTTCCTAAATTAAATAATCCAAAATCCCAAATTTATTTTATTAAAATCTGGAACTTATTAAAGAATATGAAAAGGCGATTCGGCCTGCAACAAAAAAAAAAACAGTTTGATTATTTTCTTGTAAAAGTAATCATTTTGCCTATAAAATGTAAGAAAATAATGTCAAAATTCCCCAGAGTCCAAAGTAACGGTCATGAATTACTTGTGTTGTTTGACCAACGGTCAAAAATCCAAAGATATTACATATTATCAAACACTTAACAGTGCACCCAACTAAAATCTGTTTCGGCTCATGTTCTCTACAACTTTAATGAGTACAGAAATACATGTCCTAAAAAACCTAAACAATACTTAAATAATACTTGCAGCCACTATAGCATGCTATCATACAGTGTTTTTTTTGTTATTGATATCAGAATATGAATCAGAAAATGTTAAGTACACTTATGTGGAATTTGCTTTGGTGAAAGGTGCATACATAAAGAAACAAACATATGAAACACTAATATGAAATAAACAAATACAGGAAAACAAATATATATACATACAAAGTAACTGTTGCAAGAAAACACGCTGAATGGGTTGAGTGCAAAATTTGCATAGAATATATAGTATATGCAATGGGCAGATGTAAAGTCCAGGATGAAGGTTAGCGTATACCAGCTATTTATTTATGCGTGGACAGTACACAAGGGGGAGCAGAGTCTCTACAAGTGACTGCAGTGAGGTTGATGAGCAGCGGCGGCAGCTTTCTGCAGGTGAAAGAAAAGCGTGAGACTGTCTCGTGGTTTTCTGACCTTGAAAGATAACGCATTGGGAGTAATATGGAGGAGTGTTGTATGAGCCTCTTGACCCTGGTTAATGAGTCCAAACTGCTTTTGAAGAACGGTGAACCTTTTAACCGTTTAATGGATGTACATCTCGTGGGAAGAGAACAAACATTGAAACAGAACAGCAAATGCTTGTCTGATAGGCTTATACACACACACTCGTTTGTTTACTCTTAAAAGAGCAAAATCTTACTTAAACATGAGGTTTTGTTTTCCCTTTTGGCAATGGAGATACAACAGTTCTGAGAGCTAAACTCAGGGTATTGATCCAAAACTGGTGCTCTTTCTCTCTCATTTCTATCTATCGATCTATCTCTATCTCTCTCTCTATCTATCTCTCTTATCTATCAATCAATCAATCAAACCTTTTGCATTTCGAAATACCTGGTTCAGTGTTTTCCTTGGGAGTTTTTCCAGGGGTCTCTCTCCCAAAAAACAGCTGCTCTCAAAATGAAACTGCCAATACACTCATTCACAGTCGTTTCCTGTATATTGGTGGTTTAATTTAAAAGAAATATAGACTCTTTATGATCCATTTCTGTGTAAAATGGCCGCACACACCTCGCTTAAAATATAAATATTTTTACGTTTTACGTATTTTTAAGTTACGCGTGCAGTGTAGCCAGCCCGTAAGTTTAAATGAATTTAACTTTTTAAGGCGAGGAACTGGAAGCAAATTGCCTGTATGTGTGAAAACAGCTTTATCTCACGCATCCGTTTTTTTTTTTTTTTGGGAATATATAGCATAATTATACATATATATTTTGTCATTCTTTCAGGAGGGGCAGGGGGAGGGGACAATGGTAGGGGAAACACTGTGGTTGCAGTACATCCATATTATAACCTAATAAGAGACTTTCTTAAAGTATATTTTGATCCTAATACCTTTTTACATATAGCTGTAATTTCCCCCTCGGTTGTGTGTTGCTGCAGATGAAGGAGCTTCACTCTCTGGGCTTCAGAGACGTGTTAAAGTGTGAGGAGGCCCTGCGGCTGAGTGGAGGAGAGGTAAAGGGGGCTTTGTCATTGCTGCAGCGCCCTCTCCTGGAGCCCTTCCACCAGCGAATCTGGACGGACCAGCCCGAGCCACCGATTGATCCCAAACACCCGGACAAGCAGGTTAGGATGCACTGCAAATCACCCGTGGGCTTTCAGTGTGCATCTCTCCAAAATGAGATGGCTTTTATGGAGTGAAAAGAAGGTGGGGTGTGGTGCTTTGCTCTTCCGGACTTTGCTGTTACATTTACTCCTTGTGTGCTCTCCGCAGAGGATGTGCCGGCGTCTGCTGGCGCTGTACGACCTGCCCAGCTGGGGGCGCTGCGAGCTCGTCCTCTCGTTGCTTCAAGAGCCTGACGCCACTTACTCCCTGGAGGACGTAGTGCAAGCTGTGAAGGAGTCGCACGACAAGGATTTCATCAAGCGTCTCCTCATCAACGAGTGCCCCATCTGTCTGAGCATCTTCCCCCGCAGCAAGGTGGGTCAGTGACTGAGTTTATACCACAGTGATATCAGACACGGCTTAACAATGCAGATTGCAGTGACTCCGCAGGTTAACTTTTAAAATGTATCCTCTTTAACTGAGCACCTTTTTATACAGTGCTGTACTACTTTAACATTTTAAAGTGACAGTTTTTACATTGTCATCTTTCCAGCTGTCTTTTAAGTACATTTTCTTTTTCTCACTTAGAATATATATATATAAGGATACAGTTCAACCAATAAATAGAGAAACGACAAAAAAAAAAGCATGGATGAAGCTTCAGTAGTATGTGTCCAATAATAAAACAGGGTAGTGTATGCAAGTTATTTAAAAAAGAAAATGAATCTGGCCTAGAGAAAATGTGGAATGTGTTAAATGGCGTCCTTGTATCCAGAAAGCCGTGGGGAAAATGGGTCGGTAATAATACACCGAGAAAGGGAGGTGGGGCCACACGCGTTTTTTGTGAATTGTTGCTGTCAAGCAGAAACCTTGTATCAACATATTTCGTCATTTGAATTATTTTTCATAAACCAATATTGGTCAGCCTGTGGGTTTTACAAATATTTAAACAGTGTCGAGGTGACTTCATCTGACTTTGTCAAAGGTAAATAGCTCTATGTTTTCAAATTGGCTTTCTTTTTTTATTTCCTGAAAAACAACGGTTTGGAACATACAAGGTTTTCGCCCAACGCAATGGTATGCTTTATATATTATAAGAAATATGTATTACCCTGCTGCACCTTGATTTAGTAAAGATCTACTGCTATTAAAAGGGTTGCAATGTGTAATCCTTAAAGTACACAGCAGACACATGAGAAAATAATGTGAACAATATACAGATTCACCAAATAAAGTCTATGGAGTCTGGTTTAACATTAGTACCCGATCTTTTACAGTAGAATTTTAGGTTACACTTTACTTGAAGGTATCTACATAAGAGTGACATGACACTGTCATGAACGTGTCATAAACATAAACAGTCCTAAACGTTTATGACATAACGCTTCTTTTAGGAAGTGTCATTTGTTTTTTGTCATGACTAGTTAGGGTTAGGGTTCATGTGTCATGAGACGGTCATGTGTTCATGACAGTGACAGTTCATGTCACTCTTATGTAGCTACCTTCAAGTAAAGTGTTACCGAATTTTGTCAGGAACTGAGTCAGCCCTAATATATACTGTCTTTTTATTTAATTCAAATCCAGATTCTTACAAATTGACCCTCATTATTTGATGTAATTGCAAGAGTAGTTTCAGAGGTCGACGTTTGGTGCACAGCTGTTCATTTTTTCTTCTTCTCCTTCTCCTGTTCGTGTTCCAGATGCAGTCCCTGACTTCCTGTCAGTGCTCCGTGTGCCACGAGTGCTTCGGGCAGCACTTCACCATCGCCGTGAAGGAGAAACACATCCGAGACATGGTGTGTCCCGTCTGCGGCGAGCCGGACATCAACGACCCCGAACAGCTTGACAGTTACTTTTCCACGCTGGACATACAGGTACACAGAGAGAGGATTTTGTTGAGCCACATAATAACGCCAGTTAAATGCAAACCAAATCACCTTTTTATTAAACAACTTAAAGTACAGAGAACTAGTATCAAAACAGACTAAATGAACTGCAACTGGTAAAAAGATGTACTAGTTATAAAATAATATGCTAAATTGTTCTCTTTTTTTCTTTTCAGTTTTAACAGTAAAGTCTTTTGTGTTCTCTTTTTCCAGTTGCGTGTCTGCCTGGAGCTGGATGTGTACGAGCTGTTTCATAAAAAACTGACTGAGCACGCTCTGATGAAAGACCCAAAGTTCCTGTGGTGCTGTCACGTGAGTCTTGTTCTTCTCTATTACTCTATTCAGTCTTAGTTTGCATACCCTACTTTGCATACTTATTTTATTAGTTTTTATTTTAGCTCTGATGGGCCGCTGTAGTTGAGCGTAGTTTTATTCACGCTGCGATTAAACACAAAGGGAGAAGTGATGGAAAAAAGCAAGAGGGAGAAGTGATGGGAAAAAAAAAAAAACAGGATGCATAAAGTGACAAAGACGGGCAGTTTTAATGGCACTGGTACATAGTACAAAGTGGGTATATTAAGGATTGAATTTGTCTTGTCATATACAGTATCTTTAACAAAAATAGTAGGATGACCTGCCACACTAAAAAAAACTCAGCTCTGGAGCAACTTTAACTGATATTTTTTACAACATTTTCTGCAAGTGGAGGAGCCAATGAGCCATTGTGTGCTCCTTCCAATTTCAGAACATTTACATTAAGTCTGGTCTAAAGGATGAGACGTAAATGACTTTTGTCTTCCTCAGTGCACCTCTGGGTTTATTAATGATGGAGACCAGCTGAAGGTCACCTGTCCGTCTTGCCGCCGGAGTTTTTGTGCTCAGTGCAAGAAACCTGTGAGTATACACAAGTACAGTGTTTTACCATTTGTCATCACATGTAGAGGCCATCCAGCCTACCCTGCATTTGATAAACTGTAATAAAAAGCCTCTTAGGAATTCAGCCTTGAAACTTTGTCTGCTCTTCAGTGAAGTTACTCTGCAGGATCTGCACACATATTAACTCCCTTTCTCTGGTTTCAGTGGGAGCCCCAGCACCAGGATCTGTCCTGCGAGCAGTTCCAGCAGTGGAAGAGGGACAATGATCCAGAGTACCAGAGGCAGGGCCTGGCCGGCTTCCTGAGAGACAACGGCATCAGTGAGGACACAAACTTTAATCACAAGTTTCATTTCAGTTTTATTTATCTCACCCCTCGACCTCTGTGCATACATCAGTCAACTTCAGCCACCACTCTGTTTAGTTATGGCCTTTTCTCAGTATTCATTGTTGTCACTGAGTTGACTACTTATTGAGCAATCCTTTTTTTTTTTTTCTACTTGCACAAAGTCATACAGCATCCCCCTTTCTGATGTTCTAATGATTTTGAATCACTTTCCTTTTTATATTTTGTAATTATGAAATTAATTTGAGCTGCTTTAGGCAGTGGAGGAAAGATACTACAGTCAAGTACTGTACTTGGGCACAATTTTAGATATTTGTCCTTAACTTTATTTTTTCCATTTTATTCCACGTTATACTTTTACTCCACTACCCCTATACTTTTCTACACTGTTACAGTTTACAGTATTCAAGAGTATACAATGCGGTTTCAGTTCATCTTGACCAGAACAAAAACTTTACTGATGTAAAAGTGCAAAAGTATAAGCATCAAATATAGCATATGTACCAAAAGTAAAAGTACTAATTGCTGGACTATAATAAGTGATTCATCAATGTGTTGATGTTTTGGTGTTTAATGTTGCAGGTGGTAAAGCTGGAGCTAATTTGAACTAGTTTATATACTGCTGGGTATTTATATTTTGTATTAACTAAATGTATGAAATAGATGTAGTGGAGTAGAACTATAAAGCAGCGGAAAATGGAAATATTCAAGTGAACTAGTACCTCAAAATTTGTACTTGAGTAAATGTACTTAGTTACATTCCACCACTGTTAACATGTTTATTGGAATAAATTCATGTAGCAGTATGTGTTGTCCTCTTGCAGCCTGTCCTCACTGCAGGTTCCAGTACGCTCTGACGAAAGGCGGCTGCATGCACTTCAGCTGCTCCCAGTGCAGGTACCAGTTCTGCAGCGGCTGCAACAACCCCTACCACAAGGCAAGATAATCAAGAGAGAGGTCACAGTTTGAACCTCTGAATCTCCAGAATACATGTTTTTACAGTAGACTTTCACTTGCTTTATGTGCTATACAAACAGCAGTTGTTAAAGTAAGAGCTGTAACAATTAAAAATGTTGCTGTACAATGAATTCTCTCAGAAGTAATCGCAATTAACAATGTAATTGTCTCTTATAGTAATAGTAAAATATTTATTTATTTATTACTTTTGGTTAAACAAAATAATCGCGATTACGTAAAAGAAATTGCGGTTAGACAATTATTTAATTGTTACAGGCCTAGTTAAAGGTGGAAAAAGCGACATCTTTGGTTTTTAGAGACACTTTTTTTGTGTTTTTGACCTTTCTAACATCTGGAAATGTCGCATAATTTGAACTCAGATCTGCATACAGCATAAGTGTTTGACTGTTGTCTAAAACCTGAATCAATGCAAGGGGGGAAAGTTTGGTGCAACAATGAGCAGTGGTTTAGCTACCTTTTCAAGTTTAATCTGTTGTTTAATTTACATACTGTCGGATCTGTAGATAAAAGCTGCAAATCGGGCTGCAGTGTAATCCCATAGGAGAAATGCGCACTGTCAATTTACTTCCACTAAAACTGCTGTTTCTGCCACTGACGGGCTCAGATTGTTTTTCAAAGTGTCTGACAACATTATATAAAGAAGATGGACCTTTTTGTTAAAGAGTAAGATCCCCTTTTCTCTAAAAAAAAACAACCCCAAAATCACCATCGCCAAACTCACCAGACTCCATTTAAATAATCAATACTTTTAGCGTGTGTAGAGCCAGCATATTTTCACATGTAAATGGGTGAATTAATGGTGTATTTCAACCAAACCAGAGTGGTGATTATTGGAACAGTGGATAGACGAACCAAGACGGCTTTTGGTTATTTTATATCTGTCAACGCAATTGCCTATTACGTTACATTGCAGCTTGTTTCACCGCTCTCTACTGCAGTGGTCTTGCTTAATGCTGGACCAATTTCAAAAAATGTTCAGTACTGATTGAGCCAGTTTGTAAACGCAGTAGCCAAATGCTTACAGAGCCACAAGGAGTGCAGTAAGAGGTGACTGCATTGTTCCACTGAGGGAAAAGTGCATTCGGCCAAACAGCTTTTGCAGTTAGGGCTGCTTGTGAATGGAACTTTTATTAATTCATTTTAAAACTTGTTTCTTTTAAATTTAACTTAAAGAAGTGGCTAACAGGTTATCAGGACTGTCAACATTACACATAGTTACAAAATCTTGCTGCTGTCTTGTCTTTCCTGTCCTACCTGTTTGTGTCACTTGTGCTATGCCTATGAGGTTGTTGGACTGTGTGTGTGTGTGTGGGTGTTGGTGTTGGTGTTGATATTGACCAACTGTTTCACTGATCATTGATCATTTCTTTTTACATTTATAGTCAATTTTACTTGTATTGGACTAAACTTCTATGTACTTTTATAATCCTTTTATCTTTTTAGGTGTGACATTGTACGATCTGTGCAGGGACAGCAGATGTAAAATAGCCTTTTGGCTAATTCTGGCACACCTGTACATTTTCTTTATGTATTATTAGTGTGCATTGTCCCTGTTAAATAAACCTGAAATAAATAAATAAGTCACTTAGACATAAAAACATAGGAAAATAGTGTCCAGGTTGCAAAATACGGAAGTTACCTGCTTGTCTTTCACATTTGTTTGACCTCCTCATTACATGCTTCTGTATTTGTTTTGTTCTCTTGCAGACAGCTTGTAAGACTGCCCATTGCAGTTACACGGGTCTACATGCCCATCACCCCCGGGACTGTCTCTTCTACCTCAGAGACTGGGAGCCACCCAGACTACAGGCCCTCCTGCAGGTGGAGATACTGTTTTGTCACAAAATGTTATATCGGCTGCATTTTATTTTTATTTTTTTATTGGTTGTTGGGACCAGAAAGACCACAACTACTGTGAATGTACCTTTACTGTAAATGAAATCAGTGTTCTGCCTTGAATACAACTTTGTTTTTGCTTCATAACTCTCAGCTGATGTTTCTAAATTGTATGTAATGTAGTCATTTGTGGGATGTAATTATGTTCAGCCTTTTGGCTCCAATAACAACAATGTTTTTTTTTATAGTTTCTAATTTGTATATCAGTCTTGCGACCTTTACTTCCTGGAGAACAATATTTTAGAGGCTACATATACAAGCAGAAATACATTGTTGAAAATGTATTATTTTAAAATCTATTTTCGATTTCCGTCATGACTGCAAAAAATAGTGTACTTTTATTTTAAGACACTGGTTTAGCTTGAAATATTGTATATGAAATAGAAGCAAGACACCACTTGATCTTCAGCTCCTTTTTTTGCAAACCAACTCTTATTTCAAGCTATTGAAAACTTAGTTTTAGACCTGACTAGAACCTTTTAAATGAATGTACACGTATGAAACATTTGATAAATTTATATTTTAAATTAATAGTACATTTCTTGATTTGTCTTTTCTCCTCAGAGGAGCGGTGTGGAGTTCAACACAGATCCTTCTAATGGAACTCAAACTGGTAAAAAAAAAAAAAGCTCTTGTTCATTCCTTCTCGTCTAACTTTGTCTTTCATCATGCTCAGTAAAGAAACAGAAAATATAAAATACCTTTTTATTCAAATGTTTATCCAAGCAAAAGAGTATGTTGCTTCCTTGTATTTCCCCTCCTAAAAAGCTCCATTTCTCAGATCCGTCACTGACTTGGTTCCCTCTTCTGTGACACAGATGCTTGTTGTGTGATGGAGCAGAAAGATGAAGCAGGTCAGCAGATTGATTCACCGTGTGGCCTCCAAACCCAGCCGGGACAAGCTGGCCTCTGCGAGTGAGTTACTGACTGCTGCTACTATATACTGTATACTATGACGTTTTTGTAATTTTTACATACTGTGACTTTTTTTTGACTTTTCGACATACTATACTATGACTTTTTTGACTTTATTCAACATGCTATACTTTTTTTCGACATGCTATACTGTCTTTTTTATAATTTTTTTGACATACTATACTACTTAGCATTTTTTATACTTTCTATGACTTTTTTCGGATACGCTATACTATGACTTTTTTATGACTTTTTTTGACATGCTATACTATGACTTTTTTTGACATACTATACTATGAGTTTTTTCGACATACTATGACTTTTTTCGACATACTATACTATGACTTTTTTCGACATGCTATACTATGACTTTTTTCGACAAACTATACTATGACTTTTTTCGACATGCTATACTATGACTTTTTTTCGACATGCTATACTACGACTTTTTTATGACTTTTTTCGACCTACTACACTATGACTTTTTTCAACATACTAAACTTTTTTCGACATACTATACTATGACTTTTTTCGACATGCTATACTACAACTTTTTTAACTTTTTTCGACATGCTATACTACGACTTTTTTGACTTTTTTCGACCTACTATACTATGACTTTTTTCGACATGCTATACTATGACTTTTTTATGACTTTTTTCGACATGCTATACTATGACTTTTTTCGACATGCTATACTATGACTTTTTTCGACATACTATGACTTTTTTCGACATACTATATCGACATACTATACTATGACTTCTTTCGACATGCTATACTATGACTTTTTTCGACATACTATATCGACATACTATACTATTACTTTTTTCGACATGCTATACTATGACTTTTTTCGACATACTATTACTTTTTTCGACATGCTATACTATGACTTTTTTATGTCTTTTTTTGACATGCTATACTATGACTTTTTTATAACTTTTTTCGACATGCTATACTAGGGCTGGGCGATAAAACGATAACGATATGTATCGCGATAGACACGTAATCAATATCAATAGAAAATGTGTTCGATAACTTGTTTTTCTTCTTCGGAAGAAACCAGAAGTTGCGAAGCAAGTTTGGTTGCATGAACAAAGGCACTCACTCTCTGGTAACCTAGCAACGTAGGGAGTGACACTCTAACAGCCAATCATGTAACAGTATCAAGTTTGGTTGCGCCACATCGCTGTCTCGTGGTGGATTCTACCATTCTACAATAACACAACCGGCGGCGTAGCGGAAGTGGAAAGTGAGTGCCGTGCAGCCGAGGAAATTGTTGATAAAACAGGAAAAGTCAGTATGGCAGTTTTTGGGATTTTATAAGTCTGACCGTCGTCCCCACCAACACTACCGCGAACTTGTTTTACCACCTTAGCGGCGCTCACACTTTGGAGCAAAGCCGTATTCGCCAGCAACGTCCAACATCTGCAGCTGCTACAACCGCACAAGCACAGACCGCGGAGAGGTACTCCTGCATCAGCGCCTTACTAAACGCTACAAAGAAATAACGGAGGCAGACCGGTTTGAGCACTGTCCAAAGCCAGGTTACCAACCTAGCACTAAACCTGCAGAAAATAGTTCTTCTCGGTTTCAGGTTTCTCTATGTTTATATTTAACACTTTGCACCATTTTATTACACCTTATTAAGCGCAGTTCTTACTTATTCTTTCTTCACTGTGATTTTATACTTATGTTTACATTTTAATTATTTGAGTGGTTTCCATGGTTGTGTTGACATTTCTGCTTTTATAACTGAGGGGATTATAATCAGAGGAAGGTTAAGTTTAAAATAAAAATGTTTAAATTTAATATATTTTTCTCCTGGTCCTTATTTTAAATAGGTCATAAAAAATATCAATAATTATCGATATCGACCGATATGAAACACTTATATCGTGATACAGTTTTCAGCCATATCGCCCAGCCCTATGCTATACTATGACTTTTTTCGACATGCTATACTATGACTTTTTTCGACATACTATGACTTTTTTCGACATACTATATCGACATACTATACTATGACTTTTTTCGAAATGCTATACTATGACTTTTTTCGACATACTATATCGACATACTATACTATGACTTTTTTCGACATACTATATCGACATACTATACTATGACTTTTTTCGAAATGCTATACTATGACTTTTTTCCACATACTATGACTTTTTTCGACATACTATACTATGACTTTTTTCGACATACTGACTTTTTTCAACATACTATACTATGACTTTTTTCAACATACTATACTATGACTTTTTTCGACATACTGACTTTTTTCGACATGCTATACTATGACTTTTTCCGACATGCTATACTATGACTTTTTTGACTTTTTTCGACATGCTATACTATGACTTTTTTCGACATACTATACTATGACTTTTTTCGACATGCTATACTATGACTTTTTTCGACATACTATTTTTTCGACCTACTATACTATGACTTTTTTCGACATACTATACTATGACTTTTTTCGACATGCTATGACTTTTTTCGACATACTATACTATGACTTTTTTCGACATACTATGACTTTTTTTCGACATGCTATACTAAGACTTTTTTATGACTTTTTTCGACATGCTATACTATGACTTTTTTCGACATACTATACTATGACTTTTTTCGACATACTATACTATGACTTTTTTCGACATACTATGACTTTTTTCGACATACTATACTATGACTTTTTTCGACATACTATGACTTTTTTCGACATGCTATACTGTGACTTTTTTCGACCTACTATACTATGACTTTTTTCGACATACTATACTATGACTTTTTTCGACATGCTATACTAAGACTTTTTTATGACTTTTTTCGACATGCTATACTATGACTTTTTTCGACATACTATGACTTTTTTCGACATACTATACTATGACTTTTTTCGACATACTATGACTTTTTTCGACATACTATACTATGACTTTTTTCGACATACTATGACTTTTTTCGACATGCTATACTGTGACTTTTTTCGACATACTATACTATGACTTTTTTCGACATACTATGACTTTTATCGACATACTATACTATGACTTTTTTCGACATACTATGACTTTTTTCGACATGCTATACTATGACTTTTTTTGACATACTATGACTTTTTTCGACATACTATGACTTTTTTCAACATGCTATACTGTGACTTTTTTTGACATACTATGACTTTTTTTCGACATACTATAAACACGCTATACTGTGACTACTTTTCGACTGATTTACTCTTATACTAATATTATACACTTTTTACTGATCTTTTGAGATGCTTTAACTATGTATCTTTTTTTATGACTTTTTTCGAATGATACGCTATGACTTTTATGACTCTTTTTGACATGCTATAATTATAATTTTATTTTTTCGATGCATACCTTATGACTTTTATCGACATTAACTATACTATTATGACTTTTTTGAATAATTTATCGATATACTATAACTATGACTTTTTTTCGACATAGATATACTATGACTTTTTTCGACATACTATGACTTTTTTCGACATGCTATACTATGACTTTTTTTGACATACTATGACTTTTTTCGACATACTATGACTTTTTTCAACATGCTATACTGTGACTTTTTTTGACATACTATGACTTTTTTTCGACATACTATGACTTTTTTCGACATGCTATACTGTGACTTTTTTCGACATACTATACTATGACTTTTTTCGACATACTATGACTTTTATCGACATGCTATACTATGACTTTTTTATGACTTTTTTCGACATGCTATACTATGACTTTTTTATGACTTTTTTCGACATGCTATGACTTTTTTCGACATGCTATACTATGACTTTTTTATGACTTTTTTCAACATGCTATACTATGACTTTTTTCGACATACTATGACTTTTTTCGACATACTATATCGACATACTATACTATGACTTTTTTCAACATACTATACTATGACTTTTTTCGACATACTGACTTTTTTCAACATACTATACTATGACTTTTTTCAACATACTATGCTATGACTTTTTTCAACATACTATACTATACTATGACTTTTTCAACATACTATACTATGACTTTTTTCGACATACTGACTTTTTTCAACATACTATACTGACTTTTTTCAACATACTGACTTTTTTCAACATACTATACTATGACTTTTTTCGACATACTGACTTTTTTCAACATACTATACTATGACTTTTTTCGACATACTGACTTTTTTCAACATACTATACTATGACTTTTTTCGACATACTGACTTTTTTCAACATGCTGTATTATGACTTTTTTCGACATACTTTTTTGGGCATACTATACTATGACTTTTTTCAACATACTATACTATGACTTTTTTTGACATGCTATACTATGACTTTATGACTTTTTTTCGACATGCTATACTATGACTTTTTTGGGCATACTATGACTTTTTTCGACATACTATACTGACTTTTTTCGACATACTATGACTTTTTTCGACATACTATGACTTTTTTCGACATACTATGACTTTTTTCGACATGCTATACTATGACTTTTTTATGACTTTTTTCGACATGCTATACAGACTTTTTTTTTATGACTTTTTCGACATGCTATACTATGACTTTTTTTCAACATACTATATTATGACTTTTTTCGACATGCTATACTATGACTTTTTTATGACTTTTTTTCGACATACTATATTATGACTTTAAATGACTTACAATACTATGCCTTTTTTTACTTTTGTCGACATACTATACTATTTCTTTTTGGACTTTGTTCGGGCATACTATACTATGACTTTTTTATGACTTTTTTTCGACATGCTAAACTGACTTTTTTCGACTATGGCTTTTTATGACTTTTCTCTACATACTATACCCAGACTTTTTTTCAGAGTCTGCCATAGAAAATTTCATACATTTTAAAGTCTCAAGGTTTAAGTTCTTTTATTGTCATAACATATATTATTGTCAGTGCACAACAATTACAAAGAAGCAGTCATTGTCAGGCTCTCTTAATATTGCTCATTAAATATGTAAGAAAATCACGCTAGTAAAAAAAGGAAATACTATACATTGAGGATAAAATATAACATATTGGAATGGAATGTATTAAATGTATATGCATAATGAGACGATACATACATACATACATACATACATACATAAACAGTAAGTAAAACGACATCAAGGTACAGTGACAGTGTCCTAGTGATGAGCTCAACAGTATTATGGCCTGTGGTATAAAACTGTTCCTGAGCCTGGTGGTGAGGGACTGGATGTTGTTGTACCGTCTGCCATACAGCAGCAGGCAGAAGAGTTTCTGATGGTGATTGGGCTCTCTGGTCCTGAAGGCCTTCTTCCTACACAGGTGTGTGTGTAGAGATCCTCCATGGATGGTAGCCCTGCATTGGAGGATACTCTTGATCCTGGGATCCATGTTCATTCGTCATATACTGGTTTATAAAAATAATAGTTTAATATGCATTAAAAAGTCATAGTATAGTATGTCCGAAAAAGGCCTACTATAGTAAAAAAAAAGTCATAGTATAGTATGTCGAAAAAAGTAAAAAAAAAAAAAAGTCATAGTATAGTATGTCGAAAAAAGTAAAAAAAATAACTATAGTATGTTGAAAAGTCATAGTAAGTCGAAAAATCACAGTATAGCATGTCGAAAAAAGTCATAAATTCATACTATAGCATGTCGAAGTCATAAAAAGTGATATAATAGTATGTCAAAGAAAGTCATAGTATAGTAATTCGAAAAAAGTAATAAAAAATTCATACTATATTATGTTGAAAAAAGTCCTAGTATAGCATGTCGAAAAAGGTCATAATAGTATGTCGAAAAAAGTCCAAATTCATACTATAGTTGTGGCTGGGTTAGCTCAATTGGTAGAGCAGGCGCACATATAGAGGTTTACTCCTTGACGCAGCAGCCGGGGGTTCGACTCCGACCTGCGGCCCCTTTGCTGCATGTCATTCCCCCCTCTCTCTCCCCTTTCATGTCTTCATCTGTCCTGTGGAAATAAAGGCCTAAAATGTGTGAAAAATCAACTTTTTAATACAAAAAATTTAAAATTCATACTATAGCATGTTGAAAAAAAATCATATGATAGTAAGTCACAAAAACGTCACAGTATAGTATGTCAAAGTGATAAAATAAGTCATACTGTTGCATGTCGAAAAAAGTCATACTACAGCATGTCAAAGTCATAAATTCATATAGCATGTCGAAAAAAGTCATACTATAGTATTTTTGAAAGAAATCATAGTATATCATGTCAAAGTCATAAATTCATAGTATAGCATATCGTAAAGTCATACGATAGCATGTCGAAAAAAGTCCTAGTGTAGTAATTCGAAAAAAGTCATAGTAAGTATGTCAAAAAAGTCATAAAAATGTACAGTGGAGTAAATGCACTTTGTTACATTCCACCACTTCCTTTAATCTTATTTTCACGTCCGTGAAAAGGAAATGAAACTCTCTTGGGGATCCTACACTCTTCCTATTCCTAAAAACAACTTCATTCTTCCCATGTTAGGTCTTTTTTTTTTATCCCTTCACTCATTCAGGGAGCAACTTTAGGACTTAGTTTTGTTAAGGAGACAGGTGGAGTTGAATTATCTTAAAATGAAACATGTTTCAGAACTCTACAGTGTGCTAAAATCACTCGAGTCTCAAACAAAAGCTCTTTGTTCCTGCAGGAAGCACTACAGGGAGTATCTGGTGAGTCTGATAAACGCTCACTCGCTGGACCCCTCCCCGCTCTACGAGGCCAATGAGCTGATTCGGGCCTGCGAGAGATACCAGGTGGACACTCAGAGAGCAGAGAACGAGGACGATAACGTTTACCATGCTCGACTGCTCAAGGTGAGAAACCTCTGTCTCCTGACACAGAGGTCAGGGTCGTGTCGGAGGATACTCCAGCAACATGTGTTTTTAGGCCAGATCTTTAGATGGAAAAATAGTTTCTAAAATGAATAAGGAAGGGAGGGTCACTGGTTTGACTTACCACACTGGCTGCAAAGATCCTTCCCTCTCACCACACCATCAAGATGCTCTTTAGCAAGGCACCAGTCGTCCAGTGCAGGTGTTCAATTATCACGTCCAAGTTGCAGAAAAATCCTAGTTTTAAATGTGGTTGAGAAGCTTCGCTTTTCAGGGTAACTTCAAAAGAAAAGATATGTTCAATTTTTGACGTAACAGTCTGCGAACGGGGGAATTGCACTAAACATTATCTATCTATAAAGCAGTAGTTATGTCAGTTAACAGTACACACTGTTTCTGCAGGGCCTTAAAAACCTCTTCAATTCTATTCTATAAATATTAGGCCTTAAAAGGCATTGAATAGTCGTACATTTTCATTTGAGTTCTTAATTGCCACAAACATTTGATCTAATTACATTTAGCCATCTTATAATTTCTTTTTGTGGTGGTACAAATCTTTAAACCTACTGCTGAACGCAACACTGTCTTTATACTTACACTTCCTGTTGGCAAAATGTAGATACACCTAAATTACTTTAAACAACCATATGTCTACTACTACTACTTATCTTTTGTCATAAATTTGCTTAAAGATTATCTTAAATGTCTAAAAAAACAAACATTTAAAGTGTATGATACCTGTAGGTATACTTTATTGATCCCCAAGGGGAAATCCAAGGTCCCAGTAGCTTAAAGACATCACACACAACATACACCTACATCATAAACAGGATGATAAAATAGCAAATCCACATGAATAATATGGACAATAAAAGGAAAGATACTAAATCAAAAATACACATGAATGTACTAAGGGATGTATAAGCATGAGACGCTTGCAGTGACAGGGCAGGGACTGACCCTGTGAGTCAGTATGCATGCTAGGGTGCTCTATGAGAGTGGGTGTCATGCAAATAAGTCCAATAGTGCAAGGATAAAGTCTAGAGACCAGCATTAAATATGGACAATATAAGAGAATAATGTAGATATAGTAATATAAAAACTATAGCAGTGCAAGGATAAAGTTTAAAAAAAGACAGCATTGAAAATGGGCATTATAAGTGAATAAAGTAGACCATAAGATAGACCCAAATCAACAGTCAATATTAGAGGGTTACAGCCTTGAGTACATAATAGCTTTATCTGTACTGGATGTTCAAACATAACTCTTTAAATAATATGCTCTTCACAATATAACACACAAATAGCTTTTGAATTAAAATGTATCATTTGTTTTGAATGTTTAAGTAGAGGATGGATACCCGAACCGAGCCCGTTGGGACCCGACGGGCTGGGCCAGGTTCCGACAGATATTTAGAAATGATGTTCGGGTTCGGTTCGGGCTCTGTCACATCAGCGTGATAAGGCATTGAACATTTTAAATTAAACCGCTTATTAACGTGCGCTTGTTACCCCGCGTGCGCTGATGCGCTCATCTGTGGACATTTCCGAATGCCTTCCTACAGTTGCTTACAGTTTTTTCCGACTGCTACCACACAAAATCTTTTCATGTCACACGATTTTAGAAACCTCTCACTCAAAGTGCAAAACTACAACGCACATCTCCAAAACCAGAAGCTATTTCTCAGCCTTTCACTCAGTTTTCAATTGCATAAAACACCTTTTTTTTCAAAACATTACACACAATTCTCTACCTAAGACACACAAATCTAACAAGAAGTGACTTGCTCCCCTTTTCTAAACCCAACCAATCAAAATGCTACACTTATTTACCAGGGCGCACACACACACACACACACACACACACACACACACCTCCCTCACATTTGCAAACACATTATGTCATAACTGAACACTAACCAATCACTGCTTTAGTATAGGCCTATATGTAGGTCAAGGTCAAAGTTTAGTTTTAGAACAACAGTGTTTACATGGTATATCCAAATATTTACTATTATGAAAAAAGTGTTTGCCATTTGATGCAAATGCTTCATTTTGAGATGTGTTTATGGCATTTTGAATGCAGTGTTTCATTTTGAAGGAGATGTGAGGCATTTGTTGTGTGTGTAGGTTTTGGGAGTTGTGTGTAGAGTTTTGAAAAAAGGAGACATGGTTTTGAAAACGTGTAAGCAGTTGGAAAAAAACGAATAAAAGCAGGCTTTCCACCCAAACAAATGTACATGTGTCATTAGTATGAGAAAAAAATGAGATTTTAACTGTGTCGGGCTCGGACATAAATATCTTAAGATAAAGAACGTAACATCTGTTATTTATTTTTTTTTTTTCAACCCACAGAAACTGATGGAGGTCCCTCTTGGAGAAAAAGTTCCTCGAAACAAATAAAAGCATTTCCCTGAACAGAAACCATCCTCAAATCCATTCATCAAGCTCTTATACCACAATAATTTAGTTTGCAGCTCTGACTGCTTACAGACTGTTTTAATCACCTGCATCAGCAGTCATTTTGGTCTCCATCCTGTGACACCACTTCTGACTCAAGGCTTAGTCAGCTGGAAAATTTAAATGGGCGGCAGCTGTATCTGGTCATACACGTCTGTTTGGTATTTTTCACAGTTGAAGCTTTTGTCTTTCCTTGTTGATCATCATGATGAGCTGATTACGAAGGGATGAAGCAGTTCATTTCTTTGTTTTTCATCTCCGTTTAGCTCACACACTTTTCAACTTTCAAAATACTTTAAGAAGGAAATAATTCAAGTTGGATCTTGTACAAAAATGTTTGATGTATTGTTTTGCACTTGAAAGAAGAGCCTCTTTTTGGAAATGTATGTTAAAATATGTAAAAAAAAAAAACCAATGTAGCAATATTGGGGAAATTATAAAAATGAGAGACTAGATTTTCTGCTGTCAGGGTTTTGTCTGTTTTGCTTTATATAAGATGGATGAATCCAATAAATAACACCTATTTTGAAATGTGGATTTATTGATGTACTCTGACCCATCAGTTTTTTGGCAGTGTAAAATCATTAGTTAGATAATTTGATGTCACACTTAACAGTCTATTAAAGTTTTGTGAAGAACGTACTAACTTTGTAATACTGATGTACACACTTTATACTACATGGAGCGGTGGAGAAATGTATCTAAGTACTTTGACGAAGTACTGTAGGCCTCCTTAAGAAGAAAGTATTTCCATTTTCTACTTGGTACTGTTATAGTCTACTACTTTTCAACTGTAATACGAATGAAAGCAAAAAGGACTTTGTTCTCCTCTCCATTTGCTTGGTAGTTACTGCTAATATTTACTTTGCAGAATAGATTTTACATACAAAACATTAATAAACTAGTTTGAATTTGATGTAACCTTACCTTAAGGGCAGGATACTCGGCAGCAAGGATAAGAAGGTATCACAGACTAACATCCTAAAAAAAAACATTAACCAAGGTCAGATTTCAACAGTATACATCAGCTGTTTTACTTACACAAAATCTCTGTGTGTAATACTGGTGATAATATCAGTGATTGATATTAAAACCAAACTAGTTGAACTGTAAATATAAAAAATGACACTGTAATTATTAAATAGACAGTGTATTAGTCAGGATAAATGAATGCTTTGAATTGGATGGTAAGTCCCTTTGGGATGGACTTTGGGCTTTTTCACTTTGTATACCTATAACGTGCACAGAAAAAAGATATATAACACAATAAGGGAAAGGGGAAAAGTGTGGCCGGGTTGGTTCAGTGGTAGAGCAGGCGCACATGTACTGAGAGGCTTATGCCTCGGCGCAGAGGTCTAGGGTTTGAATCCGACCTGTGACAATTCCCTGCACGTCTTCCCCCCCCTTTCTCACATAACTGTCCTATCAAAATAAAGGCAGAAAAAGCCCCAAAAAGATAATCTTTAAAAAAAATAATAACAGTGGTGGTATGTAACTACTGGTAAGTACATTAACTCAAGTACTGTACTTAAGTAGAATTTTGAAGTATTTGTACTTGCGTGTTTTCATATTATGTAACTTTATACTTCTACTTTACTACATCTTAGAGGCAAATATACTTTTTAGTCCACTACAATCATTTGATGACTTCAGTTAATCTGCACATTCTGATTTGTAATACAACAAATCAGAATCAACTCATAATTTGTGATGTATTGTATATTGAGCACTGTAACCTTGATTAGCAGTTCTAATGTGATTTTCTATGAAGAAAAAAAACATAAACATACCTACGGAATGATTAGAGTTTACTAAATAAACACACAAAAACATTTACATAACATATCTTTAATGTCCGTGGTCCCCCCCTGGCGGCCAAACACGCAGAGCCATTCTTTAAAGTCACGTGATTTCTGGGAAAGGGAGCGTCTCTGCTGGAGGTAGCGGAGGCAGCCGAGACAGCCGCCCGCACCGCAGACACTCACAGGCTGCAGGCACCGCGGAGGAAACGCAACTGAGGTAAACGAAACTCAAATCTACTTCCTTCATTTAACACCTTTGCGTCTATATGTAATATACTTATATAAATATATCACCAGGTGGAAGCAGTTATTTTGCGTTCCCAAACCAGACTTCATTAAAAAAAAAAGAGCTATTTTAGAACTGGAGCTTGTTTTTATGTTGTGATCTGTTTGTTTACGGTCTCGGCTTTGAGCTAGAACTGCACTCACACGAGTCTTAAAAACCGACATCCGCATTAAATAAAGTCGACGTTTGAACTTTGAAATGTAATGTTTTTATTAGTATTGTTTGAAATGCTTATTATATTGTTATTTAAAGTGTTATTTTAAAAAGGGAGGTCGGGGGGCGGGACGTGTTGTGGCTTGCATCTGATGGTGGTTTGTGTTTTGTTTGTGTCAGTCTGTGCGTCTCTTTTGGGTGATTTTTTTCTTTTTTTTTTGTCTTCAGAGAGTCATGGTAGCTGGGAGAATGCGCTCCACTCGCAGACTGCGCTCCTGGATCGTCGAACAGGTGTGTGTGTGTGTGTGTGTGTGTGTGTGTGTGTGTGTGTGTGTGTTTGTGTGTGTGTGTGTGTGTGTGTGTGTTGCGTGAGTGCATCAGAGTGAGGGAAGGGGTGAGGAAGATCGAAAGGGAGGGGGGAGAAGGAAAGGGAAAGAGAGACAGAATGGCCTCTAGTGAAATCAAACAAACACATGACATGTTCAGTGGAGGAAATATCCAAATCTTTAGTACTAATACTACACTTTAAATACTCCATACTTCAGTAAAAGTATGCAAGTACAACCAGTACAATGTATGTAGGACTAACTATCATTCTCAGTTAATCTGTTGATTATTTTCACCATTAACTGAGCTTTGAGAGGCAACAAAATGTTAACAGTGCATATTCTTATATTTTGCACATCTTGTTGATGTCAACAAACATCTGATAATGTTTTGAGTTTGTTATTGACCATCAAACTGTGTCCTCATGTTTTGGCAACAGTGGTGAGTCTGTTAGGAACAGATTAGGGCTGCACGCCACGACTCTTTTCTTTATTGTTAATTAATCTGCCAGTTGTTTTCTCGATTAATCGATTAGTTGTTTGGTCTTTAGAATGTCAGATAATGGTGAAAAATGTGGATCAGTGTTTCCCAAAAGCCGAGGGCGACGTCCTCAAATGTCCCATTTTGTTTCACAACTCAAAGATATTCAGTTTACTGTCACACAGGAGAGAAGAAACTAGAACAATATTCACATTTAACAAGCTGCAATCAGAAAATCGTTATTTATTTTTCTACATGTTGTCCTCGGGTCAAATTTGACCCATTTTCAAAAAGTTTCTATGTCAGAAATTTGTGTTTCTTTCAACCAAATTTTCAAAAGAAAGAACGTGGATGGTTCCCATCAACGCTCTTCACAAGTTTTATTCAATTTCATAGCATTTTATTTTTATTTTTTTTAATAAAAGAACGTTGAAAAAAGCGACAAAAACATGGGGAAAGAAACACACAAAAACGTCAAAAGGTGCAGAAAAAAACGGGGAAAAGTGGGGGGAAAAAAACAGGTGGAAAAGCAACAAAAGTGTCTAAAAAGACGACCAAAACGTTGAAAAAAAAGTTTACATTTTGACCCATAAAAACAAAAAAGTTGCATGGTCGACGGGGAAGACAACACAAGGGTTAAAAGATTACTCAAACGGATCAGTCGATTATCAAAATAGTTTACGATTAATCTCTGCAGAGCCGCAAATCCTCACATTTGAGAAAAATCTAATAAAATCAAAATGTTCTTTTAAACAAAATCGAATAATGAGCACACCATTATTAATAAGTATTAATAATGACGTATTAGCCCCTTTACTGCCTCATACAGGTTTGTTTTATAATAACCCATCACAACTATCTCACCTGTAGTTCAGAGACACTTTAGCGAGGAAACTGAACTTGTTCCGTGTTGTTTGGCTGTTGCAGGTCAGCAGTGGGAAGTACCCGGGGCTGGTGTGGGACGACGACGCCAAAACAATGTTCCGCATCCCTTGGAAGCACGCCGGGAAACAGGACTTCCGGAAGGACGAGGACGCCGCCATCTTCAAGGTCACCATGCATTTCTAGCTCCAGTTAATTCCCAAATCCGTCAATGTGAGTCTCTGAAAAAAGGGCGTAGGTTTGACCGTTGCGGCGTTCTCTGTCTTCGGCAGGCGTGGGCGGAGTTCAAAGGCAAGCTGACAGACGGGGGGCAGGACAACCCGGCGTCCTGGAAGACGCGGCTGCGCTGCGCCCTGAACAAGAGTCCGGAGTTCAGCGAGGTGATGGAGCGAGCCCAGCTGGACATCACCGAGCCGTACAAGGTCTACCGCCTGGTCCCCATCAACGAGCAGGGTGAGACTCCCACACATAGGCGTCATTTATGGGGGGGGGGGGCAAGTGACCAGGTCAGACTTCTTCAGAAATAGTGTGAACACTTAGCCTGACAAGCCAGACCCACATCCAGATGTTGGGTCTGGGAACTCACCATTGGCAGGGCTCAATCCGAGGGGCGGGATAACCGGTTGTCTTTCTAATTCCCTCTGCACGCAATAGGATAGCGCTACAACCAATCAGAGCAACACTAGTTGAAAGATTAAACTCCGAACACATCTTCCTTTTTTAAGAATGACAGTTCAGTGCCGTTCTTTGTTCTTTTCTCAAAGAAAAGCTTAACTCCAAGTCTTCCAGAAGACCGCTGTTCCCAGCAGCAGCAGCAGCCCTAAGCCCGCCCACCGACTCTATACACGATGTGATTGGCCTGACTAGAATTTGGTTTTTCCAGCTCGCAAGCCAACGGAGAGTGCCTAGACCCCCCCCCTGTCTGCTAATTAAATTTGCTGCCGCTAAGGTGCGTCTAGATTTCTAGGCTCAACACTCCAATCTTGCCCAGATCAGATTTTTTTAAATCAGATTTAGACCACTTCCATATGTGGTCCTGAATCAGAGCCAGGTCTGAGTTTTTTTTTTCCAACGCGGCCGCAGTGTGAACAACCGAGGCGGATTTGATGCAACTTTTAAGTCAATCTACATCGACATTTCTCACAATTATGCGCCGGCGGGAGTTAGAACAGTAAAATTCAAAACGTGACTAGGCCTACAAAATGGAGAACCGTGATGGAGCAAGTCGATGGAGGGAGAGGGAGGTGTTAGACCTGATTAGTGTATGGGGGCAATACTTCAATTCAACCAAAACTAGAAGGATCATACCGGAACCGCGACATTTTTTGAAAAAAATAGCAAACGAAATGGAAGAACAGAAAGAAAATGCTCACTTCCTCCATAACCTCCCTAACGTTAGTGCAACAGCGTGCTGCGTCTGATGTCATTGTTATTGTTCTTTTGCTCATGCGGGTCAGTTCGAAACTGCAAACGGTTCACGCTGGTCTGTTATAGGCCACATTTTAAAAGGTAATGTGAACAGACAAACAAAAAAATCGTATCTGAGCAAAAAAATCTGAGTTATGGACTTGCGGTGTGAAAGTAGCCTTTCTGCACACTCTGCCTAGATTTAAACAAGTTCTGACACACACGGACAGATAAAGGTAGATCTGTTCAAGAGCTGCAAAGATGACTCAATTAATCGATTAGTTGTCAACTATTAAATTAATTGTGTTAGTTTGAGATGAAAAAAAGTCTAATTCTCTGATGGCAGCTTGTTATATGTAATATATGTTCTAGTTTCTTCTCTGCAACAGTAAAGTGAATATCTTTGGGTTGTGGACAAAACAAGACATTTGACACATAACTAATTAATCAAGAAAATAACCCATGTAATATAAAAAAAAAAAATAAAAAAAAAAGAGTTGTTAGTTGCAGCCCTAATCTTTTCCAAACAGACTCACTGCTGTTGCCAACACATGAGGTCACAGCTTGTTGGCTCACTGTCAGTAATAAACTCAAAACATTATCAAATGTTTGTTGCGTTATCAACAAAATGTGCAAAATATGAGACTATGCAGCAACTTCTCTGCTGTAAAAACACTGGACTTATGAAGCAATGTTACCTCTCACAGCAAAGTTAGAACTTAGAAAGGAGGTCAAGCCGAGCCGTTTTTAAACCAGAGGTAAAATATCATGTTGCGTTCAAGCGCCAACAGAAAGGTCCGACATCTGAGACTTCCAAACTCTGGAACAGTGTTGTACGAGAAGTCGACACAGGCATGAAACTCTTAGGAAGACTCCTACTGCTAGATTTGAATCCCAGTAAAGACCTTTTGTTATATTTCAGCTATTCAATCTTCAAACAGACCGACATTTTAGCTTTTAAGTTCCAGAAAGTGTGTTTAGAGGCAATAACACTCACACTGCAGCCAATAATAAATAACTTTATATTGAATATATTTGTGTTCTGGACTGTTGGTCAGACAAAATAATAAAATGTGTAGCCGTCCCTGAGAGATTGTAATAAGCATGTTTTCACAGATTTTTTTGACATGTTAATGATCGATAAACCGAAGAAAATAATGGGCAGATGAATCAATAATGAAAGTAATTGTTAGTTGCGGCACATTGGTGCAGAAACAACGTGCTGATTAACTGTTTTGATAATGTACAGAAACTATCAGAGACTTCAATGGTCTAAGCTAGCTCTAGCCGTTCGCGATTTTGCGGTAAACGTTCTATGGCAACAGCGAGTTGGACCAATCCGAGACGTTGCTGTTACGCTTAGGATTGTGGGTAGTGTAGTCTTTTGCCATAAAATCGCGGATAAAACATGTTTTTCTTAAAACAAGGTTGATTTCATACAGACTTCTAACTTCTACGGGAGCAGAGACTTTTGTTTCACAACCTCGTAGCTCGTGGTCAGTCTACCTCGGATGGTTTAGACATTATGGGATGGTTTAGACATTATGGCTGATAATCTAAATCCTTATGGAGGAGAAAGGGACTGCTGACCGGAAGTTCTGATTCCCTAGTCCGCGTTCCGGAAGCAGGAAGTGTGACATAGGCCTATTGTTCAAATAAGAAAATAAAAACATCTGGCTTACCTTCTTTTCTTCCCAGCAATATCCAGATGTGCATGTGGCCGCAGCAGACCTTCACTCTGTATAAAGACGCAACCACAGGCCAAGTCAGAGGCTGCGTCCTAACTCCACTCTAACGTGCTATTTATAATATGCTAAAACTGTATGTGTGACGACGACAGCATAAATATCCCACAAAGCAATGCTGCCGTAAGTCAACGCATTCTCATCAACGGGTGCCGTACGATATCATCAAAACGTTTGATATCAGGAGACTGCCGGCTGGCTACCAGCTCCATGGCCCTGAGCGCCAGTTGCTAGGTGTTTAAGCCGCTACAGAGCTTCGTGACGCCGGCTACGGACCTCCCTCACAGCTCGGTCGTACCAGCGGTTAGTTAGTAGATGTGTTTAGCCGAAAATGAGTGACTTTGAGCCAGGTACAGAGCAAATTTTGTCGTCAAAATATGAGTTTCCCCCGCAAAGCGAACTCCGTTCTCTGGCTTGAAAGTCCAGTGTTTTATTATAATAATTATATTATTATTATAACCTCTTTGATATAAAGAGTTTTATCCTGCTAATGCCCGGTTATACATTCAACAATCAGTAAGTCAACATCTTACTACTTTAACCCTTGTGTTGTCTTCCTGTCAACCATGAAAAGGTTTTAGCCACTTTTTTCAAAGTTTTAGTTTTTTTTACATTTCTGGGTTTTTTTTTTCAACGTTTCCACGTTTTGGGCGCGTTTTTTCCTGTGTTTTTTTTTTTTTGTTGCTTCTCCCAACTTTTTGTCCTTTTCTTTTTTTTTTTTACATTTTCGGTACTTATTTCGACATCCCATATTTTCTAATATTTAAAAACTTTGAAAACGGGTCAAGTTTGACCCGAGGACAACATGAGGGTTAAAAAAAAGTTGGAATTTGGAGAAGTTTTATCGCTGCGATCGTCATTATTGAATGAAGGTTCTGGCAGTTGAATGTTTTTATATCGTCTTATGCGTCAGTGGGACACCACAGAGAGGCGAACGTGTTCTGATAAGACTATCGGCAGCAACAGGGAAGCTTCAAATATAACATGTGTTCCAGCAAACTTGGTGGAGTACCTGATATTACATTTGACCGCTCCTGCTTGTAAAACAAATGATTGTGTTTGTACAAAGGGCTCAGTAAGGGTCCGTGTAACGCTTATCAGTTCAATTTTCTGAGCACAAACGGACATTTGGAACCTTTCGCCTTGACTTCCTCTACTTTGCGGAATATGCAGGTCATTAACTGCATATGGACCAAAAAAAAATTAAAACTGATAGACTTTGGGGTCAGAGGTGCTTGCAACTGATGGTTTCGAGTGGGGGGGTCGGGTCATAGCTAGGCGGAACGAGGGAGAGAATATCATGGCAGTATTGAATAATTGGAGCCCAGACGTAATTTTCAAAATTTTTGATCCTCTGTATAAAAACAGAAAATTGGAAAAACAGTTTAAAGATCCAATTTTTTAATTTGTCATGGTGGAAAAAAATTAAAAATTGGATATTTTTCTGTTTTTCCAAATGTCCATTTGCGCTTAGAAAATTGAACTGATAAGTGTTACACTGACCAGTAAGCCCTTACGGTGGAGTAACGTTCTACAATGCAGGAATTTCACTTGTAACAGAGTATTTTTATAGTGTGGCATTATTATTATTTTATTTAGTCAATTTATTGAACAGGTTAAAAAAAAAAAAATAGACACAAAGTAAAACCTGAAAGCAATAAAATAGAAAAACTAACTGGATCCTCAGCAACAAATAAAGCAATGCAAATATATATTGTAATATTGTTTATGTTCAAAAAGGGGTAGGAAGAAGTTGAAGACGTCATTAGTGCTGTTACTTAAGTAAAGGATTTAGTTCCTCCACCACTACAGAAATTATGTATTTTTATATTTAAAATCAACAATAATTCAAAATTGGTTTATAGTCATTTAGAAATAAGAGGTTTAATAACTTCAGCTACACAGCAGGTCGACGTACATAAAGTCTTTCTAATTGATATTTATTGGAAAAAGAAAATCATATTTATTTTGGTGTACAAGTAGGGCTGTGCCATTAATTGATTTTGTCTCGATCACAAAAACAATGAAATCGAGAAAAACTATTATTTTGCACATTACATTTCACTCAACTCTTTCACAGTTCGAGGTGTTTTTACGGTTTGTTTTTTACGATTATTTTTTGGGCTTTTCCGCCTTTAATTTGACAGGACAGCTAGGTGAGAAAGGGGAGGAGGGGTGGGGGGAGAGACATGCAGGAAATCGTCACAGGTCGGACTCGAACCCTGGACCTCTGCATCAAGGCATAAGCCTCTCAGTATATGTGCGCCTGCTCTACCCACTGAACCAACCCGGCCACATTTCACTGTTTTTTTAAGTTCAGTAAATGCAACATCTTTCCAAAAGTCAATGTGTAGTCATGCTAAACAATATTGACCAAAATTATTGGGATAATGAATTCTTCCATAATTGAGCAGAAATATGTACAAGCACACATCTGCGCCTGCATCCTCAGAGGGAAAAGAGTTGATATTTGTAGTTGGTGATTAACAGTTTTATTTTTAGCATTTTCCCCACACCGCACGCAGACTCACACCCTCACATCAGCACAAACCACTGTGATTAAGAGGTTACACAACGGGACTTCAGAAACCTCTCCGGCTTCTGCTGCAATGTGCCTTCCTCCCCGTCACTCCCTGTCTATTATTGTACTTAAAGCGCCCATATTATGCTCATTTTCAGGTTCATAATTGTATTTTGAGGTTGTACCAGAATAGGTTTACATGGTTTAATTTTCAAAAAACACCATATTTTTGTTGTACTGCACATTGCTGCAGCTCCTCTTTTCACCCTGGGTGTTGAGGTCTCTGTTTTAGCTACAGAGTGAGGCATCGCACTTCTGTCCCATCTTTGTTGGGAGTCGCACATGCGCAGTAGCTACTAGCTAGAAGCTAGCGATTAGCCACCTCGTTCTCAATGGCAAAAGACTGCAACAGCACACACGAGTTTACCCTAATCTACAAAAGAAATTGTATAGAACTGCTTAGATGTCCCTCGTTCCACGCAAAGTTAAGAAGAAGTTAATCCTGCCTTATACAGGGCGAAGTTGGAGAAACAGCTAGCTGATGTGGTATTAGCTAAAGTGGTTAGCACACACCAAATGTTAAAGCCGATGACGTAGATAGCCCTGCCGATTTTGACCAGCTCACCCAGAGACTGAATGCAGGTTACATTCAGAAACCTTTTCTAATACCCTTTTAATGTCTTTTAATACTTTAATGTCTCTATTGTTAAATGTGCTGCTACTTATTCCTGAACTTCAGCTCCTCTCTGTTGTGCTTCTAAATCCTGTTTTAAAGTGCCCATATTATGAAAAAATCACTTTTTCTGGGATTTGGGGTGCTCTTTTGTGTCTCTGGTGCTTCCACACACATACAAACTTTGAAAAAAATCCATCCATGCTGTTTTGAGTGAGATATGGTTTCTGAATGTGTCCTGCCTTCAGTCTCCTAGTGAGCTGTTCAAAATCGGCCTCGGACTGTGACATCACAGTCCGAAATGAGCTGGCTAACCACAACCATTAGCTCGTTAGCATGCTAACGCTAATGCTAACGCTAGCATGCTACGTTGTTCTCAATAGCAAAGCACTGCTACAACACACACAAGTTCACCATAATCTACAAAAGAACTACTTACATGTGCGCCCTCATTTAGAAGTCTCCCAGCTAATCCTGCCTTGTAACTGACCAAAGTTAGAGAAACAGGCTTTCTTTTACTGTCTCTAGAGTTAGCTAGCTGACATGATCTACTTCTGAACTACTGAGCATGTGCGAGTGCAATCAAAGATAGTACAGAAGAAGAAGATGAAAAGAGGTCTCACTCTGTAGCTAAAACAGAAACCAGGTGAAAAGAGGATCTGCAGCAGTGAGAGAGAGCTGTGCAGTACAACAACAATATGGTGTTTTTTGAAAATTAAACCATGTAAACCTATTCTGGTAAAACCTTAAAATACAGTTATGAACCTGAAAATGAGCATAATATGGGCACTTTAATGCAGGTCTAGGACTTAAGACACTTGCTTTTATTTTGCAAACATAACCATACTTTACTCTTCACAGTGACCCAGGGAGAAAAGGCCAAAGTACAATTTTATTTCAAAAACTTAAAGTTGGGAGATCTACATTACTTCAAGATTCTATTGCTTGTTTTCTGAACTCCATCTGAACTGATAAATAAATAACACCACAGAATGAAAAGGCAGTTACAGATCAAGTGACTCGCCTGTGTTATCACCTCAAGCTGTTTCGCTAAGTCAGCAGGGCAGAGATCTGATACCTGGGGCCCAAGTTCAGCCAACGTCAACCTGGTGAATTGGGACAAGTATATTTACTTGTGAGAAATAAGTGATGAAAGCAAAGACTACAGTGCCAAGAACAGAAAAGTGAACCCTTTGGAATTAACAACATTTATGCACAATTAGGGCTGCACAATATCGTTTTTTTTTTATCGTTACCGCAATATCAACTGGCGCAATATACACATCGCGAAAGGCTGCGACATATCGCGATTGACACTCTCATTGATCTTTATGCCTTAATTAAAAAAATGAGGAAAAATCCAACCTTTAAGGACACCAATTTTCTTGGATCCAGGTTACTATATTCACCATACCTAGAGATTGGAATGGTTTTATTTCAGTTAGCCTAATAGCTGGTTTGATTTGCATTGAGAGATGGTCTTATGGAAAGTACCCCATGCCAATCGCTAGGTATGGTGAAGGGTATGTGATGATGTGGGGTGGGGGGGCTATTTTAATTCCAAATGCCAAGGGAACTTTATCAGGATGCATAGTATCCTGGATCCATGAAATAACTGGCCTTTAAAAATAAAAATCTGCCTGCCTCTATGGGAATTTAACATAGGGGTGTACTGACTTATGCGCCCTGTATTTTAAGGAAGAACACTTATTTATGATACATTATTCATTCTAAAAGAAAATTGTCCTTAAAGGTTGGATTTTTCATAATGTTTTTAATTAAGGCATTAAGATCAATTTCCAAAAGATGTTTTTTTTATTCCTCTTTTTAGTCAACTTTAGCATGGGCTCATGCTACAGCACAACTGTATTTTACTAATTAAGATTTTTGCACACAAAACACATGTCGTTAATAAATTAACGTGTTTTACTGCCCAACGGTATACAGGCCTACATGTCCATCTGAGATGAAGAGCCGATTATACTCTTAGTTGATTGACAGAACGTTTTCCAGTTTCTGCATTGAGTACTTTTACTATTAATACTTTGAATACATTTTCCTGATGATACTTACATACTTTTACTAGTAATATTTTTAAAGGAATACGCTACCGTTTGTTGAAATAGTTCTTATCACGGCTACCCTGGCTGTTCTCAGTGCAAGTAATTAGGTTGTTTATTTGTCTTTTGTTGGCTCACTTTTATTCACAACATGCTAACCGGCAACATAGGATTCCATTCACTACGCTAAGCTAACTAGCGGCGGCGCTGCCGGTGTTGCACCGGACTAAAACAATGCATGCACAAAAAATGCGTTGGCCCACCTATCTACAGCTAAGGGAGACGGTGATAAGCCCTATTTCAAGAAACGGTGGCGTACCCCTTTAAGGCAGGACTTTTACATGTAACAGAGTATGTTTACAGTGTGGTAATAACACTTTTACTTCAGTAAAGGATCTAAATACTTCTAGCGGACCGATCACAGTTGTAGCGGTCTGCGTCGCCGCGACGTGTAGTCACATTCCTGGGGAGGTGACGTCAGGCGGCGTCGTATAGTCCGCATCTACGTGTACACATACAGTTCCTATAGCGTTAGATTCAACACAGAACTATAAATCAAGCTTAAGTTGTACATTGTTCTGTACAAAACACGTGTAAAATATTGCTTACTGACACTCCTCTCTTCACACGTGCTTACAGAGTACTTCCGATGAAACAAGATGGTAGAGAAAGGGTTAAAAAAGGTGGTAGAGAAGTGCAGTAAATTTGAAGAATATGAGACCACATTTTAGGACTACATTATGAAAAAGATGCAAAGAAATCCAAGCTTGTCATGTCCTTTTTCTTAGCACTGTAATGTCTTTGTACAATCCTGTGTGATCTACTCTCACAGGGTTTGGTTATGAAGTGTTTTATTGATTATTAAGTTTAGTGTTTTTAGAGACTGCTCCTTGTCTGTTCAGGTGTGGTGGTTCCTGAAAAGAAATGCAGAGTAAAAGCCGCCAAGAGGCCGAAAAGGAGGAGGAGGAGCACCGACTCTGAGAGCAGCGACGACAGTGAGGTCAAGCAGATAAAGACGGAGGAGGCCACCTCACAGCTGGTGAGTTTGGACTTTACCTCGAGTATTTCCAGTGTATGTGACATCAGGGACGTGCACAGACATTTGGAGGGGCCATTGCTCTAATCTGGAAAAAGGGCACCAGATTATTCAAAAGGTCAGGTGGATTTTTTTGGTTACAGGTCACAGGGCATTTGTCATAATCTCCATAACTTTAAAAACTCACGTGAAGGCAGAAGGGCTTGCGCTGCTCTGTGTGAGAGAATAATAAACAAAGTCACGTGACTGGGGGCAGAGGGCATCGCTGAGGGTAAGATTGGATGATATAGCGATTTAAATTTGATTTAACTTTAGTAATGATGGGCGCAAAAAAAAAATTATTAAAGAAAAGTTGTTTTAGGCTCTTTCACCAGAGGAGCAGCTAATCCAATCAGGGCAAACTTCGGAAAAAGCGTCCAAAACATAAAAAAAACGCCCAAAACATTGAAAAAGTGACAAAACGTCTGAAAAAGACAAAATGTCAGATAAAGCGATATCAATTTTTGAAATAAGTGACCAAAACGTTGAAAAAACAAACAGCTAAAACATTGAGATAAAAGTGTTTGTTTTCATGGTTGGCGGGAAGACAACACAAGGGTTAAAACCAGGTTAATTTCAAACGGACTTGTGGCTTCTACAGGAGCAGAAACTTTCGTTTCACAACCTCAGAGCTCGTAGTCGGTCTACTTTGGATGGTTTAGGCATTATCGCCGATAATCAAAATTCTTAAGGAGAAAATCAATGAGATTTGTGCTTCCGGAAACACACCGTCAAGCTCTGTATGCAGACTGATGAAGAGCTCGTGTTATAAGGAGTAGGACCGGTTGCTGCTCGATATTCAGATTTCAGAAGGAGACTTCTCTGTGAGAGAGACTTGGTTAGACACAATAACAAACAGACCGGATCAAGCGGCGAAAACAGCTCTTTAAGTGGACGTAAATTGACGGTTCGTAATACTAAGAAGAAGAACCGGTTACACTTTACTTGAAGGTATCTATATTATAGTGACATGACACTGTCATGAACGTGTCATAAACATTATAAACAAGTCATAAACGCTTATGACATAACGCTTCTGTCATTAAGTGTCATTCGGTTTTTGTCATGACAAGTTATGGTTAGGGTTAGGGTTCATGAGTAATGACAGTGTCGTGTGTTCATGACAGTGTCATGTCACTCTTATGCAGACACCTTCAAGTAAAGTGTGACCGAAGAACCTCCAGGATTTCTTGACTTTAAATCATGCCGCCTGAGCTAAAGGTTTCATCTACCAGCTGTTTCCATGTCTCAGTGAGCTATAAAAACAAAACTGCCTCTTCAGCTGCAAACTCTGTGATTGTCAGTGTGTGGAAGACATTGTGCTGTGGAGTGGCATCCCCGTCCAGACAGAAGAACCCGCTCAGCACGCCGCCACCATACAGGGAGACGGTGAGTTTCACTCCATTAATTACCTGCATAACCTGATTTCTCAGTGTGACCTGGTTCCATGGTTACACAATATAGTGTCCGCCGTCCACAAAAAAAACTTTGGCATTATTCCCAAACAACCAGCTGGTCTGTCACTTTATGCGCTCTCTCTCTCTCTCTCTCTCGTAGTCAATGAGATCAGGTTGGACGTGCGGATCGAGGAGAGCGTTCCTGCTCCAGCAGGAGGTAATAAACTGAACAAACATTACAGAACATTACACTAAACATGTACAGCTCGTTATGAACAAATGCATTTTATATTTTTCTTAGGGAAAAGGGAAAACAATTCAACTAATAAATATCACCATGAAACTTCCCCAGTTGATTACTGACATTAAGACGATATTTTTTATATTAAAAGTTATCTGAAATGTTTCAATATGCAAATGATGCATTTTCTTGCTAAATATGTGCTAATTTGCATCAGTTCCAGAACAAACATTGGCTAAAGCCAGCTTCAAAGTTTTCATTTTGTTGCCCTATTAGAGTCCAAGGTTTTTACAGAGGGAAAAAAATGTTTTTAGCTATAAAATGTTACATAATCAGGCTTGGCAGGGAAATACAGTCACACTTTACACCGATTAACGTAAGCGGTCAGCATTTTAACCAGTGTGTTTAATCCGGCTACTAGCTAACGGTAACGTAGCGTCCCGTGCAGCGATGCTTCTGAAAAAATAAATAAAAGTCAGGCGCCAAAATTTTCGCTCTTATTCGGTCTCGTTACTACCGTTTACATCGGCAGTACCCAACCCTAGTGATTATCCATCAACATCCTCTGATCTTAGCTATTAGTCAAAATAATTCATAATGTCTGCATTAATTTAACTAAAAAATTAGGTATAATGTCATATAAATAGGTTTATTGACAATGAATAAAAAAAAAAAAACACCTTGAAAAAAGTGACAAACATTTAAAACAGCGTCAAAAGCATAATGTAGAAAAAGCGTTGGAAAAAGCATTTAAAAAAGTTAACTTTTGGTGAAATTAAGGAGAAATCTACAGACACAAATCGACAAACTGAAGTTAAACACCTAAATGAAAGAAGATTATGTTATTGAAGCAAAATAGCCCAAAACCTCAACATTTGAGAAGGTTTTCGCCTGTAGAGTCTCCCTTTAATTAGAGTGCAAAGCCCTCCAACTGCTGGACAGTTTTCTTACTTGCTCAAACAACATGTAGTCTGTGTTTTGTTTAGTTTTTTCGGACTGGTTGACTACTAAATAAAGTATTTTTGTAATATGATGTATATCTGAAAGGTCTGTTTTTTTTTACTCAACTCGGCTACTCGTGCTTTTATCCTGCCTGTCTCTGTTTCTGTGTCTCCAGTCCAGGACTCGTTCAACGTGGTGATCCATTATTTAGGACAGGAGGTTCTCAAACGCCAAATCCAGAGCACTGACCTCAAGATAATGTACTTGCCTCCCTCTCCCGTTCCCCCGACGCCGGCCGCCCTGAAGGGCGGGTTTCCGCGCATCCCGCTGCCGGAGCCGCCCTCCACGCTGCCGGCCGTCCCGGAGCTGCAGGCCCTGTTC
The DNA here is from genome assembly GCF_010015445.1 of Perca fluviatilis. NCBI lineage: Eukaryota > Metazoa > Chordata > Actinopteri > Perciformes > Percidae > Perca > Perca fluviatilis. The sequence goes on from NC_053133.1 coordinate 24,913,957, forward strand.
ACCCTGCTGCCCTTCATGGAGAAAGGGGTGGCGCTGACCGCCACGCCGCGGGGAGTCTACGGAAAACGCTTCTGCCAGGGGCGGGTCTTCTGGACGGGGCCGCACACGACCACGGGGCTGCACAAGATGGAGAGAAACACGGAGCCGGTCATGCTCTTCAGCAAAGACTGCTTCAAGCAACGTGAGTCAGATCTCTTTTTGCTCGACCTCCAACACTGAACCTTGAACCTTTTAAATTATGTATTAAACTAAATTTTGTTTTTCTCATATTTAGAACTGGACCACTTCCGTCTAAATGGCGGCGAGCCTCCTCAGTCCGGCGTCACGCTGTGTTTCGGAGAAGAGCTGAGTCACACTGAAGACCCGTCTAGAAAACTCATCATAGTTCAGGTAAATGTACGTGTTCACACAATCCACACTGTCGCTACCAGTTTATTGACAAATTATTTGTACTACGTTTTGTAAGTAAAACTATTTCAAGGATACATTTTTACTTCTAAAAACTATTAATTGTTTTTTCTCAGTTTAAAGCTCTAGTGTGAAACTTTTTTTATATTAATGAACATCCGTTACATTCAAGCCATTGCCAAATGAGTTGCTACAAAGCTAATTAAGACTGTCAGCTCCACACCACTCTCTCTGGATCTCTCAGTATGACTATGTTCAGAAGATTGTGGCGTCCGGTGACTTTCCCGCGCAGAAACTCGAGTGAAGATAATGACCTCTTCTAGGGATCTAGCGAATCCAGGATTCGGGTTCAGATTCGGCTGAATATTGGGCTTTTTGACGGGGTTCGGTTTCTGCCGAACCTTAGACATTTTTTTCCACCGAACCCTACGCTTGCGCTACGCTGGTCGACGTAATGACGCCGCCGTTGATTACGGGAAGGTGTTTACGTAGGTGGACCGTTCAATGCAGTAGGCTGTGAGAAAGTGGAAATGGAACTTGTGAGCAGAAAAACTGTTCTTTGGCAGTACTTTCAGTCCAAAAAACCTCTCCCGGGCTGTCAGCTGTTCTCTCAGCAAACGAGTCTCCCTACAGGGGCGGAGCGACCGAACGGCCGGCTGCTGCTCGTTAGCCAACGTTAGCTTTCTAATTTCACCCACCCAACATGCCTTCATCATACACTGGTTAGAGAAAATTTGCCAAACTAAATTGTCCCTCATCTGGTGATAGCGATGTGTTTTCCTACGATGTGAAACGAGCGTGTGAATTCAACACTAAGTTGTTACATTTAACTATTTTAGAGACTGTGGACGTTGTTTACTTCATTAATGTGTTTACTGTGTTAATGGACTGAGGATGGGAGGAGGATTCGGTATTCAGTTTCGGCAGAATCTTAACTAGTGGATTCGGCCGAACCCCAAAAATCTGGATCCGGTGCATCCCTAACCTCTTCTTCATCATGTTTCTTTAATCCTACGTGTCCTCCTTGGCTACTAGCAGCTGCGTGGTTCACGGAAGGCTTGTATCATGTGGACGCGCCGACAGTGTTATTGTTATTACTTATAATTCCTCATATGGGACACTACGCGCCTTGGCTTTAAAATATTTGCATTGCAAGCTAAAAGTTTGTCGTCAAATATAAATTGGCTGAAATCCGAACCTTGCCTCACAAATAAGAATCATCTATTTTTTTATTTTGCTTACAAATAATTTGAATTAATCAAGTTTTCCTCTCAATTAATTGTTATTGATCCCATAACCTTTGTTTTGGATTTAAAACGTTATTACTCAGGGAACAGTGAACCACGTGTGGGATTAAAGTAACTCAAGAATTTATAACTGTAAAGTACATATTACTTTGCTTCTTTAATTGTATATACTACTGATCTTTCTTTATCTTATTTGTACACATTTCTTCTCTTTTATATTATTCTTGTTGTACGTGTCCTTACTGCACCGTGGGTCGGAGAGAAACGTATTTTCAATTGCTCTGGATGTCTGGCACATATTGCAGAATTGACAATAAAGTTGACTTGACATGAAACTAAACTTTAATGTAAAAAAAAACAACCAAAAGTTGCAAGAATCCTCAACACAATTTAATCCCGATTAAGGGTGCATGATATATTGACTCAATATCATTATCGCGATAAGTATGCAACATTTTTTTAATATTTATTTTTATGGTTTGTAATATGTCCTGTTCTGTAGACATGCTCTTTATTTATTTTATACTGTACAAATAGTAAACCATGTCCTGTTCATGTTGGACCAGTCCAATATGACTTTTAATATTCATAACTTTTTTGTTATGAATCGATTTTTGATGCGTTTTCCCATAAGTTTAGTAATTTTACACGTTTAAAAATATTAAAATTACTCTCAACATTCATAATCAATATCGCAAGATCACATTTTGGCAATATCGTGCAACCCTGATCCCGGTGAAGGAGAATAATTCCAGGTACCTGCTCTTCTCTTGGCTGCAGATCACGTTCCCGTGGGCAGAACAGCAGGTCCAGAACGTCCAGAACGTCCAGTCCGTCTTCGACTCCTTTAGCTCCCTCTACACGTTGGCCAGTCAGTCTCCACAGGGAGAAATCACACTGAACCTGATCGCCGTGCCTTCACCGGACTCGGAGGCAATCACCTGCGGGAGCGTCTGAGCACTTTGTCTGGCATGAAGGGGGAGTTTTCATTCCAAAATAAAAGGCAACCCAGTCGCTCACAAAATAACAGCCTAGAGGGTTGAGCGATAAATCACCATGGTAATCACCTTAAATGTGTCCGAATTCTCCCGGAGAGATTTCCGATACCAAAATAAAAGCATAGATTTCTGATACCAAAATAAAAGCATCTGATGCTTTTATTTTAATATAGCACTTACCAAAACTCAAATAGGAAACTTCAATACTGGACTCCTTTTTTCTTTTCCCTGAAAATGGATAGTGAACATTTTGGGGATGGACTTTGGCCCCTCACGTCCTCGTAGAGATCAGCTGGTGAACTGGAAGCACTACATGTTGAACCAACACTGAGAAGTCGTCTTCACCGCTGCAACGATTAGTCGATCGACAGAATCAGGTCCATCGTTTCAACACTCTCTGGTTTCAGCTTCTCAAATGTGACCATCTGCATTTTGTCTTTGTCACATATGAAGGTAGCTTTCTTGGTGGTTTTCGAAGTTTAGTGAAGATAGTTTTACTATTTTTTACATTTCTATAGACTGAACAGTTAATCCAGACAATAATCCATAGTTGCAGTTCTAGTCGTCTTGTTTCCCCGGGGTTCTCTGGAAAATATTGAAAATGTGATGTTAACTCTGATCATGGCTGCACGGCTGTCTTTCCTCTAAGCCAGTGGTTCCCAACCTATGGTTCTGGACCCTCAGAAAGGGTCGCAAGTTACCTCCGAGAGGATCAAGAGACCTTAGACATTACGTTCCCATACATCGAAACAGCGTTGCCGATTTACGTTCGCAGGAGAAATGCATTTTCTCCCCGGTTACATTTGTTTTTGAATTATTACAAAAATGAATGACAAAGTCCTCGAGGTCGAGGTGGATGGATGGATGGGTTATAAAAACAAGCCTGTGTTTTCATAACCCACCCATCCATCCATCCGCTCGACTTCCAGGACTCTACAAATGTAACCCGGGGAGAAAATAGGTTTCTCCTGCAAACGTATATTGACTATGTTGTGTTCCGTGTGAAACCAAAAACAGTATTCACCAAGCGTACCTATTCTTTTTTTGTTATGTAACAAATGTACTTAATTAACCCAAACCAGGATCTTCTCCTCAACCTAACCAAGTCTTTTTTGTATTAATTCCCAACATTAACGAGGCGTTTAAAACTGCGACCGTAATCTGGGAGAAAAACCCATTTAAAACCAGGTTGAAAATGCTGTTTAGTTTGCACGGGAACGTCATTTTGTAGGACACAGGGTTTCAAGAGAAGAAAAGCAGAAAATCACACGTCTGCTTCCCAATATTAACTAATCTTTGCTGGGGGTTTTTTGTCTTGGAAAATTGTTGGATAATTTTAGGGGTTTTATTTAAATGAAGCAGAAACAACCTGAAACGGTTGGGAACCACTGATGCAACTTAGCAACTGATAGCGTTGAGAAACATGTAGAAAAGGAACAAAATGTTGAAATTTTGACCCATATAAAGACAAAGTTGCATGGTTGACAGGAAGACAAAAGGGTTAAACATTTACACGTCAGATATTAATTAAGTAAAATAAAAAGGGAAACACGCCATAAAAGGAGGTTGAAGCTACAATAAAAAAAAACACAAAAAAAGATCAGTAGAGTAGTGAAAAAAAATATATAACTTGCAATAATGTTTACTTTTTTTAATGTAACACCTGTTAGTCTAATTCAACTCTAAGGGTAGTTCTTTTTCATGTTAGTTAGGCTTCTTAAGTTAAACACATGGATACATTTTTTAAAATGTGGGTTGAAGGTTTTTTTTTCTTTTTTCTTCATAGATAAACGTTTCACACTGTTGATGAGACTCGAGGTTTGAAGCAGACCCAACATTCTTTACTCCTGTTATTCATCTGGGACAATCGGTGCATTTTTATTATTGTGTGTTAATGTGTGAGAAAGAAAATCAAATTTTACAAGAGTGTACCCAGTTAAGACTTGGGATTTGGGTTTTGAGAGTTGCACTATATTCGGACACTGCTTTAAACATTTAAAATGTTTTACGGTTGTTATGGATAGTTAAAAGGACAAAGGGACAAAAACAGACATTTCAAAACTAAAGTCTTGTAGTAAAAACAAGTCTGCTGAAGCTCAGAATATTTGGTTTTTGTTGAGGCTTAAAGGTGGTAGTCTGGCGTGTTGTCAGACAAATATCCCGCTAGGTGTCTGTGTGGCAGTGCATGCAACACTGTTCCTCTTCTAGTGCAGTTGAAATTTTTATGCAAAGGATATGTCCTACTTTTTTGCAAAAGTAGGACATATCCTTTGCATAAATAACATCATTTTGTAGCCACTGATGCACCAGTCATTCAGGCAATTTTCTAAAAGCTCTTATTTCAAGAGTTGTGATAGTAACACTTTACTTTAACCCCTTCATTTAGTTTTAGTAAGCACTATATAAGCTTTTAATAAACTGTCTATAACACACTTTAATGTAGTTGTATGCAGCTATAAGAGGACATGTTTAAGTGTTTATTAATGTACGGTTTTGTCAGCAATTATAACTTTTCCTACAAAGACATATTGTGTTTTACTATATTGTCATTCATTATCCATTCCACGGTCCCGCTGCTCCACTGGAGGAGTTATAGTTGTTGAGAAATGCATTAATAAACACTTAAAAATGTCCTTATATCTGCTTACAACTACATTTTAGTGTAGTGTAAAAAAAAAAAACTTTTAGCTTCAACAAAATTGTTTTTACTGCAGGACTTTTGTTTTGTAACGGTGTTTCTGTTATTTTGTCCAGCCCCCTGGAGCTTGTAATGTACATGGGATTTAACAATAAAAAAAGACAAAAATGGGACCACAGGTGCATGGTAAAAGTGTTAAAATGGTGTTTTAGGGTGAACATGTCCTTTAAATCAGAAGGGTGTTGGGCTGGACCACAAGGCACACTCTGGGGGGGGGGGAGATCTATCAAGCTGTACATATGTTGTTATTTATGCATGTTCTACGTAATGTCCCTGTTCAGTCGAAAAAAATGCATTAAAAATAAACCTAAACTGTGTGGTTTGTGTCGGGTTATTAAAATCACATGACAGTGGGTGAGAACATAAATAAATATGGGCTCTGGTACAAACTGATGCTACTCTGTCTACGTCTAGATGTTCCCGTTGGCCGGCGAGGCGAGCTCGGCTATCTTGGTATTCAGTTTCTGATTGGTCCAGTCCTTTGTAATGTCGTCCAAGTGGCTGTCAAAGTCCACCAATAGCTCGTGATCGCCCGACTCCAGCATCTGACCGGCTATCGCCCGAGTCTCCTCCCACTGTCGCAGCATTATCCTAAACAAAAAAATAAATAAAAAATCTCTTTGAGTGTACTCTAGGTTTAGAATATTTCAACCGCTTCACCTTGCCGTCAGACGGCCCTTCATGACGGGGAACTGAAGCCGTTATCTCTGCTCTCGTCAAAGCCATCAGACTCCTTTGAGAAAAACATTCATTTTACCTCTCAGAACACGGGAGGTGCTGCTCTGCCGCTGCCTCCATCGGTTAGTTTGTGTTATTGTGTGACTTTGGCGTTTGAAAAAGGGTTAGACTGACAAAAAAAGTTGAGGCAGCAGCAGACCAGCAACCTCGTGTTCCGGCGAGGAAAAATTACTGCTTTTGTAAAACTGGGATTAGGAAGTCTGTTTCAGGCCCTCTTCACTTCCGACTGTCACTTACGTGTGTTTGTCTTTGAGCAGCCATTTTGAGTCTTTGCGCTCGTACATCACAATGGGAGGAACCCGATAGTCTGAAGACATCTTACTGCCATCAAGCTGCGCAGAAAACACAGAGAAAACACACATTCAATACGATCGATCGATTAGATAAATACTTTATTCATCCAGAGGGAAAGTTTAGGCATCCAGTAGCTTAGACAACTATAACACAACAAACACACATATATCTCACATACATAAAAATCAATCACAGAAACGTAAATGGTTACCAATTTGTGAAGTGATTACAAAGGTCTGGTATGGACTGACCATGTGATGCAATGACCATGATAAGGTGCTATGGTAGAGTGTGTGCAATGGTGTTAGTGCAAAAGTGAACAGTGCAGGGATTGAACAGTGCAATAGCTTATTATTAAATATTAACAGAACAATATGTAACAGGGAATAAGTTATAAGATGTAGAGGTTATGACCACAGTCCAGATTGTGTAGGAGGGCTAGTATATAGGGCTAGTTTTTTTATTAAACTGATTTTCATTTATAAAATATCAAAAAGTGACAAAATGTCAAACGAGACTTTTTAAAACTTCATACCAAGAAAAACATATTCAGTTCTGACATTTAACAGAGAAATGAGAGTACCTTACACTAAACTGACTGATCACCATATTGTTTCTCACCTCAACAAGCCAACAGGTAAAGGAAAGGTGTTCAAATTCTTACCATTAACAAAACTGCGTTGTCAAACTGCTCAGAAATCTTATCAGCTATCTTCATGGCGCATGGAGTTGGGCTGCCGAATAAAAGAAAAAAAAGTAAAATAGATCAACAAAAAGTTAGAAAGGTTTACATTTTAATTAAATACTGAATTTACCAACAGACTGGGAAACAGCTTAACATCTCATAAAAAGGTCTGGTATAGCTGAAATGATGAAATCAGCAGGAAACTCACTTGCTATCTGATACGCAGGCGTTGGCCTGATAGTATCCCACAATCCTCTGCTGAGTCTGTGAACACCACACATCCACCTGAAACAAGAGAACACACGGTCATTTAAAAAAAAATAAATAAATAAAATCAAATGCAAAACTGGAATCTCTTCCAGTGAGAGCAAAGATTTCATCCACCACTGCATCTCAGCAGGTGTCCTACCCAGTGGCGTTATGTCACTAAGTACATTTACTCATGTACTGCACAAATTTGAGGTACTCAAGTAAGGACTCAGCCTACGTGGGGCACACGCTCTTACTGGGTGAGCTAGAGCCCACCCCTTTTCATGACACATGCTACATTTCAGAGAGAAATATTGTACAGTCCAGCTGAAATGATTAGCAGATTAAACACAACAGTTTGGGTCGTTTCCGGTTTCTAAAATGTGAGGATTTTTCTGCATTGAGTACTTAATACTTTAAGTACATTTTCCTGTTATTAATGACATATGTTTACTTAAAGTGCTCATTTTATGCTTGTTGGCTTTCCTTTATTGTGTATATATATTTTTGGGGCACGTTATAGGTTAATAAAGTGAAAAACCCAAAGTCCACCCCAAAGGGACTTACCATCTCCAACAGAAAACACTGTTCACCAACTGCTCCAAACAGCTCTATTGTAGTCCAGCCTTTACTTCAGAGACAAACGTGCGTCACTTTGCACGCCCTCATACTCTGCTTCTGACTGGCTAGTAGTCCTTACCTAGCTACTGAGCATGTGCAACTCCCAACAAAGATGGAACAGAAGTGAGATGTCTCACTCTGTAGCTAAAACAGAGAGCTCAACACACAGGGTGACAAGAGGAGCTGCAGCAATGTGCAATACAACAAATATGGTGTTTTTGGAAAATTAAACCACATAAACCTATTCTGGTTCAACCTCTAAATACAATTATGAAAACTGAAAAAGAGCATAATATGGGCACTTAAGTACTTCCGTTTACTTTGTTGAGAATTGCTCTCTAAACAAGGGTTAATACAGCACCTTAGTTCTTGTTTGTACAGCATTTTGGTCAGCTTAAACTGTGTTTAAATGTGTTCTAGAAATAAACTTTACTTACTTACTTTACAAGAAACAGGGTTTAGAGAGCAATTCTCAACAAAGTAAAGGGAAGTACATAAAGTAACATTATCAATGCAGGACTTTTACTTGTAACAGAGTATTTTTTACAGTGTAGTATTAGTACTTTTACTTCAGTGAATGACCTGAATACTTGTTCCACCGCTGGTCCTACCTGTGTGAGGGCCAGCTGAGTGATGGGAGCCAGGGACAGGTGGGAGTGAAGCAGCGGGACACAGTCTGTTACACAGACGGGGCCGCCTGCCGGGCTGGACGACAACAGCAGGCCGTTGATGCTGCACCGCGGAAACAGACAGGCGTGCAGATACATCTTCACATAGGCCCGACAGGACAGCTCCACCTCGCCCATGATGACTTACTGGGAGGACACACAGATAACTGGAAAATTGCTTCAAAAGACCCCCCAACCAGAGGCTAAATGTACTAACGTGTAACCATGTGAACAACAACAATGATTTCACAAACATAAGAAGCAGCCGACAACACCTTAACCTAAAAGCAGGCAAAACGCCCCCCAAGATTGTGTTTTTTAACTAGATGTGCAGCTAGCTAACGTTAGAGGTTAGCTAGCTATTAAAGCAGCTAGCCGGCTGCTAACCAATCAGAGCTGAATTAAGACTTACCTGCAGAGATATAGGATATACCGTAGTAAGAGTAGCCTCAACAAACAAATACGTGCTTTCCGATTTTCAAAATATAACGATTCATTTAGGTTTTATAACCGTTTTTTAAGGATTTAAAAGAGCTGCAGGGTTAGTAGCTAGCTGACTACTACAAACATTGACAGTATATAAGCGTCTGAACTTCTGCTTCCGGTCCCGCCCAAAAGAGTCAAATGTTATTTTCTGATTGGCCGAAACGACGATCAATTTGCCAATCATCTTATTCAGCTGCTTTGTAATGCTTTGTAATGCTTATGTTTTACAGTAGTGCGCCCTCTAGGGGAGTGGATGTCGCCTGGGATAAAAATAGGAACAATGTTCATAAATTAAGAACAAACTATATTGCAAACTGACATTTCTCAATTGATGTGAAAAAAACAGCACAACAAACAGCCACGTTTTTGGAAGACACTGAACCACATGGTCACATCTCTTTATTTTTAATTAGTTTTAATGTTATTTAAGCCACCGCTGCATTATGTTACAAATATAGTTTGTATACACAGATGTATCTCACATTATTTTGCATTAGGCTTTATTATAAAACACAATTCGTAAACATGCTTTTAGATTTTTCTGGACGTATCAGCATGTCGATTTACACTGGGAAAAAACACGGTTATGGTTATTACCCAGGATTTAAATCTCAAATATTGCACAGATGTTATGCTGTTAAAAACATCTTCAACAGTAAAGTAATGCTTGTCGACTGAGGGGAATTGAGTTTACTGCTTGATTAGATTATTTTCTCATATCCGGTTTATTTGTCATCTCACTGTTAGACAGACAGACAGACAGACAGACACACACACACACATACACACACACACACACACATAAAACTTTTAATTTAAAAAAACACATGGAAATTTAATAAAACAAAGGAAAGATGAACTGATTACATAACATGTTTTAAATGACCTAAATATAGCAATATCATTAGCAGTAGTATTATCTTTTTCCAAAATATAGCTGTTCAGCAATTTTATTCATCTATGGGTTTTTATTATTACAACTAGAAAAAATACATTTCCCGTCGGCAACCACGTTATGCAATGCTTGCACTACTTCCTGGAAAAAAATTACAAAATAAGAGAATTTCGAAGGTCGTTCGCAATCGCCGCCATGAAATCGATCGCAAACCTTACACTCGGCTTTTATTTTGAAATCGGGGTCATTCCTCTGTGTTTCGTCGCCTGCGAACCGGGGCAGTGGTCCCGTATGAACACTAGGCTTCAGGCAGGCAAAAGTCCGCCAAGATGAGGCTCCGTTTGGCCGGAGCTGTGCTGCTGTCGGCGGCCGCTTACTACGTCTACCTGCCGTTACCGAGCGGCGTGAGCGAGCCGTGGAAGCTGATGCTGCTGGACGCGCTGTTCCGGAGCTTCATGCAGGCGGTGAGATCTGGAGGATGCCCTGACAGGAGAGCACTGCAGGGGGGGGGGACAGGTTCATGTGAGGGAAGAGAGTCGTCAGAGTTAGATAATAAGCGAAAATAACAAATAAAACACTTTTAGAGTATTCTGAAATGACAGTAGGAGAGAGTGATGTTACAAAACGCTAAACAATAACAGTTGCACTTAATAATAGCAATATAGATCTTTGCAGAACAGCATGACGTGGTATAGAGAAGGGGTCAAATAGAATTTGATGTGAAGAATATCATTAAACTATAAGAAAAACAACAGATCAAAGTGAAATAAAGAGAATGAAACATCTGAATGCAGAGCAGAGTAAGATAGAATCAAATCAAATAGAGCAGAGTTTGATATTCCACAAGTGAACAGACTATAGAATACTGTATTATACATAGTAGATAAGAACAGAATAGACTTGAATACTACAAACATTCAGTTTACTGTCACCGAGGAGTGAAGAAACTAGAAAATATTCACATTTAAGAAGCTTTTTGGTACTTTTTTTTCCAGCTCTGGTACAGTACAGTGTGCTAGGTCCTATAAAAAATATTCTATTATTTACCACAAATAAAAACAACAAAAAACAACTAAAATAACCGATTGATTAATATGCAATGAAAATAATGACTAGTTCAAACCCTGTGTACTACAATAGAAAATAAACTAATAGAGCACAACTGCAGAGAATACAGTATATTAATAACTATGTTTACATCTAAAGCTAAATAAACCATTTAAAACAGATTGAATTATCTGGAAAATGGTTCGTAACAAAGCCGAAATCTTTCAAAGTCATTCTAAGGCTCAGGAAAAGTTGATATTTTGAAGATACCTGGTCTTTTATAGGACACCAGGTGAGCTGCATGTAGCAGGTAAACATGTAATGTGCAATAAATGATGGCGATTGGAGTGACAAGAAAAGGACCTTTGACCTGATCGGTTTGATACAGAATGTGGCGTCGGCCTCGTACGCATGTGTCATAGCTGTAAATCCTGAGTAACACGTTCGTATTTAGTTAAGCTGCTCTTAGGATCACAGTGGCAGTCATTCTTATGCGTCATTGTGGAACAACAAGTTTCTACACACACTTAAACGCCGAGGACAGGTTTTCACAGCTGCTGGGGATATTTCTGCTCCACTTTATTCCAAAGCCTTTTTTAATGGCAGAAAGACAGTCCACAGAGAGATTTACAAATACATATATGGGTCTGCCGAGGTTTCTTCCTAAAAGGGAGTTTTTCCTCGCCACTGTCGCAACAGCCACTGCTAATGCTTGCTCTTGAGGGAATTACTGTAATTGTTGGGGTTTTGGAATTTAAAGAGTGTGGTCTAGACCTACTCTATCTGTAAAGTGTCTCGAGATAACTCTGTTATGATTTGATACTATAAATAAAATTGAATTGAATATAAAAAGTTTAAAGTTTTAGGGTAAAACGCGAGAGACACTACAGGCAGAAACATGTCTTTTCATGCACTGGTGAATTTGGAGGCTTTGGGCTAATCTGCTTCCATAACATTTCTTCTTTCACTAGTGGAAAGAAAACATTTCTTATACTTCACTTTGTCAATTTGTGTCGAAAGATTAGATTTCTTCTAAATTCACCAAACGTTAGCTTTGGATAATTCCTCATTTGCATATTTAAACATAATAATTTCAGAAAACTTGTGATATACAAGAATAATGTAAGTAATTAAAGGACAAATCCGGTGCAAAATGAACCTAGGGGTTAATAACACACGTGTGTACCGAGTCGACTGTTCTCTGGGACATGTTTTCATGCTAATCGAATGTGACCAGTTTTAGCGCAAACCGCTAATTAGCTTATAAAGCTAGTCGTCAGGGCACGGGTAAAGTAAAAAGAAATTGCTATTTCTATACTACCAACAAGGCTCAAAATAGCACCACACTTCCACGGTAGCATAATGAGGGTCCCTACATGTAAACCGAAGCATTGAGAACTTTGTAAGTGTACAGACAGTTTATAAAAAAGATAGTTTTAGAAAGCCATGCAACGTGCATTCAGTTCAGCTCCCGTTGCACGGCGTTCGCCGTTCGAGTGGTTGCGACTGTTTTCCCAAGATGGCGCCCGCCTGTATACGTGAAAGGTACTGTCTTTCTTTTTACTTTACCGGTGCCCCGACGACTAGCATTATGAAGTAATTAGCGGTTTGCGATAAAACTAGTCACATTAGATTAGCATGAAAACATATCCCAGAGAACGGTCGAACTCGGCACATGTGCTATTAACGCCTAGGTTAATTTTGTGCCAGATTTGTCCTTTAACTGGGGAAGTTTAATGCTTCTATCTGTTAGTTTAAATGGTTTACCCTTAACCTGTAGTCTTCAAAATGAATTGCACAATCCATATCTTTAAAGGTTAGAAATCTCCACTTCAGTAGCACCTACATCAACACCAAACTTTCCACTTTCATTCTTATCTAACTTCATATTCTGAAGGTTTTCACAGAGGGGTTTGTTCAGATATCATTCAGAGCCTGATTTATACAACATTTTATAGCTAAAAACATGGAGAAAATTGGATTTTTTTTATGGCTGTTGATATTTTATGGCTGTTGATATTCCAATATCCAAAATCCCCTCTGTAAAAACTTTTTCCTCTAAAATTTCAACAAAATAAAAAAATATTTGGAATCTTTATCCACTGTTCACTTTTCTGTTCTGTAAATGTATGCACATTAGCGCATATTTAGCCAGATAATGCCTCATTTGCATATTTCAACATAACATTTCAAAAAACTTAAATAAAAAATATTGTCTTAGTGTGAGTAATCAACTGGGTGAGTGTCATGGTGATGTCTGTTAGTTAAAATCTTTGACCCTATTCACCTGCCGTGTCTCCCACGAATTCTTCAACATTTCTCTCAAGTTGCTTCGACACCTAAATAGTTTTTAACTGCTCATTAATGTTTTTTGTGAAGCCATTTGAATAGGCTTGTTGTTGAAATGCGATATAAAGTCAGCAAAAAAAGAAACGCCCCTTTTTCAGGACACTGTATTTTAAAGATACTTTTGTAAAACTCAAAATAACTTTGGAGATCTTCATTGTAAAGGGTTTAAACAATGTTTCCCATGGTTGTTCAGTGAACCAGAAACAATTAATGAACTATGCACCTGTTGAACGGTCAAAAAGACAGTAACGGCTTGCAGGCGGTAGGCAATTAAGGTCACAATTAGGAAAGTAAAGAGACCTTTCTACTGACTCTGGAAAAACACCAAAAGAAAGACGCCCAGGGTGCCTGCTAATGTGCGTGAACATGCCTTAGGCATGGTGCAAGGAGGCATGAGGACAGCAGATGTGGCCAGGGCAATACATTGCAACGTCCCTACTGTGAGACGCCTAAGGCTCACAGCTGATCATCCTCGCAGCGGCAGACCACGTGTAACAACACCTGCATAGGATCGGTACATCCGAATATCACACCTGCGGGGACAGGTACAGGCAACAACTGGCCAGTCTGGTGCAGTACATGAAGAGGAGATGCACTGCAGTTCTCAATGCAGCTTTTGTTTACTCAGCTTGTTGCTGAGTAAACAAAAGCTGCCTTGCCAGACTTCATTTGTATCAATACAGTTTGGATTTCTATCATTACCCAGGATTCAAAATGGTCAAAACTCCCTGTAACCATGTAATAGCTGCCGTACTTTGTATCTGCAGAGTGACGTGGCTCACGCGCTGGGTGTGTGCCACAGGGTGCACCTGTTGAACCGGCTGGTGTCCTGGGTGGAGGAGATCGAGGCTCGCTCCTGCAACGCCGTGCACGTGGCCGACTCCACGCTGGGCGGCGTGCCCACGCGAGTCTTCCAGCCGAAGGGGGGGAAGCAGCTGAAGAGGGGAGTCATATATTTCCACGGTGGAGGATGGGCGCTTGGCAGCGGGAGTGAGTGTTGATTTGAAAAACTCTGACAGCTGCAGAAAAGAAGGAAAATTCATCCCTGTATTCAACCAATATGACATATAACACGTACATTATTGTTGACATGACTTATCGAGTCTGCCTGCTTCGCAGGGATGCGATCGTACGACCTTCTTTGTCGGAAAATGGCGGAGGAGCTGGACTCTGTCATCATGTCCGTGGAGTAAGTTCTGTCACATTACAGCAACATCAATGCTGGAATTAATCTATTAGTGATTATCTAATGGCAAATATTGCCAAAATAGACAAATAGTCATTGTTTTCTTAGTTTTTATTTGAATAAAGTTGGGAATTAAGAGTTTACAAAATAAGAGAAAAACTGACCTTGGACAAATGGATGGAGTTCAGTTCTCATGGAGATGGTTAAGCCAATGAAAGCTGTGAGGTATGGCTGAAAGTAAGCGGACCTTTAGATAAGATTTCTTTTTTGAAAAAGGAGAAAATCTGAATTTAAAAATGACAATTTGGACTTTATGAATGACTTTAATGGCTGTCTGTCCTTTTTATTTAAGCATAAACTGAGCTGTAGTTGCTGCAAAGAATATTGTTTACAGTAACCTGAACAGTATCTACTTACATCAGAGTTGAAATTACATGCTTTGGGGACATCAAATCTGAAGGAAAATCCATTTAAATAAATCGGTCAAATCTGAAAATGTTAAGCCTTTTCTAAACAGGTAGGCCGAGGAACAAACACTGCTCTGGCTTTTAGTCCTGATTCAAAGTATTATGTGACATAATAATGTTGTCTTCCTATGTTATCCTGTTGCTGTAGTTACCGTCTCGCTCCAGAGGCGGTGTTCCCAGATCAGTACCACGATGCGTTAGCGGCATCGCGGGCCTTCCTGTCGGCTCAGGTTTTGGAGCGCTACAGCATCGATCCGGAGAGGGTGTGTGTGTCTGGGGACAGCGCCGGGGGAAACCTGGCTGCCGCTGTGGCGCAGGAGGTAGAGAAGCAAACACACACATAATACACACACACACATCTCACTACATATTAGCAGTTAATTAACCCTCCTGTTGTCCTCGGGTCTAATCTGACCCATTTTCAAAAGGTTTCTATATCAGAAATGTGGGTTTCTTTCAACCAAATTTTAAAACAAAATAACGTGGATGGTTCCCTGCAACGCTCTTCACAAGTTATATAAATGATCAGTTCACTACTTTAAATGAATTTGGGTGTTTTATTCAATTTTGTAGCATGTAAAGAAAAATTTGATAATAGAACGTTGAAAAACTTGGACAAAATTTCAAAAAAGTGACAAAAACAATTCGAAAAAAAGTGACAAAAACATCAGGATAATCTCCATAAAACGTCAGGAAAAGTGACAAAAATATGTGAAAAGCTTAAAAAAACATCAAAAAAGCACAGAAAAATATTCTTTTTGTAAAATAAGCTTAAGTTTTCAAATGAGCCTTTTCAAATGTTGGTTTTGAAATCCGGGAGCAGACAGCCCACGAGTGAAGCGTTCGTCCAATGAGGTGCAGCCATCGCGTGTGTAGGAGGCTGTAGTCTTTGCTTGTCAGCAATCATTGAAGGGTAATTGATATCTGCTAGTGGAGAGCTCCTCAAGCGTCAAATGCAGCGAAGCGAGGCAAAAACCGGAGCTAGGAGCTGCTGGTAGTGATCCTGTCTTAACCAGAGAAAAACAGCTGCTCTGTTTGGTCAAGTCTCGTGGTCAAAATGTGGGCTAGTTCAGTTTCTAGCACTCAAGGAATGCCATTAGTTTGGGTTTCAGTTAGGAATTTTAGAGAAACATTATACTTGAGAGGCTTTTTACACTCTGACAACATGACAGTTAGGGGTGAAACTCTGAATGATTGGAAGAAGGAAGATAAAAGGCATTCCATGTGTGGAATTTTAAACATGTTTTACTTTGGCTTTTTACTTTGCTACCCTCCCTTCGTCGATCTAAAGGACACTGAGATTAATTTGCCAAGAGCGTCACCAACTTGTCTATTAAAAAACAAACCATCAGAATTTAAAAGATGCTGAAATTATTGACCCAAAGTGATCAGCAATCAGCTCTTTCAGTTGATTGCCCCTCAGAAGAACTCATATCTGCTGAATCTCAAACCTGACTGTGTCCACAGCTCAGCTCAGATGACGGTCTGACAGTGAAGTTTAAGGTCCAGGCGCTGATCTACCCGGTGCTGCAGGCGCTCGACTTCTACACCCCGTCCTACCAGCAGAACCGGGCCGTGCCCATCCTCTACAGGCCCGTCATGGCTCGTTTCTGGCTGCAGTACCTGGGCGCCGACATGTCCCTGGAGCCCCTCCTGCTCGCCAACAACCACAGCTCCCTGGACCAGCCGGCCATCAGCGGCAGCACCCGCTCCAAGCTGGACTGGACCGCTTTGCTCCCGGCCGAACGCAGGAAGCACTTTCGTCCGGTTGTGAAAGAGACGGGATCGCCGGGGGTGATGGGTAAGGTACCGCAGCTTTTGGATGTGAGGGCGGCCCCGCTGCTGGCGGATCAGGGGGTTCTGGGTAGGACGCCCAAAGCCTACGTGATGACTTGTGAGTTTGACGTGCTGAGGGATGACGGGTTGATGTACGTCAGACGCCTGCAGAGCGCCGGCGTCGCGGTGACCAGCGATCACTACGAGGACGGTTTTCATGGCTGCATGGTGTTCGCGTACCTGCCGATGATGTCTAGTGTCGGACAGAGGAGCATGAACAACTACATCCGCTGGCTGGACCAGAATCTGTAGACAAACTCGCGGCTCCAGATCCTCGTCAGCCAGTCGTTCGTAGAATCAGACAGGATAACGTAGAATCAGACAGGATAACATATCAGCTGCTTTATCCGCAAACAGAACCAAGATATCAAATTTAAAGGCTCATGATATACTTGCTTTTTACCAACGTGTACGTGCAGACAAGTGATGTTTCGTTTATTACCCTCGTAGTGTTTTAAAACATTCTTGTGGCAGCAATAGAGGCAGTGATGTTTCCTTTTTACTGTACGGCACTCAAAACAGACTAACAAGTCTGATCGCCAGTTACATGATTGGCCACCGCAGGGTGAAGTTGGGTTTGCGTTTCTTGAGTTGAGTCAATCTAAATTTTTCGCCGCGCGCTGCTGCAGTTTTTTTCCGGCTCCTCTTTGCAGCCTTGCCTGCGTTTTCGCCCGTCCATCTGATGACCGCCCGAGTGTGTGTGTGTGTGTGTGTGTGAACGCAGCCTTATTGTTCACATACTCGCCTGTGTACTTAGTGTGTACGTGCAGGATTCAAATGTATATCCTCTAGGGGTCAAATCAGGGCCAAATCGTTCCTGACAGACACCAGGAAAACCTTTCTTGAGAACTTCTGCCACAATGTGCATTCAAACGGGCTTTTAATAGCAAGTATATCAATTCAGTGCAGCCAAACGTCACCGGGTCAAACGGACCACAAAGCATCTTCACTGAGTCCTGAAACCAAAACATTTCTAATCAAAAGGTAACCAATGAAAGTGACAATTTTGTGGAAGGCCGATGCGTTCTTTTGGAAAATGACAGTGTACTTACGGCTCGTTATTTATATTTAAAGATAAACGTATGCAATGGCTTTAATATGAGGCCCTCAGCTGAAAATCCCGCCTACACTGAGGGGGTGTTCTCCGAAGTGGGAAACTAAAAGAGAAAAGTACTGGTACCAAAACAACGAGTCAAGTCGAGCAGAGCCGAACCACACAGTGAAAACAAGACATAAGTGGACTGGAGCAGGACAACATCCAACAACTATTGGGGAAGATTAAAAATGTCAGTTAAAGCCAGTGTGCTCAGAGGGAAACTCCAGGATCTTTTAGTGAAACGAAGAGCCTTGAATATTCTTCCTGATTACTTTTAAAGGTCAAAGTCACTCAGAAGTTCATCTTTTATTCTTTTATGATGCACTGAGACGCTGAAACAGTCTGCTCTGCGTGTGCCTGCATGCATGTGTGTGTGTGTGTGTGTGTGTGCGGTAAAAGTATGCCAAAGTTCACAGCTGTGTATACTCACTGGATTGTGCAATATTTTATGTTTAAACGCCGCTCTCTTTAACTTCTCCCTCTGATGACCACTGTACTGCACGGCCAATGCAATGATGATGGCGGTGATGATGTGAAATGTATACAAGATTTACTGTATCACCCTGAGAAAAGAAATCCCAAATGGACTCTCATCCCCCCCATTGCTGCTGGCCCTAAACTAATATAATGAACCGACGACAGCGAGCGTCAGGCAGACTCGGTTTTGGCTTTCGGCCCAAACGACAGCGAGCCCAGAGTGTCGCAGAAACACTGAGGCGAGCCTGGTCATGACTTCACATTATCCAGAATTTCTTTCTCTTTTTTTTTTTTTTGGTATTGTAACACTGGCGTTCAAGAGACTGTGATTTTCCAGAAGTGAATCCATTCCTAACATGGATTGTTTTTGTGAGCAATTACCCCTTTATACACGCATTTATATTATATTTTCTATTAAAGAGTTACTATGTGTGATATCTGTAGTAAAATATATCATTTATAAATAAGAAATATAAATTTAAAACGTAGATGAGGCAACAGGGATTACAGGGAAAGACTTTAGAATGTTGAAAAAGTGGTTGAAAGTGCTGTAACTTTATTGCTGTAATGTGAAACGTCACATTAAATTCTTTAATATTGTATAAATAGCTTTTAATATAAAGCAGGGGTTATGCAACAGGTTGTTTCAGCCAAAGCAGATACACGAAACGGGCCCCGAATGTTCTCTGGCAGCACTGATAAATCCTATAAAGTAGCTGTTTTATTGGCTTGTGACAACTCAAGTTTTATGTTGGGAGCAGGATCCCAATATTTTCTTTGTTTAGTTTTTTTTAATAATGTGCTTTATGTGTGTGGGGGTTTATTGCAGAGGGGATTTTTCTGTCGGTTCACATTACGTTCCTGTTTTTACTGTTAATACGAGGACGAGAAGTGCTGCAGGAGATGTTCAGCAGCACCTGAGAGCTGTGAGCTCTGGCGGCCATATTGGAGGTCCTCAGCTTTTAATAGAGAATTTGGCATTTGGTATAAGATTACAGCTTAAAGCAGGTGCAAGTGTTTGTTTAGTCACAATAAGCTAAAACTAAATATATAAAAATATATATCAAGAAAGAAAAACCTCAACATTGTATGTATTCATGATATAATATGGCAACTATGTATAGTGCTGCTGATACAGTTTGAATATTTCTATAAAATATAAAATGAAATATTCTCAAAACATGTTTTTTGTGAATAACAATTTCTTTTTTTTTTAACCCAAACATGTTACTTTTTATGCCAATGATACCATGTTTTCTTTTCTTTGTGGCCTTAAGAAAAAGGCACATGTAAATGTATCACGTGAAGAGCTGAAATGATTAGTTGATTAATCGATTAGTTGACCGCAATGTTTGAGTCACCTTTCGAGAAAAAACAATGTAGAGAAATTGTCCACTTTTCTCTGTTTTAAAATCATTGTAAACTGAATATTTTGGGGTTTTCTGACATTTTTTAGAGTCACTGATTAATTGAGAAATCAATCAGCACATTATTCAATAATACAATAATTTTAAGAAAAATCTCACCACAAGGTCCATTCAACAGCTGTTCTGGAGCGATGATCGTATCACACGATCAGCAGATGGCGTTTGCCCGGCTGTTGTAGATTTCGTTTCTGAACTCTTGAAGGACGTTGTTGACCATGTTGACTTTAAAACTAAAGTTAAAATGAAAATGATGGATAGTTGCAGCCCTAATCACACAGGAAACACCATTTTACATGTGAAAAATTAAGACACAACACGCTCAACTCATACTTAGACTCTGAAGACCGGATCCTTGATGTAGATAATTAAAAAAAAAAGGAAAGTTTAGGACAGGACTCTAATTTGACTTTTTTATATTGTCCTATAGACACCATGCAGAGCACAGCAAAACAATATTGACTGTAGCCATTTTTAAACACATGCAGACATGTGGAGCAACAATAAGCAAAAGGACATAAATTAAACGCAACAATCATGATGGAGAGATCTTGATAAAAAAATATTAAAGATGCAGACAAGTTAGTAAAATGGTGGTATGACACAAACACATAAGCTAGCACAAAGTTGTAACACACAACTACAGAAGATGTAATAACATGGTTCTAAAGTATAATGAAAACATATATACAGCCAGGGGCCATGCAATAATTATTTGCATTTGAACGTTTTTTTTTTTACATCATCTATATTTCTGTGTTTATTGAGTTATTTATCACAATATTAAGTTAGGTACAGGTTAGGAAAGGTATTTAAAAATATGGTTATTCCTTATTAGTTATTCAATTATAATTCATTTTGTTACTATTTATAATAATTAGGTCTTCAAATGCAGTACAACTATTAGTTATGATAATTAGTTCCTATGGGTATCAAATATATTGTATTTCTTAATAAACATGCTGTTATTAGTTAGTAAATTATAGTTTCATTATAACTTAACTATGGTTTTCATTATATGTATTCAAAATATTGATTGATAGATTGAAATGTATTTCGAATGTGTAAAAGAAAACAAAGGGTCATAAAGAAAATTATAATATTACACATCGAGATACATGAATGGCAAACACTCAATGAATTGTTGAATTATTATTTTTTTTGATTATTTTTGGGGCTTTTCTGCCTTTACTTTGGTAGGACAACTAGGTGAGAAAGGGGAGAGAGAGGGGGAAGACATGCAGGAAATCGTCACAGGTCAGACTTCAACCCTGGACCTCTGCGTCGAGGCATAAACCTCACAGTATATGTGCGCCTGCTCTACCCACTGAGCAACCCGGCCACGAATCCCACCTATTCTTCATAAGTCTTTTGCTTATTAGCTAATAATCTTCCTCAGTCATCATTTTTTAAATCCCTTTTAAATTATAATTATGAAGTTGTAGTTTAAAGGTTAATTTTACTTATTAAATATTACAAATTCCATTTAAAAAAGTTTGTATTTATCAAATAATAGTGTATTATTATAATTATTTTTAATTAAAAAAAACAACTACAATGATTATATGTTTAATTAATAGCTAAGTTATGTATTCCAAGTGGTATTAATTTAAGAATATATAATCCCTTCAAATATATGCATAGTTAATACATTTCAGGTGTGTTCTTTCTGGTCAGATTTCAGAATAAAAGTCTGACACATGCAGGAGATGGCGCCAAATCCTCGTCCTGAACACACCGGCCTTCAGTCAGTAATTCAGCTGTTACAAATAAGTGTAGATAGTGTTTTTTATAATCACATGAATCATGGTTTTTATTCTCTTTGTTCTCATTTTTATCTCAAAGATTTATGAACACCATAACATTTTATGCATTTTCTGCGATGGATTTACAATTCAATGGTTTTTTAATCCCTGGACAAAGGCTGTTGCTTTTGATTTATGCCTGCGCCCCGTGATATTGGAGTGTAATAAAAGCACTTACAGAGCAACATATTTCTGCCAAACTTTCTCCGTCTGTCTGAAAAACTGGTTCAGGGTAGCTTCCTCACCTCCTCGCTGGATATCAAAGAGTTGGCTCTCTGTTTCTGTCTTTTCTTGTTTTGGTCCTCTTCTTTGCTCTTCCTTGCACAAACACTCGCCCTTCAGGTCAAAGCCTGCAGAAACCAAAGATCAAGATGAGTGCGTGACAGAATGCAACTTGGCCTGTCAGATCATGTTATCATGACAGGTAAGCAGCAACATGCTTCTCCTGACAGACTGCATTATCAAGCGTGCGTGCGTGCGTGCGTGCGTGCGTGTGAAGCAACAGTCAGCCTGCAACACTGCAGCCAGCTGCCAAACAGGTCGCACGACTGAGTGCAAGTTCTGTACAAGTATTCACTCAGCCATTGTTATTTCCACAACCACTTAATCCCTATGGAGCTTTTTCACAGCAGACATTTTGACTTGTCATAGTAGGAAAAGCAGAGCTGAAATTGATAACCTTAACGATGACTCAATTCCATCAAGTGTCCCAGTAAGCTATTTCAGAGTACGTTTACACGTGGCCGGCTATTTTCATAAAGGAACATTTCAACCTCTCCTTTTTCAAAAATAACATCGTGCAGAGCTGTCAGTTTTCAGAAAAGTGTTTACACGTTTCCGTACCCGTGTATATATGCCGTCAAGAGCACGCCAAACCTGTAGGTGGCAGTGTTAACGAGAAGCTCAAGCCCACGTTAGCCAATCAGAATCCCGAAAATAGCAACAACATCAACAAATCACTTCCTCTCTCTTCTCTTCCTCACTTCCTCGGCTGCCTGAACCTCCGTTTGTCTCAGTTTACATGCAAACAAAGTTTTCCAAAATCTCCACTCAGGCCGGAGTTTTTAGATAGAATCATTTTCAGAGGCGAATTCTCTGTTTGCGTGTAAACGAAGGGCACAAACAAAGGGAAATGTCTCAGTTTTTCAAAATGACCATGTACGTGTAAACTGGGTATCAGTGAGTCAGCATGCACAATACCAGGGCCTCTCCTAAGTGGAATGCAGCCATCATTAATGGTTTTGAATACACCTGTGCTTTTCCTACTATCACATGTCAACATGTCTGCCGTGAAAAAGGTCTACTGAAGTCACACAGCAGAGCAGAGAGTTTATCCCAGCATGCACTTTGTCCACAGATCAGAGAGTTAGTTCACAATTCAAGATGGAATAAGTCATGACAGATCAACAAGTCTTAATGAGTCGGAGAAAGAGGAGAAACATCTGGTGTGTCCTTCGCAGCCCTCGATATCCCATAATCCACCTTGCGCCAGTTATTTCTTAAATGTTGCGTTCAAGGAGATCCTCAACAATTGAGTAAGAAATTGACCCAAAAAAAAACACCCAAAGATGGCTGTATGCAAACTGAAACTTGACTTTTGAGTGTGCTTTTGCACAATGGAGGAGCTGCTCAAGCTGCAGAGAATTAATACAAATTGGTTAGACAGTTACAAAAAGATCAGAGAAAACACACAAAAACAAGTATTAAATTGGCAGTGTGATTGGTGCACGCATTGCATCATTTACTGTTAATATAAAACAGTGAAGGCATGTTGATTTTTTTCTGTATACTAATGACAGAGTAGGCTATACTTTGACAAATACTATAGTACATACTAAATACAATTATGTAATTAGAAAAAAGTGTTAAAGTCAAGGAAACTTCTACGAGGTGTTAGCACTGAGATTGTCATGGTTAAAAGTACCTGGAGGATAGAAAGAAAGAAAGCCAGACATTAAGTCCCCGCCATGTTTCTTCCTAAATGTTTTTTAGTTGAAAGTTGAAAATGTTGCGTTTTTGCAATTAATAAATAAACACAGGTAGGACTCCACATAGTTTGGCTTCTGGAGAAAACATAAATAAGGGCTACAGGGCTCGCTTAATCTGTTGATTATTTTCTGGATGAATGGATTAGTTGTTTGGTCTATAAAATGTCAGAAAATTGTGGAAAATGTGAATCAGTGTTTCCCAACAAGCCCAAGATGACGTCCTCAAATGTCTTGTTTTGTCCACAACTCAAAGATATTCAGTTTACTGTCACAGAAACTAAAAGTCATTTAAGAAGCTGGAATCAAAGAAATTTTACTTCCTTGATAAAAAAAAAAAAGATTAAAACCGAATAATCGATTATCAAAATAGTTGGCGATTCATTTAATAGTTCTAAAATAAGGTGCCACGTGTAGCGAACTGTGTCCACCGTACTTGATGGCTGTTTAAAAAATGACAGGTAATATAGTTTGGGAGGTCAATAGCTCATATTTTGCCTCGGGGCCCACACACACACACACACATTTAGCCTAATCCATCCCTGCCTCTGGGGTCTCAGCCCAGATGGAAATTTTAAAAAAGAAACTTCATGCAGCTCTTCACTGTTCACACTGATTTAAAACAAACATGACTGTGACCCATGTGAGAAGATAAAAACACTGATAAGACACTTTCAGCTGCAGCGTGAATATATATGGTGTGTGTGTGTGTGTGTGTGTGTGTGTGTGTGTGTGTGTGTGTGTGTGTGTGTGTGTGTGTGTGTGTGTGTGTGTGTGTGTGTGTGAGACCCCGTGGAGGCCTGACTACCTCCCTGCCCCCTCTGGTGCTGCTTGTTAATCACAGGGTGATCATTTCTAAGGAAAACAGAGGCGCCGGGAGCGAAAACAAACCGGTGAGAATGTGAAAGGAAAGCCGGAGCGGCGGGGAATTCATGAGGGAGAATGTTATCGCTGCGACTAAAGGTCATATTGTTCACTTCTTCCTGACAGGCAAAGGGAGAGAGAGAGAGAAGGGAGTGTATGGCAATTTGGAAAGAAGTGGAGGGAGGCAGGAAGGGAGGGTGAGACTGCAAGAAGGCAAAGAGAGAGAGAGAGACAGAGAGAGAGAGAGAAAGATTGGTAGGGAGGAAGAAAAACCCACAATGTGGGCCTCAAACTGCACAAGGACACATTCTGTATGTTGCACACACACACAAAGGCACGGAAACAAAACCACACACGCTCTTACACTACATGGTCAAAAGTATGTGGACACCTGAGCATCACACCCATCTGTGAGATGTGCAGAGCGTTAGCGAGGTCCAACACTGATGTTGGGTGATAAGACCGGGGTCACAGTAGGCGTTCCAGAGGTGTCGGATGGGGTCGAGGTCAGGGCTCTGTAGGGAATTCAAAGATACTACAACATTGTGTTTAACACAGAATGCATCCACATCTCTCATGCCACCATCAAAATCCAACCGTATCCAATCCGTAAATTCAAGTAAGACCAGACTAATGGCAAGGTGATTAGTAATGCTAATTCGAGACCACAAATGACTAAATCCTTTGCACAAATTTGTTTTCTTCCCTCCTTGACACACCCTGGCCTCTTTACAGTTTCATTCGGACTAACCCGTTTATACGAATTACCTGAAAAGCCAGTCTTTTCTCCCGAGTAATTGGGTTCATTTAAGACGATTTACATCCAGTAACAACGCGGAAAGTAGTCTTCTTGATGTTTGTGAGTTTCCCTAGAATAAATAACTTTTCTTAAAAGGTTATTAGGACATAAACAGTAGGGCTTTTGCATGTCAGAGCATCGGCACAAGACTGGATGTATCAAGAAGGTCTAAAAGAGACATTTAACCGCGCAAGGTTGATAGCAGGATCATATACAGTGGGGCAAAAAAGTATTTAGTCAGCCACCAATTGTGCAAGTTCTCCCACTTAAAAAGATGAGAGAGGCCTGTAATTTTCATCATAGGTACACTTCAACTATGAGAGACAAAATGAGAAAAAAAATCCAGAAAATCACATTGTAGGATTTTTAATGAATTAATTGGTAAATTATGGTGGAAAATAAGTATTTGGTCAATAACAAAAGTTCATCTCAATACTTTGTTATATGCCCTTTGTTGGCAATGACAGAGGTCAAACGTTTTCCGTAAGTCTTCACAAGGTTTTCACACACTGTTGCTGGTATTTTGGCCCATTCCTCCATGCAGATCTCCTCTAGAGCAGTGATGTTTTAGGGCTGTCGCTGGGCAACACGGACTTTCAACTCCCTCCAAAGATTTTCTATGGGGTTAAGATCTGGAGACTGGCTAGGCCACTCCAGGACCTTGAAATGCTTCTTACAAAGCCACTCCTTCGTTGCCCGGGCGGTGTGTTTTGGATCATTGTCATGCTGAAACACCCAGCCACGTTTCATCTTCAATGCCCTTGCTGATGGAAGGAGGTTTTCACTCAAAATCTCACGATACATGGCCCCATTCATTCTTTCCTTTACACGGATCAGTCGTCCTGGTCCCTTTGCAGAAAAACAGCCCCAAAGCATGATATTTCCACCCCCATGCTTAACAGTAGGTATGGTGTTCTTTGGATGCAACTCAGCATTCTTTCTCCTCCAAAGATGACGAGTTGAGTTTTTACCAAAAAGTTCTATTTTGGTTTCATCTGACCATGACATTCTCCCAATCCTCTTCTGGATCATCCAAATGCTCTCTAGCAAACTTCAGACGGGCCTGGACATGTACTGGCTTAAGCAGGGGGACACGTCTGGCACTGCAGGATTTGAGTCCCTGGCGGAATAGTGTGTTACTGATGGTAGCCTTTGTTACTTTGGTCCCAGCTCTCTGCAGGTCATTCACTAGGTCCCCCCGTGTGGTTCTGGGATTTTTGTGATCTTTTTGACCCCACGGGGTGAGATCTTGCGTGGAGCCCCAGATCGAGGGAGATTATCAGTGGTCTTGTATGTCTTCCATTTCCTAATAATTGCTCCCACAGTTGATTTCTTCACACCAAGCTGCTTACCTATTGCATATTCAGTCTTCCCAGCCTGGTGCAGGTCTACAATTTTGTTTCTGGTGTCCTTTGACAGCTCTTTGGTCTTGGCCATAGTGGAGTTTGGAGTGTGACTGTTTGAGGTTTTGGACAGGTGTCTTTATACTGATAACAAGTTCAAACAAGTGTTATTAATACAGGTAACGAGTAGAGGACAGAGGACCCTCTTAAAGAAGAAGTTACAGGTCTGTGAGAGCCAGAAATCTTGCTTGTTTGTAGGTGACCAAATACTTATTTTACCAAGGAATTTACCAATAAATTCATTAAAAATTATACAATGTGATTTTCTAGAGTTTTTTCTCATTTTGTCTCTCATAGTTGAAGTGTACCTATGGTGAAAATTACTGGCCTCTCTCATCTTTTTAAGTGGGAGAACTTGCACAATTGGTGGCTGACTAAATACTTTTTTGCCCCACTGTACTCGCGCTACTCGTGTTATGATGCTTTCCACCAAGGCATTTTCGCCCGAATTCGGCGGCACAGTTACATAGAAAGTCAATGCAAAGACGCAAATTAGAAAACGCCTTGGTGTGAATGCACCTTAATGAGTTTTTGCCCTGTAACTGTAAGTGTTTTAGTGGCCTAAACCTTTACATTCCATAACCACAGTTGATTTGCAATAATCATCACTTTCCTCAACATAAACCATACCATAGTTGCCACGTGCAGAATTTTAAAATGTTTGGCATTCAACGTAATCTGGGGTTTTGCAGAATAGTTCAATATCAATGTTCTCAATTGCCGATGGGGTTGACGGTGTCCGCATACTTTTGGCCATGTAGTATAGATAAAGCTGCACACACACACACACACACACACACACACACTTAGACCCTGACATAAATCTACACACTTTCACACAGGCATGTAAACGCCCTGGGCATGAGAACACACACACACACTTTAGTAATTGTATCTGGAAGGGGTCTTTCTCTCTCACTCTCTCGGGAGTGTCAGCCTCCTCGATCACCCGCTTTTCTCTTAACTCTTGATTTTCTGAAGTGAAATGAAGCAGTGAGTGAGCAGCGCCAAATTTTATGCATTGACATACACAGGAGGGGGCCTACACACACACATAAAGTAAGAGAGAACCTATCTCACATACACACACACACACACACACACACACATCAACATAACACCCCCCAAAAATCTGACAAAAGCAAGTTGAACCAAAAAAAGTTTGGAAACTTTGGAAAGTCCCCAAAAGTTTCCTGTTTGCTCATTGGCCAGCTCTCATGTTTCCGGAATGCCCATTGGATGCTTCTGATGTCCCACCTCTCTCTTACCGAGGTGTGTGTGTGTGTGTGTGTGTGTGTGTGTGTGTGTGTGTGTGTGTGTGTGTGTGTGTGTGTGTGTGTGTGTGTTAACAGGGTGTTTACCTTGGCAAGCACTCAGAGAGACAGATTTAGATTTACAGCGTGTTGGTTTTTACAGTTGCTGTTTTAACAGATAATGTTGAATGTTTATATTAATAATCTTAACATAACAGTACCAAAGATTTAATGGTTTACCTTGTGAGGACCTGCTTTCTGTCCCAAAATCCGAATGTGAGTCCCCATAATGTGACGTGTAAAAACATTTATGTTCGTGTAAACACATTTATGTTCGCCCCAACATGGTTCATACAAGTACACAGATAAATACGCACATTTATCTGTCTTAATCATGAAGTTCTTTTGGATTGACGTAGATGCATTGCTTCATTAGTTTCGGCTGAATAAGAGTAAGAGAATATTGCATTTTAAAGAAGTCCTCTTGACTGCAAGGGACTTGACCACAACTATAAAATGCATCATTAAAATTTCAAATTTAACAAAAAAAAGAAGAGGAGGCAAGAATGGCAGAATGAGGGAGAGGCAGAATGAAGGCAGAGGGGAGTGGAAGACAAAGTTTGGGAGGTGACTGAGAAGGGAGGGAGTCAACTTTGCGGGGGAGTCGGTCAGTTCTCCTCTTCGTATCCCTGTCAAAACTTGGCCGCCGTTCAGAAATCCACTCACGAGTGTGTGTTTGCGCCTGTATTAATCACAATGTGGGGACTACAAATCTGTGGGGACTTTAAGGATGAAAAGGCCTGTCCTCAGAAGGTAAAGATTTTAAGTTTTGTCTCTCCAGCTTGTGCCAAGGATGCTCTCATGAACAATCCTGACCCTTACATACTCTCTGTGCTCTGTATCCCCCACACAGACACACACACACACTTTGGAGCCTCTGTTACCCCCAGCAGGTCCTTGCAGGCGTAGCCGAGTGAAACCTAAGCGGAGAGCGTCTCCCGGGGGGACAGCCGGGCGTAGGAGCCAGATTGAGGCCAGATGTTGCAGACGCAGGAACGAGCCAACAGGACCGGGATCCATTTATGAGGCTCAGCCCGCCTCACTGCACAACAGTACATTGATAACAACGCGACCGAAGCGGCTCAGAGCACTGACGGCTTTGCTAACATAAGGGAGAAAAAAGACATCACTGCTCACATTGTGCAAACCTTCTTATTCAAGTTCTTTTTCTGTCTGATTGTACTAGACTTTGCCTTGAGATTTGCTTCTAAAGTTTATCTGGATATGCCATTCTTAAGCGGTCAGTCTAAAAATAAACAGGAGTTTCACTGGAAAACAGCAAGAATTTCAGGTTGTGTTTAAATACAAAAATGTCTAAATAATTACATAATTGAGAAGATATAAGGTAATGCCAGATGTTAACAACAATAGGGATATACGTTTTTGGGGATTTTTGGTTTTAAAAGTAAAAATTTTATTGGTATTAATTAGGATGTTAATGTGAAATATTTACTATTTTCTAGATGTTTCCATGCTTGTATTTGTCTTGAAGATATGGTGTAACTACATAAATACAGTGCATGAAAAATTTAGTATAAAAATAAAAATTTAAAACAGTCCATAACTGACATATACAACAACAACAACAACCTGCTGAATTTACTGTTCCAAACATGTCAGAAATGTCTTCTTGGACAACTCCTCTGGCACACAGAAAGTGATGTGTTTTTTTCTGGTTTGTAATAAACAGAAAAAGAAGAACTAGTATGTAACATGTTTCATTTCCAAACAATTTTAAGGTTTACTTTTAATTTCGATGGGGTTTTCGTCACCCTGACTGATACAAAACTGGAGTTTTCCACCTTGATTTGACGGTTAAAGGGTCGACATTGTGAGGCAATGTGAAAAATTAGATGTCTTTCATGCTGACCGAAAACCCTCTTTATCATATAACCTCAAATGTCTTTCCAACGCACTTTATCCTTCAACAGGGTGGCAGCGATGTTAAGTGAAAAAGAACATGTTTTTATTATGCAGCCTGATAAAGAATGCAAGAATATATCTCATCATCACAGAATCCTCTCTTTAAATAACTGTACAAAAATATACTTCAAATACCAGGTAATACGACAAGATACACACCTCCGATCACTGATATGAACATAGAGATGATGATTATATTTTCAGACAAATCTATTTGTGTCCTTAAAATTTTTTTTTTCTTTACCTCAGAAAGATGCATGATGGATGGACATTATAAGATAAATGTTGGCGAGATATGGAAGAGAAATGTCAGGAATGTCTGATAGACCTTTTTATCTAAACAACTTGACATCTTGGCTACATGTGGTCCTGTCAGCATACTGTACCAAATAAGCCAAAGCTTTGAAGAAAAGCCTAAATTTATGGTTTTCCCCAGAAAAGACCACTTGGCTATTTAACTTAAATCTGTGTGCTGCTCTGCAGGGATGCAGAATGTATGAAATGATGTCGTGGAGGTTTAATATAAGTGAATACAACTTCAGTTTAGGTGAGTTTAAACTCTGTAGCATCCCAATAAAAGTAATGTACGTGCCAAACTTCGGCTGTGCCACTCATTCATAAAGCTAGGACATTGTTTTGCTCATATTATGATGTTAAATGCGTTTTTATCACAGTAAAGCTCAGTACAGATCTATAGCAAAGATATGAGCGCGCTCACAATAAGCTTTAAGGCTATCTGTGTTTTTCCAGCGCAGAAATGAAACAATAATCTCACCAGGAGAAGTTCTCCAGGCCAGGCCCGCCTCCTCCTCCTCCTCCTCCTCCTCCTCTTGCTGCTTGCAGGGGACGGGGAGGGTAGAAGTTAAGAAGTCAGCTCTCTCTGCCATTGTTCTTGTTCTGGAAGTCTGAGAACAGGACGGAGACTGCGCTGGTCGGGTACCGGACGGCGGTCTGTCGTTATGACGGGCTCCGGTCCGAAGCTCGGGGTGCTTTTGCTGCTGGCGGTTCTGCTGCAGACTGTGGTCGTCACCATCACCGTGCTGCACTTCACCACGGCTCTCAACTCGGTAAGGACAAAGTGAAGGTTCGGGGTGACGAACCCGGAGACGCGCGAAGGCTTTTACGCATCGCCATGCAGTGCGCACCGCGATGCTGTTCGGCTTTTTTGAACGCAGCTTCAAGAAAAAGTAGACTTTTTTTGTGAGCCTTGAACACATCACTGTAATTCCTATAAACTTTTAGTGTGTAATGTATTATTCACAGTTTTTGGGAAAGTCTTCTTTATGGCTCTTGTTCTGTAGCTGCGCTCCTGAGCACAATGCAATGAAGGCTACAAATTATATTGCTTTCACAGTTAAATAGTTCAGTTTTGCACAATGCAGCTTTATGCAATGACACACTTTTCTTTTGTCTTCTCTGCATTTGCAAACCGAAAAAAAGGACAAGGAAGTAAAAAGCTCTGGCAGCTGCAGCTATTTTTATGATTAGCTGCGACTATCAGGAAGAGTGTGTGTGTGTGTGTGTGTGTGTGTGTGTGTGTGTGTGTGTGTGTGTGTGTTGTGTGTGTGTGTGTGTGTGTGTGTGTGTGTGTGTGTTGGACTCACTCTGCTTGTTTTGGTGAGGCCAGAGTCCTTTGGTTACCTGGATTTAGTCCAGCTCAACTCTCAGTGTGTGTTTATAGGAATTAATCAACATGCCAAGAAATGATGTTGACGCAGGTTCCAAGCAAACTTTAACAGTGATTGTGAAGGTATAAAATGTGGTTTATGCCTCATAAGCACATCTTCATCTAAGTATGCTACAAATGTATGTCTTGAAGTTTACATCAGCCAGAAAAACATGGTAACATTCAGTTTTTTTTTGCATTAAAGCAAAGGAATTCCTTCTTCACGTGTGTTTTGATGAGAAGTTAAAAGAGACATTCGTTCTAATTGTTTGCTGCTCTTCTTGGTGTTTCCACTCTGTTGTAGATGAAGGAGACGTTCGCCAGGAGCAGTGTTTCCTGTCTGACGGGCGGCGAACTGAAGAGCATCACGGCTGTTCGGGGGGATCCGTGCTGGCAGGTCACTCAGCAGCTTCACCTGCTCATTGAGAAGGTACGCTGAAGCGACAGTAACTCCAAAACGCTGAGCTCCGCACTCCCAAACTCACACGTATACATCTCAAAACCTGACTGTAATTCTCTCTTTCAAGCTGTATCAAGTATGACTTCACCAGAATGACCTTTGCATATCAGTATTTGTTGCTCAGTATTAATGACTGAGTGATTATTTGGCCAGATGCTGAGATCTCTGGCTTTCTAAGCAACGTTTCATTCTCCCAGTCTGCTGTGGATTAAATCTCCCCACCCACTGGAGTTTGGAGACATTACTAATCCCCCCCCCCACACTTCAGATGCAAAGGCCAATAAAGCAAATGATAAATCAGCTTTAATGTTATTATCATTATTATTACACAGCCTCTTTATTGATCGTACTTTTTTATTTATTTTTTTACAACTGGCGATTACATTTGAGTCAAGGAAGACTTCAGTCCTGCCAATTACTGAGTCATGCGTACAGTAAAGTAGAGTTTAAACCCATTCAGAGCTGAAACTATTAGTTTATTAATCAAACAGTCGATCGACAGAAAATTAATCTGCAACTATTTTGATAATCGATCAATTGTTTCAGTCGCTGCCCTCAGCCAAAATGCCAAACATTCTCTTGTTTCAGCTCCTCAAAAATGTGAGCATTTGATGCTTTTCGCTCAAGTTGATTGATTGATCAGACTTCACACAGCTCCCTCTAGAGACTTACATACTGTACATGCAGTATAACACCTGAAAACACACCCTCCCCTTAAATCCTATTTTCTATCGTTTTAGAGTTTTGTGCATAATGAATATACATATTTGCTTGCAACATGAGCAAGAAGTTGCAGTGTTTCTTGTTGACATAATAGTGTTGCATCATGTAAAACTCCTTAACTCTTGTGTTGTCTTCCCATTTGTTTTTCTGGGTCAAAATTGAAAATGAAACTCGACTTTTGGTCGACTTTATCGACACTTTTTGTATCTTTTCCACATTTGTTTGGTCACTTTTTCCAACGTTTTTGCAGCTGTTTTTCCAAATCTTTACTCACTTTTTTTTTTTTTTTACATTTTTGTCACTTTTTTTAAACGTTCTTTAATAAAAATATATTTTTTAAATGCTATATAATCGAATCAAACACCCAAATTCAATGAAAGTAGTGAACTGATCATTTATTTTACTTGTGAAGAGTAATGGTTGTATGAAACCATCCAAGTTATTATTTTTTTGATAATTTGGTTGGTTGAAACCCAAATTTCTGATATAAAAACTTTTTGAAAATGGGACAAATTTGACCTGAGGAAAACAAGAGGGTTACAAATTTTAATGCAGTGTACAAAAAAAATGTAATTTCTCATACTGACAGAGGAGTTTTCTCCTCCTGCTAAGAGGTGCAGTTATGCATATGCTACTGGGTAAAAAGGTGTGTTAAAAGTTCACACCTTTATGACTAATAATATTGCCGCATTAGCAGCTAGCGTGCGATGCAATTCCCAAAGCTTTTGTTCTGCCTATTCACTGTGACTACAGCCATATAAGTCTATTCATGGCTTTTGAACGTCTTCTCTTTCGCTGTTGTCAGAGTAATGATCCTTCACATAAATGAGACTGAAGTTCTGCATTGTCATGAATTGCTTATACAGTAGACTACATCCACTAGGGGATTGGAGTTCTCCTTGTATTACTGTTTTCATCAGAGAAATTAGGTGAACCTGGAAAGATTAATTCCAAGATTAACATGTATTGTGTATTGCATTACTCAACATGAGCAAGAAGTTGCCGTATGTGTTGTTGACATTAAAAAGTTACATCATGTAAAACTGCTTAAAAATCTACTTTAATGTACAGTGTATAAAAAGAGAGTCCTCCTTCCTGCCCGGAAAGATGTGAATTTATGCAGTTCACACCTATATGACAGCAGGAGCTATAAACAGTAACAAACAAGTATTGTGTGTGTACCACAGCTTGATGAATCATAAAAACTAGATCAACTAGCCACACTCTTGCATTGGCTGACATGTTCCTAAATCTCCATGAACACACACACACACACACACACACACACACACACACACACACACACACACACACACACACACACACACACACACACTGTAGTTTACTTTGACTCAATCCCACACACACACCGTCCTGCTGCCACAAATGCTCACTAGAGCACCAAATGTGGATGAATCTGCCGCCGAAAATAGTCCCCAAGAAAGTTTTTTGCCATAAAAACTACAGTCAGCAGCTGTTTAAAATATAAACCTATACAGTATATTTGTGGGGTGTTTTAAAGATTTACGTCTTCAGTAGAAACCAATGATCTTGGAGCTGAGAGCCACAGACAGGAGGTCAGACAGTGTTGAGAGACGGGCTAACATGTTGTTGGTTTTGGTCTTTCATGGAATTTGTTGACAATAAGGAAAACGAGTTGCAACGAAGGGAATTTAAGGACAGTAGGTCCTTGTAAGGGCGGTATAGTGAAGCTATTATAATTATTCTAATAGAATTATTAGGGGCTTCCTGTGCTGCTGATCTCTGAACATTAACAGGAGAAGAAAAATGTTGAAATGATCCAAATCACTGTCTGCAGACACACAATGAGCTCCTTCATAGCTGGAGATGTGATGTGATCCTGTGTGGTTTAATCAGCACAGGAATGTGTTCACCTGCTCTCACACACACACACACACACACACACACACACACACACACACACACACACACACACACACACACACACACACACACACACACACACACACACACACACACACACACACACAGTACCCAGAGCTAAAGAAAATTACTGATATCTGGCCTGAGCATGCATGCATTCATGCATGCACGCGCACACACACGCACATTTTACTTTGCCTTTAGTTTCTATTTGTGTGCATTGTTTGTTTTTATTTCCTTCTCCTATGATTGACTTTGCTGCTCTCTTGAATAAAACACGGTGGGGACTTTCCGCCAGAGCTACTTGATTAAATTTAGTTCAGAATATAAACATATTAGTAGGACTGTTCAGTTTCTGCTTTTAACTCGGAGCGCAGAGTGAAAGCACATTTAAGGCTCCCTCTAAGTTGAAAATGTAATTTTGTTATTTTGGGTCCGGCTTTGATTATACTCCAAATATCTTCTAAAACATATTTTATTGAGCGGTTTACTTATCATTCAGATAATTACGGTTCAGTTTCTGCTCCTTTTGGGAGTTTTTTTTTATCCACAGCGGTCTCCTCCTCTCCAAAACAAATGGACCTGCTGATTTTAAACATGGTACAACACTGAATAAAGCAGTTTCTCGTTCAAAATCTGTGTTTCTCCGACGCTTTTGGGCTCGTCTGCAGAGGGGCTGCGGGCCGAGCTGCCGCTAACGTTTGCTCAGCTTGTTTCTCTTAAAACTTAAGATCCAGACGTCCGATGACTAAGGGTGTTTTCACATATAGTCCTCTTAAAGGAACCAAACTTGGTCAACTCAGTTAACGTGGACCAACAGAAAAGGGACTCGGTTCTTTTTGTGTTCACGTTGTCAGTTTACTTAAAAGAGAACTCACTTCAGCTCTGACAGGGCCTCAGGCAAAAGGAACCTGAAGCGTGTTGCGTTCACAATGCACAGGTTAAGAGAACCATAGTCTGTGGGTACATCCCATGTCACTTATGCGAGGACTCAGACTACCTCCCAAGGAGGTCTGAGTATGGTTCGCTTCAGAGGACTCTGAGTCCCTTTGGAGTGTTCACATATGCGCAAAAGTAGGGCAGAACGATTAATCGTTTTCAAATCGAAATCGCGATTTAAAAGGATGCGATTAGCTAATCGTGAAGACTGCCATTAATCTAATGTGAAATGTTTAGTTGAATGTCTGGTGTTTGACATCAAACATTGGATTTAACATTTTTTATTCCTCTTTTCATTATTATATTATATATTAATGTACTGTATATTTCATAAAATAAATGCTGGAATAATGTTACATACCACATATTGTTTACAGAAATGTCCTATCTTTCATTTGTGTTGTTATTACTTTGCATGATCCTAGAAGGTGCAATATGTAGCACAAAAAAAAGAATCGCAAATCAAATCGTAATTGCAATATCTGGGAGGAAAATCGCAATTACATTTGGAGGGCACATGGAGGGCTGAACCGGACCAAGTGTAAAAAACGCCTGAAAATGTGTATTATAAAGCGTTAAAATGTGACTTAAAACCGGATGAAAAGTCAAATTATGGTGGCTTCTGGCAGACGACCACAACGCGGACGCATGCACAAAGGGGATACGACGCCATCGACAGGCGACCAAATGTAACGGAGCGTTACCTTGAATAAAATGACAGATCTCTCTGGGTTTGAACATTGTTGGAAACATTTGGGATATTGTAGTTCACAACTGCACTAAATAGTATAACATTCATAGTCGTTTTTTGACATTTTAATGCGGAAATATTACCTATTATATATTTGAGGGATCATCGAAGTTATTAACAATTAATGCTGAGGTGGATGTGAGATGTCTGAAGGAAATGTAATGGCAATCCATTCGGTAGTTGTTGAGACATTTCACTTAACCCTCCTGTTGTCCTTGGGTCAAATTTGACCCGTTTCCAAATTTCAATGTCTGAAAAGCTTTTGTTTTCGACCTAATTTCCCAAAAATAACATGAATGGTTCCATACAACGCGCTTCACAAGTAAAATAAATGATAAATTCACTGCTTTTATTGAATTTTGGGTGTTTTATTCAATGTTATAGCATTTGAAAAAAACAATTGAAATGGTTTTTAAACAGTATCCTGACTAAACTTCAACATACTGTACGTTCCTCTGATGTTAACTATTAGTAAAAATAATTCATAATTTCTGCTTGTTAACTTAAAAGTTAGATATAATTTCATATAAATGATTGGTTTAAAAGAAAGTGGTAATAAGTTGGTGTTGGGTGAAGAAAAAAAAAAAAAAAGCACAGGAAAAAGCGCCAAAAAAGTTGAAAAAAGCGCCCCAAAAAGTGTTAATTTTTGACCTGGGAGGACAACAAGTTGCATGGTCATAGGAAGACAACACAAGGGTTAAAACCACAAACATCAACTTCATGGTGGCGCGACAAGAGAAGACCGAGGCTCTTCAAAGTCATTAGGAAACATCCTCTGGAAACCATGAACGTCGGAACTTAATTTAAGGTCAATCCATACAATACTTGTTGAGATCTGTTTTAAAGAGAGTTTCACAGTTGATTCAGATGAACCCAGATATTAAGTTAAAGGTAATAACTCAAGAAACGATGTTAAAAAAAACTATGATTTAAAATTGCAAATGGAAGAAACCTCCAGTTTGTGTAGTTTTATTTTGGAAGATGTGTAGTATTTGAAATTGAATTTAACAACACTGTTTGAGCTTGCGCATGAGGAATAGATGCTCCACATTTAGTAAAAACCTGCAGGTCTTCCGTTTAAACTTCATCCTCAAAAAGAAGTCTTACAAACTTGAAGAGAAACTAACTGTCTGAGAGGCATTACCCATAAATTCTGCTTCACGCTGGCTCACTGCAGGTAAATGTAGCTCATAAATTAGTTGTTTTCTTTCACCTCCCTCTCAGTTATTGCTGAAGCTGTACAAATATTTTTGAAAGGGAAATCATTAACCCTTGTAACCTCTACTGGCAACCAATAGGAACCGCAACAAAACGTTTCTGCTTCTACACAAGTTAGTTATTAGAATTAACATATTACGGAAAAAGATTTCTCTCTTCTCTAATGCTTTCAGAATGCATTTTTTTACCATCATGTTTTTCCTATTTCTTTTACATTTCTGGAAACAACTTAACTGAAACACATCCACAATCCACTACAGTTGGCAGTTGTTGCATCTGTTTGGAGCCAATGCTTAAGACATGAGGGAGAGGGAGAGGGGGTCAATTACCAGGGAAGGATCTGTTACCGACCTGAACATGGAGGCTCCTTCTTATTCCTGATCCAGATTTCAGTTCAGGGTTAAAGCCATCAAAAGGCTGCTGGGTAGACCTGTGGAATACAAAGTGTTACATATGTTTATTCCATTTATAAAGGAGTGTTTTGTTGTTGTTGGATTTTAAAGGTAGCGTAGGTAGGATTGGGAAGATCCAGGACAAGAATTTGAACGACAACTTCTCAGTCCCTGCCCCCCTTTCTGCTGAAGCCCAAACGGTCTCCTAAGCCCCTCCCCCCCCCACAAGGGAGAATGAATGTGTGTGCATGAGCAGTGATTGACACGCAGTTAGTCGTACTACAGGCTGTAGGTGGTGCCAGAGGAGCCATATGTTATTTTTAATGACCTGCTTCATGTAGTTCTACTGGAACATAGGGTCAGTTTCAGCAAATATGACAGAAAGTTAGTTTTAGAAGTCTTACCTACGGCACCTTTTTAAGGCTTTAATAAATGTTTTCTGCTGTTCACCCTGCAGTCTCTGTCTCAGCGTTACCAGAAGCAGATTTCGTCGGCAGTCAGAGGTGAGAAAACTTGGTAACACTCTACGTGAAGGTATCTAAATAAGCGTGACATGACACTGTCATGAACACATGACACTGTCAGGACACATGAACCCTAACAATAACCCTAACCACAACTTTTCATGACAAAAACCGAATGACACTTACTAAAAGAAGCGTTATCTCATAAACGTTTATGACTTGTTTATAATGTTTGACACGTTCATGACAGTGTCGTGTCACTCTTATGTAGATACCTTTTTAAATAAAGTGTAACCGAAAACTTAAACACACCGACCTAGGACTGTCTGTATGTTTAAGATATGTATTTTTTTATTAGATGAACTAGAACTTTCTGGTGCAGATAAAATACTTAAATTTCCTTCAAAAACTTGAATGCGGTGGTTTGTTAACAAAGGTGTGTTAATTATGCGGTTTCATTCTTTCTTCTTTTTTTCACGTTAGATGAAGTATCTCGGGTGCTGCCCTCGCTTGTGATGGTCGACAGGGCTTCGCCCCGCCCCAAAGTCGCGGCCCATGTCACTGGCAGCTTCGTGCCCCAGCTGGAGCGAGAGGGAGGAGGTGAGTCCTGCAGAAATTAACTGCACACAGTGGTGATCTGAATTAAACAATTTCAAATGAATTAGTGATCGATTGGAACAAGAGTCTGACTAAATTTGCTTTGCTTAAGGGTGTCATCCATTAGGCACAGACCAAAATGTCTTTGGGAACTGAATCAGCCTGCACCACAGTGCCTTTTAAATGTAGCTATTTTAATTCTGTCTGACTCTTAATCAATGAAGGCCCACAGACTGAAACGTTGCATCTAAGTGCCTGCAAGGGACTGTTTTGCAGTATCTAAGAGATGTGTTTTGCAAGGAAAAGTACATTTTCTATAATTTGTTGCTACAAATCCTACAGATGAAAAGTTACAAATTATAAAAATAAAAAATACCGACGGTACAGCAGGTCAAAATTATAAGCTAGTAATGGTGCCTTTCCATTCGACTCAACTCCCTCTCTTGGTACTAGGTGCTTGTTTGTTTTCCCTTTCCACTGCAGATATAACTCCCTAAGTACTTTCTCAGTGTAGGCGGGATTCTCAGCTGAACGTCACAGCGTTGCCCTGTGGATCTGCCGTTTTTTTTATTTTATCATAGGCTCAGCTCACTTGGAACCTCGACCAAGGTGGTACTAAAAAAAGGGACCAGGTACCATTGACAACTTTTACACACGGGAAAACCAAAACAAAAAGCCAGTCGAGTAGAGACAAGGCGAGCCGTATCGTGCAGTGGAAATGTGGCATAAATGACATTTCGTACGTCTTACTATCTTATAATTAAAGTGACCTACAGGGGCGGCCTCTAGCTCGCCCAGTAAGAGCGTTCGCCCCATGTTGGCTGAGTCCTTTGCAGCGGCGCGGGTTTGAATCCAATCTGCTGCCCTTTGCTGCGTTTTATCCCCCATCTCTCTCCCCCTTTCATGTCTATCCTCTGTCACTGTCTAAATAAAGGGAAAAGCCCCCAAAAAAGAATCTTAAAAAAAAAATTAAAAGTGACTTACAAATGTCACAATTCATACTTAGAATCTCATAATTTTGGCTTAAAAGGAGTAGTTTACATTTTATTCAATCCTGACTTTTCATTGCTTTTCATCCATTTTTACAATGTTGACTTACTATCTCCCAACTGTAACCTACAAAAGTCACACATTTCACATAAATATACAATATTTATGTCAAGGCCAAGGCCTTCAAATGACCTAAGGCTAGAAGACCTACATACACTGCATCCGTTCACTTTGGTTTGAATCGCTGCATTTTATGTCAAATCAAACGATGCCTATATGTATCGTCACCGTTAAGCTGTGTTTCTTTTCTTGGTGGGAACTGGCTTTCACAACAAATCCTCACCTTCTAGCTTGTGATGTTTCTCCGGTTGGGTTTGTTTTTTTTCCGCAGCTCCCGTCTCCGCTGGGCGTCGAGTTCAGGGCCAGAAGATCTCATGGTGGGAGGGGCAGAAGGGGCTGGCCTTCCTCCAGGACGTCCAGCTGGTGGACGGGGAGCTGGTGGTGCCGCAGCCCGGCCTCTACTACATCTACGCCCAGACGTACTTCAGACACACCCACTCCCTGGAGGAGGAGGGCGAGGACGGCGAGGAGGCGGAGGACAGGGGCAGGCCACTGCTGCAGTACGTCTATAAAAAGGTGAGAAAGGGGTCACCGCGAGACTTTACACTCTCTGATTTCAACTCTTCTCGCCTTGTGTTGTGCGATTTTGCTCTGTTGCTGTTTCTCCACCCGTCTATGTTTTTAATTATTTGGCTCGACTTGGATTTGACTCATCAGCTGGCAGGTTTTCTGAATCACGTCTGTTGTCGCAAGTTGTTTTTAATAAATATTTGAACTGCACTTTCCCCTCGGAATTAAAGTGTAGAAGTGTTTAAAAGGGCTCTATTTTATTTAGATTTTTTCTACTTCATCTACCTCGGATTTTACCACCTAGTTTTACTTTTCTTCATTTCTTCATCACACTTGTATGATAAGATTTGTTAGCCCGTATTTGGTACCAGACAGCAGAGAGACAGACAGGAAACACGGGGAGACAGTGAGGGGAATTGCGTGCAACAAAGGTCTCCAGCCAGAATAGACGAGCAAAGTTGTGTTTACACGGAGTGCAACTTGACCGTGTGCAAATTAAATTTGAATCGCAAAACACGGCAGACCGATGCTTCACAGCCGAGGAGTAACTTCAGATGGTGGTCTGACTAATCAGATCTTCTGACCAACGTGGATCCAGACAGTGAGTGTGTAACTGCATCACAGCGTGGCAAACAGCCAATAACAATCACTTTCTGCTTTTTCATATAAAACTAGACGGAGGGGGGTCTGTGCTTTGTTGTTTGGCAGACAGTCAGCAGTTACACAAACTCCCGGGCAGTTCAGTGCTTGTGTTTGGTGGTTTTAAAACGTTCCTGTGGCAGAGATAGATGGCAGTGATGTTTCCTGTTTCCTGTACGGGACTCGCACACCGCCTCAAAATGTGTCCGGTCACCGGTTACGTGATTGGCCCCCGCAGCGTGACATCAGGTTGTGGAGTTGAATCGTCTCAACTTTTCGACACAGGCTGCTGCATTTCTTTTTGGCTACCCCCCCTGCCCCCTGCAGACCCCACTGCTGCAGCCTAAACGCACTACCCCCATTCAAAATAATTAGGAAGACCTGCGTTTTTGCCACGCCGTCTGACGGCCGAGGCAGTCATTGTCACCGGGCGTTAGAAGGATAGAGGGGGCGTTTGTATCGTGCTGCAAGAGGTGAATCCTTGGATGCTAGATTGAGGAGAATTCAGAGGATTGAAGGCGATTCGATATTGTAATTTGTAAAAAACCATTCTTTACGACCTGGTCAGGGGCGATTCCAGGATTTTTTTAAGTGGGGTGGCACAGGGGGGACCAATAATCATTAAGGAGTGGGGGGGGGGTTACAGCATAGAAAACCTGCTTAGAAATATAGGAAATATTGGATAGGATAGAACAACACAATGGAATTCTGCTAAATAATACACATCACATTCATTATTAGTTTTACTTGTTTTCATTTTAAACAAATTGTGTATATACAAATACAATACACATTTTATTTTTTAAAGATTATTTTTTGGGCATTTTAGGCCTTTTATTTGTATAGGATAGCTTACACTTGAAAGGGGAGAGAGGGGAGTGACATGCAGCAAAGGGCCGCAGATCGGAGTCGAACCCACAGCCGCTGCATTGAGGAGTAACTCTCTATATAAGGGCGCCTGCTCTACCAGGTGAGCTAACCAGGCGCCCAGCAATACACATTTTCTATAGGCTCAGTCTGGCACTTAAAACTACCAATGGATTGGGTGGGGCACCGATCATATATCAAGGGGGGCCGGTGCCACCCCGTGCCCCCCCTTCTAGCCCCGCCCCTGGCCCTGATTGATCCGACCTGTCATTCCTCTGACCCACCAGCCATGAGCGCCTCACTCTGTCCACCACATATCAAACCTCTCCCTCTCCCGCCAGGTGAGCTCCTACCCGGTTCCCATTCTGCTGATGAAGACGAGCCGAACCTCCTGCTGGTCCCGGGGCTCCCAGTTTTCCCTGCACTCGGCCCACCAGGGGGGGCTGTTCCCGCTCAGCAACGGCGACCGCCTGTTCGTCACGGTGACCAACGCCTCTGCTGTGGACATGGACGAGAAGAGCAGCTTCTTCGGGGCGTTTCTCATCAGCTAGACGATCGCATGCAGGACTCGGGAATCGACCATCACGCTGTTTACGTTTGTGATGGATGCATCTCGTCTCGTAAACATGGCTGCAGCCTCTAGACTTCTCCTATTAATGAAAAATACTGCAACAGCGAGTCACGGGGAAGGCGGT
Organism: Perca fluviatilis; assembly: GCF_010015445.1. Lineage (NCBI taxonomy): Eukaryota > Metazoa > Chordata > Actinopteri > Perciformes > Percidae > Perca > Perca fluviatilis. The sequence goes on from NC_053133.1 coordinate 24,956,854, forward strand.
CCTTCTGTTTTTCAGGATCACAAACCGAACAAAATTTTGACAACACTGGTTTCATGGGTGGAGAAGAGACTGTTATGGATTTGTGTGTGTGTGTGTGTGTGTGTGTGTGTGTGTGTGTGTGTGTGTGTGTGTGTGTGTGTGTGTGTGTGTGTGTGTGTGTGTGTGTGTGTGTGTGTGTGTGTGTGTGTGTGTGTGTGTGTGTGTGTGTGTGTGTGTGTGTGTGTGTGTGTGTGTGTGTGTGTGTGCTAATCAATCAGTGTATTAAAGTTAATAGGGCTTGGATTTGACAGAGATTAAAGTTTCTGTTGTATGAACTTTTCTTTGAGGCAGAATTCTACGTTTTTTAAAGTCTAAAGTGTGCAGAGCTAAGTGGTCTTGAACAGCTAAGAAAAAAACCTTATTACAAAATATACAAAACAATATTCACTCTGTTTTATGCTTTTGAGCTGACATTCTGCACACAAAGGCTGAATTCAGATGTGATTTGCCTGGGTATATTCTCGCCTGTCCTGTTCCTGGGATTTTGGGGCTTTTTTTTTTTTTTTTTTAAACAGGGAATCCTTGAAGCAGTTAGCCTATACAACCTCAAGTTCTAGCGACCATCAAGCTATGTTCATGGTCAATATGGTTTATTGGTTTTCCAAATGTTTGACTTTTTATGTGATTAGAATCAGAAATCAGAAAATAATTCATTGCCGCAGTAGGTTACACCTACATGGAATTTGCCTTGGTAAATGGTGCATACGTCGACAAACATTTAACATTAATAAGAAATAAACAATAAATACAGAAATGGAAACAGAAACAAATATATACAAAGGTTTAGGTGATGATCTAACAAAGCTAGACTGTATTTTCAAACTTTAAGTTTTGTTTTAGATTCAAAGTACTTTAAATTGCCTCTTAACTCAGCTCTCCAATTCAAAAACTCATCTTTAACCGCTCACAGATTCTGCACAAAGGGGAGCTGTTCTTTTCTCATTCTAGAAAAAGGAAAGTTGGTAGCAATTCAGACCTTTGGCAAAACATTACACTTGATCCATCTTATTGATTTTATAGCAAATGCTTTAAAACTGGGGTCTGCCTCTAAGAATTGTTTGTGTAAAACTCTTATCAGCTGAACATTAGCGATTATCTGAGTCCCTGGATGCGTGTTTGTGTAAAGATGTAAATATTTTGCTATATTTTGTGTTTTTATCTGGGTCTGTAGCTCTCAATGAACTCCCGTCTTCATTTTCCCTCAGCGAGATGTTGAACTTCTGTTTACCGATCATGGGCTACTGCTTAACATTACAAGCCTTTCAGACAGTTAGTTGACAGCTGTGTTGAAATATTAAGGGTGTAAGATCGCCACCTTTTCTTTCACGAGTTTTACAGTGCTCATTTTAAAACGCTGCTCCTCCACAAATCTGGCTGTGTGCTTTGATTTTGTTGGCAGCAGCGCCCGCAGTCTCTCGCTGTGCTGTTGGCTCGTTCATCTTAATCGTTCTCCAAACGGTGCATTGAAAGCTTCCTAAGCGCTTGGTATTCTCAGGCATTCATGTCGTGTTGGATACGCTGCAGACTTGGAAAACCGTTTGTAATGAACAGTGCAGCAAATCCTCTGATGCTAAAAGACATGTAAACCAAAATGATCCTTTATATCTAAAGGAGAGCTGCATGAATCAATGAACAGAACTGATTGAAGGTTCATTCAGGAAATAGTAGTTTGATAGCCTAGAAATCTAGACGCACCCTAGCGGCAGCAAATTTAATTTGCAGCCAGGGGGGGTCTAGGCACTCTCCGTTGACTTGCGAGCTGGAAAAACCAAACTCTGGTCAGGCCAATCACAACGTGTATAGAATTGGTGGGCGGGGCTTAGGAGTTCAGCTTTTCTTTGAGAAAAGAACAAAGAACGGCACTGAAGTCATTCTTAAAAAAGGTGAAGATGTGTTCGGAGTTTAATCATTCAACTAGCTTCGCTATCTTCTTCGTTGCTCTGCCTGGTTGTAGCGCTATCCTATTGCGGGCAGAGGGAATTTGAAAGACAGCCGTTTATTCCGCCCCTCTGATTGAGCCCTGCCAATGGTGAGTTCACGGACCCAACATCTTGATGTGGGTCTGGCTTGTCAGGCTAGTAGTTTGACAAAATGTTCTTAACTTACAGGGATAGTTTGGATGTTTTGAAGTGGGGAACATAAGAGGACCCTGTGAGGATGGTTAGATCAAAGAATTTCTAATAAGGGAAGAGGTTCCACTGTCTCGATACTTCCGGCTTCTGAACTGGTTGCAGTTCCACTCTGGTTCCATATAGGGGGCGCTCACAGGCGAGGGCAGAATAGAAGGATAGAATTTTTTTTGTCTAGTAATTTGATTGTTGCATTCGAAAGAGGAGGCAAAGAAAATACACACTGCTGGGTGTTTGCTAATGTTTTAAAGACTACGCCGAAATATTCACTCTGACATTCTGGTTCCGCTCGATGCCGTCACGCGGGATCTCCGATCGTCCTTCAGTGACCAATCAGCATTCATTAGCAGAGTGCTAGCGTGTTATGGGCAACGACGACTCAACCTGTAAGAAATCGAAAGGACACAAGTACTCGTTCATTCAACTTTCGACCTATAATCCATGTTGAACTTGCAAAAAGTACAATCAAATCTGAGATTTGTCAACAGCAATCAGGCGAAAGAGACAAATTTAGCCGTCTAGCTCCATTAGAGTCCCATTCATTTTGCAATCGCCTAATAGGTGAAGTAACGTTTAAATGTCCATTTAAAGGGATAGATTGGATTTTTTGAAGTGTGGTTGTATGAGCTACTTCTCCATAATCAGTGTGTTAGCTACGGGGGCAGCAGCTAAATGCATTTTAGACACCTAAAGAAATCTATATCCATTCAAGTGTGCGCTATATTTAGAAAACGCTTTACCTTGCTGTCAGACGGCCCTTTACGACGGGGAAGTGAAGCCGTTATCTCTGCTCTTTTCTTCCACCAGACTCCTTCATTTTACCTCTCAGAACACGGGAGTTTCTGCTCTACCGCTGCCTCCATCGTTTAGTTTATACGTGTTCTTGTTTAGCTTCGGTGTTTTAATTGGGTTAGTTCGGTTTCGGAACTGAGCAAGCGCCAACGGCAAATGAAAGCCATGAGATGTGGCTGAAAGCTCTAGAAGAAATCTCACAAGTGTCAAACTCCTATTGCCAAGGGGGCGAGAATGAACCGTCCAGTTAAATTCACAGATTTATCCAACTCTATTTGAGAAGAGCAAAAAAAGACGTCAGCAGTAAAGAGTTCCAAATAAGTTCTCCTTAAAAGCAGCATTCACTGTAGCACTTATGTAAATATCACATTACGAGACCTTTTTTTAATTTCTTGTTTTTGCAACTAATGTATAGACTTTTTTTCAAATGTTTTTTTTAAATTTTTTTATATATATATAAATGTTGGTATTCACGAAAATTGCAGTGAGAAACCTATACTCCAGGACCAAACATGATGTAAAATGGTAGTTTAAAGTTGATGTGAACAGGGTCTTATTTGTGCTCCTTAATATGAATGTACAGACATTAAATCTGTGGTTTTTGAGTTGACTGTGAGGTGGATGTTAACCGAGCCGTCTAACTTTTTCGATCTGATGAGCGAAACAATAACCTGAGACACTTCCGATGCAGTCAGTACCTTACAATACGTTGGGCCTCCATATGGAAAAAAAACTGGAAACATCCACCTGCAGTCAGTCTTCTACGTCAGCTGGACCTCCACCACCTGAAAGGCATCAAAAAAGGAGACAACTGTACTCTAGTCAGGTTGTAGACAATTACACTAAATTTGTATCGTTTGCCAGAGAGACCAAAACTAAATGTGAATGTAAATAAGCAGGTGGTTTTGTCTGTAAATATGTGAAATAAAGACACCGCAGGAGGAACTTACCAACATTTTTGATTTCACCGAACATCTTGAATTCATCAGCGTATGTGAGGTTGTTTCCAGCTTTCTTTTATCCAGTCTGCTGATCAGTCACGCCACATACGGATCACCATCAATTTCGAAACACACAGAACGTTACCATCTAGCACATCTACCTTTCTGGCACATTTCTGTATCCACTAAGAGTTATATTGTTGTGTAAAAACTATTTTAAAAAGGTGTTTGTTGAATCAGTGACGATGATCAGTGGATTGCATGAAAGGAAACTGTAAACAACCTCAGACACGCCGATGAAGGCAGGAAAACATCTGCTGAATAAAGCATGATTTAATGAAGAAGAGATGTGCGACACATTTCTCAAATTTAGAGCCGCAGCTTGCTGAAATAAAGATATCAAAGCAGTGGGAGATCTGTCAGTAAAAGGCTGGCTTATTCAAATTCAGATCACAAAACGCTGTAGATCAGTCCTTCTCTTTCTGGGTCTAATAAGCTTTAACCCTTGTGTGGTGTTCATATTTTTGTTCCACAGCCAATGTTCCCGGCTCTGGGGGACCCACCACATTATTAGGCTTTTAAATCAATACAGCCATAACAATTTATGTCAAAATAAATTTAAAAATTTACTTTAGCTCAATTACCAATGACATATACATCAATTATAGTTCATATTTTTTATTTACCCCTGTGAGATCACATTTATGATCATATGATCATTTGTTTTTTGTGAGAAAATAAGGAAATTCAATTATAAAAAGGTATAAAAATAGAAACAAGATTTTTGATCATTATTGGTGCTTATTTCTTAGAACTTCATCAGAACAGGTGAAAGTGCTTGAAATGTAACAAGTTTGTGACCTTGTGTGGGAATAGCAGATGCAGAAAGAGACAACAAAGTTTCATAGCACCTACATTTAAATACACCCGGGTCCAGTAGACCCAAACACCTCATAGGTAATAGTTATATGTGTGTGTGGGGGGAGGTGTGTGTGTGTGTGTGTGGGGGGGGGGATACCATGTGCATTCATTGAAAATAAGTTAGTTTTTATGTTCTTCACAGAAAATGAGCCAAAGCCAATGAGTTTGAGTTAGAATAAATAGCATAATTTTTCTTTTAGCAAACATTGAAAATGGGTCCCACAGACCTGAACACCACACAAGGGTTAAACAAACAATTTAAAGGTCCCATGGCATGAAAATTTCACTTTATGAGGTTTTTTAACATTAATATGAGTTCCCCCAGCCTGCCTATGGTCCCCCAGTGGCTAGAAATGGTGATAGGTGTAAACCGAGCCCTGGGTATCCTGCTCTGTCTTTGAGAAAATGAAAGCTCAGATGGGCCGATCTGGAATCTTCTCCTTATGAGGTCATAAGGAGCAAGGTTACCTCCCCTTTCTCTGCTTTGCCCGCCCAGAGAATTTGGCCCACCGATGAGAGAGAGACATCATGGCTTTCAAACGAGCAAAGTGGCAGTTGGTCAAGGCCACAACCCCACCGTTCCACCTATATAAAAGAGACTTCAGATACAGTATTAGGGGACCACTAAGGTCTATATAAAAGAGACTTCAGATACAGTATTAGGGGACCACTAAGGTCTATATAAAAGAGACTTCAGATACAGTATTAGGGGACCACTAAGGTCTATATAAAAGAGACTTCAGATACAGTATTAGGGGACCACTAAGGCCTATATAAAAGAGACTTCAGATACAGTATTAGGGGACCACTAAGGCCTATATAAAAGAGACTTCAGATACGGTATTAGGGGACCACTAAGGTCTATATAAAAGAGACTTCAGATACGGTATTAGGGGACCACTAAGGTCTATATAAAAGAGACTTCAGATACGGTATTAGGGGACCACTAAGGTCTATATAAGAGAGACTTCAGATACGGTATTAGGGGACCACTAAGGTCTATATAAGAGAGACTTCAGATACGGTATTAGGGGACCACTAAGGTCTATATAAAAGAGACTTCAGATACAGTATTAGGGGACCACTAAGGTCTATATAAAAGATACTTCAGATACAGTATTAGGGGACCACTAAGGTCTATATAAAAGAGACTTCAGATACAGTATTAGGGGACCGCTAAGGTCTATATAAAAGATACTTCAGATACAGTATTAGGGGACCGCTAAGGTCTATATAAAAGAGACTTCAGATACAGTATTAGGGGACCACTAAGGCCTATATAAAAGAGACTTCAGATACAGTATTAGGGGACCACTAAGGCCTATATAAAAGAGACTTCAGATACAGTATTAGGGGACCACTAAGGTCTATATAAAAGATACTTCAGATACAGTATTAGGGGACCGCTAAGGTCTATATAAAAGAGACTTCAGATACAGTATTAGGGGACCACTAAGGCCTATATAAAAGAGACTTCAGATACAGTATTAGGGGACCACTAAGGCCTATATAAAAGAGACTTCAGATACAGTATTAGGGGACCACTAAGGCCTATATAAAAGCATCCAAAGCGCATCGTGTCATGGGGACCTTTTAAGACTGTTCTGCCGACTGCTGGTGTTTATTGAATGAAAAATATGCAACATGAAGCTCAACGCTGCTCTCTAGTGTTTATCTGAAGCAGTCCGACGAGGCTTCAGACTACAGAAAGAGGGAAACAAATAATCACACAAGACTTTTGTTAAGTTTTTGATTTTCTTTCTTTTTTGTGGAAATATGTTACAGATATATTACAGGTATTTAAATGCCCCCGATGGATAACAAAAAAATGTTTGGAGACTAACACTAAGGTGAAGGGAGACAGCAACTTAACAGAGACAGAAATAGTCCAGACTGGATCGACACTCGACAGGCAGAGTGGGCCAGACTGACGCCCGGCCCGTAACCTATGTTAGCAGACGTCCAATAAATACTGCAAATGCTGTTAACGCAACTTATTAAAAACAAAAACAGAACAAAAGACAAGGAAAACAGGTGTGCTCTCCTTCTAGTGTCCTTTGTGGTATTTAGCAGCATGTGTGTAGCTTCCAGAAACCAAAAACTTGTGAATAACAAAATGTGCAGGGCCTGCAATCAACCAGAGTTTTAAACACGAGAGAGAGAGAGAGAGAGAGAGAGAGAGAGAACAGACCAGAAATATGGTGGATTTTAAACTGTGTGGCCAGTGTAGAAAAGTGGAAAAGTGCTTAATACAGGAACACACAAATGATTAAACGGGTTAACTCGCATCCTCGCTACATAGGCCTATCAAACAACCAGGGACAGACGTTTTGTCCTCCACCAGCCACAATGGTTGGTTGACTCCAAAATTCACCAGGTTATCAGTTTTATAATGTCTTTTTTTTTTAGTATACAATAACATCTTAGAACAATGTTTGGGTGTCTGATAGTGGCTCACAGAGTATAAACATTCAACAGACAAAACGGAAACTTACATTTGGCTGGTGGTGTTAAAAATCACTTCCCGGTTCTTACAGCGAAAGATATCAAAAATGTTATCACGGTACAGGTCGGGTTGTTGTTGTTGTTGTTCTTCTTCTTCTTCTTCAAGGGTCTTTGTTTTACTTCTAGAGGTTGAGAGGAGAACTGACAAAAAAATGCAATCTACCTTTTTACCTGTGTGAAAATCTTCTGGTTGAATGCAGGTCTGCCCCTGCACCATCTTCCATTGGTCTTTAATGTAACTTATAAAATATATCATAAAATGTCTTCTTTAATGGAAACCGATACGTCCACGTACAAAAAGTTCTCTCTTTTATATAAATTACACCAGTCTCTGATGATGATATCTTCGTTCCTGCTAATAAGGGTCATCCCTCTCCACACACACACACACACACACGCACGCACACACGCACGCACACACACACACGCACACACACGCACACACACGCACACACACACACACGCGACACGGCACACACACAACACACACACACACACACACACACACACACACACACACACACACACACACACACACACACACACACACACCCAACGTAGCTACACAACATGCTCTACATTTTACCCATAGTAGAGAAGAAAACAGAAAAAGAAACTATCCCCACTGAAAGGAAATCTCTGCACATACAGTAACGCAACATCTCCTCTTTCTCCTTCTCTTCCACACTGTATCTGTATGCAAGACCACAAGCATGGTGCAGTTTGGGGCGATGGACGCAGGGCGACTCCCCCAGCTTCCGCTGGTGACCCTCGCTATCGCCAGTCACTGTAGCTGCCTTGTTCTGGCTCCGACGCCGCAGGTCCCTGGCACGCCCAGCTGGGTAACGCCCGGCTGGCGGGGTGGGGAATGTGCGTAACGACCGACCGGAGTAGGGGGGGGGGGGCGGGGCGAGACCTCAGCAGTCAAACCGCATCTCCAGTGAATCGTCAAAGCCCCTGTTGTCGTGCCCCGCCCCCGATAAGAAGGTGGCCGTGACGGGCGCCCCTGTAGCCGTGGTGACGTTGAGGAGGGTGCTGGGGGAGCTGGTGGCCGGGCTACGGAGGGCCGCCGCGGTGATACTGGTGAGGTTGATGCCGAGCGTGAGGCGAGTCTGTTCCAGAGCTTTCTCTGGCACGGCGAAGGCCTCCAGCTTCTTCTCGCCGTTGGCCATGTAGGAGTTCTGGCAGCCACGGCAGATGCAGTCCAGACACGCCTGAGAAAAACAACCAGAATTAATAACAGGATATAATTAATAATGACATAACAGTTCACCCAAAGGCTGTCCCATAACAAAAAAAGGTTGTTTCATAAAAAATGAACCATCAATGTCAATTAAACCAAAATGAAACAGAAGAGGTGCTCAAAATGAAGTTTAAAACCTCTACAGTCCTATGAAAAATCAGCAAACAACATCTGCTGACAAGGATTGTGGGATATGGTCGAAAGCTCCGAAACAAGCGAGTCAGCGGACCTTGAGTTCAGATCATTTTGTCAGAAGAAAGGTTAGAAGGTTCAAATGCCACAACACCAAAGTGGGTTTCACGAAGACACACTTTTGAACTCGTCATTCTCTGTAGTATTAGACATGAAAACAATACTGCTGCTAATTTTAATCAACCATAAAATACATTTATGGGTGCCCGGATAGCTCAGTTGGTAGAGCGGGGGCCCATACATACTCCTCGACGCAGCGGGCCCGGGTTCGACTCCGACCTGCGGCCCTTTGCTGCATGTCACACCCCCCCCTACTCTCATGTCTTCAGCTTTCCTGTCAAAATAAAGGCTGAAAATGCCCTGAAAAAAGATAAAGATATATATATATATACACACACACACACACACACTCTCTCTTATTAACTTCTGTAAAGCAGATTTCAACATTTATTATAAACTGCAGCGGTATCCTGGCAGGCCTTGTTCATTGACATTTTTAACAACTTTCACCACATAAAAAACAAGGCGTTATTACAGGTTTAATTTAAATATTTAGCTGCAAAACTGCTAAGTAGTCTAGCTCAAACAAGCCAGTAAATTTGTCTTTTTTTCTGAATATTTAATACAGGCCTATACATCTTATTGCTTTACTGTGAGCCAAGAAAATGCATATTCATTTGTTTTGTGAGTTCATTAAAATATATTCTTATGATAGATATTCATGGTGTCATTTTTAGCTGGAATGGTTGCACGTGTGTGGGTGTTGTGTGTGTGAGTGAGAGGTTGCCATGAAGAGAAAATCACCATGAAAAGGGTGCTGTGGAACAACGGCTATAGAGGTCTAACTTCCCTTACAGTCAAAGCTCTTTATGACTGTGTCTACAATATTTCATCCCCGTGCATTACTCCCACAGAAGCAAATTAAATTAGTCATAATTAAACTACAGTGCAATAAAAACAAACACAAGCAATCAGTTAATTGTGATGAGCCCCCAGGTAGGAATTCACTTTTGTTAATACATAATGTATGATGTTATTAAGATATATTTCCAAACATTAGTGGTTCTGGCTGTGGCAGCAGCATCACAAACACAGCACCCAATGGGAGGGGTTTGTGTTGTAATTAGAAAAGGGGGCTGGGAGCAGGGCCAGCGTTGTTCTCACCTTGCGGTTGGAGTAGCAGGGGCAGCGTTGCCCCCTACAGGTCAACACTGAGGGGTTCTGTGTGGCCCGGCCGCACTTGCAGCCCTTCTTCTCTACAGGTTTTTTATACAGTGGCTTTGAGGGGCTGGGTGGGTGTGTCAGGGGGTGAGTATGGGGGTGTGGGGGCACTCTGTCGCGGGGTTGTGTGCGGGGCTTGGGGGTCCCTTGCCTGGCTTTGGTGTAAGCCTTCTTGGGGCCCCCGTGGTGCTCCACAGTCTTCTTCAGCCCCTTGTTTGTGATGAGCACAGTCTTGCCCACTTTGGGGGGACCACCATTTGGCACCGGCGCCAGGTGTGGGTGGGGCGTGGCTGTGGGGAACTTAGGCTCCTGTTTAGTGGTGGCACCGGGGTTAGGGTGATGGGGGGAGCTGTTGGCACCGAGGGGAGGCCCGCGTAAAAGGCTGGAGATGGGGAGGGGCTGCACCTTCTCGCTGTCGCTTTCTGAGCGGGAGCGCTTACGGTGGTACCGAGGGGCAACGTGGGGGGTGACTGTGGAGGGCTGAGGAGGAGGCTGCAGCGAGGGCTGCGGGTGAGGTTGGAGGGGGCGAGGGCTGTTCCCTCGGGGGAGGGAGGGGATAAAGTGGGAGGAGTCAGATCCAGGACAATGAGGCCCATTGAGGCTGGACTGAGGTACAGTGGGGGGGCAGTCCGCCTGGGGGGAGGGATCAGGGTCAGTGTCCGTCTCCAGAGTCCTGAGTACCTCCTCGACACTCAACAACAACGGCCCCCCGCCATGTTTCAGGTCATCCCCCAAAGTGCTGATGTCACAGAGCCCCGCCTCCCCTGTGAGGCTCACACACACTGGGATCTCCTCCGAAAAGCTCTCCTGCTTTTCAACACCTCCACCTGTTTCTACGGTGATGGATTGCAGAGAGTCCGAACTGAGCAGACCGTTACAATCGTGCAGCCCGTTTACACCGACGGGGCTCGGCTCCTCCACCTTGAGCTCCCTGGTAAGCGGAGCTTCGTCAGGCTGGGCGCCATCGGAGTTGGAGGCCGTCTGTGACAGGCCGGCCGAATCTGAGATGTCCTCGGCTTCCGGCTCACTCTCAGCCAACGTGAGGCCCTCATTGAGGATGGCCTGGAGGTCCGGCGATTCGCTGGCGGCGCTGGCTATGTGCGGGGCAAGCGGCGACTGCGTGATGTAGAGACAGAGCTTCCTGTAACAGTGGAATGAAAATAAGGAGAATGATGAATAAATTATCAGTAAATTCCGATCAGCTAAGATTAAACTTATATAACAAAAAATGGTCAGAATAACTCAATGACATTCGACAATATTCCCACATGATCTGATAAATTATGACCCTGGCTTTATCAGTATGGCTTTATAATGTTAACGATTTATAAACAATATTGCTTCCTCATTTGCTGTGTTTTATAGCTTCCTATACTGATGTGTATTTGTAAACCTGAGCGGTGCCTGGCAACTTGCCAGACTGGATGACAACCGCTCTTTGAGAGGAGCTTCCTTAGCAACGCTGGTCGCTAGGTAGTGCAGCTGCAGATAGGGGGGGAAAAAAAAGGGTTGAAGGTCCATTCATGAGAAACAACCAACCGTACACACTCTGCACTGCCTGTCTGATAATTCCCACATAACTAACAGATTGATTTACACAGCGGATGAGATTATCTGTGAGTTTAATAGAAGATGCTCTTCTCAATACTTTTGTGATCACAGCAACACAAATATCTCCTTTACCCCAGGAGATAGTCCCTGTATAACCACTCAAAGTGGTTAAGGGAGAGCTCCTGCATTATGTATAAGCAGTGAAAAGCATGCATTAAATATACCACCAAAATAAATCAAAAGGTTTATTTACAACCTGACACAAGCAGACTAAGCGCAGAAACGCTCCCTTGCTTGACTTACAGCCTGCTTTTATTTTAATACCACTTATATTTAACGTGTATAAACACTACTTTTATTTTTGTGCATATACTTTACTTTGTTGTGTATTTGGGGATGGGGAAAATGTGAAAGAGATTAATTAGGTGCATAATCTCCAGTGTGTGGAGGGACAGTTATTCAATGACACACAGAGAAACGCCCGATGCTGCCAAATAGCACACAGAGGGGGGTGTGTCATGATGGGTGTAGCTGAGAATGATGATGCGTTCATTGCGCTTCGGAAAAGGCACTTTCACATTTCATAAACACGCCTTGACATCTATTTAAGTGAGTGTGCTATGATTCTTAGTCTTTACTTCAAGTTATTTCTGAACAGGGTCGAAGGAAGTTTACATATCTTTTATTTAAGTAAACATAGAAGTATTAATCATATTTTAAATCACTTCTCCAAAACAATCATTAAACATGTATCAAAGTTACCCCTGGGTTTTATGTCCGTTCTAATGTTTACTTCTTAATTTCACTATTTTATTGGATATATTTTATTCTCTGTAATTTTATTTGACTGATTTTAATGGTGCCAAATGTTTTAAAATCGATTTTTCCTTATAAATCACATTTTAGCTGTAAAAATATGATGCATATACAGATTATTAACACAATATATTTATTTACACAATATATTTATTTACACAATATATTTTGGATGGTAAGTATTAAATGAAAAGTGCTTGATAACTATGATTACCACATCAATGTAGTAAAGAAAAATGTGCCCTATAAAATGTAAATATTGAAGTACTTGTTTACTTCCTATTTGTAGTGCCGCCGATTCAGATATTTCTGACTGTTCATGAAAGCAGCATTATTTAAAGGTTTGCTCCCACAGCTGACAACACCGCACGAAAACCTCTCCAAAAACACTCCTTTACTGAAGTATATTATCACATTAAAATTTAAAAAATATATATATCCGCACACACTTACTGCAGACCAAGCAGGACAGGGACTGGCGGAAAAACGGCAGCAGCTTGCAAAGCTCCGCGAGGGCCCGGGGGTCTCGGGGGTCGCACTGCAGCACTGAACGGCTCGCGGACACGTAGAGAGAAGTCGCATTCACCGGGTTCATCTCAGCAGCCTGTCCCGGGGCTCCAGTCCGGTCCGGTCCGTTAAGATGTATTAATACGATAAAACACCAAAGCCACACAATAACACAAACAAACTAACCGATCGAGGCAACGGTAGACGAGCAAGTCCCGTTATCTGTCCGCTAAAATGACTGTTTTTGTCAATGGAGTCTGGTGGCTTTGAAGAGAGCATAGATGGATATAACGGCTTCAGTTCCCCGTCGATAAACCCCACATATATAGCAGTCTGCGCAGGGAGCAATCGAGGTTACTCATCCCAAATCACATCCGATCCATCCTCGATGTAATGTCCCAGCTCTGAGAGTACCGCTGCTTTTGGAAAGATTATATGTGCACTCACAAGCAGGCCGGGCATGCATATAAACAATCGGTTCATCCAAGTCGGTTCGGCGTGTTTCCATACAGTCCGTGAGTTATGATTAGACAAAGCATAGTGTAGCGCTCATTCTTCCGTCAGTTGCCTTTTAATAACGTTTCTTGCAGCTGTTTAGCAAGCAGCAAAAACTCCGAAATTCAAACAGGGGCTTTCGTTACAAAGTGCTCCGGTTTGCAGTGGTTTCTCCTCGATAATTCCATAGTCCACATGCATACTCGTCCCGGGTCTTCACCGCGGCCCAAAGCTGGTGTCACACAATGCATTTATTATCTCAGACAGAGGCTTCCGTGGCTCCTTTTTGGCTGGGAAGTGCAGCCCCAGCAGGCTCGTTATGGTTGTGTTATTGTTCGAGGAGATTCAAGGCGGCTCGAAAACAAAACAGGCCGCCCCGGCTTCAAATGGTCCTCTTGGGCGACAAATACCGACAGCAGCGCGCCGATATGAAGGGAAATAGGCAATGGAGAGATTGTGGTTATTAAAACAGAAATAATTTCACAGCTCCGATGCTTTTGTGGGTGTAAAGAAAAACAAACCAGCGGAAGCACCGGGCTCTGGTGACAGTGCTAACCGCCTGAGCAGCACCGAGAAGCCGGCTACAAAAGCAGGCCGCTTCCCCTCTTCTCGGATTAGCGGGAGTCTCTCGTTCTCGCCTCGGTGGGAATGTAGCAGGAAAACCGAGGGTTTAGCCGATATTATGTCCTCCTGCAGCTTTTGGTAGACTCCCAGAGTGTCAGTGAAGAGCGAAAGTGAATTAAATCCTTATTTGTGTATCTTGCTATCGTTAGCCGCGGAGTGTATTCCTCATTACCTCCTGTCGCTTTTCCACACACAAACAAGAGGTCGCTGTTGCTCAGATCTCGCGAGAACACACTTAAAGCGGTTAATTTAAAAGCAATGGAATGGACATCCTCTTAATACATCCATGCATCCATTGTGGAAACCATAGATATCTATGGTGGAAACTTTTTACTGTTAAGTCTGAGAGATGTATTTACCTTTTATTTATTTAAAAATATACAATTTAACCAACAAAACAAGTTTCAAATAACTATAAAACTAATATGTCTAGATCCTGTGTGTTTTGTGATTAGAACTGAAAGCATTCGTCAATCAAATAATTAGCTGTATTTAAAAAAATATATAATGTATAAGGTAATTTATTAGTTTGTAATTTGTGTTTATAAAATACTCATTTGTTAAACTGTGATCCCTTACAGCTGCTTCTCAGAGAAGAAAAAATCAAAGGGAAAAAACAAACAGTATCAAATACTTTATAGTAGTAGAATGAATAAATTAATGAATAAATTCATATTTATGTGCCTCTGTTCACTTTTTTGTGGTTATTTTGTACAACTTTGTACAAACCAAATAAAGTTAATAAGAAAACAATGCACTTAATCCTATTTAACTAATGTACATTACACAGACATAACGTCATTAATAATAACAGCCCACTTGTTTGTGTTCATAATCACTGTTGTTGAAATGATTTTAAAGGAGTGATAGAATGATTATATAGGGTATTTCACACTGTTCCGTATGGTCTCCTAATGGGGTATGTAACATTGGTTGGGCTTAAAATGGCCTGCTTGATATTTTATTGGCCCTTATGCATCCCTGTGTTTTGGCCCTATTTGTAACAAGAGCTTTTCTTCCAAATATGGTATGCTCATGAATATTTAGATGAGCTGCACGCTGATTGGTTGAGCGAATCCCCATACACACACATTAGAGACGCGCGTTGATTGGTTGAGCGAATCCCCATACACACACATTAGAGAAGCGACAGAATCTCATATTCCAGACACTGCAATGTTTCATTACCAAATTCACTTCTGAGACTTTTTTATGCGAGAAATCAACTATATAAAGTTCAAATTTGGGCCGTTTTACCAGAATTGATGGCTAATTGCAAATTTGGTAAGATGTGTCGGACTTTAGGAGCTCCACACAGTCTGACGAGAAAGCGGCAGCCTGCTGGTTTCCATACCCAGGGCAAAGTCACCCTTTGTGGATTACTGCACTACCGGGGCTCTGCGGCTGGCTGCGGGCATAACTATAATATATTTACAGTTTGAATTTCGTCACGGCACTTATATCACAGCTACCCCAAGGTCTTACAAAGCTAAAAAAAGCTAACACTCTGATTTGAATTTAAGGCATTTTTATGAACGTGAGGGGTCTTGTTAGGAGGAGCAGCTAGCTAGCTATATGTCCCATTCAATACAATGGGAAAAGATCGCAGATAGCTAGCTACACTTTCGGCATAACTATAGTATATTTACAGTTTGAATTTCGTCACGCCAATTATATAACATCTACCCCAAGGTCTTATAAAGCTAACCGTTGTGTCTGATTACAAATTAAGGCATTTTTGTGAACGTCGGGGGTCTTGTTAGGAGGAGCAGCTAGCTAGCTATGTGTCCCATTCAGTACAATGGGAAACGATTGCGGCTAGCTACACTTTCGGCATAACTATAGTATATTTACAGTTTGAATTTCGTCACGGCATGTATATTACAGGTTCCCCAAGGTCTTACAAAGCTTAGCTAACACTTTCAATTTAATGCATTTTTGTGAATTTCAGAGGTCTCGTTAGGAGGAGGCTAGCTAGCTCTCATTGATGGACTCCAGCTCACCGCGGGCTCTATTAATGAGACTCACGGACAAGAGGCGTTTATTTCCCCAATCGTTTGTTTAAATAACTCAACACACATATCCATTATAAGATTAACTGGAACCTGCGGTAAGAGATTGCGAGTGTAACAAGCTCGCTGACCGCGCTCTCAGTCACACACCGGCCATTTAGCAGGAAGAGGGGAGGGAGAACAGCGAGCTACAGGCCCTGGAGCTCTGTCAGGCCAGCGGCGTTTGGTAGTCCAGTCACCGAGAAAGGGTGAGTTTGCACGGGTATTGAGCACCGCGGGCTGCCGGCCGTGACGGAGCTCAATCGAGCTCACAGCAGACTGGGGTCTGTGATGGAGGACAGGCAGGGCGGCGATGTAGCAACCCAGGCAGCACCGGTCGCTGAACTCCGACACACAGTCGGACAAAAATTTGCAATTAGCCATCCATTTTCGTAAAATGGCCCATATTTGAGCTTTACATAGTTGATTTCTCGCCTAAAAAAGTTTCAGAAGTGAATTTAGACTACCTGACCTCAGGTCAGTTGTGTAGCCTATGTAAATGTTGGGGCGTGACCGTTCTCTTAATACATCCATGGGCGTGACAAAGGTACAGGTCTTGGGATGCTTACGTCAACTTCTAGCTTTGTTGAGATTCGCCCGTTTTCAGTGGCAGTTTCAAAATATGAGATTTTCGTAGTAAAGGGGTGTCAATGGGATTTTGAGCTTCTATGTATGTCTTATTTAGCCACCGAACTGTCGTTATTCAACTATGACAAGGTCAAATCGGTTTTGCATTCTATCGCCCCTTTAAGTCCCAGTTTAACTAGCTTTTTATGCCGTTTCACAATAACTGCACATTAAGAAACACTAATTCACACACATTTATGAAAGTAATATATAATAAGTCAATGTTCTTACTGAACTGATGACTTATTCAGTGTCAGATAGGGGTCAAAGTTTAATTCTATTTCACACTGGTTAGCAGTACACAATGTTAAGTGTTTATGAGTCATGAGTCCTACATTTTGAGCTTTTCTCTCGAACATAAAGAGAAAATATTGCATCAATCACTTACTCCCACAACTGTTGAGTAGTTTCAGTTAAGATCGTTTCACAAGTCTTTCAAACCAGACTGGCAAAAAACAAACCCCTGAAGCAGTTATTTATTCAATAAGATTTTGAATCCAATGGGGTAACTCACAGTTGTTACTGTTACGTACATTTTGCTCACGGTTACGGTTTCTTTGGCTACTTAATGGTGGCTCTGCCTTGACGGAGCTCAATCGAGCTCACAGCAGGCCGGGGTCTGTGAAGGAAGGCAGGCCAGGCGGCGAGGCAGCTAGATTCAGAAGACTACCTGATCTCAGGTCAGTTGTGTAGCCTATGTAAATGTTGGGGCGTGACCGTTCTCTTAATACACCCAAGGGCTGACAAAGGTTCCGGTTTTTGGGAGGTTGACGTCAACTTCCAGCTCTGTTGAGATTCGCCCGTTTTCAGCGGCAGTTTCAAAATATGAGATTTTCATAGTAAAGGGGTGTCAATGGGATTTTGAGCTTCTATGTATGTCCTATTTACCCACCAAACTGTCGTTATTCAACTATAACAGGGTAAAATCGGTTTTGCATTCTATCACCCCTTTAAAATATTTAATTAAATTTTTAATTGAACATGGATTAAAAACAATTAAAAGTTGTGCACTGCCATTAATTTGAAAAATCATCAAAAGCCTGTTTTTTTTGAGTAACGACATTCCATTAATGTCATTTCATATTGAGTCTGATTATTTAACGGAGTAGCTTCATAGACTTAACTGCAAAATACAACTGTGAATAAATGAAACAAGATTAGTATGAACCTTTGAAAAATTGAATTTATTGAATGTAGGGCTGCAACTAACGATTATTTTCCATTATCGATTAATTTGCTTATTATTTTCTTAAGGGACCGTTCGGTATTTATGGAATGGACCACTGGAGGAAAATAGGGGAGGGTCATGTCTTTTTATTCTTTGTTGATGTGAGGGTCATCCAATTGTTTTTAGTCTAGGGGGGAGGGTCACCCAACTTTTGTATTCATGAGCACAGCAACATTTCAGATTGACTTGGTTGGTGCATATTTAACCATGTAGCTCCATGTAGCTCTCTCAGTCTCGGCCCCTATCGCTAGCAGATGGGTCCCTCCCTGTTTAGTCAGCCAGACAATTTGAGCTATAGCTTCAGAGACTGTGGGATTTCCCAAACTGAATAAATCCCGCTCGCACATATAAACACAAAACTGCTTTGCTAGCTCCATCGTGTTGTAACTAAGACATCTGATGCAAAAATAACTTTATTCATTAGCATGATTGCCGTACTGTTCAGTTCAAAAACATCCAAAACACCGTATGAAAACATAGCGGACCAGACGCAAGCTCGCAGACTACACCAGCCGGGAGGGCATGAGACGGGAGGTCTGCAGGCTGCATCTATACCCGGCTCAAATATCCTTTTGGTCCTGGTGATATTATATATATATATAAACGAGAAGGAAGGAGTGGTAGCATGCAAGCTCCCAAATTGACGCTCGTCTGAGAAATGGAGTTTTGGATAATGTTTAGCTTCAGCAGCTTTACTTATATGCTAAAATATACAATGACTGAGGAAGCCTAGTGACGAGTCCATAGCATCCAGTGTTGAATTTGTTATTACCCAGTGTCCTTTGCTGAATGGTCTAAATGTTTTCTTATTTTATTTCATGTGAATACTAGTTTACTAGAGGAGTAACTTTGTATTTGAAGTAATGCAGTAATGCAGGAAGTGTGAATTTAGTTTCCATGCTTATTGTGTTTCTAACAATGTTAGTGAGTAAATCTACTGAAATGGCCACCACACCGTAACAGAGGAGTGGGATGCATCAGATGAGAATGCAGAGGTTTAGTCACGCATGTCATGGCTGTAAAAAAACAAAAAAACAATGGCTATCTGTATGTCTTTGCCAAGTGCAAACCGGTACAGAAGGCATCAATGAATTGTTGGGGAGGTTCATACCTTTTTTCTATATCATTTTGGGGGATTGTCCAAAAATTTATTGCTGGTGAAGATAGGGTCAGGTCTATTTTGACTAAAGATCCCAACACTCCTCCGGTGGCCCCTGAAATAAATAACGGACAGTCCCTAATTAATCATTCACAATTTTTCCAAGCCCACGGTGATGACTTACAGTCCAAAACCTAAAGATTTTCAATTTACTGTCATTTATGACAAAGCAGGGCAGCAAATCGTTAAATTTAAGAAGCTGAAACCTGAATATATTTACCGTTTTTTGCTGAGAAATGACTGAAACGATTACTTCATTACAATAATAGTTGACAAATACTTGTTTTATGTCAATTGAGTAATTAAATAATTGACAAATCATAGGAGCTCTAATTGAATGCAAAAACAACATTATAGTAGATAATGTGAGGTATTTTTTCCCCTCAACACAACCCTCAAAGTGGTAAGTCCCTGCTGGTCAGCAGCCACAAGTCTCCATGTGTGAACAGTAATACAAAACAAAGAGGAAGATGAGGGCGAGGTGGGTGCATTGATAGATAGTATCTGTGTGTTTGCATCATACAAGTGTGTCAACTTTCCTATCACTATGTCTTTGCAAGCGTGTTGGTTTGTAGCTATTTTTACAGATAATGAGTTATCTCTTCCCCTTTCCCCTTCTTCTTTGTTCACCCTGCTCGTTGTCAGACTGCTCCTCACAGCGTTGTCATCTCTGAACTGCACGGCATTTCAAACACATACTAACATACAGTAATAAAAAAGTCCCAGTTTAACTAGCTTTTTATGCCGTTTCCCAATAACTGCCCATTAAGAAACTACTTATTGACTTATTCAGTGTCAGATAGGGGTCAAAGTTTAATTCTATTTCACACTGGTTAGCAGTACACAATGTTAAGTGTTTATGAGTCATGAGGCCTACATTTTGAGCTTTTCTCTCAAACATGAAGAGAAAATATTGCATCAATCAGTTACTCCCACAACTGTTGAGTAGTTTCAGTTAAGATCGTTTCAAAAGTCTTTCAAACCAGACTGGCAAAAAACAAACCCCTGAAGCAGCCCACAGCACTTCATACCCGTGCAAAGTCACCGCTTTGTGGGTGAATGACTACCAAACGCCGCTGCCCTGACAGAGCTCCAGGGCCTGCAGTTCCCCTCTTCCTAATGCCAGGTTTGTGTGATTGAGAGTGCGGTCAGCGAGCTTGTTGCCAGCAATCTCTTACCACAGATTCTAGTTAATCTTATAATGTGTGTAATTATAATGTGTTGAGTTATTTAAACAAACGATTGGGGAAATAAACGCCGCTTGTCCGCGAGTCTCATTGATAGAGCCTGTGGCTGGACGTAGCTCTATCAATGAGAGCTAGCTAGCCTCCTCTTAGAATTCAAAAATTCATTAACTTGAAATCGGACACCGTTGTTAGCTATATAAGACATATAGTTAGATGTTGTATAAGCGGCGTGACGAAATTCAAACTGTAAATATACTCGAATTACACCGAAAATGAAGCTAACTATCCGTGATTTGTAGCTACATATAGCTAGAATTGAAGGGGCAGCCGCAGCTAACGAAACCCTTACAGTTCACAAATATTCATTGACTTGAAATCGGACACCGTTATTAGCTTAATAAAACATTTTGTTAGATGTTGTATAAGCGTCGTGAAGAAATTCAAACTGTAAATATACTCGAATTACGACCAAAAATTAAGCTAACTAGCCGCAATCTGTACACATAGGATTGAAGAGACAGTCGCAGCTAACGAAACCCATACAGTTCACAAATATTCATTAACTTGAAATCGGACACCGGTGTTAGCTTTATAAGACATTTAGGTATGTTGTATAGCTAAGTGGCGTGACATGTGTGTAACATGTGGTAAGAGATTGCTGGTATAACAAGCTCGCTGACCGCGCTCTCACTCTCACTCTCACACACGGGCCATTTAGCTAGCAGGAAGAGAGCAGATGCAGGCCCTGGAGCTCTGTCAGGGCAGCGGCGTTTGGTAGTAGTCCATTTGCCCAAACGGTGACTTTATGCGGGTATGAGGTGCTGTGGGCTGCTAGCCGTGCCGACGCTCAATCGAGCTCACAGCAAGCCGGGGTCTGTGGAGGAAGGCAGGTCGGGCGGCGAGGCAGCAACACAGGCAGCTGAACTCCGACACACAGTTTTACCAAATTTGCAATTAGCCATCCAATTTTGTAAAACGGCCCATATTTGAGCTTTATATAGTTGATTTCTCGCATAAAAAAGTCTCAGAAGTGAATTTGGTAAGGAAACATTGCAGTGTCTGGAATATGAGATTCTGTCGGGTTTCTAATGTGTGTGTATTGGGGATTCGCTCAACCAATCAACACGCGACCTCTAATGCATGTGTATGGCGATTCGCTCAACCAATCAGCGCGCGTCTCTACGTGTGTGTACAGGGATAAGGCTCAACCAAGCAGCGCGCAGCTCATCTAAATATTCATGACCATACCATATTTGGAAGAAAAGCTCTTGTTACAAATAGGGCCAAAACACAGGGATGCATAAGGGCCAATAAAATATCAACCAGGCCATTTTCAGCCCAAATAATGTTACATACCCCATTAGGAGACCATACGGAACAGTGTGAAATACCCTATATAATCATTCTATCACCCCTTTAAGAGTGCGGTCACTTTTATTACAGCCAACTTTTCTAGACATAAATGGGGTATTGAATAGAATTTGAAATAAAGTAATGAGAGTTAAAATGATTGTTTCAGATAATCCGGACTTGCATACCAAAATCTTTGGTGACTTTTCTAATCTCATAGCAGCACACACGTTTAATCTACTACAGTACAGAAACATGTATGTTAATAGTTTTGTTTTTTTAGTTTCTGTAACCCTTCTAAACATTATAGAATATCATAGCAAACCATGCACAAATTTTAAATCCACTGTTATAGCCAACATCCAAGACGTGGAAGAAGTGGACCCTTGAATGTAACTACTTGGTCTCACACACACAACACAACACACACACACACACACACACACACACACACACACACACACACACACACACACACACACACACCGATGCAGCTGCATTCCATGTGAGTATTTCCTCTCAGCAGTGTCTCATGCCATTGTGATGGTTTATTTTTTTTTTTTTAGCTTATTGTGGTAACAGTAGATGTTTAAATATAGTTGGTTTGTGAGTCTATGGGAGTTATTCTTAGTGCGTCTCTGAACAGGCTTGTGAGTTTGGGTGATTCCCCTTTTCTTGCTCACATAAAATACCAAGTATGCCTAAGCTGTGATAATGTCCTTTCCACTGAAATAATGTTATCAGCTATAGTAATGAGTTAACGGGAAAATAATTATGTCAACGTACTTATAGATCTTATAGATCGCATGACTTGGCAGGAAGACATTATACAGTAGTAGCTGTAATATTACGCAGCTTGTGTACTGGGGATAAACAAGTTTTTCGCCAAATATGGCGGTAGTTGAAATTTTGGGAGATCATTTTCTCATCAACTTTTTTCTTGATGTTTTTGGGTTTAGTCTGACATTCTCTGTTTTAAAGAAACATGATTTCATTGTGACCATATTGATGAACTATAACTGGTCCCTTGAATTGCTCCCTTTTAATTTCCCTCAACTAGGTTTAAATACAGTAATATTTAATAATAATATTATATCATATGGCTTCATACTTTGAATTACAAACCAGTAACTAAAAACCTTGAGATCTTGCCTAGAATTTTAAATGAAGTTAATGTAAATTTCTAATCAAAGCAAAGGCAAACATGTATTATTGATATGAAATGTCAATGAATGATTAGTTACACAAACATGTTTAAGTATTTCAGATCAAATGGGTAAACGTTGGTGGGGATAGTGAATGCAAAATGCTCTCACCTGCGTCGTGTTTTAGTTATCTCAGGGGCTAGCAGCAGGAACAGGTTGAACTGGGAAGCTCCCACATGTGTATGATGTTCTGTAGTGGTAAAAAAGAAAGTTGAAAGAATATCCATTAGTCAACATTTAAAAAAAAAAAAATGCAAAAAACTTTAATTCTTTTCTAGCCCCCTAAATCTTTTTCTGCTACTGACACCTAAAATATTCATGACTTAATCCTTGACTTCCTTATCCAACAGGACCACTGTAAAGCCACAGGAAAATCTGCGTCATGTGTCAAACTGCCTTTAAATTTGTCGGGTTAAACCCCCAGCGGAGAAGCTCTTTTCAACAAGCAAATTACAAAACAATAAATGGCACTTTTCTTACATTCATTTATGACTTAGACGTGAGCATCTCTACCCAAAAGACATGTTTAAGTCACTATGAATATTTTTCAGAGGTCACTTTGTAATTTTGTTGTCTAAATATATTATTGCTTTTGAATATTAACCTAGATTGAAACTAAAAGACCAAAAGTCCACAAATGCATGTGGACAGAGGTGCAATGAGGTGATTATATAGTGTATATATAATCATGTTGCAGTTCAGTTTAGATTCGAGCATCAGTGAAATGTGAATGTCTGGTAGGAGAAGATGAGTCCTGCTTCAACGTCACCCTAACCTGAACATATATGGACACGATAGCCAAGCTGCCCCCTTTCTGTGTGTGGGAGAGTCCCCCCCTTGTCATCACTGCAGCATGATTATTTCCAAGATACATCGCGCATGACAACAATGGTTCCTCTTTTTGCATGAAGCTGGATTATATAAGAACCCAACTCTCGGTTCATTCATCACTAGACTTTGGAGAGGCATACTGAATAACAAAGCAGTTTAAAGCTGAGATCCAGAGTCAGTTTGAAGATTTGAAAATGTGCACGACTTTCTCGGTCAGCCGTCGGATTTGCCTGCTCACCCTGGCCGTGATGATGGTCTTCTCTGCATCTCAAGGTAAAACTGAACTCCCGATTGAATGTTACATTATGTAAAATGTGTGCTTTTGTCTTTTGGAATTTGAATCCCACATGAATCCCACATAGGAACGGTGTCAGGATTAAATGACTCTTAATTAATCAAATGGTCAACTGACAGAAAACTATTTGCTTCAGTGATTTTTTAGGCAAAAATGGCAAATATTCGCTGGTTCCAGGTTCCTAAACGCAATAATTTGAGGCTTTTCTTTGTCGTATGTAATAATAAACTGAATATCTTTGGCTTTTGGACTGTTGATCAGACAAAAGAAGGACTTTAAAAATAACACGCTAGGCTCTGAGAAATCATAACAAGCATTTTTCACTATTTCCTGACACAATTTGCAGAATAATTCATGAAAATAATCATTAGCTGCAGCCCTAACAAAGGTGCAATTACAGAATGCAAATATATTAAATAGCTAATAACAAATTGGGGTTTTATATACAGTACTGAAATGACTTAAGGATTATAACTATAATTCATTATGAGGCTCAATATCGATTTTAGAAAATGGCAACAAAAAGTGTGATCAACAAAATTCCTGTAATAGAAAGTGTGATCAACAAAATCCAGGTTTCTCTCACTATATTAATGACTAGAAACTAGTGATGTAATGCTGAATAATGACAGTATTTCCTGTGTGTGTGTGTGTGTGTGTGTGTGATGGTCTGGTGTTGCAGCTTTTGCCTTCGGTCAGATTGTACCCTGCTGTAGCAACTTCAGCTCCAGGAAGATCCACTCTATCAAAAAGTGTTTCGAACAGAAACCACGACAGAACTGCGACCACGCCTTCCTGTAAGCATAAAATCTGAATTCGGGACACCAGAAAAACCTCAGTAACAACCTCTCTCCCATGCCTTCTTGTCTCCACTGTTAGTGTCATTCTAAATTATAAAAACATATATTGTATTATAAGATTCTTCAGCTTAATCTACATCTAATTTGGTTGCACAAGGGAATTGGTGAAACGATAAATGTTAGCTTTGTCCCAAACCTACAGTATGTTCTTGATAAGAACAGGGGGCAAAATGACCGAACATTAAAAATGAAAATGTCTAATTGTTTTGTGTCTCTGTTTCTAGGATCAAAAACAAGAAGGATAAGTGGTTGTGCATCAAACCAGATGCTGCGTGGCTCAAAGAGAAGATAGAGACGGTGAGAATTAGACACACAAAGCACGTCCACGTCAGTTCATTCAGGGAACACAGTGAAGCCTGCGTTCATGGGTTAAATACCAGAGCAGCTAAATCAGTTGCTCGTGACTTTACTTGCACCTACGTAACAAACCAAATCCAAAAACACAACAAAGTTTCAACAAACTTTCCCACCAAGGTCTGGACCAAAGAAAGTACAGATACAGATTACAGAGATGATACAGACTACTGGACCCAAATCACTTTGGTTACCAAGAAATGTACTAATTTTGAGGTACCATTTTCTGCTACTTTATACTTCTACTCCACTACCTTTCAGAGGGAAATCTTGTACTTTTTACTCCACTTCAATTATCTGAAAGCTTTAGTTACTTTGCAGATTTTACACAGAAAATACATTTAACAAATACGTTGTAAACTAGCGAACAGTTTACAAAATAATTAAATTAGTTTGACCTACATTTTCCACGTTTTCTTTTAAGTTTATTTTGCTGATAGTACTTCTGTATTTTTATTTAAGTAAAATAATGAATGCAGGGCTTTTACTTGAAAGTTTATTTTCCAACAGTTGTATTCCTACTTTTAATTGAGTAAAGGATCTCAGTACTTCTTCCACCTTAATGTACTATTCTAACAATACCTGATAATCACTCACGCATGATTAGGCCTACAGCTGTTGAAAAGTACAAATGTGCAAAGTATCTCTTTTCTATAAAAAAAAATAAATAAAAAAATAAGGTTTCCAACATGCCACCTTGAGCGGTAAAATAAGTCAAACATACACCAAACTGGTAAAATACTTGTGATTGGGCCACAACAGCAGAACCAAAAAGTTTGAATTAAAGTGTAAATGGTGCAGAGTCCTGACCCACATCTGAAGCTGGGGGAGAATCCCATCACAGCGACTCCCCCTGGTCGGTCGGGTGGGAAGACAAGTACAAGAAACTATAAAGAAACAAATGAACAAGTATTTCCTGATATTTTACAGAGTTTACTAAATGTACATTTCCTGTCCCCCCCCGCCCCTCCCCCCTTGTCTACACCACAGGGAAAGATAACCTGTCCTCCCGATGTGTCGTTTTAAAAGAAGTCCTGGAAGTTGGTGCGGCATGACGAAAAAAGGCTGCAGCAAAGCAGCTACTCAGAACATTTTCTGCTGATTTACTATTTATTCCTTTTACGTTGATAATCTATTTACGTTAATATCTATTTAATTTTATTTATTTTTTTGTATTTAACTTTATTACAGCTATAAAAACTGAATTGTGTGGCATTATTTTGTAAAGTTGTCGATAAGTTAAAGCAGAGTTGTTCTTTTTTTTGACCTGGAACCAAAAATAAATACATGTTAAATGGATTTAAAAAGGTGATTGACTGGTTTTTCTAGATGCATGACGATGTCTGGTTTTGGTGGAGATTCACTGCATGGATGGGGATTTCTGGGCTGACTCAGTGTCACAGGTTTGTCAAAACAGACTGTAAGGACTGTAATAAAGCAGGTAAAAATAGAAAAATAGACCTAAAGCAAATACATAGTATTCATTTGAATATATATAGCATTGACATAGAATAAGAAAAACAGTAGAAATAATAAGATGATAAAAAAAACACAACCCTGGGGTCATAGACATCAAAACATAATATTGACAATATAAGAATATATTAACTTGCATATAAGTGATAACTTACAGTTGTTGATGATAATTCAAGGATGGTTTAATACACAGTACACTATATGGCCAAAAGAATATGGGCAGAGGACAAATACACCCATGTGTGATCGTATAACAGCTTCACTCTCCTGGTTTTTCAGTCCTTCCAGCTGATTTTAAAACCAGGCTGCAGGAATTAGCTCCCATTAAGACACAGGAGCATCAGTGAGGTTCAACACTGATGTTGGCGCAAGTCTGCTCACAGACACTGTTCCAGTTGATCCCATAGGTGTTGGATGGGGTTAAGGTCAGGGGTCTAATGCAGGACAGTCAACTTCTTCCACACCAGACTGGGAAAACCATTTCTTTATGGAGCTGGCTTTGTGCACGGAGGAGTCGTCAGGTTGAAACATATACATTATTATAGCTGGTGAACGCAGTGCGAGACACACAAAAAACGTGAACATGCATTTCAGGAAATTCAGCACATATACTGTATGTACAGAATATGATCGACAAACTCGGCTATCTTCTGGGTGTGGTAGTCTTTGTAAGTGTGCGTGCACCGTCCTCACCTCAACACGATTCTTTCAAAGTGATAAAAACACAGCGCATGACAACAACAATGGTTCCTCATTTAGCGTGAATCTGCAGTATATGAGATCAGCGCCTCTCTGGTTCGCTCATCATTAGACTTTGGAGAGTTGAGCACTTCGTAACTGAAGAACGATTCACAGAACCAGAGTCCGTTTTGGTGCCGCCGTTCAGGGTTTGAAGATGTGGACGAGTCTCTCTGTCAGGATTTGTCTGCTCACCCTGGCTGTAGTGATGCTCTTCTCTGCATCAGAAGGTGCGTCTCTTTATGTCTGGTGTTTGCATTGGTTTGAATATAGAGTAAGTGGGTTCTGTTTCTACATGCATACAATACAAGCTGCTCTATCTTATTCATGGTGTTTGTATGTATGCAGTCTAAGAGAAAGACACTACTCTGAGGCTGACCTCTGTACGTTTGCAGTTTAAAAGAGGAATATAATCTTCTCCTAACAAATGATGAAAGAAAACACTTTAGGATGAGAAGGTTAAGAACCACATTCTTTATAGTAAAAGGTACAACATTACTCATATCAGGTGTTTGTCAATGAAATACAGGTGTTTGTCAATGAAATACACGCACTTTCTAGTAGGGTTAGAGCAATAATAATACAGTGATTTACTGTCCATTGTATTTTGTTGTTGTCATACTACCATTATGATAGAAAGCACAATACAGTTTATTAAAAGTTTTGGTTAAAGAGCCTATAACTTAATTATGTCTCTCCACTTCTGACACTAAAGTGTTTAACAGTGTGTCACGCTTACTATTTTGGTTATAAAACATAAAATAATTTCTGAATAATGACAGTAGCTCTCTCTCTTTATGTGTATGAATTCTTCTGTCACAGGGGATGCATTTCTATATCCGCCCTGCTGTCATGAAGGTGGCCACAGGACAAAAGAGCCAATCGCAGAGTGTTACAAACAGAAAGCAAGAGAGGGCTGCCGCGTAAATGCCTACCTGTAAGCACAGTATGCTTTGAACATGTTCACATAAATACTAAACCTGATCAAATGAAATGTTTCTGTGCTCATCTCTCTCCAATGTCATTTAATCTGCTAAAAACATTTTGAGAATTACCTCAGTGACAACCTTCTTCTTCTTCCACTGTGGCATTCGTCCTGAAATTGAGGAAGAAGAAGAAAAAAAAAAATCAGTTGCTAATTAAGAAGCTGTTTCCTTGGTTAAAGTCTATACAGGAGCAAAGGCAACACTGGATCCTTGAGCTTCACTTGGTTATAATCTGGTTGCACGGAGGCATCTTTAAAAATGCTAAATGTTATCAGAGGTGTTCCTAGAAAAGAGCATCAGCCAAATGATGTTTAGGTAATGAAAATTGTTTTAATTCCTCCGTTTCCTGTTTCCAGGCTTAAAACTTTGTCAGGTAAATTGCAATGTATCAAGTCAGACTCCATGTGGCTGAAGAAGAAACTAGCGACGGTGAGTACAGCTTACATTTTGCTCAAACATTTGTTTCACTTGCAACTAGGCAGTGTTTTTTTTCCAAGGGCCAAAAGTAAAATCCCAACAATATTGTTCCCGCCAAGGTTTTAACCAAACAAAAGAAAACTACAGATATGATCACAACATGAGTACAGCATACAACCCACAGTTTATCAATGTTATGTTGTAAGAGGACAGATTAGGCAGAGAAATAGGAAATACTCTGCAAAAGTCTACTGAGGTACTTTACTAACATTAAACCAAACATTTTGTGAAACTCATGGACTTTTCTGTGTCACTGCATAACTGTATCTCTCTTTTTACTTTTGTCTTATTCTCTCCACCACAGAAACAATTCAAGTGTCCCCCAGTGATTTCAAAACGCAGATTTAAAGTCCTGTATGAAGATGATATGGATTAGGCATGGCAGCTACTCCGAACCTTTCACTTCTTATTGCTTTTACAGTTTACAGTCGTGGCATTGTTTTGTAAAGTTATCAATTACAGCAAGACTTTTTTAAGGGTTGCAGCTGAACCTGAGACCAAATATAATTAATAGGGATTATTTACCTTTTGATGGCAGTGCAGTGGGAATTCACTGCATGGATGGGGATTTTAGAGCAATTTTAAGGAAATATATTTTTAAACTTTTATATGTGCATTTTACAGCTTTTAAAAAAATGTTGTGGCATTATTTTGCAAAGTTGTCAATAACAGTAATGGCCTAAAAAAATGTTTTCTTTCTTGCTGAACACAAATTTAACTTGAGACCAAAAATAAAACACGATTGATTTAAAACTTTGTGAGAAGTCTGATTTTGGCTATCAGTACGATGGGGATTCACTGCATGAATTAGGATTTAAGTTGAGAATATGTGAAACGGTTATCATACATATATGGGACTATTTACAGTTGTTACTATAGTCAGGTATTGCATGTACATGTTAACTCTAATCAAGATTACTTTGGCTACTTACTGACCAGAATAAGAGCATGAAAGAGACTTGAATCCATAATTTATTGGCCTAAGTGTTTTACACATCTACATTCATTTATTACTTAAAAAAGAAAGAAAAAAAAATAATATTTTATATTAAAATGGGCATTTTTGTCTTTAGTTGATAGTCATAAAATGAGAATCAACAGAAAACCAACTTATCTTATTTTCTTATAACCCTTTTCTGCTATTGACACTCAGAATGTTCCCGCCTTATAACACAGATTGCTGTCTTCGCTAAAGTCAAGTTGTCATGACAAAGCCATCTCGGACAATGCTAACTTTGCATTAAAAGTGTCATAATTTACCGAATGACACTTAATGACAACAGTCATGAACACTCAAAATGACTCCTTCATGTTCATGACAGATGTCATGTCATAATAATTAAAGTGTCCTGTCAGTCTTATGAACACCCATTCAAATAGTGTTACAGAGCTGGCTTTCAATGATGATGTTGAAATATTATTCAGCTGAACTCATTGCAGAAGAAGATAAACGCTGGAGATACACAACAAACCTGAACATATATGGTAACAAACTCCACTATCTTCTGGGTGTGAGTCTCTCCAAAAACACTGCGCATGTCAACAATGGTTCCTCTTTTTAGCGTAAAAGCGGCGGGAACATAAAATCAACACCTCTCTAACCCTTCACAAATCGTTACACTTGGGAGAGTTGAGCACT
The DNA here is from genome assembly GCF_010015445.1 of Perca fluviatilis. Classification (NCBI taxonomy): domain Eukaryota; kingdom Metazoa; phylum Chordata; class Actinopteri; order Perciformes; family Percidae; genus Perca; species Perca fluviatilis. The sequence continues at coordinate 24,987,293 of NC_053133.1, forward strand.
TAGTAACTGAACGACGACTGACAGAACCAGAGTCAGTTTTGGTGCCGTGCAGCGTTTGAAGATGTGGACGACTCTCTCCGTCAGGATCGCTCTGCTCTCTCTGGCTGTTGTGATGCTCTTCTCTGCATCCGAAGGTACAGCTCTTTATTCATTGAATCTGCAGCGTTTTGAATATGGAGTAGGAATGTTTTCACCTTTCGAAGAAGACTGATCTTTATTCGTAATTATGGGTCTGTGCTTTTTGTTGCATTCTACCCGCTGCAGCTTTAAGAGAACATTTGACATCTTTGCTTTGGAAAATGATTTGGACGATCAATCGACTATGAAATCCGCTGCCGATTGGTTCTCTGTGGAACACTCGGTTGACTAACTGTCTAAAGCCCTAACTTTATGTTCATCCTAACTGACTGTGCTACAGAACTTTTTTTTCGTTTATATATTTGGGAAACTCATAAAATATTTTTAAACATCTGTCCAAACTATGGCCTTTAAACTCTAACTATACCACTGAGGTAAAACTACAAGTCAAGTGGGGAAGACCTACTTTTACTCAACCCCTTTTAAAATGAATTGCAGCAATCATATTCTCTGTCTCTCTCTCTCTCTCTCTCTCTCTCTCTCTCAGCGATGCTACAAATACCACTGCACTGCTGTAATAAAGTCCAACGCCTCAGGCATATTGAGAAAATCAAGCAGTGCTTTGAACAAAAAGAGCGACACGGCTGCAAGTACCATGCCTTTATGTAAGTACAGCGTGCTTTAAAAATGTCTAAACATAAATACATCTGGAATTCTACATCTCCCCATTTATTGCTCTGTTGTCAAACTAGTGGAGACGTACCTCAAGATACCAGAACCACCAGCCAGTGAACCTCTGCAATCTTTTTCCTTCTCGACCTCCTTAGCTGCACTTTTGTCCTGAAATGGAAATAAACTGTTATTTCCGTTGAAATCATCCCAGGTGGAACAAGTACTCAGAGATGTACTTAAGTATAGGTAGCAGGAGGGTAAAAAGTAAATAAATGCAAGCAAGTAAAAGTCCTGCATTCAAAACTACTCAAGTTAACGTATTGGCATCAAAATATACTTAAAGTACCAAACATGAAAGTACACATTATGTATTATATTTAGGGTCAAGTCAAAATGAACACAATAACGAGTTAACACAAATTCCTTTTAACGTCACTAATTTGACTTTTTGATGAGCGATTAACACATGCATGTTCTGTGATTTGGGCCCTAGGCCGCTCCGTAGTTTTGGGAAATTAGGAAGCGATGCAGCAGTATTGTTGTGAATAGCTAGCAGAAACAAGGCTCCTTAAGCAGAAATGGATCAAGAAAAGGGACTTTTTAATGTTCAGTTCAGTTTCAAAGCCTTTCTTGATGGTTCTCCTGACAAGACTGAAGTTATTTGTATGTACTGTCTATGTGAATTGTCGATAAGTTAGTAAATTGAAATACTCAAGTGCCTCAAAATTGTATGCAAGTACAGGACTTGAGTAAATATAATTAGATACTTTCCACCACTGGAAATGATCACAGTTTCAGGACCAAATGCAATATAGCAATACACAAATAAGCATCAACCAATGACAAAACATCCAGGCAATAAACTAAATGTCTAATTGTTTTGTTGGCCTGTTTCTAGGATTACTAATGACAGTGGTAAAACTTTTTGTGTCGAACCAACTGTCCCGTGGCTCAAAAACCTTCTAGAAGAGGTGAGTATCGACCAATAAAACAGCTCACATGATGTGCTACAGTTAGAGGGTTTGACGAATGAAATTTGTTTCTAAACCCTGCAGGATGACAGGTTTTCAAACTTTGTGAAAATGGTGACTTTCCAAAGCGGTTTTTGACTACGCTGCTGTTTATTTGCAGCCAGGCAATGTAGACTTTAGTGAAATATACCTAACACGACAAAACAGTGTTATAACTTTACAGCTAAGGATTGCTTCACATTCACAGAAAGATCTGTGATTCACTGAGAATTTCATATTATCACATTAGTTCCTAGTTTGGTGAAAAGGACTATGTAATTTGGTACCAAATTTCAGAAAAATAAGAATTTCCCAGAGAGAAAAGCCAAGTAAATATTGCATGCTTTCTTGTTGACAAATGTAAATTTTTTGCATGTTCAGCTGACCAGCTGGTTATGTGAGCAAGTAATTGGAATTAATTATTCAGACATCTAACAAATTCAACAAATTTCCATTTTCTCTGTCATTATTATTATACATTTCTCGGAAATGATTAGTGAATTACTAAAATAAAGTGTTAACAAAGAATTTGAAGATTAGTGCACTGATATAAATGTAATCAATGTTTTAACTTCATTATAACTCCAGTAGGTTTAGGCTTACAGCACATTTGTTGAATAATGCTCAGGTACAAGTGGCTCTTTAAAGACCACTCATGAAGCATCATAAAACAGTCTAGCAGTACAACTGGTCACTAAAACAAATTCACAAGAATATAACGAACTTCATGTCCATTTCTCAACCTCTTCCTTTTTCCTGCTCCCTCTCTCTCTCCACCACAGGAAAAATTAAAGTGTCCTCCAGATATCTCAAAACTACTGAGGACAAGATTCGAAGTCCTGGATGAAGATGATCTGGAATAGCAAAAAGCGATGCAGCAAAGCAGCTTACTGAGAAACGTGTTTTTAACTAATTTACTACTCATTGCTATTAAAAACATCTACTTTATTATCTACAGCTTTAAAAAAAAAAAATTCTAGCATTATTTTATTTTGAAAACTTGTCAATAACAGTAATGGCAGAGTCTGTCTTTGGAAATGAATCTGGTTCATGAGAAAATATGTTTTGAAAAGATAAAAAACAATGCTTGCAATGTGAAGCAATACAATGCAGCAATACAAAATGACATGTCATTCCAGTCTGTTAATCTGTGGCTATGATCAGGGTAGCCAAAACCCAATGTGTCTGCCTGTTTTAACTGATTACCTGATAAAACCATTAATAAACCATTGTTGCTACAGCGTGTTAACACATTTTTAGTAAACCCACAGATACACTGTGTCATGGTGATGGAACAGATGAAGAAACGAGAAAGAGGTGTTTTTGGCCAAACCCAAATCGTGATATTCAAAAAAGGAAGTTGCTTCACATTAACGTTTGTTTTATAAACGTGGTGTTACTTCACCACAGAACTATAATCTATAATCTGTATTTTACTGAATTGAAGAGAAGGCTAAGAAAGAAAGGTGTTCAGAATGTGAGAATCCAAATAATAAATATATTATGTCATAGTAGGCAAGACTTTGGCAGCAAACTTTACAACATTTAGATGAATAAGAAACTGTTCACCATTTTGTACACATTCAAAGATTATATGCATTTGGATATTGTAAAAAAAAAAAATAATAATGCTCAACTCACACTGAGACTTAGAAGACTGGATCCTAAATGTCAATAATATATAAAAGGTAATTTGGACAGCACTCCAAGTAATACTTTTTTATTGAAACACGTTTTTGGAAAGTTGTCAATAACTAATGGAAAATAAATCATTTTAAATGACCTTTTGTGACTAAATTTAGATTTTGTACATGTTTAAGGTCTACTTTTAGTGCTGTAGTAGGCTGCAGTACTGGAACTGCATGAATGGAGTTTTCCGTGCAGAGTCTGTGCAGCAAAAATAAAACCCTGAATCTCTTGAATAATCAGTCAGTGAGGGTTATTCTTAGCTGTCTGGCCCTCAGTGACCACATTTGGTCTAAAAACATCTGTGTGTACTGACACACTTCTGTTTTATCAATGGTGTCAATACGTGAATTACTTAAGCTTTGATATTCATTCCTTCTTCCTTAGCCTGAAGTGTCTTACAACTTAACATTCACTGGTATTCATTTCACATAAGAGAACAGTGAGGGTTGCTCGTTGTTGAAACTAAAATGGGTCACGAGATAAAAAAAAAAAAAAGTGTAAATAATCAACTGTCTGCCAACAAGACAATAATATTAATACATTTTATTTATGGGCACCTTTCACGTCACTCAAGGTCACCTTACAACAGTTTACCATATCAACAAGCCAGTGTTGTGTTCACAACTTGTTTGTGCTGCCCCCAAGTGGCCAAATTCATCAGTTACTGCAGGTTTAAATATCTTAGATGTAGGATGAAATTTTTTTGTTAAACCTAAATCTGACATTTGTGTGGAAATAATTAAAGCAGTAGAGTTTAACATTATTAGATTGGCACAAAGTGCTCAATTTATCCAATGTGCTGAAAATGTTTCACTAAGGCTGCATTCACACCAAATCAGGCGTTGGGGTTGTGCGCGGTGGTGTGGTAGTGTCACTTGAATGGCCCATTTGTGTTTCCATTGTGTTCCCCACTCCAATTTGTCTTGTCTATTCACTGGTAGGTTCTGTGATTGGCCACCGCAGCGTGATGTCTGGTTGAGTTTCTCCAAAAGTTTATTTATTTATTCATTCATTTATTTTGTTACGACACCTCTGATGGATTCAGGGACAGTAACACGACAATATAATGTAACAGAGTCCGTGTAAAAGTGAAACATTTGGTTTTTATTCCAAACATGGAAATATCTCACAACAGGAGGGTGGAGGATGGGACCTGGAGGTTGTGCCAAACAAATGAAATCAATATAACAAAACAGGGCCTAACTCACCACTAGCTCTACAAGCAAAACAAATCAAACCAAATACCTAGCCTGCTTCTCTACAAAAAGATTAACCCTTGTGTTGTCCTTCGGGTCCCAGTGACCCGAAGGACAACACAAGGATTATGTACTTCCCTTTACTTTGTTGAGAATTGCTCCCTAAACAATGGTTAATACAGCACCTTAGTTCTTGTTTGTACAGCATTTTGGTCAGCTTAAACTGTGTTTAAATGTGTTCTAGAAATAAACTTTACTTACTTACTTTACAAGAAACAGGGTTTAGAGAGCAATTCTCAACAAAGTAAAGGGAAGTACATAATCCTTGTGTGGTCCTTCGGGTCACTGGGACCCGAAGGACCACACAAGGGTTAAGAGAACGTTACACAGGTGGCAACAACCACTAAGCCTGGTGTATCTATACAATCATCAACTACGTGCAAAAATGTACAGGGTACCCCAACTTACCTAAGGTCCTCATCCTCCACCTCACAAAACTCTACAATATATATATATATATATATATATAAAAAGTACTGGTCGAGCACCTGGGTAGCTCACCTGGTAGAGTGTGCACCCCACGTACAGAGGCTCAGTCCTTGCCGAAGCAGCCGCAGGTTCGATTCCGACCTGCAGCCCTTTGCTGCATGTCATTTCCTCTCTCTCCCCCCTTTCACGTCTAATCTGTCCTCTCAAGTAAAGGCCTAAAATGCCTAAAAAGAAGTACTGGTTTCAGCTTCTTCATTGTGATTATTTTATGTTTTTCTTAGTCTTCTATGATTGTGAACTGAGTATCTTTTGGTTTTGGACTGTTGGTCGGACACTTGAGGCCACCGCCATGGTCTCTGGTTAAAGATATTCTACAGAACAAAGGATTAATATATTTTATCTGTATGTAAAATAAAACTTTGCACCACATGTTTTGGCAAGGGGTAATGCCAATCATGAAATGTGTTACTCAAATGAGCTTACTATATTTTATGGCTACATTCAACTTTTAGTTCAAAGTTAGACCATCTGCACGTATATGCAGGATGACGAGGCTCTTTCAGGTTCATGGGAGAATATGTTTTGAAAAGATACAATGTCATTCCAGTCTGTTATTCTGTGGCTATGATCATAGTAGCAAAAACTCAACGTGTCCTCAAACTGCCTGTTTTAACTGATTACCTGATAAAACCATTGTTGCTACAGCATGTTAACACCTTTTTAGGAAACCCACAGATACACTGTCATGGTGATGGAACAGATGAAGAAACGAGAAAGAGGTGTTTTTGGCCCAACCCAAATTGTGATATTCAAAAAAGGAAGTTGCTTCACATTATCGTTTGTTTTATAAACGTGGTGTTATTTCACAACAGAACTATAATCTATAATCTGCATTTTACTGAATTGAAGAGAAGGCTAAGAAAGAAAGGTGTTCAGAATGTGAGAATCTAAATAAATATATTATGTCATAGTAGGCAAGACTTTGGCAGCAAACCTTTACAACATTTAGATGAATAAGAAACTGTTCACCATTTTGTACACATTCAAAGATTACGGTATATGCATTTGGAGATTGTAAAAAAAATGTAAATAAAGATTTAACACGCTCTACTCACATTGAAACTTCTAAATTGATCCTAAATGTCGATAATAATATTAAAAAGGTAATTTGTACAGCACTCCAAGTAATGCTTTTTTTATGTCTTGAAGATTTGACACAGGGCCACACGCACAGGGATTAAAGTGCAGTGAAACTGTGAAAAAGTGAACTTTTTTTTTCAGGCCAAGTCATAAGCTGTTCACATCTACATACTAACCACTGCTGTTATTTTCTACTGCAGTAATCATATTGTTGAAAGGCTTCACCTCACACTATAATTACTTCAGGTCAAAAGTGTTTAAAACCCTTGTGTTGACTTTGGGTCAAATTGACCCATTTTCAATTTTTCTTTTAGATCAGAAAATATCGGACGTAGAAATAAGCGCTGAAAATGTGCAGAAATTTAAAACATTGGAAAAAGCAAAAGCAAACTGAAAAAAAGGCGTCAGAAACGTCGAAAAATAAGTGTTTCTTTCAAGGTTGACGGGAAGACAACTGCTACGCCCCAGTCAAGGGGTACCTAGGACGCAACATGAAAAGGCCCCATCTTCCCCATCTCCCACATGGCCACAAACGATTTGTTTAGATAACCACAAACTTATTTATTTTACAAGAAAACGTATAGACTAACATAAATGAAGGTAACTTTTACAAGACTTCAGGGTGGCCTGCTACCAAAATAACAAAAAAACAAAATACTCTAACTGGGAAATAAGAAAATAACCTAACAAACAAAACAAAATAGCAAAAAAACAAAAACAAAAGACTTACCTCCCTAACCAATCAAACAAGAGAAAACTAGGGATGGCTGAAGTGAAACTGACGTTCCGAAGCTTTGTTGAGATCCCGAAGCGCAGATGTTTCGAAACACTGATCCGAAGCGTGATTCAAAACACCCATGTCACGTGACTACGGCTAAATGAAACATCGGAGTGTTTCACGAGTGTTTCAACAGGTGGCATGAATCAGTGTGTGATTGAAAGGGTCGGGAACACACAATCGCACATCAGTATGAAAGTGAAGTCAACGCATTGTGACCTCGTGGGTTTTTGTGAGAGGAGTTAGATTTTGAGATAGCGGATATTTGGTAGTGACATTCATAGTGCGATTTGTTTAGTTATATTTAGGCTTACATTTACATTTACACATTGACTGATAGGTTAGAGACAGACAGAGTATACATAGTGACACATTAACATATTGATAGGTAGATACACATATAGATACACAGATAGATAGATCGATAGATACATACACACATACACAGATAGATAGATACATACACACACAGATATATATATATATATATAGATATAGAGATATATAGATATAGAGATATATATAGATAGAGATATATAGATAGAGATATATAGATAGATATAGATAGAGATATATAGATAGAGATATATAGATAGATAGAGATATACAGATAGATATGGAGGCTCCTCCACAGAAGAGATGCCGTACTTCTGTGGTGTGGGAGCATTTCCATTTGGAAACCCCAAATAAAGTGAGATGTATGTACTGTGATCGGCAGGTAGCCTTTTGCAACAATACATCATCCATGATGTGCCATTTGAGGAGCACTCATCCTGCCATTTTGCAGGGTGCAGAGGATGGTAGCATTCCCCCTGTACCTAGGCCTGCTACTGACACTGCTGGGCCATCTAAGCAAGGTATGCATTGTTTGAAATATAATTATGATTGAAATATAATAAACTGTTTGGACACTGTTTAGAAAGTCCATAGGCCTGTGTCAACCTAAGCCCTACAATGTCCCAATCACAACTGCCATTCATGTTAAAAAAAAAACAGTTTCACTGTGAATATAATATATGTTGTCAATATAATATATTTTGTGAATATACATTTTATAGGTCTACATTTGAGTACCCAATCTACAACCAGTGAAGGCATCATTTTGGTTTTCCTAATTGTTGTAGTTCTACATTCCGTTTTATCTTTCTCTGCACACTGAGCATAACGTTCATAACATGTTGTTTAGGAAGGTTTCCAAATAATAAACCAGTATACTTTTAATAGCTGTGCACTATGTGAAGCTGTATTTTATTTCAATGTATTTGTCTGAAAGTATGTTTTATCTTCTCTTTTAAAAGGCAGACAGAGGGAACTGGATGAGGCTCTACTAAACATGGTGGTGAAGGATCTGCAGCCCTTCACCATCGTGGAGGATGAGGGTTTCAGGGCCTTTGTGAAAAAGCTTGATCCAAGCTATGTCCTCCTATCCCGGAAGGTGCTTAAAACAACGGTCAGCGAAAGGTACAACAAAACCAAGGAGAAGACAATGGAGGACCTACAAAATGCCGAATTTGTTAGCCTTACAGCTGACATGTGGTCCTCCATTAATATGGACGGATATCTTGGTGTAACTTGCCATTACATAACACCAGAGGCAAAAATGGCCACTGTTGTACTGGGTGTAAGGAGGTTTTACCAAACCCACACAGCCCAGCATCTCATGGAGGCTAAAGCCTTGCTAATGGCTGAGTGGGGAATAACCTCCAAAGTTCAGTGCATGGTGACTGACAATGCATCCAACATGATCCTCAGCGCCCAGCTACTCCACCTTCGCCATGTCCCATGTTTTGCTCATAATTTAAATTTGATTGTGAAAAAGGCCCTAGATCAAACCCCAGTCATCAATGAAATACGCCAGAAAGCCAGAAAGATAGTGGGGTTGTTCAGATCCAGCTGCAAAGCCAAGGACAAGCTTGTGGAGATGCAGGGCTTGATGGCCAGACCAACTCTGAAACTGATCCAGGAGGTTGAGACGAGATGGAACAGCACATTCGACATGCTACAACGCTTGTATGAGCAACGTGAGCCAGTGGGTGCTGCACTTTCCAGTTAAAACAGTGATACTGCTCCCCTGACAAGTCTTGAGTATGACATTATTCAACAATCATTGTCACTACTGCAACCATTCAAACTAGCAACAACAGAGATGTCAGATTAACAGAGAGTGTCTGCTTCAAAGCTTATACCACTGTACAGGATGTTGCAGTGGAAGTAGGCTAAGTCCTGCCACAGCAGAGAAATTAATATTTCTGAATAAAAATCTATAAAAGAGTGAGACATTGTGGCTTGATTTCTTTTATTAATATTCTTTTGTCATGACCAAAATAACATTATGCACAGTGAGGAGCCTACAGGTTGCAAGCTTCACATATTAGAAAAATACAATAATAAAAAAATGGCTCATTGTCAAGGTTGTTTCAGATCAACACCTGCAGGTGACCACTAGGTGTCATTGTTGAGACGGGTGTCAGATTGTTTCGAAGCCTCGACACAATATGCAATTTGCTTCAACTGTTTCATTGTTTCACGAAGCCTCGATCTGCCCACCACTAGAGAAAACAGGATTAACACAGCTGGTAGTCCACCTTTACTAAACAAACAGAAACAATATCTAATCTAAACCAAAGTTACACAAAGCAAAAGTGTAGCCAGTTGGGAGACTAGGAGGACAAGGAATGCCTGCTGCCCACAGACCACTGCCATCTTGGCTCCTTATAACAGGTGGTTTCCCCAGCTGCAGCCAATCACAGGTCAGGCCTGTAACCTCTCCACCAATCCTCTTACGGCTATGGCACACACCTATTTGCATGTGAAATTAAACACACAACACAAGGGTTAAATGGAGATTTTTTTTATTATTATTGTTAAAATGCAATTCAACACCAAGTCAAATCTATAAAATCAAGTTTGCAAGACATCACTGTTTTTATTCAAGGGCTACTAATAATGAAAGATATAACTTTTCAGTGAAAGTTTTTTTTAAATTTAAATTCAAACTAAAAAATGTTTTTACAATAACAATAAATAAAGACTGTTTTATCTATTTCAGACACGTCTGTGCCTTCCGTTAGCAACAATGCATCCATGATGGCTAGTGGCCTTGCCAAATAGTGGTTACCATTAGACGCACACAAATCATGACGCTAATATGCGAGGAAACTGGTTCCAGGTTTTGTGCTATAAATTAATATTTTATAGCAAAGTTATAAGTGGACTATTATTTTAATCTCATGATTATTTTATGTCAACATACAGCCATAACCTACTGTCATTAACAGTCAATCCAAAATAGGCTATAAGGCTGTCTGCGTCATAGCACAAACACGATTGACCCTCTCACACAACAGACAAAAAAAACAATCGACTTCCAGTGAACTTGGGACTTGTGGTGCCCCTGTGGGTCTGGGGTTCAAGGGCAGTTTGTTACCCAGTTATCCAGCCTTGGTTATATGGTATCCCAGCATGCATTGTGTGCAAAGCTGAGACAACCAGTTGGCTTTTTGTAACAATTTCTTTATAAACTCCCTCTTTTTTCTGTTCTAAATTTGGACAATTTGGCTGCAGGTTTTCCTTTGCCCACTTGATGGCGACAAAGTTTTTTCACAGACTGGTGGTGTATACGATGTGGGTGGTGTTTGTTTGCTGCTAACCTAAAAGACTGTTTCACTGTCACAAAGTCTGAGGAAAACACTGTGCACAGTTGATCGTTTACGCATGACAGTTAGTAAAAAATATCACGTCTGGCCTTGAGAAACTAGTCTTGAAACAATGCACACACGCTCACACAGTGCTAAATGGATTCAAAATTAGATTCTTTTATGTGCAAGACTCACAGTCAATAGTTAATTGTGTCACAGCTTTTCCTTATTTCTTGTACCAAGACAGTTGTGGATAAAGCTGTGACTAATTTTATAAAAAGCAGTAGCCAATCACAAGGCTTTGCTACCAATGCTGAGTAAAAACTATTCAAATTATGAACGCCACAAAACAAAAAACAACAAAATAACTCCGAGATCTTTTCTGAAGTTGCAGCATCAATACTGAGGGGGCAGCTGTTGTGGTTGAAGTGTTTGCATTTGATGTCGATCATTTGTCACTTCCAGTCAAGTTATTACAGTAAGAAACCCAAAAGCAGCAGGTGTGAAAATAACAGCTACTTCAGCTCAAACCCACCATGTTATTTGTAATGAGATCTTTGAAATTATCTGTTGCTTTAGTAGAGAATAAACTAGTGTGTCACCAACAAAGAATTCAGGTCCAAAATTGAAATTAAAAAAAGTTATTGCTGTAGCATTGATTCCTATGGTGTATCTTAAGAAGGGTTTCTAATATGAGAAAAGTCTAATTTTAGAGTGTGTAATCAAGTTGAGGTAAGCCTTTTCTCTAAACTGTGTAATGTGGTTAAGAATTTAAATTCTACAAACAAATTCTTAATAATTTACAACAAAAGTAAACAATTTCTATCTAAAAGTTAAGCATAAAGATGTATTCCTGACACCGTAAATAGTAGTTTGACAAAACAATTCCAACTCGAGTACCACTTATTAGCTTTTTCTGTAGTTTTCAATCACATTGTCAGCATTTCCATCTGCTGATAAAGACCATGTGAAATGGTTGGAAGCTCTGACAAAAGCTAGTAAGTGGGTCTTGAGTTAGGAAACCAGTATCTTGTCCTTTTCTTTTTTTATTTTTTTTTTTTAAAAAAAAAATTTTTTGGTTTTTAAAAGGGAGACTTACCTTTTTTTTTTTTTTTTTTTTTTTTTTTTTTTTTTTTTGTATGGAAAGATATAAATATAGTTTTACATTCTGTGAAATAGACATGTGATCAACCAGCAGCACTGTAAAAATGTGAAACATGCTGATGTGTACAGCATTTTCCTCTGGAATCTACTGGCCAGACTGACCACATCCAGTAGCTACTTTCATAGTCCAGCCTTCCACAGACAGCATGTCTGGTTGCTAATGAGAAAATTACCACCGTTTCACCACATCCTGGAAACAGAGGTATGAAGAGCATGACACAGCATCTGCCTTTTGTACTGAAAGTATTAGTAAGACACTAAATGCTGGCATCAACGTTAACCCCTGTGAAACGGTATGATTGATGTTGCACATGACCCTGTCATCCTTCCGAAATTTTGTCTTATGTGGGATTATTACTTCCCCTTTTCTGCCTAAAGCAGATATCGAAGAGGGGCAGAAAGTAACTGAGGGGTTTCACATGAAATACTGTCCTTCCTTGCATGTGGAAAACCATTTAGTCACACATTTTCCATTGTACAATGACATTTCTTTAAAACCTTCCATCTAAAACTATCTATATCCTAATCTATATTCATCATTCAGGTTGTCTGACCATTAAGCTTTAAAATAGTTTCATGCAATTGGATGATAGCATGGTCTAACAGGTCTAATTAAAGCAGACTCATTTACAGATTTAAAAGATATGGCTTATTTTATTTAACCTAAATAAAATCTTTTTTCACCTTTGGCACCAGATGTGATCAACAGATAAAGAAAAGTAACTTTAGATTCAGAAACTGGGGATCAGAAACTTCAGTGAGAATTTGAGAATTTACTTGTGCGGCACGTGATTGCTGGGTTCAGTAATAAACTACAGTAATAAACTACATTATCAGATAATCTAGAGAGAAATAACCATTTACATATTAAACAAATTAGATTAAAAGATGATATAGATACAGATGAAAATATTGTGACACTATGCTGCATCTGACACAATTTCAGGGTAGTTATTAGGGCTGCACGATATGAGAAAAATGTGCAATATGCCCCAATGTTGTTGAACATCGCGATATTACTTTTGATAAATAAACAGGTTTTAAAATGTACTCAGTTCTGCCTTTCTGTTGCTTTCAGTATTCTGCTAAATGCTGCTTTGTCAAATAAATCTGTTCAGCAGATAAAATACCTGTTATACTGTACTATGATCGATACAGAAAGTTACGGTATTATAAATCTCAATCTTTAATCAGCGTTTTGGGGATCCTAAACATGCCGTTCTGTACTATACATGTCCTGTTGCACTCATTTAGATCTCATTTGGGCAGATTTCTGTCATTCAAACAACTCTGAGTTGTAGTTTAAAACCTTTACAGCCAATTTAATAAAATTAAGGGTTTTATTCGGGCTCGAGTCCATAAATACAGTTAATGGATACAGGCACGGAGAACTGAAGTCTCGGTTAGCAACGATTAGCTTCGATTAGGGGTAGCTCTCCAGTCAGCTCCGGTTAGCTCCGTTATAAAGATATAGAGTGGATGAGACTGCCGCGGAGAGGGGTAACAACCAGAGTGATAAATGACGTTCGGGGAGCTTTCACAGAGGTGTGGCCGCGGTGTTTCTACGGTTTTATTAATACAGTTAATACTATCTGCAAGACCACCAGCAGCATGCTACTACGGACGATAGCCTCTGAGCCTGAAGTGCAACATTGATGCTGTCATGCACGACATCACGAGCGGGAGTGACTGGAGGCAGCTGGTGTGTCTGGGACTGTAAAAAATACATCGTTGTTTGGAGAAAAAAAAAATGTATTCTCTTCTCCATGTAGGGTGCAATAGAGTCCCTTGGCTTAACCATCCTAAAGCGTGTTTTACAGTAACCAGCCCAGCTGGAGCGAGCATGTGTGACATCATGAAATAGCCGTAACTATTTATACCCGCGCTGGTGGTTGCGACACTAGTTGCAGTCTTCTCCTGAACAGAGGTGGCGCTAATGAGCAAAGTCTACCGACATTGCTCTTTCTACGGACTAGAAGAAGAAGAAAAAGGTAAACAACGGCAGAACTGGCAGCATCATTGACGTCAATGCTTCGATTTGATTCGATGACCTACTTGGTCGGATCAAGCCTTTCATTCGCCATAAAAGAACTCATCTTCACCCAGTAAGTTTACAAGAGAGACTTGCAGTCACTCTGAGAGTCCTGGCATCCGGTTGTTGGCGAACTCGTTCAGGTCTCCTGTTTCCGCTTTGTCGCGCGCCACTGAAAAAGAAAAAAGAGCCGGCGCGACCTCTGCTCGCGCGCCATAAATCGGGCGTGCGGGCAGGATATTGCGTCATTTTGACGTCACGATGGCGCGCGCTACCTTGGACGCGGCTAGTATAATTCACCTTTAACTCCGAAAGGCCTCGTCCTTCAGTGGGATGACTTCCTTCACCGCTGGTGTCCACCAACATGTCTTTGCCGCCACAACAAGAAACAAAGACTACAATGCTGGATTTGATGAATGGTGGCTCGATAAGATGTTATGTTTCCCCATAACGCAAGAAAGACGCTCTTAATGTGTGAACTAAAATGTCACAACAGGGGCCTCTGCCAAACATTCTTAGTTAAACCTCGCTGCACTTCTGGGTTTGTCCATCAGCCTCCTCCACCATCTGGTCCAGTCGCAATATTGTTTGGGATAATTGCATCTTGGACATCCATGACATCCCACTTGGTATCTTAAAATGAAAGGCAGTATACTTTTTATTTCCTGACAGAAATTCATCACTTGTGAATGTATTAGCAAGCAGGTGGGGACAGCACTGAACTCATCACTTAGTAATTCACACAAGCGGCCTTCTTGCATCAACTCTGCACTCGTGGTAAACCACAAGCTATGGAGAGATGCTGTGTGTGACGGTGTGAATATATAATATAAACAGTAAATAGGATGTCTGTGGTATAAACTGTATATACAACCTGCTCGTAAATATTGCCTTCTATTTCATCCATGCAAACTAATGAGTTTAGTAAACAATGTTTTATGCCAACTCAATGCTGCCATTATGCCAGGAAATAAAAATATGCATGTAAAATTGGTCAAGTAGATGCTTAAAATTGTGACAGTTGCAATCAGTTTGGCAGACAGCAATGGCCTTTGACTCTGACTTGATTAAGGAAGAAAAGGGGAAGTGGTTTACGATTTCATGCAGAGGATGTTATATGTTGAAAAGAGGAAAGACAAGCTTGAGAAGTCTACAGATAGAGATATATATACACAGCAGAATAAACACTTCTCCAATCTCACTTTTCTAGCTTCTTGATCTCTTCAAACTAGTTTAACTCCGAAAGAAAAAAACAGGCAGGTGTATATCTTCTTAGTTGACAGTGCAGTGAATTGTGGATGTCAAAGTCAATCAAAAATAATCAGTAAATATCCTTGTGCCAATTTCAGCCTATGAGCTAATTCTAACTCATTTATTGACGTCTGCATTCCTTTGTGTGCACATACCTGAGTTTTTGAAACTGTGTCGAACAAAGACTTCAATGCTGCTTGTGTCAAATATGTCATGATTTGAATTTAAGATAAGGTTAAAATAACCACAGTTGTACCTAATATTGACAAGAGCACAGACCATTTAAAAAGGACACTATTTAAGAAATGCTAATTCCTGTGTTATCCGATTTTTGCTTACACAATACTACGTTTTGTTGAGATTTGTTTTAGACACTGGTTGAGAAATGAAGCTACACATTCCTTTCAAAAGAGTCTTTTTTTAAGTGGGAAACTCTCTTTAAGTAAGAAAATAATCCTTTCTGCATGTAAAGCCAAGTGAAAAACACCCCATGTGTTGCAACCGGCAATGAGAAGGAAAGTAGGAAGGAAGTTTGGTTTATTTTAATCGTCTTACCATCAACACCAAGCTAATGGTTTCCTGCTGGGGAATTTATTCTTAAGACAATTGGGTAACACTTTACTTCAAGGTATCTACATGAGAGTGGCATGACACTGTCATGAACACATGATACTGTCATGACACATGAACCCTAACCGTAACTTGTCATGACAAAAACCAAATGACACTTACTAAAAGAAGCGTTAGGACTTCTTTATGTTTAGCACACGTTCATGACACTGTCATGTCCCTCTTATGTAGATACCTTCAAGTAAAGTGTAACCGACAATTGTCTCAACTCATTTCCTCAGCCCGTTTCTCTGTCTGCTTTGCTGCAAATTTAACTGTTTAGTCCAAAATACTGTGCATACATAATGGGAAATAATGCAACTTACATGTATGTTTGCTAATAAAAAAATATAAAAAACATACACAGTAGTAACCTGTAACTTGTAGGCAGTCACAAGGTTTCATGCTCTGAGTCACGTTTTTTAAATGTGTGATTTACTCTGAATCTTTGAAAAAAAATAAAAGAAATGTATTTATCTTTTTCATGCTAACATGATGTGTGCAAGCTTGTCTAGACATTACCACCATGCTATCAGCTTCTGTAGTGCAACACCACCCACCTTGCCGCCCCCTCACCCCCCCCCAAAACACTTATTTCTCAGAAAGGCCCTGTCACCAGAATCACATGGTGTCTTAACACCTTCTACAGAGATGCTGACTGTTCATTTTAAAAACGCTGGGAAGAAAAGAAGAAAAGGAGGTGCAGTTGACTGCAAATTAATCACCAACTGTTGGACATCACACCCGTTTTAGCGACATAGTGCGGTTCCTTTTGCAAACATGTTGGATCAAATTGGGTTAAAACAGCAGAATGGCCTCTAGCTGTAAGGGAGGTTTAGGACTCACAAGTTATATTTTCTAGTAAAAACATTGAGCCCAAAGACACTTTTACTTTTACTTTTAGATCTTACGAGAACACAAACTGAAAGTCAGCAGAGAGTGGAAGGTTCTGCTTTACATTCTGATGCCATAGCCACCTCTTTTGTTTCAACCTTCTTATATTTAGAGAATGTGTGACATGCACCTACAACACCAAAACAAATTCCTTGTATGTGTAAAACACATACTTGGCAATAAAGCTTTTTCTGATTCGGATTCTCATTTTGGTTGAATGAGTGACATGTCTAATTCAAGCTCCCATAAGAGCTTTCTCACCGTCACAGCTTTGGGTGCACACGTTTCAATATACGTTGGTGTTGTACGCTAGTGTTTAGAGAGGTGTGGGAGCAGACGGAGGTCAGCGAAAGGGTTTGATTTGCTGCTCCGATTCATAGTTTTACAGATGTAGTTTTAAAAGCTGCAAGTTCAAACAAAGTAAAACTGACATTTGTATTTTTCTTGTTCTGTTTTCGAATTGCATTTATGTTTATTTAATATATAAATTTGATTATATTAATTTGAGAAATGTTACAGCCTCCTTAGTCGTTCACACAGATCTTGATGTTTAGTTTGTACAGGTGTAGGTTAATGAGTGTGAATAGGAGTTTTCAAAGCCTGGTGTGAAAAACAAGCAGCAGGCCTAAGACCTCATGTAGATTAATATACTCCCTTGTGAAGAATCATGCTCTCTAAACTGTCCTGTAAAAATCTGAAGAATCCTCTTTTGTATGATGTTTGTGTCTAACAGAGATTTTGGACATTACTAAAGAACGGTGAATAATAATACATGAATTCTGGACAGTATATTACATATGGGTGGGAGACCAGAAGTGCATGTTGAGACATGTTTGGATGTCAGTGGCTGGAGCCCATCGTGACTGCAAGTCCTGCCCAGAATGATTGCAAAATTCTTTATGACATAAATGCCACAGAAGTGACTTCCTAAAAATGAGAAGTTTGACCTTCAAAAAATTAAAAAGATTTTTTTTTTTAATTAATAATTTATTTTTTACAGATAAGAGGACAAAAAAAGGAAGCCGTTTTTTGGTATTTTAAATTGTTCCTTGTCTTGAAATGAGGCAGATTTCCTCTGAACAGTGACCAGTTTGTTGATTGATTCATATTTTTGTCTTAGTTAATGCTTTAAAGGGGTGATAGAATGCAAAACCGATTTTACCCTGTCATAGTTGAATAACGACAGTTCGGTGGGAAGCTCAAAATCCCACTGACACCCCTTTACTATGAAAATCTCATATTTTGAAACTGCCGCTGAAAACGGGCGAATCCCAACAAAGCTGAGTTGCTTGCGCAAGCATCTCAAAATCCGGAACCTTAAGAGAACAGTGACGCCCCAACATTTACATAGGCTACACAACTGACCTGAGATCAGGTAATCTTCTGAATCTAGCTAGGTCCCGCAGATCTCTGCTATTCCATTACACAATTCACTTCTGAAACTTTTTTACGAGAAATCAACCATATAAAGCTCGAATATGGGCCGCTTACGAAAATGGATGGCTAATTGCAATTTTTCTCCGAATGTGTGTCGGTAGTTTGTGCCGGTGTTGGTGCTGCCTGGGTTGCTACATCGCCGAGCTTGTTACGCCCGCAATCTTTTACCGCAGCCCGCAGGTTCCAGTTAATCTTATAATGGGTATGTGTGTTGAGTTATTTAAACAAACAATCGGGGAAATAAAGCCTCTTGTCCGCGAGTCTCATTGATAGATCCGCGGTGAGATGGAGTCCATCAATGAGAGCTAGCTAGCCTCCTCCTAACTCTGACATTCACAAAAATACATTCAATTGAAGTGTTAGCTAAGCTTTGTAAGACCTTGAGGAACCTGTAATATTCATGCCGTGACGAAATTCAAACTGTAAATATACTTTAGTTATGCAAAAGTGAGCAAGCTGCGGTATTTCCCCATTGTAATGAATGGGACATATAGCAAGCAGCTGCTCGTCCTAAAAAGACGCCCCGTTCATAAAAATGCCTTAAAATCAAATTGGACACAACGGTTAGCTTTATAAGACATTGGGGAATGATGTTGTATAAGTGGCGTGACGAAATTCAAACTGTAAATATAATTTAGTTATGACGACAATGTAGCTAGCTAGCTGCGGTATTTCCCCATTGTAATGAATGGGACATATAGCAAGCAGCTGCTCGTCCTACAAAGACGCCTCGCGTTCATAAAAATGCCTTAAAATCAAATCGGACACAACGGTTAGCTTTATAAGACATTTGGGAATGTGTTGTATAAGTGGCGTGACGAAATTCAAACAGTAAATATAATTTAGTTATGGCGAAAGTGTAGCTAGCTAGCTGCGGTATTTCCCCATTGTAATGAATGGGACATATAGCTAGCAGCTGCTTGTCCTACAAAGACGCCTCGCGTTCATAAAAATGCCTTAAAATCAAATCGGACACAACGGTTAGCTTTATAAGACATTTGGGAATGTGTTGTATAAGTGGCGTGACAAAATTCAAACAGTAAATATAATTTAGTTATGGCAAAAGTGTAGCTAGCTAGCTGCGGTATTTCCCCATTGTAATGAATGGGACATATAGCTAGCAGCTGCTTGTCCTACAAAGACGCCTCGCGTTCATAAAAATGCCTTAAAATCAAATCGGACACAACGGTTAGCTTTATAAGACATTGGGACATTCAAAACCGTAAATGTATTATTTATAGATATATTTATGCCGGCAGCTGGCCGCGGAGCCCCCTTATGCAGTATCCACAAAGGGTGACTTTCGCTGGGTATGGAGCCCCACGGATGTGCTTTCTGCGTCAGACTGTGGGGAGCTCCTAAAGTCCGACACGTCTTACCAAATTTGCAATTAGCCATCAATTTTTGTAAAACGGCCCATATTGGAGCTTTATATAGTTGATTTCTCGCTTAAAAGTCTCAGAAGTGAATTTGGTAATGAAACATTGCAGTGTCTGGAATATGAGATTCTGCGCTTCTCTAATGTGGTGTGTATTGGGGATTCGCTCAACCAATCAGCGCGTCTCTAATGTCTGCGTATGGCAAGTCGCTCAACCAATCACCCCGCAGCTCATCTAAATATTCATGACCATACCATATTTGGAAGAAAAGCTCTTGTTACAAATAGGGCCAAAACACAGGGATGCATAAGGGCCAGTAAAATATCAACCAGGCCATTTTCAGCCCAACCAATGTTACATACCCCATTAGGAGACCATAAGGAACAGTGTGAAATACCCTATATAATCATTCTATCACCCCTTTAATAAATGTTCAGATAAAAGCAGTTGCAGCATGAGGATGATCAGGGCCTGTGAGGGATCCCTCACACCTCGCAGACAGACAATCAGGAAAAAACATGACTTAACTTTCGAAACATAACCATACGCCGCATGATGAAAGTGCATCCTGTCGGTCACTTCATGGAAACCCCCGTACGCGATCCGGTCATTCATTCAGATGAAGAGAGAGGAGAGAAAAAGAAAGAAGTGAAGAGATGACTCACCGGAGGGACTGATTCTGCTTTTTCGGGCCTTTAAGTATCGGCGTCTCCAGACGTTTGTCAGTTCATCAAGCTCTCTGGAGAAGAAAGACCAACAGAGATTAATTTATTCAGTATTTATCCATTTAATCTCATATTTATCGTTCATTTTTGAAGATGGAAAACTGTGGAAGCATGTTGAAGACGACTGGTGCGTCATCTTTTTGGGGGGGCAATTTCGGGATCGGCAGGTGAGATTAAGATTTAGAAACACAAAGTACAAGAGCTTTGCCTCCTGTGAGCCAGTTAATTCTTATGTTATTTTTTTTAAGTGAACTCTTATGTTTCCATCCATCGTTAGCAGAGAAGCTGGCATCCTGCTGTAAGAAAGTCACCAGCGAGGAGATAACCGAGCCAATCTTAGGATACATGGTGCAGCGAGCTAACGCTCCATGTGTCAAAGCTGTCATGTAAGTACAAAGAGCAACGCTGTATGTAATAACTTTGCTTTTCAACTTTATTTCTTTGCATTTGCCATAAACTGACATATCTATAGTTAGGGCTGGGCAATATGGAGAAAATCAGATATCACAATATTCTTGACCAAATACATCGATATCGATATTGCGACGATATCGTAGGGTTGACCATAGGTGCTTTCACAAAATACTTTTTACAATAACATTTTTTTTTTTATTTTCCAGCTATATATTGACTGTTTACATGCATGCTAAAAAATATTGTGATGTTAAAACAAATGCAAATTAGATTTCCTCAAAATGTTTCACAACAGATTTTCTGAGAAAGTTAGTATGTGCTTTTTATTATCAATTTAGACAACGTATTTGTATATCACGATATCTCGATATATAATTTCATCATGTTATGATTCCATTGAAATTATAAATAAATTATCATATTGACTTATTGCCCAGCCCTATCTACAATACAGAATATTAATACTATACCAAGAGAGAGAGTCTGGACAGTACTAATGTTGCATTTGTTGTCATCCCTGCAGCTTTCAAACAAAGTCAGGTCTTTTCTGCAGTTATGGGAGAGCTCCCTGGGTTGGACCCAAGATTGTTGCATTTGAGTAAGTTTTTTTTTTTATTACCTCTGATTCAATCCTTCAACCACAAACGTATTGTCTAATATATTTATGTCATCTATTTTCTTTCTCACAGGAAAGCAAAAGCTCAGGCCGCTGCTTCGTCTGTGGCCCCCTCAACTCCTGTCTCCCTCCTCTCCATCATCACATCCACTGCCTCCCCTTCTTCATCCCTCCACTCCTCCTTCCTCCTCCTCCTCTCTCCCTCTTTCCTCCTCCTCCCTCCCCTCCTCAACTCTTCCTGCTTCCTCCTCCTTTCGCCTTCTTTCCTCCTCCTCTCTTCCTGCTTCCTCCTCCTCTCTCCCTGCTTCCTCCTCCTCTCTCCCTCTTTCCTCCTCCTCTTTTCCCTCCTCCCCCACCACGCCCGAGATGCCTGCTGGTGAAACCTTTTCGACGGCGGATAGCAGCGTCTCCGCCTCCAGCCAATGAAGACTGAATCTGTCAAGACGTTCGCAATCACGGCCTCGAAACTGATGCAAACCAATGATGGAAATAGCACTTGAAAACAGGATTATGTGAAATTATTATGTTGAATATTTAGTTTCTTTCAATGCCGTTAGGAGTGAAATTATTTATTAGATTAATTTAATTGACCAGCGCTGATAAAAGTATTCATGTATTTATTACCAAGAGTATTTATCAATGTTTACAAGTTACTGTGTACAACGTCATGATTATAGGAACAGAAATATGTTTTGAGCTATTTATTTGTTAACTTGTGAAGTTGTGAAACCATGAAAACATGACATTGGTCAGAAATAAATGTTGCACACGTGATCCTGCTTTCGGCATTCATCTGTTTGACTGTTTATCTGCATCTTATCGGACCTCTTTCTGACATTTTCTCTGCAAAATGCAAGAAGCTATAAGAATATAGCAGAGTTTTTACCCAGCTAAAGATCAAACATGAAACGTGATGTGGCTGCTGCTGCTGCTGGCTAACAGCGGTCTTTGGAATCGGCTTTGAGTTCAGCTTTTCTTTGAGAAAAGAACAAAGAACGGCACCGAAGTCATTCTTAAAAAAGGAAGACGAGTTCGGAGTTTTGCCGACCCGATACGGCAAAAGTGTAATCTATCAACTAGCTCCGCTATCTTCTTCGTTGCTCTGCTTGGTTGTAGCGTGCAGAGGGAATTTGAAAGACAGCCGTTTATCCCGCCCCTCGGATTGAGCCCTGCCAATGGTGAGTTCCCAGACCCAACATCTGGATGTGGGTCTGCCTTGGCAGGCTAAAATAGGCTATCACCCGATGTGGGATAGGATATAATATCACACAAACTTTACAAGATCAACTTAAATAGACATAATAAAACAAATGGACAACTCATAGTTTGCAAAAAAAATCATAAAAAAATGAATACCTCGTAAAATGGCGATTAATACCTTTTAATGGCCTTCATTTTTACCAATTTGATTTACTACCTTTTAATACTTTTTAAAACCCCTGCCGACACCCTGTGTTTGTACAGGTGTAGGTTAATGAGTGTGAATAGGAGTTTTCAAAGCCTGGTGTGAAAAACAAGCAGCAGGCCTAAGACCTCATGTAGATTAATATACTCCCTTGTGAAGAATCATGCTCTCTAAACTGTCCTGCAAAAATCTGAAGAATCCTCTTTTGTATGATGTTTGTGTCTAACCGAGATTTTGGACATTATTAAAGAACAGTGGATAATAATACATGAATTCTTGACAGTATATTACATATGGGTGGGAGTTCAGAAGTGCATGTTGAGACATGTTTGGATGTCAGTGGCTGGAGCCCATTGTGACTGCACACTGAAGCAAGTCCTGCCCAGAATGATTGCCAAAGTCTTTGACATAAATGCCAAAGAAGTGACTTCCTAAAAATGAGAAGTTTGACCTTGAAAAAAATAAAAAATAAAAAACAAAAATCTTAAATCAGTAAAAATACAAAAAGTGTATTGTTTTAACATGTTAAATAACCGAATGGTGTGTCTGACAAGCGGAAGGAGATTTGATTCTGATTGATGGGTGGAAAGGCTGTTGCAAGATAAACAAAGGTTTAATAAAACAACACGATGAAAAACGATAGTCAAAGCATAATAAAACATAAAACATGAAAACACTGTCAGCAGCAGACTGCAAACATGCTTCCCCTTGTCGGGACACAGATTGCAGCCATGCAACATGACAAAACAATACACTGCAACCAGCGGACCACAGAACCTGTTCCCTTGTCGGGTCCCAGGCTTGTGGTCTCGAATCTTTCTCCTGCTCCCACATTTATTCCTGTCTCTCAGGATAAGGACACACCTCTGAATTTCAAGTCACAGACTAAAGTTGTTTATCATGGAAGTGTTGATTCTACAGTAATATGCATTTCCTTTGTTCTAATCACGTCTAGCTCAACAGGAGGTTGGAGACTCAAAGAGACGTTTCTCTTCATATGTTAATAGTTGGTTTTAACCTAATCTATCTGGAAGAAACCGGAAGAGAGGGGGAGAGAAATAACCAGCTGTTTTTACCTAAGTAGGCTAGTCATTCTAGATTCCATTCCTATTTTCATAACCTGACTGCAGCATACAATTTATTATTTAAAACATAATACCTAAGCATAGTTTTAACTTTTTACAACCTAACAAAAGGAAGCCGTTTTTTGGTATTTTAAATTGTTCCTTGTCTTGAAATGAGGCAGATTTCCTCTGAACAGTGACCAGTTTGTTGATTGATTCATATTTTTGTCTTAGTTAATGCTTTAATAAATGTTCAGATAAAAGCAGTTGCAGCATGAGGATGATCAGGGCCTGTGAGGGATCCCTCACACCCCTGCAGACAGACAATCAGGAAAAAACATGACTTAACTTTCGAAACAAAACCATACGCCGCATGATGAAAGTGCATCATGTCGGTCACTTCATGGAAACCCCCGTACGCGATCCGGTCATTCATTCAGATGAAGAGAGAGGAGAGAAAAAGAAAGAAGTGAAGAGATGACTCACCGGAGGGACTGCTTCTGCTTTTTCGGGCCTTTAAGTATCGGCGTATCCAGACGTTTGTCAGTTCATCAAGCTCTCTGGAGAAGAAAGACCAACAGGGATTAATTTATTCAGTATTTATCCATTTAATCTCATATTTATCATTCATTTTTTGAAGATGGAAAACTGTGGAAGCATGTTGAAGAGCGCGCTGGTCGTCATCGTCCTGGTGGCTATGTTTCAGTCGGGATCGGCAGGTGAGATTAAGATTTAGAAACACAAAGTACAAGAGCTTTGCCTCCTGTGAGCCAGTTAAAATTCTTATATTATTTTTTTTAAGTGAACTCTTATGTTTCCATCCATCGTTAGCAGAGAAGCTGGCACCCTGCTGTACCAAAGTCACCAGCCAGGAGATAACCGAGCCAATCTTAGGATACATGGTGCAGCGAGCTAACGCTCCATGTGTCAAAGCTGTCATGTAAGTACAAAGAGCAACGCTGTATGTAATAACTTTGCTTTTCAACTTTATTTCAACTTTATAATTTCATCATGTTATGATTCCATTGAAATTATAAATAAATTATCATATTGACTTATTGCCCAGCCCTATCTACAATACAGAATATTAATACTATACCAAGAGAGAGTCTGGACAGTACTAACGTTGCATTTGTTGTCATCCCTGCAGCTTTCAAACAAAGTCAGGTCTTTTCTGCAGTTATGGGAGAGCTCCCTGGGTTGGACGCAAGATTGTTGCATTTGAGTAAGTTTTTTTTTTTATTGCCTCCGATTTACTCACACGTCTCTACACTCATTCGTTCAATCCTTCAACCACAAACGTATTGTCTAATATATTTATGTCATCTATTTTCTTTGTCACAGGAAAGCAAAAGCTCAGGCCGCTGCTTCGTCTGTGGCCCCCTCAACTCCTGTCTCCCTCCTCTCCATCATCACATCCACTGCCTCCCCTTCTTCATCCTCCACTCCTCCTTCCTCCTCCTCTCTCCCTGCTTCCTCCTCCTCTCTCCCTCTTTCCTCCTCCTCCTCTTTTCCCTCCTCCCCCACCACGCCCGAGATGCCTGCTGGTGAAACCTTTTCGACGGCAGATAGCAGCGTCTCCGCCTCCAGCCAATGAAGACTGAATCTGTCAAGACGTTCGCAATCACGGCCTCGAAACTGATGCAAACCAATGATGGAAATAGCACTTGAAAACAGGATTATGTGAAATTATTATGTTAACTATATTTAGTTTCTTTCAATGCCGTTAGGAGTGAAATTATTTATTAGATTAATTTAATTGACCAGCGCTGATAAAAGTATTCATGTATTTATTACCAAGAGTATTTATCAATGTTTACAAGTTACTGTGTACAACGTCATGATTATAGGAACAGAAATATGTTTTGAGCTATTTATTTGTTAACTTGTGAAGTTGTGAAACCATGAAAACATGACATTGGTCAGAAATAAATGTTGCACACGTGATCCTGCTTTCGGCATTCATCTGTTTGACTGTTTATCTGCATCTTATCGGACCTCTTTCTGACATTTTCTCTGCAAAATGCAAGAAGCTATAAGAATATACCAGAGTTTTTACCCAGCTAAAGATCAAACATGAAACGTGATGTGGCTGCTGCTGCTGCTGGCTAACAGCGGTCTTTGGAATCGGCTTTGAGTTCAGCTTTTCTTTGAGAAAAGAACAAAGAACGGCACCGAAGTCATTCTTAAAAAAGGAAGACGAGTTCGGAGTTTTTCCAACCCGATACGGCAAAAGTGTAATCTATCAACTAGCTCCGCTATCTTCTTCGTTGCTCTGCTTGGTTGTAGCTTGCAGAGGGAATTTGAAAGACAGCCGTTTATCCCGCCCCTCGGATTGAGCCTTGCCAATGGTGAGTTCCCAGACCCAACATCTGGATGTGGGTCTGCCTTGGCAGGCTAAAATAGGCTATCACCCGATGTGGGATAGGCTATAATATCACACAAACTTTACAAGATCAACTTAAATAGACATAATAAAACAAATGGACAACTCATAGTTTGCAAAAAAAATCATTAAAAAAATGAATACCTCGTAAAATGGCAATTAATACCTTTTAATGGCCTTAATTTTTACTAATTTGATTTTCTACCTTTTAATACTTTTTAAAATCCCGCGGACACCCTGGGCCCTATTTTAAAGTGCCCATATTATGAAAAAATCACTTTTTCTGGGATTTGGGGTGTTCTTTTGTGTCTCTGGTGCTTCCACACACATACAAACTTTGAAAAAAATCCATCCATGCTGTTTTGAGTGAGATACGGTTTCTGAATGTGTCCTGCCTTCAGTCTCCTAGTGAGCTGTTCAAAATCGGCCTCGGACTGTGACGTCAACGTCCGAAATGAGCTGGCTAACCACAACCGTTAGCTGCGTAGCGTTAGCCGGCTAACGCTAGCATGCTACGTC
The DNA here is from genome assembly GCF_010015445.1 of Perca fluviatilis. Classification (NCBI taxonomy): domain Eukaryota; kingdom Metazoa; phylum Chordata; class Actinopteri; order Perciformes; family Percidae; genus Perca; species Perca fluviatilis. The sequence continues at coordinate 25,013,878 of NC_053133.1, forward strand.
GTTCTCAATAGCAAAGCACTGCTACAACACACACAAGTTCACCATAATCTACAAAAGAACTACTTCCATGTGCTCCCTGGTTTAGAAGAAGTCTCCCAGCTAATCCTGCCTTGTAACTGACCAAAGTTGAAGAAACAGCCTGTCTTTTACTGTCTCTAGAGTTAGCTAGCTGACATGATCTACATCTGAGCTACTGCGCATGTGCGAGTGCAATCAAAGATAGTACAGAAGAAGAAGATGAAAAGAGGTCTCACTCTGTAGCTAAAACAGAAACCAGGTGAAAAGAGGATCTGCAGCAGTGAGAGAGAGCTGTGCAGTACAACAACAATATGGTGTTTTTTGAAAATTAAACCATGTAAACCTATTCTGGTACAACCTTAAAATACAGTTATGAACCTGAAAATTTGCATAATATGGGCGCTTTAACAATCTGAAACGCAAGTACGAAACGCCAAACGCAAGTAGCTTTGTGGGTGGATCTCGGGCGCTGTTGCTATTATAACGGTGGGATAAATGACTCTTGCGCCCGACTCAAATCTTAAATGGGTTGGTCTGAAGTAGCTAGGTGTGGTTTTGGCGTAACGTGAAAATAACCAATCGGAGTGTCATCTCTTATTCCCTTTAAGAGCAGGCGCGCTTGTTCCATGGCGGACTGCTATTTTGACGGCGGATTTGCCTGGCGCACGCCAGCGGGAGCTGTCCGGGATGCGGCAAAGTAATAAATGCCCGTCTTGGCCGGGTGGCGATGTTGCTGCGGCCCCTCGGGCACATCTCCTCAAGTCTGGAGAGGATTGCTGCAGCCATGGAGCGTGGGCCTCCAAACGCACCACCTGCTCCTGTTGTGCCCCTTCCTCCTCCCCCCACTCTATCTCCGTCCACCCGCTCCACCAGGAGCGCATCGCGCATTGCCACTCCTGGACCAGATTCGACCGGAGTGTCCAATCCCACCGTAGTTCAACATCACGTCTCCTTAAGTCTTCTAATATTTCCTCATTTATGTCATCAACACATCCATGATTCATGGAAATGTTGTGTAAAACACAACAAGCCACAAAGAATGCTGTGACTTTTTGAGGACTGTACTGTAAAGTGCCTCCTGACCTATCCAAACACCTGAAGCGCATTTTCAGTAATATTTTTCTTTGTAATTATGTATGGTTTGAGAGAAGTGTATGCGCGTTGTGCACACGCTACATTATGGCCAAGCTTTCGTCCCTAAAATAGCATCTGAATAACACGCTACTGACTTTAGACTAGCGCCACTGACTTTAGACTAGCGCCACTGACTTTAGACCAGGTTTTTCCTGGTCAGTGGTGGAATTGTTTTCTGAAACTGCAAAATAGCACCAGGTAACGTTTGCGCCTGAACACGCCTCCTCTTTTCACTGAACCGCCCCGCAAATACATTCCCTAATTTACCGACGAGCGTCTGTGGAGGGAAAAGTCCGCTGTGCGTCGGGTGCAAAATAGGAATGATACATGCGTCGGTGTACAAAGGCAATTGCGCTGAGTGCAAGATAGGGCCCCCTGTGTTTGTACAGGTGTAGGTTAATGAGTGTGAATAGGAGTTTTCAAAGCCTGGTGTGAAAAACAAGCAGCAGGCCTAAGACCTCATGTAGATTAATATACTCCCTTGTGAAGAATCATGCTCTCTAAACTGTCCTGTAAAAATCTGAAGAATCCTCTTTTGTATGATGTTTGTGTCTAACAGAGATTTTGGACATTATTAAAGAACAGTGGATAATAATACATGAATTCTGGACAGTATATTACATATGGGTGGGAGTTCAGAAGTGCATGCTGAGACATGTTTGGGTGTCAGTGGGCTGGAGCCCATTGTGACTGCACACTGAAGCAAGTCCTGCCCAGAATGATTGCCAAAGTCTTTGACATAAATGCCAAAGAAGTGACTTCCTAAAATGAGAAGTTTGACCTTGAAAGAAAAAAAAAAATCTTAAATTAATCATTTATTTTTTACAGATATGAGGACAAAAAAAGGAAGCCGTTTTTTGGTATTTTAAATTGTTCCTTGTCTTGAAATGAGGCAGATTTCTTCTGAACAGTGACCAGTTCCGGTCCGGTCATTCATTCAGATGAAGAGAGAGAGAAAAAGAAAGAAGTGAAGAGATGACTCACCGGAGGGACTGATTCTGCTTTTTCGGGCCTTTAAGTATCGGCGTATCCAGACGTTTGTCAGTTCATCAAGCTCTCTGGAGAAGAAAGACCAACAGAGATTAATTTATTCAGTATTTATCCATTTAATCTCATATTTATCGTTCATTTTTTGAAGATGGAAAACTGTGGAAGCATGTTGAAGAGCGCTCTGGTCGTCATCGTCCTGGTGGCTATGTTTCAGTCGGGATCGGCAGGTGAGATTAAGATTTAGAAACACAAAGTACAAGAGCTTTGCCTCCTGTGAGCCAGTTAAAATTCTTATGTTATTTTTTTTTTTAAGTGAACTCTTATGTTTCAATCCATCGTTAGCAGAGAATCTGGCATCCTGCTGTACCAAAGTCACCAGCCAGGAGATAACCGAGCCAATCTTAGGATACCTGGTGCAGCGAGCTAACCCTCCATGTGTCCACGCTGTCATGTAAGTACAAAGAGCAACACTGTATGCAATAACTTTGCTTTTCAACTTTATTTCTTTGCATTTGCCATAAACTGCCATATCTATAGTTAGGGCTGGGCAATATGGAGAAAATCAGATATCACAATATTCTTGACCAAACACATTGATATTGATATTGCGACGATATCGTAGGGTTGACCATAGGGGTTTTCACAAAATAATTATTACAATAACATTTTCAATAAATAATCAATGTTGTAAAGTTTCAAGTGAAATTATAGAGAAAAAATAAATAATTATTTTCCAGCTATATACTGACTATGTTTACATGCATGCTAAAAAAATAGTGTGATGTTAAAACACATCTGCAATTCACGATATCACATTGAAATTATAAATAAATTATCATATTGACTTATTGCCCAGCCCTATCTATAATACAGAATATTAATACTATACCAAGAGAGAGAGTCTGGGCAGTACTAATGTTGCATTTGTTGTCATCCCTGCAGCTTTCAAACAAAGTCAGGTCTTTTCTGCAGTTATGGGAGAGCTCCCTGGGTTGGACGCAAGATTGTTGCATTTGAGTAAGTTTTTTTTTTTTATTACCTCTGATTTACTCACACGTCTCTACACTCATTGGTTCAATCCTTCAACCCCAAACATATTGTCTAATATATTTATGTCATCTATTTTCTTTCTCACAGGAAAGCAAAAGCTCAGGCCGCTGCTTCGTCTGTGGCCCCCTAAACTCCTGTCTCCCTCCTCTCCATCATCACATCCACTGCCTCCCCTTCTTCATCCTCCACTCCTCCTTCCTCCTCCTCCTCCTCTCTCCCTATTTCCTCTTCCTTAACTCTTCCTGCTTCCTCCTCCTTTCGCCTTCTTTCCTCCTCCTCCCTTCCTGCTTCCTCCTCCTCTCTCCCTGCTTCCTCCTCCCCTTTTCCCTCCTCCCCCACCACGCCCGAGATGCCTGCTGGTGAATATATAAAGGCTGCAAAGTTTTTACCCAGCTAAAGATCAAACATGAAACATGTGATGTGGCTGCTGTGGTTAGTTAGTGGGTGGAACATTAAATTACCCACAATGACAGCAACTTTATCTTCATAAAGCATCTTTGGTTTTCATTTGATCATCATGTAATCTTGTTATTCAGTTTACATTTCCGTCTTTCGTTCACACTCAGCAGCAGTTTTCCTCTCCCAAAAACTCACACACACGGACATGGTCCGGTACACATGCCAAATTAAGAAGCAAACTTCTTTCACCTCTGACTCTGCTATTATTGACATGTCGCTGTGCTTATGATATCGAACAACTTCACAAGAATACTGAACAAAAAGTGAGGGTCATAATTGCTGGGTGGTAAACCTGGGCTGCTAGAAGTTTGGAGGCTTAAAGCATCAGTGCTACAAAAAAGGTGCTCTGTTTGGAACAGGTATAAATGCATTTGGCCTTAGATGTGGTCAAACAACACTTTGTATTAACTAGTTTGTTTTTTAGCATACCTTTGCCTCAACTTGAAAAGGCCAAGAAAAGTTTCCGATCGTGCTAGTCAAAATGATGTACCCATTTAGGGCTGCAACTAACGATTATTTTCATAGTTGATTAATCTGTCGATCATTTTCTTGAATAAACGATTAGTTGATGGTCTATAAAATGTGAGAAAATAATGAAAAATGTCAGTGTTTCATAGCGCCCAAGAAAGCCCTAGAAAATATTTACATTTAGGAAACCATTAAATTCATCGGCAATTATTTGGCGATGAATTTAATAGTTGACAACTAATGGATTCATTTTTGCAGCTCTATACCCATTCAAACCAACTCTGCACCAGATAATGGCTGTAGTGCCTTATTTTGTTTCTATGTTGCATATCAAACATTTTCCTGTTGCCTTGGTGTTTCATCTGGGGCAATAGGTTTGTCAGAACCCATAATTACATCATCAGACTCATGCAGAGCCGTGTGGGCGTGGCACGGTTCTCCCTACAGTACAGTAGAATTGATGAAGTAATTACATGACTGCAAAAGCCAAGAAAGGACTGATTCTGTGATTTCAATGACCAAAAGTTGTCCTGATGTTAGGTTTAATTATGGCTGAAGCAGGTCAAGTAGATCATAACTAATAACTACATGTTGAAATATAGTGGTTTTTTTTTTTTTTACGTGCATATTAATATACATTTTTACTAGGATGTTTCCAAGACCAGCAAGAAGAGCTGCAAAGATTAACCAATTAGTTGTCAACTATTTAATTAATCGCCAACTATTTTGATAATTAATCAGTCATGAGTCAAGTGTGAATATTTTCTAGTTTTTTTTTTTTTTTCACTCCTCTGACAGTGAACTGAAGATTTTTGAGTTGTGGAAAAAAAACAAGACATTTGAGGACGTCATCTTGGGCTTTGGGAAACACTGATCCACATTTGACATATTATAGAACAAACAACTAACTAAACAACAAATAGGGAAAATAATCAACAGATTGACAATGAAAATAATAGTTAGTTGAAGCCCTACCAGCAAATCCGGCTTTCTTTGACTTTGACATTTTCTTAATATCTAGGAGGTAACAGAGAATTGAATAGCTCTCTGCTTGGTTTGTACTCCACCGCACCGCCTCCGTTTGATCATAACACCACATCACCTCTTCACACAACCATTTTGGTGTCAGCATTTTCTCTGTTCTGTGAAACATGTGGTCCCTGATGCCCTCTCAAACCCTGAAGAGGCAAGTTGCTGAGTAAGAGCTTTGTGGCCTTGCATGGCAGCAGCAGAGAACGGGATGGGGATGTGGTTAGCACCTGTTAAAAACAAGCACAGAATTTCCTCTTTTCTGCCACTTTCTGCCACTTTCTGTCACACTTTTTCTGCTTGCTGCTCAAAGATGATACAAGTGGCATTTTACATTTGTGTAAAGCCTGCAGGGTCATGCTCTCATTTCCAGTGTGTTGCTGGTGTTAGCCAGTCTATGGTGTTGGCATAGTGGGAGACGCTTCATTTTCCTTATTCAGAAGAAGCTAAAGAGCTGGACAAGTCCAGTTTTTTTTTTTTTCAGATTTTTTGCAGTCTTGAAGAATTTCTTTCAAGTCAAGAAGTTTTTATTAGAGCTGCCAATCGATTAAAATATTTAATCGCAATTATTCGCATGATTGTCCATGTTAATTGTTCATGTTAACTCGGTAAGATTAATAACAAATTAATCAAAAAATTGTATCCGTTTTAAATGTACAAATCTTACACTTTAATACCGTTTCTTACTACTTTAAAGTCTCTAGGTCTGGTTCAAGTTCATTCAAGTTCATCCAAATTATTAAAAAAAAGCAGAACATATTTTGCCACTTATCTTTTGCAGTATCCAGTCATGCGGATACACTTGATTTGAGATATGCATGGTTGAAACTATTGCTGTCACACAACCGCCAATAAATTCAGATTATTGATAAGGACAGGGACAGTGTCAGGTTTTCATAGACTTTCAGTTTGTTTTCATCATCATCTCTGTCGTCACCTGTTTAGTTAATTAGTTCGGTGTCATCACCTGTGTCTAGTTTTGTTAATCATCTTCACCTGTTCTGTTCTCATCACCATCTGTGTATTTAAGTTCCTGTTTCTCACTCCTCAGTTGTCGGTCAATGTTTGAGTATTACACTCACTGTTTCGAGTTTGGATATTGCCATTTTGAATAAACGTTTGAGTATTTTGTATCTTCGTTTGAAACTCCTCTTCATTCTTCCTGAGACGTTACAGACAGAAAGCTGTGACAACAACCTTATGCTTGATGTTAATAATAAAGCAAAAGAAAACAGGTCAACAAGTGTCTATCCATCCCTGTATGTGTGTCACCCAAATAATTTCCTCCAGAGCAGAGTGTGTGCTAATCTGACATGATCATCTAGCAAAGCAAATATAAATTAAATGCATTAAATAGTGTGAGAGTGGAAATACTAGACCGAATAAGATGGGCTGTAATTGTAAATTGAACTTCTATCTTCTTCCAACAACAAGAACACATACAATTTAATCAGCTCATAAAAAATGTATTTCATTTTAGTTTTCACGAGTGGACTGCTTAATATAAACTCAGCATAATTTAATATCATGGCCGGTATAACCAGTGCTTTGCAGGTTTAGGGGGTTGGTTGCTTAAAACACTTAATTAAGTAGGAAAACACAAAATCATGAATGTAAATTCAGATTAGGAAACATCAAGAAACATTTAGGCCTTAATCTTTGGTCCAGTAAGAATCAAATTAAGGTATCACAAAGCTACTTAATCCATTTCACTTTACTCTTTAAGTGTGTGAAAAATAGCTCACGACAGGCTTCCCGCCAAACAACGGCCCTTAGCTGTGGTATAATCACAACATATCACGGATGGAAGTGAGCCATTGCTTTTGTTAAAAGCTAATCAAGTACGGCAATATAAAAGCTATAGTCACATTGCAATTTAAATATTTTTTAGTAATAAATAATAATGTTTAGAATACGATAGGCCCTCCTAGGCTGGCTGCACATACCGAGGTGGTTGCGCTCAAGAATTAGTTTCGATTCACCAACAGAATCACACAACTAACTGAACGAGATAGCGGGGTAAAATTACTGCTCTCTGACAGAGAGGTAAAGCGGTGAAAATATTCAAAATATAGCGTACACTTAAAGGGATACCCTGCTGACTTTAAACTACCTCTGTAATGGCAGCGTGTGTGCAGATTAATGTCCCACCCCCGGCACCAGTTATCAGTTCGCTAGTCTATTTAAAAAGTTGAATATATCACAGTACTGCAGAATGTGACTCACGGTGACCCTGAGTTCAGAATGACTTAGATGGAACAGTGAGAAAACATTTTTTTATTATTTATTGTAATTATAAAGTAGGGAGTAATTGAAGGCTTTGTGTAGTTTCTGTTCTAAAAGAAGAAAATCAGTCAGAAAATGGAAAGCAAAAATCATCTGCTGTGTAAATATGTCACTTATGTCAAAACTAGACAACCACCACGCTGTGCATCGTTTTTACACTTTGTTTGCCTGTGTACTTTGTGTGTGCCTTTGTACTTTGTATGTATGTGTGTGTGTGTGTGTGTGTGTGTGTGTGTGTGTGTGTGCCTGTGTACTTTGTATGTGTGTTTGCATGTGCCTGTGTACTTTGTGTGTGTGTGTGTGCCTGTGTACTTTGTGCATGTGTAGGTGCATGTGTAAATGTGTCAGGTTGTTTCTCAGAAAGCTGTTACCGAGATGTTGGTGGTTTAAAGTTGCACAGAGGGCTAAAAAGATGATCTCTGATGAGAAGGTGTGAAATCCCACGACCACACAAACACACAGCAACAGCATATACACATACACATATGGAAGCACGTCATCAGTACTGCCCTCAACCAAGCCCACCCCAACATGATTTCTCTGAACTTACCAATAAATAATCCAAAAGTCAATCAGCTTGTGTAGTTGCAGCCTGATCAGTAAACCCGTCCACCAGCCTGTCCTTTCTTCAAAATGTCCACGAAGGTCCTGTCTTTCACTCTCCTCCTGCTCTGTCTGTGCTTCCAGGCCTCTGCACAAAACCGTAAGTACCAAATGATTACCACAATACTGAGCCAACATTTTAATCTCTTATTTCAGTCAAACAGATGTTAAAATGTATATGTTTAACCACTATAACTGGTATTCCCCATCATCAGCTCCTACTACACCCATCTGCTAGTGGTGGGTCTTGCAGTTTTCTCATGTTTGACCATTTAAGGAGAGGTTTTTCTTTCAGCGAATGCTATATATATTATAAGATGAGATACTTTATACGCACAAGGGAAATTCCCTTGTTACAGCAGCTCAAAAGAAAAATCCCCACACATCAGAATAAGACAACTAGACAATAGACATAGGAAAAATAAAGTATTCTAAGAAATAGAAACAATTTAATAAGAATTATAATAATAATAATAATAATAATAATAATATGTACACTATAAGCACCCTTATTATAACAGATAGGTATGAGATGAGTAAGGTGCGGATGAATAGAAATGGCATATTGCACAGTAGGAGGTGACACGGAGTAATAAATAAATAAATATGCATTGTGCAGAATATTGTCCAGTGATGGATCATCAAAATTAATTAATGGTTCAAATAATGTGTTTAGGGGGCGCCCTGGTAAAACCAAATAGAGCGCTACCATTAAGACCGAGTCCTTACGGCAGCGGACGCATCTCACTATCACAAAGCAGAGCATGCCAAAAAATTATCTAAAATAAATAATGTTAGTTTCATAGTGATACTTGCTGCACACATATCCCCAAATGAGATTTGAACAAGCAACATGTCAAGTGTACAGTTCTGATAACGCTTATTCTCGCTCTCTTTGTCTTCCAGCTAATTAATTTCAGCTCAATTTGACATGCTTTAAAATGCCATAAAATAACAATATCCTAAATAATGAATGAATGAAAGTAAATGAATCAACATCTCAGAAAGTTGTACTGTTATCAGTTGATGTAATCTTTCACTGGCCTTCTCAGATCGCCATCCTGGCAAAAAGTTAAAATGCTGCACGGTGGCCATTGCCAACAATGTCAGCACTGACGTGATTGGGAACACATACGAAGAACAACATTCCCATAAACACTGTGTGGAGGCTATAATGTAAGTTTATACATGTTTCCGACACACAAACATACATCATCATCATCATCTCGTGGGCACAAACATACATAGAATCTCCATCATTTTCTTCTTTCCCCCTCAGTTTCGCCACACGTACTGGAACAGTCTGTGTTGATCCCAAAGCTGAATGGGTCAAGAAACGTAAGTTGTACCAACACACAAACACACAACAGTATATGCACAGAAAGTCTGATGCTCTTTTTTTTGTCTCTCTGCTCTCTAGTCACTGCCAAAATGAAAAAGCTGTGAAGCATCGTCGCCTGCCTGAGCAAAACGTTTTCCTGCCGATATTTGAAAACACACACAAACACACACACACACACACACACACACACACACACACACACACACACACACACACACACACACACACACACACACACACACACACACACACACACACACACACACACACACACACACACACAGCAACACTGTAGACACTTATAGTCTTTAATAATCTCTCTGAATTAACACATCTCCATGCTTGTAGCTTAGCTCAAACATAATAGTATATCTGCAAAAACTGCAATATGAAGCAATAAATAAATGTTCTATCCCAAAACATTTCTGCTTGTATTAAGGTTTCATTCATTACAAGATATTTTGCTGATCACGGTCTTCTTAAAAGGTCATGTCACGTTGCTGGATTCCTTATATCAAACCTGACCCTTGAAATCAACTGCTATCTTGACTGAGAAAGACACCACAAATAAAAAAGGAAGAGATGTATATGACGTGTGATGATATGGATGTGAAGTTTGTGAGTTTGGATGATTTTAGAGGTGTATCACTCAGTTGATTTACTGGAAGCTAACATAAGCTACAGTATCATAAAGCTCAAAAGGAGACTCAATGAAATTAGTAAAAAACAGAAAATGTATGCTTACTGTGATACTTTTTAATAAGTTAATTCGAGGGAGAAAAATAAGCCATGATATCTGCAACTAGACTGACTGCCTACAGAAACCTGCACAAGCAACAGAGATGAGCAGGTTAAGCTAATTGATTTTATCTTACCTGATCTTAAAATGTCAGTATGAACTAGTGGGCCTGTGGCTAAGAGCAGATAGGGTTTTCAGAAAGTATTTAGAGATGAACTAACACAGTTTTTTTTTTACAAATATATTTAACCCTTATGTTGTCTTCCCGTCAACCTTGAAAAAAAAAACACTTTGACGTTTTTGACACCATTTTATGTTTGTTTTTGCTTTTTCCAACGTTTTAAATTGTTAAATTTTTCTTCTACACATTTTTCAACGCTTATTTCTACGTCCCATATTTTCTGATTTAAAACAAAAATTTAAAAACGAAGTCAAGACAAGACATGGACAATCCCAAAAACCAGAGCTAAACAGTTTTCAACTGAAATGTAGTCTAGACAAGATTGAGATGAAAGAAAAACTTGATTTATAGTGGCCATGCAAAATGAAGCAGGAAGATGATAATTTGCAACATGATCCATCACTAGACAATATTCTGCACTATGCATATTTATTTATTACTCTGTGTCACCTCCTACTGTGCAATATGCCATTTCTATTCATCTGCACCTTACTCATCTGTATATATATATATATATATATATATATGTTTATAAGGGTGCTTATAGTGTACACAGGGATTAAAGTGAAAAAAAATCTTTTGACTGAACTTTTTTCAGGCCAAGTCATAAGCTGTTCACATCTACCTATACAGATAGCACCCCTTTTGCAATGGCATCCTATTGGTTTTTAATGTACAACAAGATGCAAACAGCAAAGTAAAGGGAGTATTGCGAGCGTTCTCTTTTCCTGATGAAAAAACAATATTTCAGTACCATCCCACGACTAACCACTGCTGTTCTTTTCTACTGCATCAATCATATTGTAGAAAGGCTTCACCTTACACTCTTACTATATGCCAAAAGTGTTAAAAAGGGAGATTTTTTTTATTGTTAATATGCAATTCAACACAAAGTCAAATCTATAAAATCAAGTTTGCAAGACTTCACTGTTTTTATTCAAGGGCTACTAATAATTAAACATATAACTTTTGAGTGAAAGCTTTTTTTATTATTTAAATTCAAACTAAAAAATGTTTTTACAAGAACAATAAATAAAGACAGTTTTATCTATCTCAGACACGTCTGTGCCTTCCATTAGCAACAACGCATCCATGATGGCTAGTGGCCTTGCCAAATAGTGGTTACCATTAGACGCACACAAATCATGACGCTAATATGCGAGGAAACTGGTTCCAGGTTTTGTGCTCTAAATTAATAATTAATTAATTTTACAGCAAAGTTATAATTTGACTATTTTAATCTCATGATTATTTAATGTCAACATACAGTCATAACCTACTGTCATTAAAAGTGAAACCAAAATAGGCTATAAGGCTGTCTGTGCGTCATAGCACAAACACATTGACCCTCTTACACAACGGTTTGCGATAATGACAAATAGTCTATTGCATGATTGTATTATTATTTTATGTTAACACGCTCAGTCAAAACCTTCGGTTACAAATTGTGAAAGATTGTGGACGTCTTAACAGACGGGATAATAACTTGCATTCAGTACAGTTTATACAGGCCCCCCCCCCAGGATTCTTCAAGTTAAATGTAAGACTTTTTAAGACCTTTATAATACCACCTAGGATGAAATTTAATGCCAACTTCCCAGCCATATAATGAAAAATCTGTGTGGATTCTAGGCCTGTGAAAAGAATGATTTACCAGGTTATGACATTTTATTATAATACCAGGGTTCATACGCATTTTAACCAATACTTTTCGGCAAATTTCCATGACTATGTGTTCCTGAAAATGTCAGTTGACATTATACAATAAGAATAAAAATCTGTGTTAAAGTTTACCCTTAGTAACTATATAATGAAAGACAATTTATGTGGTTCATAGTGGGATTCATATCGCTCCCCGAATAGAATGTTGAGGTTTATAGCCAGGACACACTTAGTCGATAAATCTGGCGAGGTCAGTGACGCGAATCTGTTCAGTGTGTCCCATGCCGTCGTCAGTCTGGGGGGCTGTCGGGGTTCATTTTGGCCGACCTGACATGTTCAGTCGCCAGCAGGGCAGTCAGGACTCACCCGGAAATGGGGAGCGGAATGAGGTGACTAGAGTCTCTCAAAATCTGACGAAAATCTTTTAAACTGATCTTTGTTGAGCTGAAATGAAGACAGATTCAGCAAATGCATGGTCCATTTCTCGCTTAAAAGGGGTGATAGAATGATTATATAGGGTATTTCACACTGTTCCTTATGGTCTCCTTATGGGGTATGTAACATTGGTTGGGCTGAAAAAGGCCCAGGTGCTATTTTTTTTGGCCCTTATGCATCCCTGTTTTGGCTCTATTTGGAACGACAGCTTTTCTTCCAAATATGGTATGCTCATGAATATTTAGATGAGCTGCGCGCTGACTGGTTGAGGAGAATCCCAATACACACATTAGAGACACACGCTGATTGGTTGAGCGAATCCAATACACACACATTAGAGACACACACACACCCACACACTGCTGCCCTGCGCACAGCGCACACACACAAACACACACACACCGCTGCACACCGCTGCACACCGCACACACAAACAGACACACACACACACACACCGCTGCACAGCGCACAAACACAGGCACACTGTTACATGCCCAGGCGAGAGCCGCAGCGGCTGAAACAGCCGAGACAAAATAAAAAAGTTTCGACACTTTCATTATAACTATAGTGTTGTTCTAGAGTTACTCTTGCGACATAAAAAAACCTCCACCAAAGAATTAACTCACCTTTTAAGCTAGTAAGCGTGGGGAGAAGAGAGTGAACCCCTGCAAGCCTGTCCTCTGCCAGTGCCTCTGCAGCGGTGCGTTATATCCATAACTCCCTCTCGTCCGATATACTCGTTCTAAACCCTTTTCTCTGGGCCAGTAGGCTATTCCGTTGTACAGTCTGGAACACTGCATTTACGACCATGGTTAATTTTCAATATCCTTGCAAAACCTCCAAACTTTCTTCTTTTCTAAAGTACACTGCGTAGCTCATGTGTGAGATCCTGACAGACCTCCAGCTCAGCGTGTCTGTGAAGGGGGAGAGGCCGACAGGGAAGGCAGCAAACCCGGCCAGCAGCCGCCGCCTGTCTCGGCAGATTGTGGAGCTTGTGAAGTCCGACACTGACTTACCAAATTTGCAATTAGCCATCAATTTTCATACAACGGCCCATATTTGAGTTTTACATAGTTGATTTCTCGCATTAAAAAGTCTCAGAAGTGAATTTTGTAATGGAATAGCAGAGATCTGCACGACCTAGATTAGACCTAGACTAACTGACCTCAGATCAGTTAGTGGCCTATGTAAATTTGGGGGCGTTACAAAGATAGAAGGTTGAGCCAAATGAGGAGGATTTGGGAGGTTGACGTCAACTTCCAGCTTTGTTGAGATTCGCCTGTTTTCAGAGGCAGTTTCAAATTGTGAGATTTGCAGAGGAAAGGGGTGTCAATGGGATTTTGAGGCTCTATGTATGTCCTAGTTACCCTCCAAACTGTCGTTATTCAGCTATGACAGGGTAAAATCGGTTTTGCATTCTATCACCCCTTTAAAATGTTCTCAGAAACATGTTTCAGTGAACTATTTTAGTACAATACGAGATCGTATTCTGAACGGCCGCCATGACAGTCTGGCTTTGAATTTCCGGAGAAAACAAACCCATGTGACGCGTTCGTCCAATCAGCTGCCGGTTTTCATTTCTTGGGCAACAATACAGATTAGCGCCGCCTGCTGTTATAGGGATGTATTATGCCTCGTCTCCTCTCGTCTTTTTGGTGTGTTCTGTGGCAGTTTTTGGACCAACACGGGGAGACTGATCATCTCGACTGGCTTTTCTGCCGAGGGTCGGCCGTCTGGTTGGTGTGTAGACACCTTAAGACGACGTGAAAATACATTTATTAATGACATATTATTATGCTGTGTTAAAAAAAATTCCATGACTTTTCCAAAACTTTCTGGATCTTTTTCAAAACCTTTCCAGGCCTGGAATTTGCAGTTTTCAAATTCCATAACTATACCAGTTTTTTTCAAGTATATCTCATCTTATAATATAGCATTAGCTGAAAGAAAACCTCTCCTTAAATGGTCAAACATGAGAAAACTGAAAGACCCACCACTAACAGATGGGTGTAGTAGGAGCTGATGATGGGGAATACCAGTTATAGTGGTTAAAAATATACATTTTAACATCTGAAATAAGAGATTAAAATGTTGGCTCAGTATTGTGGTAATCATGTGAGTGAATCTAAATCAACAAAACGTCTAATTGGGCCTGTCCTGGACTGCTCTCTGCTCTTTAATCGCTGCCTGTGTGTGTCGTTTTAATTGTGTTTGCCTGTCCGGACTGCCCTCATTTTAGTTTGGAACTTGGATGCACAACCTATATCCTTTGATGACTGTGTGCATAAAGCAAGAAATAGAAATCAAGCTGTAAAAAAAAAAAAGAAAAGAAAAAAAGTTAAATTGCTTCCCTTACATCTCTCCCCACCGTCCACTATGGTGCCTTTAAAGTGTAAATTGCAGGTAAAAATTTTTCATGAAGTTAAGCAATGTGCTTATTAAACATAAAGATTAGAGCCGCCCACCATTGTTCTGTATGGCTTTTTATAACAAAATGCTGAATATAATATGAAAAGTTGGTACTTATTACAGTGGTTTTAAGCACCCCCCCTCCCTTCCACTAGGCGGGGTGTGATGTCATAAGAGGGACTCCAAGACTAGAGTTACCGTTAGTAACGGCTAGTAGGCTAGCAGCCACGGCTAGCAGTTATATTGGAGACCTAGCAAAAATGGTCAGCATCATGATCAGCCATCATATGCGGCAAACACTTCACTGCAGAAGAATATGACCCACTCTCTCCTCTGCCTGCTGCGCTGTGGCCCTGTGTGTTGTGTGTGTGTGGCCGTGTGGGCGTTAAAGACGGCCGGCCAGCAGGTTGTCAGGTGCTTGTTGAGTTTAACTCTGAAAGGCCACAGGTTCCCGTTTATGATGGACATGTGTTGTGATATTTAAACAAACGATCCGTCAACGGCGAAATAAAAGCCTCTTATTTACGAGACCGGTCTGAGAGACCTCCGGCTTACAGCAGGGTGTCCGAGCGAGACTGTCCAAGCGACGAGCCAACGGCCGGGGCAGGCACTGCTGGTTGTCACGTCACTATATGGAGCTTCTCAACTCCCAAAACTTTGAAGCAAATTGTCAATTCGGCAACGATTTTCGCAAGACTGTCTATATTCGAAATCTAAACAGTTAATTTCTCGCCTAAAACGTTCTCAGAAGTGAATTTAGTGATGAATAAGATGGCGAAAATTGATAAAATTGTCCCGTTGTTGGTCTGTCTATGTACCTGCTATGGGTTGCTACTCCCTCTTATGATGTCATCACCCAGTTACTGTAAAAAACATGCTACCTTTGAAGAAACCCCAATAAATGTTATTTTAACACATTTTAAGACAGAAATGTTTAAATATATACATATTGAGCACTTTATTTACATATTAACTGGTTGTGGTGGTTAACCTGCACTTTACACTTTAAAAGTTCTTTGTTATTTCTCAAAGCTTCTGCAAAAGTTGCTTGACAAGAGCACCACAGTTGCACAAAAAACATCAAACAAAAGTTATAAGTTAGTGAATTTTATTGGGCAGAGAACAAATTAAGTTTAGGGAAACCTTGTATATAGCCTACACTTTGACTGTTGAACTGCAATTGAACTTAAATAATATTTTTGTGCTATTAAATTTGGTCTGCCAGATAAATTGGGAAAATGTAAAAGCACTGGCACAGGTGATATGTTTATAGTGGAACTTTCAACTGGACTCCAGTGCCATCTAGTGGCACGTCCAGGTGTAAAGCAACTGTGAAAAACAAAACTGGAATGTTCCCACTGCTTATTCACTTAGTTGCCACACCCCGCGCTGCAGCGATAGTTTCGGCATCTCTCTATTTTTTACGCGATATGTGATTACCTGCCTGGCGTACGTGTCAAACCAGGCAGGTAATCTCATACAGGAAGACCACAGTGCAGCCGGATATTTTACCAAAATAAACACATTTCAAAATAAAACAGCCAGGTTTATGATGATTTTGGCTGTCTTGACTTCTCACAGCGAGACAAGCGATCAGGCACACGGAGGCAGAGACCAATGGACAGAGTGACGGACACACACACACATCCTGTCTCTTTCTATCGGGCGGAGAGAGAGAGAGAGAGAGAGAGAGAGAGGGATCGCTTTGTGACCGCTGCCTTACGCGACACTTACGCGGGCGGTGTGTTCCCAGTTTAATACAAGAGTCCTACTATAAATCCTACCGTCATGAAGGTTATACTGTTCAAAACTGTTTTAGAGTTGTTAGAAGTGCTGATTCAACTTTATGATTATTTTGGAGGCTGCAGTTTTTATTGCTGTTGAATTGACAGTTGGAAACATTTACCATAAAGAAACAGAGAATAAATCTGATGTACTGTATGTATAATGTAGCCTGACTTACGCCATCATTTGGAGCCCAGTGTGAACTTTGAAATGATGAGCAGGAGACCAACTGTACATCACGATGCGGAGTCAACGACCTGAGGGCAACAAAAGGAAATGATTACCTCTAATTTCTCCAGGGTAAGTCATACGGTTAGTACATTCTTAAGTACATTTTATCTGCATGTGTATCTTTGCTTTGTAGAGCGTAGTTGTTTAGTTTGTAGAGGGCTTTAAACTGGTCGACATTTCCATTTTCTGACATTTTATAGACCAAACAACTACTTGATTAATCAAGCAAATAACTGACAGATTACTCGACAATGAAAATAATTTTTAGTTGCAGCACTAAACAAAACAATCAAACAAGTTGCTGAAATATTTTTTTAAGTAGGCCGAACTCAATCTGTGTTGTGTGATTGACACATTTTTTTTAAGCTAAGTTGTTAAGCCATATTGTTCTACTCTTTACAGCCACTGTCTCGGCAGGGTTAATGAACAAAAGGATTAGGCTACATTATAATATAAAGTGTAGCCTACCTTCTCCGATACTGTGATTTCCTTCTTCAATGTCAATGAATTAACTACTCACCTCAACACTTTATGATATTGCATATGGTATCACTGTAATTCTTGACCATCAAAATATTGGGGTAGACACCCCTTATTCTATGTTATCATGTTTGGTTCAGGAAATGTGATGCAAAATACATAATTTGGTTATGGCGGAAAGTAAAATCGCCGCCGCCAACTGGCGTTTTGGCGATGGCTTCATTTCTAAAAATGTCCAGAGCCGCAAACTGCTAATTCCATGCTTTTGTGAAAAAGTGAATTTTCATATGACTACTACCTGCTTAAACACATAGGGACATTAAAAACCAACATTCATTCATGGTAAGAAATGAAAAATTAACACACAATGCTAGACTGTTGTTAGCCATTTAGCTAGCCTCGTCGTTGTTAGCCATTGTAAGGAGAGAAAACATCGTTTTTGGCTGTTCAGATACCTTTCATAAACAACCAACCGGAGCTTTTCCCGTTTATAAACTCGACAAAACTGTTTTTTCTCTCGCTTCCACAGCTGGGGATTCATCAATTGCTTGTCAGCCCCTCCAACACAAAGCTTGATATCTCAACAGCAGCAGAATAAATAGCTAGCTAGCTAGCTATTTATTTAGCTAGCTAGCTATTTATTTTACCCTACCGCGCTCTTTTTTCAGATGCGCAGACAGTGCATTGCGCCCGTGCGCAAACACTTAGCAACACCTCTAATGACAAACGCCACAATATGTAATGTTATAACGTAGGCCTACTATTTTTTTCAAGTAAATGGTTTCATGACTACCATTAAAATATGGGCGGACTATTCATATTAACTCATAATACTCACAGTCATTTCTTACCAAAATCATCATACAAAGTTGCAGTTGCATTGGTCTCGCATTGCCACCTAGCTAGCTCCACAGCGCTGCGGAGTAACGTTTAACAAAATCAAGTAGTCCGAATGCTTTGAACTGATTGGTTGGCAGGAAGTTGGGGCTTGTCCAATCCGGTGTCTTGTAGGCGGGACTTTTTTCATGCAATCCATCACAGTGTTCTTTCTCATTTGGCCTGAGAGATTCAGCTCAAAATCTGAATTGATCTCATTTGAGTGTGATGAATCAGCCTGAGACATGATGAACTCCTTCTACAGCTGCCTGTGCTTCTGAAAAAAATGTACCTTGCCCTTTTTTACTTCTTTGCCATTAAAGTTTGCCTAAGTATCAATCTTGTATGTCTTTGGCTCTGTTTTACCATTACCAACAAGATAATATCTCTTAGAAATGCTGCTGAAATGCTTCACAATCAATCCAAAGTAAACATGAGCCGGCCCAGGAGAAACATATAGGAGCCCAACAATAAATTAGTTTCACACTCAAGTTTATTATCTAACATGCTCTCTTGTTCACTGACCTCTGACCTTTGTTAACATGGATCAGAGTGAGCTGTCAAGTGCAGATAAACATGCACAGCAGTAATGGATTTACTCCGGCCAATGGAAATATAAACACAAGAAAAGTTATGTTAATGTACCCTCAGTGATATAAATTGGGACAACAAAAAACACCCCTCGGTATAACGCAGAACTATTGAACTACTAACAGCATCGGAGCCTCCTAAATGGTCATAAAGTTGTATAAAAACCTCAAACAATTTGAGCAAAAACTGAACATTACCTTAATGAAGGCAGGATTTCTTGCAGGGTTTTTATATTAGACTCCCTTAGCTTGGAGTTTTGCATCTTTATGGCAATGCTTATCTGTATGCTCTTTTCATTTTGTGCTATTACCCTTTGATATATCATTTTATTATATGAGAAATAATGCACAAGTTATTTTTTCATCAGTACACCTCAGAGTGCAATGTGCTTCTTATTTCACGGTCACTAAAATATGAGAAAAGGTTAGTCCAGTTTAAATCAATATTGTCAGTTTAATCCATGCACAGATTAGTTTCCCCAGTAAGAGGAAGCATGTTCAGTATTGTCAACATCTATTGATATGTATTGCTACTTGCAGTCTAACACACCTTGTGCACTGATTTAGAGCGGAGGTAGTCCGATAAACGGAAGTACATTTCCAGGATAATTGCCAGACATCCATGTCCCTCACCTTTGGCTCTCTGTGCGTTGCCGTTCTCCAACTCCCTTCACTAAGGGAAACAACAAACATTGAGCTAGCAAGCTACGCACTTAAATTGGAAGTTTTAAAGAAAATTTGGACCGTGCAACAAGGTAGGCCGGTTTGGTTCTTTCAGAGAATGATTGTACAGATTTACAAAGAATATGTTTACGCCATTTCTTCTCTAACTGGGACATTTGGGGACCGATTGGTGGGATTGCTGTGGACGAAGTACACACAGCGATACACTGGTAAGCACAAATTATGTTTAACCATGTATCCAGCTAATTTAAATAGCTCACGTTACTGTATTGTGTCAACAGTTAACTTAATTTAATATTGTATATTGTATCTTTTGTGGGTGCAAATGTTCCACCAAAACAAGTTCCTTCCCGAGACTATTTAGCAGAGCCACCGTTGCTGCGTCTGGAGCTTAGTGCCGCCCAAGACGATTGTGATTGGTTTAAAGAAATGCAAACAACTCTAGCATTTTTTTTTCTCCTATCCCAGAATGTACCTGTCGTGTAGCCAGACCTTAATCTAGAGCGCTGTAGGAATAGAGCTGGCAATGCAATACTAGAGCGGGGATTAAACTCGACTCCACCGCATACATTTTTTTACACTGGGGCACCTGGTTGAGCATTAGTGCTTACACAATGCATATAAAGCAGCAAAAAAAATGTGCTACCAGTTTTTATAATATATACATAATATTTTACAACATATGCATAGTTTGGAGTATGTATGTGAGTGCATACTTGTGGGAGAAAGAACAAAAATGACTCAGTCTCTCTATGAAAGAAGCTTTTATACATAAACATATGGAGTCACAGGTTTGCAGTTGTGTTCAAAAGCTTATATATCTCCCTCGACATGTACATAACCAACATTAATACACTCAAGTGTGTAAAAAACAAGACATAAAATACAAAATCATTCTCTGTACAAGGCAAGTATGCTTCTTAGTTGTTTGTAGAAAGCAATCTTTTATTTATTTATATATATAGTACAGGCCAAAAGTTTGGACACACCTTCTCATTCAATGCATTTCCTTTATTTTCATGACTATTTACATTGTAGATTCTCACTGAAGGCATCAAAACTATGAATGAACACATATGGAATTATGTACTTAACAAAAAAGTGTGAAATAACTGAAAACATGTCTTATATTTTGGATTCTTCAAAGTAGCCACCCTTTGCTTTTTTGATAACTCTGCAAACCCTTGGTATTCTCTCAATGAGCTTCATGAGGTAGTCAGCTGAAATGGTTTTCACTTCACTGGTGTGCCTTGTCAGGGTTAATTAGTGGAATCTTTTCCCTTATTAATAAAAAAAGCAAAGGGTGGCTACTTTTTTGTTTTAAGTTATTTCACACTTTTTTGTTAAGTACATAATTCCATATGTGTTCATTCATATTTTTGATGCCTTCAGTGAGAATCTACAATGTAAATAGTCATGAAAATAAATTTAAAAAACGCATTGAATGAGAAGGTGTGTCCAAACTTTTGGCCTGTACTGTATATATACTCACCTAAAGGATTATTAGGAACACCTGTTAAATTTCTCATTAATGCAATTATCTAATCAACCAATCACATGGCAGCTGCTTCAAACAGAATGAGAACATGGATCCGTCATGCCTTGTTGCCACTGTGCAGGCTGCTGGTGGTGGTGGTGTAATGGTGTGGGGGATGCTATCCTCTCAATATGGGCCAACATTTCTAAAGATTGCTTCCAGCACCTTGTTGAATCAATGACACAAAGAATTAAGGCAGTTCTGAAGGTGAAAGGGGGTCAGACACGGTATTAGTAGGGTGTTCCTAATAATCCTTTAGGTGTATATCTTTAATGTAACAGATGTGACACTCAGCTGTCTCCCAGAAAAATATGAGACAACTGAGAATATAGAAGTGTGTTGAGTGTGTTTATCCAAAACTGATGCAGTATTTTGGACTTATAGTCTTTACTTTAATAATATTAAATAATATTAGAGCTGCAAAGATTAAGTCTCTAATTCCAATTTCTTGAATGTGAATGTTTTGTTTCTTCTCTCCTCTGTGACAGGAAACTGAATATCTTTGAGTCGTGGACAAAACGAGACATTTGAGGACGTCATCTTGGGCTTTGGGAAACACTGATCCACATTTTTCCACAATTCTCTGACATTTTATAGATCAAACAACTAATCAATTAATCTAGAAAATAATCGACAGACTAATCAACAATGGAAATAATCGTGAGTTGCAGCCCTAAATCACAAACGGTTTCATGTGTGTCATGAATTAATAAAATGCTGAAGACAGTGATGTATAGCCCAACAGATTATTTTAAGAGGATGGAAGAACGAAGGGGTGCCGTCAATCCAGGAGTGGGCTTGTGAGATGGCTAGGGTTGCGGCGTTTGGAAAAATGTCATATAAACGGTTTGCCAGCTTGGATGTCTAATGGGGGTTGGTGGGGGGATTGCCGGCTGTGTTGGCGTTCTGGAGGGCTCCTAAGAAGCTTTGTGCTGGGGAGAGACGTGTATGATGGGCTTATGGTGTTGTCATGTATACATATGATTATTGTAGATTTTTTGGTGTATTGTCTATTTTCGTACCTTTTTGTTGGGAGGGGGGGGGGTGTCACGGTCCAACAAGAAGTCCTCAGAAACGTCTGCAGGTCACAGGTTCAATCGCAGCAGGAGCAAACAATATGTGAGCAAACAAAGTGTCCTTCAGTGAGACTTTGACCCTTGACTGTATCTGCCTAAAATGTGGGCATCAGTTCTGAACGTCTCCCCCCCCCCGGTCAGATCACGGTGGTCTCAGTCTGCAGGATGGACTGAGCTCGGGAGTTCCTGGGGAACTGAGAGCTTTCGTTGCCGTTGCGGCTGACAGACATGGCGTGCAGCCTGTAGTCCCGCCCCACGTAACGCTTGAGTGATAAACTCCTCCACGTCCTCCTCAGCTCGCTCTGGACCTTTTCATGCACCAACAAAGAAGAGTTTAGTGTCCGTGTGTGAGGCGGAGAAAATCTGTGTGTGTGTGTGTGTGTGTGTGTGTGTGTGTGTGTGTGCGTGTGTGCGTGTGTGTGTGTGCGCATGCGCAGACTCACCTCGCTGTTGAGGAAACAATAGAGGACAGCCACAATTAGACCCTAAAACACACACAAACACAACTGTTAATGTTAAGCATTATTTTATAGTTTTGTAAGAGGAGTTTAAATTTCAAAAGAGCACGTACTGTACTAACAAAAAGGCTTCTGACATAAAAGCAAACATTTTTACCGACGACACATTAACATTTCAGAGGGAATCTGCAGTTTTAAAAACTAAGCATCAGATTAGTTCTGAAGTCAAGTACTGAATCTAGGACTTTGTCAAAATATCACATTTGAGTTAAGACCGAGTTTGGAGGAGATAAAAGTAACAATTAAATGAGAAAATAAGAAATTAAAGGTATTGTGGAGGATTTTCTTTTTCCGGGTGGATCATCAAGACTATTGGTCCTCCTAGTTGTCAATCATTCTGGCGCTATGTTTACGTAAGGCCGTCGTACGTGCTCGTCCCTAGGGTAGTTTTCGCTTTCTGCGCATAAATACTTTCAGGTGTATATGTGTGGTGAGCTACGAGTGTCTACTACTGTCTTGTATGACAAGAAGAGAAAGGCCTCTGAAGAAAGAAACAAGACCGGAGTGTTTTTGGGAGAATGTTTCACACGCTGGCGTGCGCTAAAAGCACAGACTGGGCTTCCCACTGATGCCTCAGTCGCGAAGTTTCTACTCGACAGGTAAAGTTTGGCGTGCTATTTGGAGAAATCCATTTAAAATCACTGCTAGTGAAAGTTGATGTAAGCTATGATTAGCGATGCTAGCCCTGGCACAAGTCACGCACCGCACAGACACGGTAAACATCTCAATTTGTGAAAAAGTGCAAATCTTCTTTTGGAAAGTAGGCTTGTATGAACCATACAGACAGCAACTTGTAAACAGTGCACTCGCTGCCGGCGGCGGGGGGGGGGGTTTTCGTGCACGCTTTATTGGCGAGAAGGGAGAGGGGGAGTTTTTTAGGGGTTTGGGTGGGGGGGGGGGGGGGTGCATTTTTTCAAAAAGTGGAGAGGGCGGATCTTTTCTAGAATTCGGGAAAATCCTCCACTATACCTTTAAGTTTTATTTAAAGGTCCCATGACATGGTGCTCTTCGGATGCTTTTATATAGACCTTAGTGGTCCCCTAATACTGTATCTGAAGTCTCTTTTATATAGACCTTAGTGGTCCCCTAATACTGTATCTGAAGTCTCTTTTATATAGACCTTAGTGGTCCCCTAATACTGTATCTGAAGTCTCTTTTATATAGACCTTAGTGGTCCCCTAATACTGTATCTGAAGTCTCTTTCCCAAAATTCATCCTTGGTGCAAAAGTACAGCCACTAGAGCCAGTCCCACAATGAGCTTTCCTTAGGATGTGCCATTTCTGTGTCTGTAGCTATTGAGGAGGAGAGAGGGGGGGCAAGGTGGAGGGGGTGTGGCCTTGACCAACTGCCACTTTGCTCGTTTGCAAGCCATGATGTCTCTCTCTCAGGGGTGGGCCAAATTCTCTGGGCGGGCAAAGCAGAGAAAGGGGAGGTAACCTTGCTCCTTATGACCTCATAAGGAGAAGATTCCAGATCGGTCCATCTGAGCTTTCATTTTCTCAAAGACAGAGCAGGATACCCAGGGCTCGATTTACACCTATCACCATTTCTAGACACTGGGGGACCATAGGCAGGCTTGGGGAACTCATATTAATGTTAAAAAACCTCATGAAGTGAAATCTTCATGCCATGGGACCTTTAAGATTAAAACAGGCAATAAACAGGCAATAATGTTCATGTCTTTCCAAAAGTGGGCAAAAAACAACCTTTCTAAGTTCTGAATTAAACACTTTAACATCCTCTATTTATTCTCACCCCAGCACAAGAAACGATTCAACACATTGTGTTTATCTAGGAATGTGCATGTACGTAAATGAGTCAAACCTGTGAAAATATGTTACCTGGAAGGAGCCGAGGCCGAGTTCAAAGACGATCTTTACACGCTGCATGTCTCTGTCAGTGGGCTCCATCAGGTAGACTAACACCACGTAGTTCACCCCAAACAGAGGGATCAGCAGGAGGGTGGACTTCGCCAGACGTCTAGAGAAAACGCACATACACACGACAAACCAACAGTGTTTTCAAATGCTTCTGTTATTGACAAAATGTTCATTTCTGAGCCAAGTGGTTAGTGTAAAGTGCAGCATTTTTGTTCTTTCTCTCCTCCAAAATATGTAGGAAATGGTCTACTTATTTTGAATATTAAATAACTGATAAAAATGTCCCCTTTTCCTCTTTCGCTTTCATTTACCTTTTATCTTGGCTAATAGCAAGAGGACATTGTTTATTCCAAACCACTGCAAACTAAACAGTGTATTCTGAAAGCACTAAAAGTTTGGGATGAGACATTACATTGGAAATTGTTCAAAATCAAAAACAATGGGCTTGGTATTTATAGACCAAACAGAATGTCAGAATGTCAATGTCATATTTGGCGGAGAACGTAGATTGAGGCCTAGTCCACACATACACAGGCATTTTGTTTTTTAAACAGAACTTTTCCAAGGGTTGTGGTATTTTGTCCATGCAAACTTGTGTTTTAGGTCACTGAAAACAGATCTCCTTCCAGGTTAAAGATGTTCAGAAACTTCGTTTTCAGTGTTGTCATGTAGACGGGGAAAACAGAGTTTTTGTCTGGTAACGTCAGAGTGTGCGCCCTTATCTCCTTTGTGACAAATGAGACGGCATTTCGAGCAATGGCGGACGTGTCCAAAATAGTGCTGGTTATAACTGCTAACCGGACCTTTTTCTTTTTTATCCACAGCAGTGCAGTTACTCATTCTCTATATTGAGGAACAGAGGTGTCCGAATGCTACGGAGCGATCGATGCGCCATTGTAGCCAGGTCGCCTTCTGGTAGAAGTTTTTTTGTTTTTAAGGCTTCTGATTGGCCAAGGATAACTCTGATTCTCCACTGGGCTGCACCGCTGTTTTGTTCCGTTCTCCGCCACGCGCCATACCACATACGCGCCATATATTTATCTTTAACTTCATAAATATATCCTGATTTGATTACAGGAAAGACAATGTCGGCAGTATTGACGGCAAAATAGGCTACAGAATATTCCGTTCTGTATTGACAGGTGCAATATTTCAAAAATCAATAATTATTTATTATTATTTTTTTTAATTGCATTTATATCTGCATTTATGTCAAAACCTAGAGACTTTCAAACATTGAAATGTCATTTATTAAATGTATTTTTGTCAAAATGACATATAAATATCTTTTATATTCTATTTTGTCTGGAAACACTTCCAACACGCTTGCGGTCCTATTTTTGGCAGGCACGCGTTTTCGACGCGAATCAAGCTGCGCCTGAGACGTGCGTATCACGCAGGCAGCATGCAAGCTCTAACCTGTTAACATGGGAGCCGAAATAAAAACGGACACTCCACGCAGCTGACACGCTCGCGCCACGCAGGCAGTGTGCAGGAGCCCTAACACAGCGGCCTGTTGGTTTGGCATGCTCATTTTTTTTAAACCATGCGTTTCTGGATGGGATTTTTGTAGAGTGGAGGGAAAGACCCTGTTTTAAAAAAAATACCGGTGTAGATGTGGACTAGGCCTCAGTGAGGTTGACTTTAACATGAAGGTTTTCAAAGAGATGTCAAAGATTAGAAACATTTAGGACCTACAATATGGCTGCCAGATGGTTCATTATGTCACCTGAAAGCCCTGTTGCTACCTGTTCCTGCACTAAAGAAGGTCTCTGAATGAAAGCTGGCTAAATCCAGTAGATTTGTGTACAGACTTGAGTATGCAGAGTTTTTTTTTTTTCCATTACCTAAAAGCGCTCTAAAATGTAAAAACCTAATTGATAAAAAGGTCAGCGGTAAAATATGTACTTGTATTGCGACTGCTCATTTCCTCCGACGTCAGTGCAGCGCAGCTTCTGCACCAGGATGCGGATGATGCTGATGAACAGGAGGAAGTTGATCTTAGAGAAAAACACAAAGAAAGAAAGAAAGAAAGAGACCTGTAAGTAAATCAAGTTTGTTCTTCAACATCAGAAAGATCAGAATCTGAGACATCTCTTCGTGCCACTTTATACTTCTACTCCACTACAATTCAGAGAGAAATAATGTTCTTAAACTGAACTGAACTAAACTGAACTAATAACCTCCTTCCTTATAATAAGATGTCGTGCAAAACTCACAATGACAGAAGCCATGATGGGCCAGTTCATCAGTCTGTTGGGGACAGGGTTGTCATTCAACTCCCAACACCTGGAAATAAGAAAATAAATCAATATAAGGGTTTTATAGTTTTTTTTATAGTTTTGTTAAAACCAGGCCCGCACGATTTATAAGCAAACTAAGAAGCTGCTCTAAGGATGTATTCGAAACCACCTACCAGCAGTACGAACTGATTTGGACAAAATATAGCATGTATGCAAACAAAAGTAAATTCCGCAGTTTGCCAAAAATACCGGGATGTCTCCAGTATGCATTAGTGCTGTCCCGAATACCACTTTTTGTCCTTCGAAGCTTTGGTACTAATCAACTGTGAATATTCAAAGTCTTGGTGGTGGTGGAAAGAAAGAGAAGAGATGGAGCTATTGGGCTTTGTTCTTGCAGGAAACAGTCCACTGTTACACAAACTCCAGGGCAGTTCAGCACATGGGTTTAATCTTTTTTTAAATGTTAGAGGCAGGGATGTTTCCTGTTTGCTGAACGGGAATCTCACACCGCCTCAAAACACACTGACAAGTCTGATCCCCGGTTACATGACTGGACAGCGTGACGTGGAGTTGAGTTTCTCCAAAAGCTGAATCTGTCTCAACCACGGATGCACCGAATCCAGTTTTTTTGGGGTTCGGCCTAATACCGAATCCACTGGTTAAGATTCTGTCGAATCTGAAACCGAATAACGAATCCTACTCCCAGTTTTTAAGCTGTGACTGTCCTTCCTTTGCCGTACCTGAAGTTGTTATTTTTTTATTTTATTTAACCTTTATTTATTCAGGGAAGGTTCACTGAGAGGCAACCTCTCTTTTGCAGGAACGCCCTGATCACATTCACACAGTTGCACACATTCATACCTGGAAGCTGCCCGGTACAACCACAGTCTGATCTGCTGGCCACTGAGCAGCTCCACTGGAGCGGTGCTGTCTGTAGATTCCTTCATGCCCAACTCTTATTCTTTCGGATGTTTCATAGCAAATGTTGTAACAGCGGCCATGTTGTGTATTGTTTAGTGTCCTTGCCACCACCAGACCAATCAGCACTGTAAATTGAACATGTAGCTGGACTTGAATGGTCTTCTTTTGACTGAAAGTACTGGCAAACAACATTTTTTCTGCGCACAAGATCCATTTCCACTTTCTCACAGCCTACTGCATTGAACGGTCCACCTACGTAAACACCTTCCCGTAATCAACGGCGGCGTCATTACATCGACCAGCGTAGCGCGCGTAGTGCAAGCGTTTTTCGGTTGGTTGGGAAAAATTCAAAGGTTCGGCAGAAACCGAACCCCGTCAAAAAGCCGAATCCAAATCCTTGATTCGGTGCCTCCCTAGTCTCAACTTTATTACAGTATTGAAGGAAAAACCAAAACAAAAATATTTGAATCCTAAAATTGAAAATCAATTACCTACCCACTGTACAAATATCCGAATATTGAATATTCAGACCCAGCCCTAGAATGCATCAGACCAGTCTACTTCTCCTACTGTGTCCCTGGAACCATGGGCTGGAACGGTCACAACAACAGTCACTTCTGTCACAGTCACTTCTGCTTTCCAAAAAACGGAAACTGGCTAACCCTGGCCGAGCACACTGCAAAATAAATCAATTTAACAGTGTCATACTGCATACTGTTGACAAACGCAGTACTGCATACTTTCACATCCGTTTCGGCGGTTTCGAATACAGCCTCAGATTTAAGTTGAGCTCAGAGGAAACTTTCCCTCCTTCAGCAGAAACAAGCTCTGCACATCCTTCTGCACAAACATTCAAGTGAAGCAACAATAAACACATTTTGAGTGGAGGGGGACTATTGGTTTACAGAGTAACAGAGGACATGACAAGTGCTCATATTATGCTTTTTGGCTTTTCCCTTTCCTTTATTGTGTTATATTTTTTGTGCACGTTATAGGTTTACAAAGTGAAAAAAGCCCAAAGTCCCCCCCAAAGAGACTTACCATCTCCAACAGAAACACTGTTCACCAACTGCTCCAAACAGCTCTACTGTAGTCCAGCCTTTACTTCAGAGACAAACGTGGGTCACTTTGTAACACACGTTATAATGCTCGCCTAGCTGCTAGCATGGCACGCCCTCATACTCTGCTTCTGACTGGCTAGTAGTCCTTACCTAGGTACTGTCAGGGCACGCCCTCATACTCTGCTTCTGACTGGCTAGTAGTCCTTACCTAGGTACTGTCAGGGCACGCCCTCATACTCTGCTTCTGACTGGCTAGTAGTCTTTACCTAGGTACTGTCAGGGCACGCCCTCATACTCTGCTTCTGACTGGCTAGTAGTCCTTACCTAGCTACTGTGCGTGTGCGACTCCCAACAAAGATGGAACAGAAGTGAAATGTCTCACTCTGTAGCTAAAACAGAGAGCTCAACACACAGGGTGAAAAGAGGAGCTACAGCAATGTGCAGTACAACAAAAATATGGTGTTTTTTTAAAACCATGTAAACCTATTCTGGTACAACCTCTAAATACAATTATGAACCTGAAAATGAGCATAATATGAGCACTTTAAAGTTTAAAGTACCACAAGTTAAAGTATTCTCTCAATCGACACATGGGCAATCCCAAAAACCAGAGCTAAACAGTTTTCAACTGAAATGTAGTCTATGTAGTGTATTCATTTCTGAATGAACAATACTACATACATATATATGTTGTGTTTGTACAGTTTGAACACCTGCATTTAATTATTTAACCCAATGTCATTTTATCTAATCAGATTTAATTTTTTTCTTTCTGTAAACTACAGGCTGGCAGTCGTCTTGTTTAGACGTGCAGACTCACCTCGTGTCCTCCAGTTGTACCCTGCATATGATCCACGCTATCATGAAAACTAAAGGGATTCCTGAGAGAGGAGAGGAGAGAGGAGAGGAAGTGTGTTTAGATTCTCAGTCTGCACATCCTCACGAGGTGCCACGCAGGAAATATGACACACACACACACACACACACACACACACACACACACACACACACACACACACACACGTACAATAAACAGCTGGAGCTGAATGTTGATGCATTAGGGAGGAAGTGTTGGCAAAGTGGTGATGGATGGTGGAAGAAGGTGTCGCATGGCAGCAGAACAGAGCTGAGCGAACACAGAGAGGAGAGCCAGGAGACCGTTTACCACCCAACCTTTCAGGAAATACACTTTCACCAGCATGACTGTCTGTCTTTATCTCTCTCTCTCTCTGTCTGTATATATTGAAATAATAGAAAGATAAGAATACAGTCCTAATATCCCATCATATATTCTTAAAGAAATGTGAAAATATTCGTATGTATTGTAGAAAATTTGAGGATAATTTCCATGAATTCAAATATTTTCACGACCACTAACAAAGACTCAGTTTGTAAAAACTTTAGAAACTATCCTGCAGTGCTCCTGTTGTGGTGTGGCGTACCCCAGCCGATGAGCATGTACATGGAGAGGCGGGTGGAGTAGCTGTGGATGACGAGCAGCAGCGTGTGCAGGTACAGACCCTCCACCAGCAGCCAGAAGAAGTTGGCCATGACGAAGTAGTTGAAGAACACCAGGCTGGCCTTGCAGCCCACCTACAACAACAACAACAACACCACAACAATGTAACCACAATAACACTGAAATGTAATGATTGTAATGAAATATGATTTGATAATGAGCAGGGATGCACCGAATCCAGGATTCGGCCTCGGAGTGTACACAACTTTAAAGTTATTCCACCAGCTCTGCTCCGGTGGCTTCTACACGTCTGCTTCCTCTTTCTCTATCTCTCTTCTGCCCACAAGTCCGCATATTTATGCGGGGGCCGCATTTTTTCAAATAAGCCGCACTTTCGCCGCATAAACTGCCGGTTTTCCGCAATTTCATCGCATAAAATTGCATAAATATCCCGCATATTCCATCGCATTTTTTAAGAAAACCTGCTGCATAATCAAGGATATTTGCCAGCAACAATCACAAAAAAAGTATTTTTTCCCATTTTTCTGGAAGGACTGCTCATTACGCTGATGTGACCGAGCCTGAACATCATTTCTAAATATCTGTCCGAACGTAATCTAATGTAAAGACCATTTCAAACAATATATTTTTTTATATATTGTTTGAACTTTATTGTGTAAACTTAAAAATATTACCTGCCTTTAATTTGTAAAATTTCACTCATTTAGCAGACTTGTAAGGTTACTACTCTGATGCTCGTTTGTCCGTAACAGAAAAACCTCACCAAGGTGACTCGCCGCAAGTCGGTTTATACAGATTCATACGCTCTGACCATTCTGCTATGTTGATTTCAATGTCAGTGGCTTTTCTATCCATTTTATTTCTACAGGTGGATATTAACTAACTATAGCGAAGTTGACAGAAACTGCCCCCTAAGTTCAATTAAACAAGTGTGTGTGTGTGTGTGGTCACCAGCGAGGGTTGCGTGCTGCAGTCGGTGTTTTGGTCGCCTGAGAAGAGCAGCGCGTCTTTGATCAGCACGGACACAGCTCGAAGCATGAACGACAAAAACAAGTTCACATGGATGTAGTTCCTCGTGCAGTGGAGCTTCCTGCACACACACACACACACACACACACACACACACACACACACACACACACACACACACACAGAGGAATGTTGAGAAGTGTGTTTAGAGAGGGTGTCGTGGTGTGAATCCAGTGAAAGATGCCGTCTCTAAACATGCCAAGCGAACAGCTGGAGTTGATACAGACTGAGCTTCTACAACAATCTGTTATCACCCTGAGTGCTCTCTGCGTGTGTGTGTGTGTGTGTGTGTGTGTGTGTGTGTGTGTGTGTGTGTGTTTGTGTGTGTGTGTCTCTCTCTCACAAAAAAGTATCTGTCAGACTTATAGAAACTTCAATAACGTATGTGGATATAAAAACAATAAAAAATGTATCATGAAAACAATAACGTATGTAGATTGTTTTATTTTTGTACAGTAAGACACATTTACACTAAAATTCAAAAAGCTGTTATTTTAGTCATATATGCAATTACTGTATAGCTTCTTTACACTGCAAACAATGGTGTTTGGAGTATGCACTTCATGCTTATTACATTTATTTTAAATAAAGCTCAAAATATTTTAGTCAGAAATTGATCCACAGGGATTGAAATATATATTATAATATATATATATATATATATATATATATATATATATATATATATATATATATATATACACACACACACACACACACACACACACACACACACACACACTGAAAACAAAAGTAGGCCTATAATGCAAAAACAATGTTTTTTTGTATTTTAAAAGTTTGTATATACATTTTATATTCATAACAGCAATCTCCCAAATGTTGTTTTGAACATCTTAGTTCAGCTTTTAGTTTATTTTTTTTGGTTTTTCTTTACTTTTGGGGATTAAAAGGATGTTTGTGTATCTGCTATACCTGAAGATGCATTACTGTAAGAATCTGGTTTCACTGGTTTACCTGGAGTGGTGTGTAACTGGTAGACAGATTGGAGTGTGTGTGTGTGTGTGTGTGTGTGTGTGTGTGTGTGTGTGTGTGTGTGTGTGTGTGTGTGTGTGTGTGTGTGTGTGTGTGTTGTGTGTGTGGGTCATACCTGAACAAACAGATGATGATGGTGCTGGTGAGCAGAGTGATGAGGGACAGGCTGTGGCCCAGAGTGGACAGGATCCTCACTATCTTGTAGAAGACCAGCTGGACACACAAACACAGAAAATACTTATATATTTATATATAATAATAATATTATTATATATATTATATATTTAGTTAAATGTACAAGGGAAAAAAAAGAAGGAAAAAAGAAGAGATGACTGGTTAAACTTAAACACAGCTCAAACAAGTGTTGGGTGCTCCTAGTAAATGGAGAATGAAATAAACATCATCTATCCAGGCGCATTTCTTATAGCGGCCAAATCGTTGAAAAAGCCCATTTGTTTGACCACTGTAGGTCTTCATCACGGCTTAAAACAAACAAGAATAACTATAAAAACATACATTTTAATTAGATAGAATTCACAGTATATGTATTCTACAAGAAATTATATTGGTTTCCAGCAGTGCTGGAAGAAGTATTCAGATCTTTTACTCAAGTAAAAGCAAAAGTATTAGTATCAGGGCGCCTGGGTAGCTCAGTTGGTAGAGCGCGCGCCCATATACAGTGGTTTACTCCTCGACGCAGCGGGCCGGGGTTCGACTCCACCCTGCGGCCCTTTGCTGCATGTCATTCCCCCTCTCTCTCTCTCCCCCTTTCATATCTTCAGCTGTCCAATGATAAAAATAATCTTAAAATATAAGTACCAAGAGTAAAAGCACTCAGATGTATGTATGCAGATTATAATTGGTTTTCATGACTTTAATGTTGCAGCTGGTGAAGGTGGGGACAATTCTAACTGCTTAATTCACTGCTTCATTTAAAATATCATTTATTAGCCGATTTATATTTTATATTAATGATCAGAATCTGCAAAGTAACTGAAGCTGTCAGATAAATGTCATGGAGTAAAACGTACAATATTTGCCTCTAAATTGTAGTGGAGTACAAGTATAAAGTAGCATAAAATGGAAATATTTAAGTTTCTTAAATGTGTACTTCAGTACAGGTTTTAAGGCAGATAATTACAGCCACTAGAGGGCGCTGCTCTCTATCTATTCATACGTTCATCTACATGTTAAAGAAACAGCTGCATGAATAATTGTTTACGCCTGCAAAAAGTAAGCAAAGCGGTTGCCTGGTGACTGAAAACATCCCCAAGTTGTGTGGTCGTTTATAGAGCCGAGGACTCCTCGCGCGTAGACTCTTTTGCCAAAATATACTTTTAGGTGTTTCTATGTATGTTTGATTAAATACCGACTTCAAGTCAAGGTCAAGTCAAGGAGTCTTTACTACCCCTGAGGGGCAATTGGTTGTGCAGCAACAGGATGCAACATAAGCAACACATAAGCCATACAAACAACAGACACTATCAATAGAGGACACAAATAAATACATACACAGAAGTCCATATCTCACATTGAGTTATTAACAAAGCCTATAGCAGCAGGAACAAAGGAGTTTTTGTGTCTGTTTGTCCTGCATTTAGGCAGACAGAATCTGCGGCTGGACGGCAACAACATAAAGTAGCTGTTCAGGGGGGTGGGGGGGGGGCTTATATCAGCCAGGACTGACTGGGCCTGCTTCAGGGTCCTTGTCTCGTGTAGAGATTTTAAGTCAGTCAGAGTTGTGGGAAATTTTGCCACACACTTTAGTTATGTATTGCAGCCCGTTTTTGTTTTTAACCGTGGATTTCCACCGAGATGCGGAACGGCTGCGGAACGGCATCATTAGGTTTCCATTAAAGTCAGCGTGTGTATTTCCACTGGCTGCATAACGGCTGTGTCCGACTGCGTCCCAGCTCCGGCGGTCCGCAGCAGATACGCAGAGCTTCCATTTTTGCCGGACGAAAAATGTAACTATCCCTTTAACTGAAAAAAAATCACGTATTTTTGTATATGGTTTGTTTTGTGGGTAGATGACAGAGGCCAGAGTTGGTGTGAATCCGGGCCAGAACTAATAAATAGAGCTGGCCCAGTTCCAGTCCAGATGTGGCCCAGAGTATCTTTGAGACTCGGATCCAGTATGGACTATAAAATAATTCTCATCCGTTCTGGAGCTGGGCCAGTGCCGGCCCAGATGTGAAAACCGGATCCGCACCGGCATTGGCCCGTTGTGCTAAAGGACACCGGCCCAGGTCCGTTTTACAGATCTGGCCCAGAACTTATGAAGGATCTGGGCCTGATCTGGGCCGCATGATTTTTGTTATCTGGGTTTCCATTAAAGTCAGGGTGTGTATTTCCACTGGCTGCATAACGGCTGCGTTCCGACTGCGTCCCAGCTCCGGCGGTCCGCAGCAGATACGCAGAGCTTCCATTTTTGCCGGACGCCGGAGAGCTCCGCAGCAATTCAGCACACGGCAGATAGTGCGGGACAGGAAGTCAAGCACAGAAACAAAATAAACATCCGGTTCATTTTCAAAATAAAATACACCGTGCTCACGGCGGATGGAGGAAAAGAGAACATCGGATAAGATGTTATTCACTCTTACGCGTTGTGACCTGTCAGTTAAAAAGTCCATCAAGCCAACAAATTAATAATATTAAAAGCATTCTTTAAGATCCCTGCCAAAATATGTGGTTGAATGAAATTAAAGGCTGAAGAAAAATCAATAAAAAAGCAGCCGCACAAAGCTCTTTGCACCCTCAAGATGGGTATAGATCAAGTTAAAAAGAGTACATGCTGCATCTTCCACTCCCTGTTTTGGTCTGTAGGTGAATTGAAGCGGGTCTAGTAGATCCTGTACAGAGTTCAAAAGTTCGTCCTTCACGATCTTCTCCAACGTCTTCGGAATGAGGGACAGTTTGTTTGGGCGACTTCGGGTTTATTCCCTTTTCAAAATAAAATCTGCCAAAAGGCCCGTTTCCCCACACTACCCAACAGCGGTGAGACTGATACTGAAGCATGACGACATCACACAGCGCTCATTGAGCTCCTGTTGCCCCGTGTGTCTTTTTACAGCGTGGAGAGGCTCTTCCAAGGAAAAGAGAAAGCATCACATCCGATTCTGGCATCCCTGGACTGGCTACCTATTAAACCCAGGACTGATTTTAAGATTCTTTTATTTGTTTTTCAAGCCATTCGTGGTCAGGCTCCTCAGTATATTTCAGAACTCCTCAGCCCCTACTCCAATCCCAGGCCTCTTAGATCCTCGAATCAATTCTTTTTAACTGTTCCTGGATCGAGGTTAGTGGGTAAGGGAGATCGTGCCTTTTCTGTGGCAGCTCCAAAGCTTTGGAACAGTCTCCCACTTTGTCTCAGATGTTCCCCCTCCACTGACAGTTTTAAAACACATGTCAAGACATATTTGTTCTCAATGGCCTTTGGTTGCTCTTAGAGGTTTGTAGCATCTTAATATGATATTGTATTGTACTGTATTTTTTTTTTTTTTACTACTCCTTTTGCTTGATTTTAGTGCTTATGTTGTGAACTTCAATTTGTACAGTACTTTGGTCAACTTTGGTTGTTTTAAATGTGCTATATACATAAATTTGACTTGACTTTCACAATAAAAGCACGTTCAGGATGAGACTGGTCCATTTCAAAACAGTACAAACTCACTGTAAACGCTCTCTCTCTCTCAGGCCGACACAGAGATGGATCTGCCCCCGTGTGTGTGTGTGTGTGTGTGTGTGTGTGCGTGCGTGCCTGCCGTTCATCGCTCTCTCGTCATCTATAAACAACATTCCCGTGTCTGACACACCATCTGGCAATAAACCGGACATTCACACACTTTCTCAGTATACACATGCTTTAGACATGCATGAGCACGCGCACTTCAACACACACACACATATTGTAAGCCCCTTCACATACGGCTAAACACACATTTAAATAAAAAAAACAACACACAAACTGTACAGGTTTGCACACCAACACGTAAAGCACGTGAGCATGCACGCTTTACAAATGTGTTAAGATGTTAAGACGCACAGAGAATCTTGTGTAGACTAATCTTCTATACTTGTGAGGACCCACAGTTGACATGACGATACCCCTGCAGGTGGTCCTCACAAAGACAGATGTAGAGAGAGAAACACAGAAGTGCAAAGTGCTTTACATCCACTCATGCAGCTGCTGAACTTCAGCATCATATCCAGACACAGGTTTCTGTTTCTGGAGACTTTCTCCTCTCCAGATCTCTTTTTACATCCTTCACTCTGTCCAATTTTTCTCGCTTTCCTTTCTTCTTTCCTTTGATTTGTTTAGCAAGTGTGTTTCCTTATTTCTTCCCTTCTTTTGTTCACATTTCGTCTTTCACCTTGTGTATTTTTCATCATCCTCTCCTTTTCGTCCCATCAGTCTGTTGTTGGACTTTTTCCTGCTTCAGTCTTTTCTTTCCTCCCTTCTGACAAAGTTTTTGGGGGGATTTGGAGATTTTCAATATTTATGCATAACAATTCATCTGTCTTATCTTCTTTTATTTCTACTTTTCTTCTTTCTTTTCATTATTCTATCCTTGTTTTTCTTCACCTTTTGCCTGTTTTAGTCTCTTTTTTTTATCCTTCAATCTCCAGATTTGAGGATTAATGTTTTGACATGTTCATGCATATAAACACTCTAGAAGTAACTAGTCTTCCTTCTTGTGTTTTTTTTTTCTTCTTTTCATCCTTCCTTCTTTTTTCCTCCTTTTCATTCTTTATTTTTCCTCACTTTTGTCTTTTCTTCTTTCTGACATGGTTTTCAAAATCCTTTGATCCCCAGATTTGGGGATTTTTCGTTATTGACGTTTTAACGTCTTCATGCATATTAAAGAGATAGTTTGGATTTTTTTCACAGTGATGTCGTATGAAGTTAAAGGGTTAGCTCAGATCCACCAAAGTCACACAATAACACAACCTAACTAACTGATGGAGGCAGCGTTAGAACAGCACCTCCCTACTCCTGAGAGGTAAAATGACCGTTTTTGTTAAAGGAGTCTGGTGGCTTAGAAGGGAGCGGAGATAAAGGCTTCAGAAGGGGGAGGAAGCATGTGACTGTGTCGGCCAGCCGGTAGTTATCTACGGAAGCGTATTGCATTCACCATAGGAAAAAAAGATTTAGACACCCTATCTCGTAATTACGAGAAAATATGTCATAATTACGAGATCCTGATCTCGTAATTTTGAGATCCTCATCTCGTAATTACGAGAAAAGATCTCGTAATTTGAAACACCTGGAAGGCGGCATATCTAGGGGACATTCTACGCTTAACGTGAAAAAGCTTAACGTGGTTTAATGTACCTAAACAACGATCAATCATCACCAAAATCCTCTCCTATATTGCTCATCATGATCACTTAAAACTGTCAAAAAAATCTAACACAAAGTCCAAATATTATGGACGTTATCTGACACTAAGCGTTGCTGCTCCATTAAAGTGATGGTTCGGAGTAATTTCACCCTAGGGTCCTTTGCACCATGACCTCGAGCCAAACACCCCCCCAGAAGCTTTTTTCACCTGGGTCGAACATTGGGAGAATTAGCGGTGAGTAGCGTTAGCCGCTGAATAGCTTATCGCAGAGGCTAATGTATCCGAAGTGTCTCTTAACATTACCCCACTAATAATGCCCGAAATGATACCAAAGGTCTACACTAGTATATATAGGTTATGCACTCATAAAACGATGGATTGTAAAGTTTGTAAGTACACCAGAAGGTTATGTAAATAACACTTGCCTGCTGGCTTCTGCTCTCTGCTGTTGCACTTTAAGGGTAGCCTATTGTAAGGAAAAAACTTAACGTGAAAAAACTTAACGTGGTTTAATGTACAAACAACGATCAATCATCATATTGGAGAGGATTTTGGTGATGATTGATTGTTCTTAAACCACGTTAAGCTTTTTTACGTTAAGTTTTTTTCCTAACACCCTTAATGGAGCAGCAACGCTTAGTGTCAGATAACGTCCATAATATTTGGACTTTGGGTTAGATTTTTTGACAGTTTTAAGTGATTATGAGGGGTAATAAGAGAGAAATTTGGTGATGATTGATCATAATTCCGAGATGAGGATCTCGGAATTATGAGATCTTTTCTCGTAATTACAAGATAAGGTGTCAACATTTATTTTTTCTATGGTGATGCAATACGCTTCCGTAGTTATCTGTCCCTGAATCTGGGGAGCGGCACTTCTGAAGGGGGGGGGGCATTGTATTTGTTTGGCAGTGGAGTTCAAATATCAACAATCTTTGCACAGCATCGATTACTGCGCCTATTTTTTTTTTTTAAGATTAGTTTTCGGGCATTTTAGGCCTTTATTTTCGACAGGATGGCTCAGACTTAAAAGGGGAGGAGGGGTAATAATAATAATAATAATAATAATAATAATAATAACAACATGCAGCAAAGGGCCGCAGGTCAGCGTGGAACCCGTGACTGCTGCGTCGAGGACTAAGCCTCTTTATATGGACACCGCTCTTACTGCACCTTTAAACCGATACAGATGTTTTTAGCTGTCAAATGCATTTAGCTGCTACACCTGTCCACAGCAGGACATTGCTTAGCATCCGTGTCGGTACTCCTGCCTGCTTCTCCAAACTGTTGTCATGCCGACCGCCATCTACTGTAGCTAACACACCGACTATGGAGAAGTAGCTCATACTAGAGCTGAAGATCTTTGAACGAACCCGTCGGGTCCGGTCCGGTCTTAATTTCTATGATTGTACACGGGGTCGGACCGGGCTCCAGGTTGCACGGTAAATGAGCGGTCAGGTGATGCGGTCAGGTGATGCATTTCGATTAGCGCAAAAATGGATGCTGAGGAGGTGCAATGGAGGCTGGCCTCTGGAGGACTTATTTTACTTCTTGGTTCCTATTTCCAAGTGGCCTATAGCCTACGTTAGTCATGAGTAAATTATGTTAAAAAATGTATAAATGAATAATTCTTGACTAAAGGCAAAAGAGCTGCGTTTGAATAATGTCGGGCTGTAATTGGGTTCAGGCTTTTAAAAAGCTGTCAATCAAAATGTACTTGTATTACAGCGCTAGCTCATACAACTACACTCATCCAAACTATCCCTTAAAACTCTAAAAGTAACCTGACAATGATTTGGGTACTTTTGCATATACTGTATTTTTTACTTTAAGCCCATAAAAACATTATTTAAAATCTGAAATATTTCTCTACAACTTTAAATAATCATCACTACATGCACAAAATTCAACAATAGAGTTTGAAGTTGTTAATGATTAAAGTTTAGAACTCTTTAAGGCTAATCTGCTGCATCAGGAGTGTGTGTGGTTTGATCGGACAACCCCCGTCCCATTTTACTTCAGACTATGCACACATGTACGTGGGGAAATCCAAATAAAGACATAGAAGTCGGTCGTGAAATAACCAAAACCGTTGTAGCTTTTAAATAAGATTTCAGTGCCTTTAAGTAAAAATGTAAATGCAGGACTTTATCGGAGTACTTTTCCATTGTAGCATTACTACTTTTCCTTCGGTAAAGGGTTTCAGTGCTTCTTCCACCACTATCTGTCCACTCTAAACACACATGGACAAATATGTGAGGCTACACAGACAGTCACGGCCTGGCATCAGCGTCTCATTCCTGAGTTTGATTCTCAGGCCTTCTGGCTGGGAGCTGATGACCTGCTGGCTCTGGTCTACTGCAGCCACATTGCCTTCTATGTCCAAACACATCTCCATCCATAAACTCTGGCTCGCTCGCCCTGTCTGTATTCCTCTCTGACACCAGAGAATTAAAGCGATGTTGAACTTTAGGCTGAGCGGCTTCCTGGCCACGATAGAAGTCTAAATCTGGACTGTCTTTATCTTATGTGCTCCTGTGTAGGTTTTTAAATCAAGACCGAGTCAAGACAGAGACCAGAAGAACATGAAGACCATCAGAGCCAGGGATGAACATTCGCACAATTATTTTCTGCCGATATTTTTTAAAAGAAAAGACAAAATTATTCACAAATTTTGGTCAGAATGCAAATAAATGCACAATCAATATAGATCAGTTTCACTGACAGAAAACCTGACTGATTCCGGACTTCGACGTCGTCATCTGTTTAGCTCGCCTCTGGCCCGCCTATATCAGATACACCGATGTGATTGGTGCAGCTCGGCTCCAAGGGCATAGTTAATGAGCGTCATTACTCATTGCCAGAGTGACTCGCTGAGCAAATTCAAATTGCGTTATCGTGGTAAAAGGTATGTGTAAATAACCCAAATATAATAACCATTTATCGGCGTGGCTCAGTTTTGGGTTGGAGATTTGGGCAAAAAAAATAAATAAATAAAATCAGCTTTAGTGTCCGATTCTGGATTTAAATTGTTGTTAAAGTTGTGCCAGATTTTGCTTCCTATACATTTCTATAAAGAACTGGGCGAGACGTATTCGCTTCCGGTCCGTTGATATCACACAGAGATACAAAAATAGGTCAAATTTCTTGTATGTATTCACAAACTTGGCCAATAGATAGGTTAGGAAACAAGGGAGAGAGATGCAACACAACCCTGGCAGGGGATGTTGTGGTGCATGGTCGGGACCGGACAACTGTGCTTCCAGCAGTTTATTTCACTGTCACTGCCCGAGTGTGTGAATTAAATTGAGTGAGTTGTAAATAATTCAGCCTTTGGTACTTTGGTTTGCTGAGAAGGCTTTCTTTATCGATATTTTTATAACCAGCACTGCTCCAGGTGGATATTTCAGGGTCACAGATGTTTGACAGAGGTTTTGTTATGTTAACAGATGTGTAAAGAAGAAAAGAAAAATTATGTGTTCTTGTCTGTGTGTTTAGCATCAAGCACATCATTTACATTCTCAGCTCAAACTGGGACGTTTTTTTTCCCTCATGTTGCCACTTTACTGGCGCACAATGAATTATTTCCACACCTTGGCTGTCTTCTTCACGTCAGTAGCTCTTTACAGTCGTATCAGTCTCTGACCTCAACAATCTGCTATTTATTACAGCAGATAAAGCCAGTGCTTCTCATCGAGGACATCATAACAAATGCGATTTGGCTGTAGCTTCCATTCGCTAAAGAACGCTTGCATGTAATGAAGTTAAAGCTTTCTCGCTCGCTCGACCCCCTTTGAGTCTATTTTTTTTCAAAGCTTCAAGTCCCAATTAAACGGTCTCCTGTCCTGTCTCTCCATCGCTGAGTCCACGTGTGCTTTTTAA
Source organism: Perca fluviatilis (assembly GCF_010015445.1). Lineage (NCBI taxonomy): Eukaryota > Metazoa > Chordata > Actinopteri > Perciformes > Percidae > Perca > Perca fluviatilis. Next base: position 25,055,295 of record NC_053133.1, read on the forward strand.
TTTGAAGATCTGTTTTGTGTCGCAGTGAGGGTGATCGGAGATGAAAATCAGCTGGATCTCCAGTGTGTGTGTGAAGTTAGAGTATCTGTGGGAGTGCCAGCGGTGACGTCTGGTCTCAGCTGAATGTTTTCCAGACGGAAAACCTCCGTCTCTTCCACAGGAAACAAAAAGAAGCTTCGCTGAGATAGTCAAAGAGCAGGAGTCCCACACCTGAGGGCTCTGGAGAGGATCACAGTCCAGCTGTGTGTGTGTGTGTGTGTGTGTGTGTGTGTGTGTGTGTGTGTGTGTGTGTGTGTGTGTGTATGTGTGTGTTAACATTCATTTTTATGTTCTACTGTTTACTTTCACACTGCTCAGTATATGCAGGGGCGATTCCAGTTTAATTTTTTTTTTATTTTTTTAAATGGAATGGCACAGGGGGGACTTGATCAGAATACAGCATAGAAAATCTGCTTAGAAATATAGGAAATATTGGATAGGATATAACAACACAATTTAATTTTGCTAAATAAAACACATCACATTCATTATTAATTTCAATTGTTTTTGGTGTCTTCTTGTTTCTCACACACACACACACACACACACACACACACACACACACACACACACACACACACACACACACACACACACACACACACACACACACACACACACACACACACACACACACACACACACACGCCAAGGTCGGGACCTGTGTGTGGTGCAACTTCCTCTTCCGTTCTCGCAACCTTCAAACAACGCACCTCTATGACATAAAAGCCTAAACTCTTTTTATGACTTAACTTTCTGTGCATCAGAGGTCACCCGGAGTACTTTTAACCACTTCCTCAAACACTGCGCTTTTGCAACAAGCACATGCACACATTTTGTTAATTCAGATGGGGGGGCTCTAGACCCACCCCTGAGTACATGATTTATTGGTTTCTGTTCTATTTATTTGTTTACTTGCTGCAATGTGACCTTAACGGGGCAATTCCGCACCTTCAATTTACGTCCACTAAAAGTGTTTTTACCACTGACAGGCTCAGATTATTATTCTAAACTTCTGACAACATGATGGAAAAAAATCCCTATAGAAATAGGCCTTTTTGTTAAAGAGGGAGATCCTTTTTGTTTAGTAAGAATAGTTTAGTAAGAATACAAAAAAATGATGCACATTTTGAAGTATCGTATGAGAAAAGCTTTATAGAAACGGCAAAATTCAACGCAAAAAAAAAAATCTCACAAAAACAAGAGATTTACTTCTCCTTGGTCTAAATTGTAATATTGAGCGGTGTCAATTAAAGTAATGAGACTCTGAAGAATGATGGACTTTCAACCAGACTGCACGGTAAAGAATGAGAGAACAAGGGGGGAGTGTGTGGCTTTATTCAGCGTGGACACAATAGTGGTTCCGGATATTCTCTTAAACCTGGATGTTACCTGCTTGTTTAAAGCTCAGTATAAACCAAAGGGTCCTGGAATGCAGCCGGGACCGGAAGCAATAACTGGGACGGTCGGAAGATAAGCTCCGCGGCATCGCACAGGACGCCTCAGGTTCAAAACACACGGATCCAAAAACACCGACAGAGCAGACCGATAACACAGGTTCACTGGGAAGAGAAAAGACGGTGAAGAAAGGATTTTGCAACATATTCTGCTTCCTAATCTTTCTCTAGAGGGAAATAAATTCCAGTTTACTTTCAGACCAGGGCGGATTAGAGACCAGGAGCTGAACCCCCGCTGAACTCAGCTGGAGGAGCGGAGGGGTTCAACCAGTGTCTCGCCATAACAATATACCGTGTGCAAGTCTCAGCTGTTCTCCAGTGTTGGAAGTATTCAGATCCTTTCACTTAGGTAAAAGTACTTAACCACACTGTACAAACATTCTTGTTACGAGTAAAAGTCCTACATGGAAAATTTTCATTCAGTAAAACTCTGTTAAGGATAAATCAGGAATATGTAGTTAAAGAATTAAAAGTAGAAAAATGCCCACCTGTAACTGTTCTACTATTATATATTCTACCGTTAGATTATCATATCCTGTGCTAACATGCAAAAGCAGGATTTTCCTGTTGGATTTGGTTGAGCTGGAGCTCATTTTGAACTATTAGCTAATGATCATTACCGTTCTGGATTCACCTGCTGATTATCTTCTCCATTTAAATCGATCGATTGTACATCTTTGGACGACAATTACGGACTTGGTGTACAAGCATACAGAATAATACACACAGAAAATGACTGGGTAAATGGTGTAGTGGCTCAATTTTCCTACATGGTGCATCTCTATAAAAGTTCCTCAACATGTCTCATTGGCTGCCCATCACTGTTCTCTCCATGTTCAACAGATCCAAGATAACCCTCCAACCATCTACTCATTGTTTGTGTTCATTTTAGTTCACCATATTTTTGTTGTTGTTGCTGAGAGCAAGCCCAGGGTAATGTTGATTAGATTATGAGCACGCTGACTGGAGGACAAACAGAAGAAACCAGAAAATGAACATGAAGTCACCTCTGTGCACTCCCACAACTAGGATAGCCGTTCGAAATGCCTAAAAGGAGGCTCTGCACAAAATCTAAATTACTTTGCATCTTTGTTTTTTAAATTTCCAAGCATTATGGCTGCAAAATTAATCACGTTCACTTCTCTTGTTTTGGGCTAGAGCAGGTGTTCTGGAGTGGTTTACTGGTCTGGCCCACTTGAGATCAAATTAGGGGTCTGTGGCCCATTAACTAAAATGACCCCTGGGCTAGAGGCAGAAATCTCAGAGGATATTTTAAAACAAGTAAGTGAGAAGAATAGGTATTTTTTTCTTTGCAAGAAGCTGGTGCTCTTAAGTGCAGAAACACACACACACAGTGTTGTAGTTGTAGTGTTGTAGTCAAGACCACCTAAACCGAGACCAAGTCAACATCAAGACCAGAGTGTATCGAGACCAAGACCAGGACTTTGAGGGGCTGAGTCCACGACAAGACCAAGACCAGAGCCAGACGGCCAGAGCTTCTTCTCCTGTTTCCTGCATCCACTTTCTTGTGAGTTCTTGGGAGTGTGTGTTAAGGCCGGGACACACAGGGCCGAAAATCAGCCGTTGGACAGTCTGGTAAGGTCGGTGACCAGTTTCTATTTTTTGGGTCTTCTTACACACACACACACACACACACACACACACACACACACACACACACACACACACACACACACACACACACACACACACACACACACACACACACACACACACACACACACACACACACACACACACACACACACACACACACACACACACACACACACACACACACACACACACACACACACACACCTCTATGCCATAAAAGCCTAAAGTCTTTTTATGACTTAACTTTCTGTGCATCAGAGGTCACCCGGAGTACTTTTAACCACTTCCTCAAACACTGCGCTTTTGCAACAAGCACATGCACATATTTTGTTAATAAAATATTTCTACAATTGACAGCACTCTAGCTCTAGACCCACCCCTGTGTACATGATTTATTAGTTTCTGTTCTATTTATTTGTTTACTTGGTCCTACTAACTCACCTCCTCGCTGCTCTGTTTTAGACTTTGCAATTAAACAAAAATAATTAAAAACAATTGGTCCAGTATTAAGCAAGACCGCTGCAGTCAGCAGCAGCGAAACAAGCTGCAATGTGACCTTAACGGGGCAATTCCGCACCTTCAATTTACGTCCACTAAAAGTGTTGTTTTTAACCACTGACAGGCTCAGATTATTATTCTAAACTTCTGACACCATGATGGAAAAAAAAGCCCTATAGATCCTTTTTGTTTAATAAGAAACAGCCCCAAAATACAGCCAGAGCTTCTTCTCCTGTTTCCTGCATTCACTTTCTTGTGAGTTCTTGGGAGTGTGTGTTAAGGCCGGGACACACAGGGCCGAAAAACGGCCGTTGGACAGTCTGGTGAGGTCGGTGACTCGAGTCTGTTCGGTGTGTCCCGTCTGGGGGGCTGTCGGCGTTCATTTTGGCCGACCTGACATGTTCAGTCGGAGGCAGGGTAGTCGGGACTAGAGTCTCCCAAAATCTGACCAAAATCTTTTAAACTGACCTTTGTTGAGCTGAAATGAAGACTTTTCGGTGAACTATTTTAGTACAATATGAGATCGTATTCTGAACGAGCCGCCATGACAGTCTGGCTTTGAATTTCCAGAGAAAACAAACCCATGTGACGCGTTCGTCCAATCAGCTGCCGGTTTTCATTGCTTGGGCAACAATACAGAGTAGCGCCGCCTGCTGCTATGGAGACGTATTACGTTTCTCAAGTTGGTGTCTCCTCAGGGTGTCCCAAGGCAGTTTTTTGGACCTCGGGGACCCGACTGATCATCTCGACTGGCTTTGCTGTCGACGGTCGGCCGTCTGGCTGGTGTGTCCTGGCTATTAAAAGTATCAGGGAAACGTTATTAACAGTAACACATTTCCAATTAGAAATTAGTGAAGTTATTGGCTGCATTTGAAGCAGGAAGTTTATCATCCAATTACAGTAATGCAGAGGCAATTTAGCGATATTCCTGCAGTTGGGGCTTGACGGTCTTGAAATAAAATCCAGAGTCCTCTTTATCCGAGACGGAGACAAGAGGAGACAAGACCGAGTAAAAATACATTGATTTTGAGACTAGACAGAGACCTTCAAAAAAGAGGTCTTGAGTACTGCAACACTGCACACACAATGATGTAAAGGAAAAGGCTGATTTCACGGTGGTCTGAAGAGAGAAGGGGGAGCTGAGCCGAGAGATCAGCTGGAGTTCAAAGATCTGTCAGCCAGAAACTCTCCTTCCTCTCAACCCTGACCTTTCTCCTCGTTTATCTCTGTCAGAGCGCCTTCTCTCGATCAGATAAACACAGAGACGCGGAGATGCCGAAACACACTGTAATGAAAATCAGCTCTTTTTACTTCACCACAGCGACTGAAAGCGCTGAAACTGGTCGGACTTTAAACTGATCATCAGTGACAAGAACAAGCTTACACTCCATATGCGGAGGATTAATGGGCCGTTTTTAGTCAGTCTGTTTGAATTTAGTCATTTCAAAGTCCATCTGTAAGCCTTTACAGTAGTGAACAGTTTTATCACAAATCACACTGAAGCTGTAGGACCGAGCTGCCTGTTTATCTTTCCTGCAGGCTGTTTTCAGTGAACGTATATGTTTGTTTGAACGTCAGTAGGTTGATTTGGGAGAGATGAATCTTTTGTTTGTTCCCATTGTCTTATTTTCACATCTGCATTAAAAGCTTTAGGGCCCTATTTTAACGATCTAAGCGCACGGCGTGAAGCGCATGGTGCAGGTGCGTTTAGGGCGTGTCCAAATATATTTTTGCTAGTTTGACAGCAAAAAAAAAGGGTCCGTGCGCCTGGTTCAAAAGGGTTGTACTTAGTGTCTTCATTAATCAGAGGTGTGTTTGGGCGTAACATGCAATAAACCAATCAGAGATCATCTCCCATTCCCTTTAAAAGCCAGGCGCGTTTGGACCATGGCACATTGCTATTATGATCAAGCGACTTTGAGTTTGTGAAAAGCAGTATATAAATTCAAATTTTTATTATTATTATTATTATTATTATTATTATGATGGCGAATTTGCACCGTAATATTTTTATTTGTAATCTTTTGCATGTTTGTGTGCTGCTGCGCTTCCCTGTGTGTGTAACAAGCATAGTGTGTGTCCCTGTGTGTGTAACAAGCATAGTGTGTGGGCGCTGTGCACGAGCCTAGGAGCATTTTACTAATGTGCTGTTAAAATAACAATGAAATGCTACTGACTTCAGACCAGGTTTTTGTTGGTCAATGGCGCGATCACTTCCCGCTGCCTCAAGATAGCGATACGCTCAGAATGCACCTGAACACACCTCCCTGTAAGACCAGCACGCCCATGGGCGCAAAGATGGGCGCAGGTGCATTCGCTATTTAAACGATGTGGGCGCTGGATGGGAAATTGACAACTGTCAATGTCGGTCTTAAACTAGCAAAGACACTTGCGTTGGGCTTTGCGCTGCGCCGGGTGCAAGATAGGGCCCTTAGTTTTAAAAAGGACAGGTTTTTAAGTCCCATATGTACATTGAAAAAAAGGTTTTGCATGTTGTAATCATTTCCCCTTTTAATACTGGCCATTAAAACATCCCATGTGTTTCCAACGTTAGTGATGAGGGACAAACTCCACAGTCCTGAAGTTATCTATATCTATTAACTTCAGATAAGTGCTTTACTGTGGGGAAATGGAACAGAAGTTTTTGTTGACTTTGGAACTAATGTAAACACAAAGAAAATCTTTACAGTACCAAGTTTTCTTTCGGGCAAGCAAAACCTCTTTCAATTTAGAATTTAGACAAACTTGAACAATTTGAACATATCCTTCAAGCAGACGGTCCTCTTGGTCCTCACCCAGAAAACGGCCGTATAGGTCGATTGTGCACGCAGCTTATAACGATCCATATTTACCCATATTACGACCCCAAGTGGATGCATACTTGCCAACCCTCCCAATTTCCCTGGGAGACTCACGTTTTCCTATTTTTCCCGATTTATGACGCATTTTCACACCTTTTTTTTCCCTTTTCCCAACCTGTTTCCTGCACTGTACAAGCCTTACAACTCTACAGTTTCCTCCCTGCTGGTGCTTCCCCCTCCCGCTTTCTCAGGGACGGCTTTAGTGGGGTGTCTCGGGGGTTTTGGGGGACCTAAAGCACTAAAGACAACAGTCACTTCAACCTTTTACGGACCCAAGTCTGTGACTTAATTTTAGTAGTTTAACAGGACTCATTTAAAGCCAATTCCGGAGGTTTTCTTATACCTAACCTAAGTATTTTTATTGCCTTCACCTAACTAGTTCTGTTTCACAACACTAACTACGAATTTAAAACTTCAACCGCTACGTTAAATAGAACGGTCATATGTTGTTTTGGGACTCATCGGCGTGGTTTATGTATGAGGACGTGTTGCTTTAAAGATCAGCTTGTGTGTTGAGATGTGGTTTTGGAGACATGCAACTTTTTACATTGTAAGCAAAACTAGAAAATGCATTTCCTGCAGAAACTGCAGTGTGAACGCTGGAAATGTCAAACGAATTGCTTAAAAAAATAGTGATGCACGGAAACATTCAAAAGCGTTTAGTTTATTAGCACAAAATGATTAGAAAATATAAAGTATATTACAACAAAGAGCAGAGATTAGATTGTGCAGGAGAGCAGGAGAGGTAAGAAACTTCCTGAAACTAGTCTGTGGTTGGCGTTTTTTAATACCAGATCATGAAAACTGTCTGTGGTGGTTTTACTGCTCTCGAACAGATGATTCAAAGGGGGTCAAACCGAGATATGATCCTGTAATGTGTCGACACGACAAGAGCACGTTCTGCTCTGCTGCGTGGGACTTCACACGTAGACTCGGTCCGATTGAAAAACACAAAAGGAAACCACTGTGGTAACTGCTTATACAAGTACTGTCCTGGTTTCTTTGTTAAAACTAAGATAAATAACTTGCTACTTACAGTAGTATGTATGGCGTACTGTCTTAGATTGTCAATCCTTCCTTTAATTAATCCCAGTTCTTTTCAGGAAAAAACTCGCAGGAAATTATTACTAGTAATTGCAGGACCTGTAAAACGAAGCAGTGGTTCCCCTTTTATAGTTTTAGCTTGTGACCGTTCGTCCCAGCTTGTGTCTGTCCAGTGATGTCTCCTTGAAACGTCTCAGATTGTTGCATTTGAATAATTGTTGTTGAGGCCTGACGAGGTAAAACTATCACATATTTCACACAAGAAGCAATGACATCGATAATATTATTCAAAAATTTATGAACAACAATTCGTATGAAATGTTACGAAATAAGGGCGATTGCCGATAGCCAACAAAACGACTAGTTAAAATTAGAAAAAAAGATTGTGGTTTGGGTTGGAACACCGCCCCCCCTTCAGTAGACCCGGGACACAGAAACGTTTCCTGGGTGAAAGTCTTAAAGTCTTATTTTCCCCCTTACCTACGTCCTTCATGAACTCCGTTCCCCTGCTCAAAAGCGGTAGACGCTAGATCACACCCGATACATGTGTCGATGTCAACACGAGCATACTGCTCAGGCATCAACATTTGGGTTTGCCATCCGTCACTTCAGCCAAAGACTGACTGACCGCACCGGAGTATAGCTGCACTTTCTACAGTTCACTTAGGACAGCTTTCCTACAACTTTCTCTGCTAATATCTGCCAAAGTTGCACAATCACACATGAAACATCAGTCTGCAGCAGCTTAAAAACTGAACATCATCACTGGCTAACTGTATCACAGCTCACACGTAACTTTACACAGAAAGTAGTCTATATTGAAGACTTTGTGTTGTAATTCTAAACTCCGGTAGATTTGTGAGGACTATGGTTAACTGCTCCTCAGATCTCTGCAGGGTAAATCCAGACAGCTAGCTAGACTATCTGTCCAATCTGAGTTTACTCTCGCACGACTAAAACTACTTTTGAACGTACACATGTTCCACTAAAAACAAGTTCCTTCCCCTTACTGCGTCCGGCGCTTAGCGCCGCCCATCCCGATTGTGATTGGTTTAAAGACACGCCAATAAACCAGAGCACGTGTTGCTCCCATCCCGGGATGCTGTGTGGACTAGCCAGACCCTCCTCCGTAGCGCTGTGGAGGAAGGTCTGGCAACGCAAGACTACACAGAAAGTGAACAGACAGTGAACTCACCTCGCTGGGTTCACCCGTGTTGTTGGACCAGCAGGCGACGGTGATGGCGGGGTAGACGTCAGACCAACCGGTCTCTGTGCAGTTCCTGCTGAGGTTACCTGAGACACACATGTGCAGAAACAATTAGTCGATTCATTTATGTGTTGGAATTCAATTTCAAGTCAGGTGGATTTTATATTGTATTTTTAGACTTATTTTACTTAGATTTGACTACTTTAATGCCAACAAAACATTATAGGATTCAGTTCCAAATTGTAATCCTGGCAGCTTGGAAACATTTGTGTTCGGAAATAATATTTACAGAGAGTGTAATTTAACAGGTAATAAATAACATATTAACAATTGAAATAATGTGTTATTTCAAAGACATGGTATATGTGTAGCCCCAAAGTATTTGAGAGTTCAGATTCTGATGGTGCACACTCAACATGTCCAGGAGACACGGGCCCGGTGTCCCCCCCACACACACACACACCCCCCCACACACCCCCCCCCCCCCACCCCCCCCCCCCCCCCCCCCCCCCCCCCCCCCCCCCCCCCCCCACACACACACACACACACACACACACACACACACACACACACACACACACACACACACACACACGGAATAGTCTTCCACTTATTAAAATGGCAGAAACAAAAAAGGGATTTTAAACTTAAAGTTAGGGTTTTCTTGTGGAATAAAATAGATAATTAGGGAAAAATAGACTCTAGACTGAGGACCGGGTACTTTATTGCTTTGTAGCTCATGGGGTTTTATCTGGTACTTCTGATGTGTAGTTTGATGTATGTGTTTGCATGTGTTGTATGTTCTTTCTCTTCCATCAGGGACCATGTTGGAAAAAAGTGTTCATCGCTTTTACATGTTATCCCTTGGATCCTTTTTGTCTTTCTATATCCACAAATAAACCCAACAAAAATCTAGAGGGGATAAGGGGAGGTATAATCCTGACTACAGTCTTGTGTAACACAATAAAAAAAAATGTACATTTCGTGAATGCACGAACAACTTGTCAGTGTCCTCATGTTAACTGTATTTCTCTGCAGGTCTTATTAAATCTCAGAGTAAATAAAAGTATAGCAGCGGACTGGAAAAGGTCGGCCATAATAAAAGGTCCTCAGCAGTTGCAGCAGATTGTGTTTCTAAGCTGTCTTATTGTAAATACACTCGATTCGTGCTCCACAGCAGCCTGGCTGTTAATGAGGCTGCTGGCCCGCTGACAGTTTGTTCACGTTAACTGATCTGAACTCAAGAGGACGAGTACGGTGGCCAAGAGGGACCAACGCACTCCTGTGTACACTCGACTCACTTGTGAGAGAGGGAAACTGCACTTAGGTGTCAGCAAGATGAAATAAAGTTTTAATAAAAGTGGTTTACAAAGAAAAAAACTGAAAATTGAAGTACATTTATTCATAATTCAGTTAATTTTAAAGTTTAAATTCAACCAATTAATCTGAAATAATACTATACATATTATAAGTCTTTGAGCTTTTTGTGTTCCTGAAAGCAGTTCAAAGCAAATCTATTTAGATTTGTTGATGATTACATAGAAAACACACATTGACACCCAACAAACCAAAAGATACATCGATCTGCACATTACATTTCCTGATAAAACTCTGCCGCTGTATCTGCTGCACACAGGAAACTATTTCTTGCTCAACAACACTAACTTCCTGAAGCCTCTGCAGGTTGCAACAGCTCAGAGACCACACATAGTCCAGCAGAAAACCGAAAAACTGAATTTTCATTGTTACACTTTGTTTTTTTTTATACAAATTAAACAAACGAGAGTTTGATGGGTTAATTTGTGAGCTTTGGAGGTGATTTGTGTTTAGACACTTTACTTGGGATTTACGCTCCTACAAAAACAGCTTATTTCCACCATTAACAGCAGACGTTTCGGTTTTCATATTTAAAATGTCTCAAAAAATTGTCTCAGTCTTGTCGTCTCTCTTGCACAGCGAACAGATTCAGATGTACAGTAGACCGACAGGAGAGAGAGAATCTATTTAACAGTCACGTTCTCAGTCAGTGACTTCCGATGTGGAGCAGCCGCTGCTCTGTGGCGATTACACGCCTCATCCTTTAACCGGGACGATCTAATGCTCTCCATGTCTGCAGGGGGAGAAACCGGGCCGCTGACAGATGCTGCTGCGTACGAATCACAGAGAAAATGTGGGCCAGCCCAGATGTTGTCAGCTGCACGGCGAATAATTAGACTCATTAAGTGAAGGAGCCCGAGCAGCGCGGGATGGAGGGAGGAGAGGTAAACACAGAGATGGAGAGGGAGAGGGTGCTGGCGTAGCAGAGGGTGAGGGATCAAACAGAGAGATAAAGGGAGGTTTTACCATCTGAAGCAAGTTTCTGTTCGTCTGAAAATATTGACAAAAGTATTAAAGTAATACATCAATAGATTTCTGTCAAATGAGTTCAGAAACAAACACTTGAGGAGTTATTGTTCTCCAGAGTCAGCTCAGGTCATTTTCTACGCCCGGAGGAAAAGGATGAGTTCTCTATGTAGACACTTTTCTAACAAAACTTGCCAAAGACACTTTTCAGCTGAGACAATTGTACAATTTGTTGGAGTTAGCTGAGCCAAACTTCCGTCTTTATTTTTGGGACAAAAGTGTCATAAATCTTTTCGTAAAAGGGTAACTACCGTTTTTTTTTCAACCTGAGGCCTGTACTATGAAGCAAGATTTGGCATTAACAAGGTAACTTCAGGATCAACCCTAACCTGCTCGGGAGCAGGTTAAGTTGGAGATTAGAGATCAACCGGTGTTAAAGCACCGCCTGCCGACCAATCAATACTCGGCTGATAACGGCGTCACCGTTCTTAGAAGATCCGGTGGAGCTCGGTGCGTAGAAAGAGAGAGAGGTGCGCTCATAAAAGTTAAAACATTTAGAGACCGACAACCCAGTTAACATTCCCCGATGGGTATTTTTATGAAAGATATAGATTTTCAGAGGAGGGAATTATGTATAGCCTATTTATTGGCTTCTTGAGCCGTGTGTCGCCAATGCGCACATCGGTTTGAATTAGGTTTTATATATTTTTTTATTTGCTCTCACGACCGCTTACCGCTGCCGGGGTTGCAACTGAAATAAAAGGCTACAGCAACAACAGTTTATGGAAAGCACAAGTGTAATTATGATCAGATCTTTTGCCTGACTGATGGGCGGAGTGATATTGATAAGCGTTGTGATTTACGCATTTACAGCGTCGGCTATTTCTTGCCAGCTCTCCTTGCTGGGTTAGGAAGCTGCGACTGTATTGCGTTTTGCCTACAAAACCGTGTCTGTGTTCTTCGTATTTCTGTAGAATTATAGTTTGCTCTTCTTATGTGAAATATGCGGCTCTGGTAGAGGTTTGCGATTGGTCGTGCTGTGCAAACACCGCCTTCTTAATGTGAACGCGCGCCGCTGGATTGGGAAACCCTGAGTTGACTGAACTAGTTGATAACCAGCGTCGTGACACAGCTTATGTGGGACTGCGGTTGTTAGGTTAGGTGAAGCCGGGTATGTTAATATGATTGGTTGGTCAGGCCCCTATTTTCCTATGTTTTTGTGTCTAAGTGACTGATGGGAACAACAATCTTTGACATTAGTTCAGTATTAAGCAAGAACGCTACAGTCGGCAGCGGCAAAACAAGCCCCAATGTAAGTTAATAGGGCAATTGTCCAGCTTGTATTTACCTTCACAAAAGTGCTTGTTTTGTCGCTGACAGACTCAGATTAATATTTTAAGTGTCTGACAACATTATCTCTTTGAGACCTTTCTGTTGAACCAGAAACAGCTCTGAAGTCGCTAGAGCTTAACCCACCAGACTCCATTTAAAAAAGCAATACTTTTAGCGTGTATGGAGCAAACATATTTTCACATATAAAAATTGGTAAACTATGTGTTTATTTCAACCAAAACTAGAGTTGTGATGGTTGGAAGAGTGGAAAGACGACCCATAACGGCTTTTCATAGTTTTATTTATTTTAACGACTTTGAATGAAGTGTATTTTACAATACTAAAATTACCGTTTATTAGCGAACACAATTTCACGGATGTTAGTAGGTTTAAAAAAGGGATCTTACTCTTTAACAGAAAGGTCGACCTCCTTAGAAATCCTTTCAATAATGTTGTCAGACACTTAGAATATTAATCTGAGCCTGTCAGCAGCAAAACAAGCACTTTTGTAAAAGGTAAATACAAGCTGGACAGTTGTCCTATTAACTCACATTGTAGCTTGTTTCACTGCTGCCGACTGCAGCGATCTCGCTTAATACTGGACCAATGTCAAAGATTGTTGTTCCCATCAGTCACTTAGACACAAAAACATAGGAAGATAGGGACCAGGTTGAAAAAAACGGTAGTTACCCTTTAACAAGACAATTTTAGCAAGAGGCAACATTTATAGGAAATTGGCTAATTGTAATAAATTTTTTAGTTACATATTTATATTCAGAAAGACAGAGAAAAGAGATGTAAGGTACAGAGAGAGTGACGGATGGCTGAGGGGGAGGAAGGTTAATACTGCAGGGGGAGAGGAGGGGCTGATGGGAGAGGAAACAGAGGCAGAAGGAGACAGAGAAGAGGAGGAGGGATGAAAGACCTGCCGTTTTTTAACGTGCACAGATGATGGCGGCTTGAGAGGATCAAAGGTAGACGGGCAAGAGGCGATCGACATGATGGATGAAGCCGACAAAGTGGACTGAAAGACGAACAGCTGGCAGGAAGAGAAGGGCTGAGACAAAGTCATAGACAGACGAGCTGCAGCCAGTTATTATTATAATAATTAGCCTATTATTAATGAACCAAAAGTCATATCTACATTATTTATGAAACGGAAACCAAAGAGAAAATGACGATTTTACAAACCGTGATCATTACTTTTCAATTATTGGAAATAAATTGAATCCTCACAAAAAAACAACAACATTAAAGTTAAAGTTCCAACTTCAATCAAAGGCTTTATTCTACATTTCAACCTTTTCATTTCTTAATAAGCTTTACCCTCCAAGTCATAAAAAATGACTTAAACCGATTAATCGATTATCTAAATAGTTGGCGATTAGTTTAATAGTTGTCCTCCGCAGCACTGTGGAGTGGAGAAGTTTTCGGACAGTTAATGCAGCGTGACTTTCCCGTGACGATGTGTCTTATAACCGTAGATTTCTTTAAACTCCCCAACGTTGCCTGTAACAGATCTACGGCTGCATATTCCCTGACGGCGCACAAATGTCCAGAAACGTCAACATCGGATGCGACGATGATGTCAGACTCACCATTTTTTCCAAACAGGTGCAGGAGGGAGAGGGGGCAGGGGCGGGTTATCACACTGCCGACCGTTGCACTCTGCCAACAGGATAAATTGTCCCACTCGCCGTGACATCCTGGACAAAAACACACACATTAGGAGGTATTAATCACAACTTCCTGTTTGGCTGAACTACTGGTTTCACTGATCCTCTGCCTGCTGCTGCACCAACACTCAGGATACATAAATCAACATAAAAGCTCGGTGGAGCCTCTGACGTTCAGACATTTGGCTCTACAGCACAATCAGAAGGGAACAGACACCCTCAATTTAACAGTTTACTCACTTATTTTTCATAGTAAGAATGAAATTAAGATTATGTTAAGTGGTAAAACAAACCAATCTTAAAAGGACCAATGTGCAGCTCTAAATGTTGTTTATGCCACTCAGTCTGCTTTTACACAAGGCTTTGATAACTTTAAGTGCATTTAAGCGACATACAACTTAATTTTGAAATAATAATGGCTCAATTTAAGGCATCAAATTCAGAGATTTAAAGGGTAACAGTAACTTGGAGCCTGTTTTCCAATGTTTGTGTGCAAGTAACGAAGTACAAATACTTTGTTACCTTACTTAAGTAGAAATCTATACTTTACTGGAGTAATTATTTTACAGCAGACTTTTTACTTCTACTGCTTACATTTTCACACAATTATCTGTACTTTCTACTCCTTACATTTTAAAAATAGCTTCGTTACTCCTATTTCAGTTCGGCTTGTTTTCAATCCGGCTTGTCATCGTTCAAAAAAAAACACACAAAACAAAAACCTATCCAGATAAATCACGCCATCCGGATAGAGCGAATTTGATTGTGGTTGGATGAAGAAGTATAAACATTCCGACACCCTATTGGTTTGTATGCGAACCAGCGCACCTGCACAGACCCGGTGCTAATACGGCACCGGTGCCAACGACCGTTATCTCTAAATCGCAGATTTTGGTGCCTTATTTAGGTGCCACTTAAATGCCTGCACTTCTCTCTGATGAAAACTGACGTTAGAGGGAACTGAAACATCGCCGCACAGGACGCTAGTTAACAGTACACTGGACAGCAGGTAACGTTAGCCTACCGTAAGCTAGCAGCTGGCGTAAACATGGTTAAAATGCTGACAGCTAAACGGTGTAAAAGTGTGTCTGGATTTCACCGGAGAGGATTGTATCACCAGACTGTAGCTGCCGTTGTCTGAAAAACACAGACTCAGAGATGTGTCACCTTTTTCAGCCCTTCTGAGTTTGCAGGTATGGTTTTAATATAACATTATAGTCATTATGGCCTTTAGAAAAATTAGGTGGGGTAGTGCACTATAGGCCCCTGCGGGGGGGCTAAGCTTTTGTCCTTGATGGCATTTTTCCCCCCTTACATTACTTTTACTTTTATACTTTAAGTAGTTTTGAAACCAGTACTTTTACACTTTTACTTGAGTAAAAAGCTTGAGTTGATACTTCAACTTCTACAGAAGTCTTTTCAAACCCTAGTGTCTGTACTTCTACTTGAGTAATGAATGGGAATACTTTCTCTGCAGACACCTCTGCAAGTGACTGATGGGAACAACAATCTTTGAAACTGGTCCAGTATTAAGCGTGAACGCTGTAACCCGCAGCAACAGACCGGGCTGCAATGTCACCCTATGGGGGCAATTGTTTGCCTTCTATTTGGTCCACTAAAAGTTCTGTTTTTGCCACTAAAAGGCTCAGATTATTATTTTAGGTGTTTGACAACATTATGGAAAGGATCCCTACAGATATAGGCCTTTATAAAAACCTATTTTAAGACCTTTCTGTTTAACCAGAAACAGCTCTGAAGTCGCTAGCGCTAAGCCCACCAGACTCCATTTAAAAAAACAATACTTTTAGCGTGTATGGAGCCAACATATTTTCACATATAAAATCAGTAAACTATGTGTTTATTTTGACCAAAACCAGAGTTGTGATGGTTGGAAAAATGGAAAGACGACCCAAAACGGCTTTTCATAGTTGTAGTGAATAAATGTTCTTAGTCACTTTCCACCTGTGACAAGGATAAGTTGTAATTTGTAAAGCTAAAAAGCTTATTGACATGTTTGACCTCCAACACAGGAAATCAACAGATCTGACCTGATGATGTTTGATAGGAGAATCTGATGGTTTGTGCTCTAAGATACAATTCCTGTGAGTTTAACACACACACACACACACACACACACACACACACACACACACACACACACACACACACACACACACACACACACACACACACACACACACACACACACACACACACACACACACACACACACACACACACACACACACACACAAGAAAGAATCCACAAGCTGCAAACCACACAGATAAAATGCTGTGTGTTGTGAATGTGGTGAAACATTTAAACACACATACCCTTTAACTTTTTTTTTTTTTTAAACAGATTCCGAGTAGTTCACCTAAGAGGTAGATCAGGGACGTTCGCAGACATTTGGAGGGGCTATTGCTCCAATCTGGAAAAAAGGCAACCCCCAAAAACAAAAACAAAACCTGAACACTGACACTAGTGCTGCCACCAGTTGACCTTTAGACTGTGGTTGCACTCAGTGATTCTGGTTGAGATAACTAATGGTATGATTTGGCACCATAAATAATATTAATGTTTATATATTATAAAGAACAATTACAACATGACTACAGCTAGTAAAAGTATTTTACTCGATCCACAGGTCCTCAAATGCTCTGTGAACTGGAGCTTTTGATATACAGAAAATAATAAGTAATTCACAAAGCCATATATGGCACAGACACAATTTACGGTGTATTTATTTTTAATGAAACTTTTGTTTTTAAATGAGTTATTAGCCTACTCCAACTTAAAGAAAATGCCCCTGATAAAATAGGCCTACTTCACATGAAATGAATAATGTAGGATGGTTGTTTGACATTATTAAATGCTTCTCTCACAGCTGGCCTGCTGACCGTTTTAATCCAGCTCTGAAAAGCTGCAGATCTTTTAGCCTCTCTCTCTCTCTCTCTCTCTCTCTCTCTCTCTCTCTCTCTCTCTCTCTCTCTCTCTCTCTCTCTCTCTCTCTCTCTCTCTCTCTCTCTCCTTCAGTCGTCTTTGTTGTGAAGGCATACTTAAGCACACAAAACTAACATTAGGCTGTACTTTTTTCTTTTTTTTTTAAATGCAAAGTTTACATTTATCATCTCCAAGTAAGGCGACTTTCACTTTCCCTAACGTCACATCTGATTGTTGGTTGAAAACTCACGTAACATATTGACTGTAAACAACGTGTAACCTGTATGATTCAAACCATCCCATCCCTGAGCCTCTCTCTTCTCTACAGAACACACACACACACACACACACACACTCATGTAACGGACGTAACGTAGCTATGTAAGCCTGCTGCTGCAACAAACGTTATGTCATTAGCTTTGGTTGATAACGTAGCATTTTACGTTAACCCTCCTGTTATCCTCAAATTTACTGACATCCATTATCCTTGGGGTCAATTTGACTCCAGGAGTTGAAACCCCCAGAAAATGTTGGTAATTAAAAAACCTTTACCAAATCTTTATGTTGATAGCCTAAACTGGCAACTGGAAAATGTTGAAACACACACACACACACACACACACACACACACACACACACACACACACACACACACACACACACACACACACACACACACACACACACACACACACACACACACACACACACACACACACACACACACACCTATTACGTGACTATTGAAACATATGAAAATCACTACAAAATCTCCCTGATTCAACTTAAATTGAAAAGAAAGATGTTTTTGTGTTTTAAGGCAGTGGTTCCCAACCTGGGGTCCGGGGACCCCTTAGATCACAGGGGGGGGGGGGCGCAAGTCTTTATCTGGTTTGAGGTTGAGGTAAAAAAAAAAATATTTGCACAAATTATGATAATACACTAGAATATATAATTTATACAAACGTCTGTATAAAAACTATATATTTCTGTTCTCGCTTAAAACTGTAGGCAGGCAACTTAGTAGGCCAAACCTCCGGGACCTCTTATCCTGGGACCCTTGCTGTCATCAGGTCAGCTGCTACCTGCTATCATCCTCTTTTTTCCTGCCCGCACGCATCACTATTTTACGCTCCGCTTTTCTTAGACATGAGTAGGGGGGGCGCCAAGGAAAAAAGGTCGGGAACCACTGTTTTAAGGTATATATTGTCTGAAGGGACAGCGGCCACGAAATGCTACCAGTCATTCATCCACAGTCACGTGGGGGCCTGGACTGTAGAGAAAGGTTAACCGCTGCACCCACTTGTCCCATACATCCTGTATTGCTGCCAATTTGTCGCGCTCCCGTCGGCCCCGCCTCGTTTCTCGGTCATCAAAGCGGATGACACGGGAGAAAACACTGAATGTTTTCAGAGACATAGTGGCTGGAAATATTGCCCTTCCAGTGTCTGCATTCCAAAGGCTTGCTGTTGCTTCACCTTTTGACTTGTATACTCCTGCCAAAATGAGCAACCCAACGTAGGCATGGAGGTCTGTCACATCCACATCTTTCCAACTGTCCACATACACACGACTTCCCTCTGAATTTGTCATCTCAAGTATATCTTTTTCAACTGAGGGTGTCATGTAAAGCTCAAATGCTGATTTTATGTCGTGGATATGGCTGACAGCATATCTGGTGGGGCCTGGAATCATTTTTATCAGCACTAAGTCTACCCTGTCGTTCAAGTGGGGAGAGGGACCATAATAATTTTCCATTTTTGGAAGGTAACGTGTCTGCTGGTGGTTGAGAGACAACAGAAGGGTCAACCCCAAGAGTCTCATTTTCTTCAGGAGGAGGATGCCTCATAATCAGGGTCCTCCTCAACATTATCCTCAGTCTCGGACACATTCTCCTCTATGTCACTTTCAGTGTCAAAGAGCTGTGACAAAACTTCACTGACAGAAAAGCTTTTCTTGCAGGCCATTTTCAAATGAGAGTGAGTGTACAGAGAGAGCACATCGAGCACCAAGAGAAATGGTTTAGAAGGCCGCGGTGCCTGTGTGTGAGCTTTTAGATGTTGGTATGCCCCTCCCCTGTGTATCATGTGATGCAAACCATCCTTGCGAGAACCATATTTTCCCTCCCTCAGAGTGCGGGAACAACATTTCCCTCCCTCACAGAAGGTGGGTGTGTGTGTGTGTGTGGGGTGAGTGGAATTGAAGATTGTGAAATTGCAACAACCTGCATGTGAAAGTGACCTCAATATCAGCCAAAACAAGCTCAGCTAATTTGTGTAAAATGTTCATATTTTCTATGTTTTATACAGCTAAAACAGCCTGGGGTCAAATTGACCCCAAGGAACACCGATGCGTACAAAATGCATACAGGACATTGAAAATATATCATCATGTTAATTTTAGGTTTACCCAGTTGTCCCCATTAAATTAGGAAAAGTCATTCAATATGAAGCAAAAAAAAATGATGTCAAGCACTTTTTTAGAGATGTTAAACATTGAATGGGGTCAAATTATCATCTCATAACAAAGTAAGGCGACTTTCACTTTCCCTAACGTCACATCTGATTGTTGGTTGAAAACTCACGTAACATATTGACTGTAAACAACGTATAACCCTTTATGATTTAAGAGCCCAAACCATCCCATCCCTGAGCCTCTCTCTTCTCTACACAGACACTCATGTAACGGACGTAACGTAGCTACGTTAGCCTGCTGCTGCAACATACGTTATGTCAGTAGCTTTGGTTAATAACTTAGCATTTTACGTTAATATAAGGCAATGCTGCGCTGAAGATGCACTTTATTCAAAGCTGAAGTGAAGATTTTTTTGGTTACTATTCACAGGGCCTTTGTCATAATCTCCATAACTTTAAAAACTCACGTGAAGGCAGAAGGGCTTGCGCTGCTCTGTGTGAGAGAATATAAACAAAGTCACGTGACTGGGGGCAAGATTGCATGATATAGCGATTTAATTTGATTTAACTTAAGTAATGATGGGCATATTATCGTAATAATGCAGCCACAACAGCAAAAAAAGAAGAAAAAAAAAATGAAAGAAAGAAAAGTTTATTTAGGCTCTTTCGCCAGAGGGGCAGCTAATCCAATCAGGGCAAACGGGCTGTTGCCCGGGCAACAATAGCCCGTACCTTTGCACGTCCCTGAGGTAGATAAATGATAGATAGCGAGCAAGTGTGTTGCAATACAGACTGAAACGGCGTCCAGACACACCCTCCTCTTCACATAAATGACCTCCGCGCGCGCACACACACACACACACACACACACACACACACACACACAGTTTGTTTTTAGGTATTTTTTGAGTTTCTGTTCACATGCCAAAACTGTTAGTCACTGCAAAGCTGTCCATCCTGCATTTATTTCACTTTAGAGCTGATGGGGATTTCCAAACAACTCTTTGTGTGTTTTTTTTTGTGTGTGTGTGTGTGTGTGTGTGTGTGTGTGTGTGTGTGTGTGTGTGTGTGTGTGTGTGTGTGTGTGTGTGTGTGTGTGTGGGCTACCTATGCTAGCAGGAGTCGGTTGCTGCAGTTGCGTCTGACACTCTCTCCTGGCTCTCTGCATCTCCCAATGGAACTGGCAGCTAGGAAACTTTCCATTAACCTGTCAGGGCGAGAGGAAATAAATATTAGGAATATTATCTTCAACGTGAACAAACCTGCGTCAGGCAAAAGTTCACACTCTGGCTCTCCGTGTCTCGGGCTAAAAGCTGGTGTTTGATAAACGTGCTTCAGTTTTCTGGACTAAAGTTCACGTTTCTGTAATCTGCATTTTTCTCCGGGACGTGTTTAGATAAACTGTTCCCTCAAAAATAAAAATGTACGCCCCTGTGCACTCCACAGTGCTATAAAACACGAGGGAAAAGAGCTCAGTGTCCAGAGGGGATTGTTTTTCTATTATTATTATTTCTCATTATCATTTCACTACCACCCTGTAAGTAGGAGGCTCTCTTTCTGCTACGGCACACACTCCCTACACACTGTAGGAAAATCACTTAATAAAAAAAAATATATATACTTTTTTTTATAATAGGTAACTATAAGACTATCATTAAGCTGTGCGTAACGTATGTACAGAGAAAAAAATCTTAGGTATTTTTTTGAGGAACAATTAATTTGTTAATGATATGTAGCTATTTAATTGTGGTTTTCCCTGTCCTTACATTGTAATCATCAATCAGGCGACCTTTTACAGTTTTTTTACGATCGCTGTGACAATTTTTTCAATACTTTTAACAACTTTCCTAAACTCTCAACGCACCAACACACCTACAACGCACAATTGACAAAACAGTTAAATTCAAAATCACACAATGTAAACTAAACTCCAACACTAATTTCCAAAATACAAAAATACACTTACGCAACACACTAAGTCTACCAAAACACTAACACATGTTTAGTCAATCATAGCCCAATGTCATAAAAACACTAATATCAGGTGGAATTACAGAAACTGCATTATTTTACATGTGTCAGGTCTGCTCCTTATACAATAGTCACTATAATGTATGATAATAGATTATGCTTTGCAACTGCAGTTTCGTTTTTGGGGGGGGGGTTTAGTAAATGTATGCATTTTGTTTCTTTCGCTGCAGAAATTCAATACAAAAGATGAATGACCCATCTCAGAGTAGCTTTATAGAATGTATGGTTTATGAAAAAAAGAAGAGACAGAATTGTCCTGGTACTCGTCTTCCTCTCCCTCGTGCAGGAATTTCTTACTTTCTTTGTGTTCATCTTTATTGTTCCTTTTCCACACAAAATCAGCCCAAATAGGTCCTCTTTTACTGTATGTACTACTACAGTAATATATGGTCATGCGATTGAAAGAACCTCAACCTGAGTGTGTTTCCTAGACGTCAATCAGCTGGGATTGATCTATTTGCATAGCTTCAATCAGCTGTTTCTCAGTAGCAATGGAGTAAAATAAAGGGGATATATTTGTTAACAGCTGTTCACTTTCACTTTAGCCTATAAGTTAGGTTTGGAACATGATGTTATCTGTTCTGACTTACAGTGTGAAAGCATTTGTGAATTTGGCAGTACATATCCACTGTTTTGGTGGCATTTTAAATCTGTTAACTGTATGCAATTTGTGTCAAAGCAACAAGAAATGTGTTAATTGTAGAGCCTACACAGACCGATGTTGTGCTAGCTGTGTTAAGAGTTTAGGAAAGTTGTTAAAAAGGTATTGAAAGAATTGTCATAGCAATCGTAAAAAACTGTAAAGGGCTTTACACACTTCAGGCACCATTCACCCCAACATTCATAGAGTGGTGGCCGAGGCCGCCACACAAAGAGGGTCATCTAGAAAACGGACGCACACCCAGACACGGGACAGCCAACAGGCGCACTTTCGGTTCAGCATCTTTCAAAAGGACACTTAGCACGTGGATCGAAGGGGATCGAACAGCCATTCGGAATGGTGTCGAAAAACTCAAAGCCGTTGAACACTATTTCTATTTCTATATTTCTTATTGTATGTGTTTTATCTTGTATCTGTTTGTATTTTGCTATGTTTTTGTATTGTGCTATGGACCATTTGTGTGTGTCCTGAATAAAGAATATGATGATGATGACTATACGAGGAAACATGTCGTAAAGAATCCGGAGCTAAACAGTGCACACCGTTTGGAGATTGAACATGCCGCCCGGTACAGCTAATGGTAGTCTCGCTTTGCCAGACCATTCACACGCTGCAGTGCGGAGCAGGGTCTGGCTAGCCCAAACAGCATTCTGGGATGGGAGAAAAACGTGCTCTGGGTTATTGGCATTTCTTTAAACCAATCACAATCGTCTTGGAACGTCAAGGATAATAATATTAACAGTCTACGATATAGACTAAGCTGACGGTAACCACGGAGACACGCTAAAAGTGAATGTAAACGAAAAGGGCAGCATGAGAGATCTTCACAAAGAAGAGAAAAACACTTTACGTGTGTGTGTGCGCTGGGAGGTCTGTTTACACTGAGATACACTGCCGCTCCCAGCAGCATTTCAGACCCGTCTGTCACACACACACACACACACACACACACACACACACACACACACACACACACACACACACACACACACACACACACACACACACACACACACACACACACACACACACACACACACACACACACACACACACACACACACACACACACACACACACAACACACACACACACACCTACCTTCTGTTTGGGACTATTTTTAGCAGCGGATTAATCTACATTTGGTGCTCTAGTGAGTATTTGTGGCAGCAGAACGCTGTGTGTGTGATTGAGTCAGAATAAACTACATTGCGTGTGTGTGTCCATAGTTATGAAGGAACATGTGACCCAGTGCAACAGTGGGGCTCACTGATGTGTTTTTTTGGCACAGAGGAAGAAGATATATCAGGCTGCGATACACACACACACAAGACTTTTTCGTACAGCTTTTCAGGGATTTGTTTACATTAACAATACTTCATGACTAGTAGAGTAACTTTTGGATGTAGTTTTCCTCACAGATTTTGTGTAGCATTTTTTTTTTTAAATGGACACAAAAATCAGCCTTAAAATATCTGAAACTACCAGAGTCAACATCCTGCATGAACCAATTTTATTTCAAGTTACTTTATTATTTTGTATGTTGACTGAAAAAGGTTGGCTGGTCATCGGTTACGAAAGTGATGATAGGCAACTTTAACTGGAAGATGCTGTCAGAGAATCAAACTGACAACAAACGACAAATAAATAGGAGTGAGAGAAAGGATGATGAGTTTCAGGCTGCTTCCGTCTCTATAAAAGCTTCAACAGTTAGGCTTCAAAGTAGGAAATTAATTTCATAAAGTTTACACTGACATTTAAATGAACAGGTGATACATTTGAATGTTGATTTACAGGGGAGAATGTGTCTGTTTTTTTAATTTAATTTCCTCCCTCAGGCTGCTGAACGTCAATAACTTTTAGAACCTTATTTGTTTTACAACTCATTTGAAAGTTTTGATTTGGATTCATGTCTTTCCGTTTTCTGCTTCTCAAAACAAAAAAGTATAAATAGAGAGGGGAAAGGGCAGAGGATGAGCCGTTTGACCTTATTTAATCCAACAAACAACATAATCTCTGTCTTCTAATGAGCTCTAATACACACAAATACACACGGAAACACACAGATCCATTAAGGATAAAATGCTCTGGATTAAACTAAAACAAATGTTTGTAATGCTGGACCTCTTCTGACCTCGACTCCGTCCAAAACGTATCACAGATTAGACCCGATTTGTTCACTGAGAACAATAAAAGCACCAGTTTGTCTCCTGTGTGCACATGCAATCGTCCGAAAATAAAAAGTAGAATGTGATTTTGTCAGGATGAATCGAAACCAGTCTAATAAGACAGTGGCTGGTCCCATGATGCTTTGGGGGGGGAGGGAACAGGGATAATAATGTTGCCATGGAGTGAGTCAAGTTAGCTGAAGGCTACAACTTGAGCCCTGGTTTTCTCTAAGACTATATTTGTTCACATTTTGAAAATAATGGTCTCCATTAAAAGTATGCCGAATTAGCCATTAGCAGCTCCGGTTTGTAATGTACCCATGGATGTACAGACCGCTATCACCGGATTACTCTCATGCTGAAGAAATCTTAAAAACGGGATGATTCTCAGGCAAGTTCTGAAGCTATAAAGAGCATCTTTTTTCTATGATTTCTATTCAGATTTATGGAAGTTATTTGTGATGGATATCGGAGATAATTACATCCTCAGACATCAGTGTACGTCACACTGAATCTACAAATACATCTTTCAGGTCTGTGAGTTCAGAGTTGACCGAGTTATGACTCAGATTTTTGATTTTTGACACCAATCGCGGCCATCGAGCTTGAAAACCACTAAAAGGTATTTTTGATCCACAGCTACGTTATAAACTATAACCGTGGAGACAGGGGCGATCCTAGGATCAGACATTTAGGGGGGCTCAGCCCCTAATGAGAATGTGACACAGATACAGTAATCAGTAATTTAATTAGCCGATCATCTCTGAGCTAGCTACTGAACAACAACGTCGACTAACGTTTTTTGACACTACGATGGAACTAAACCGGACACTTTAGAAGTTTAAGTAACAACGATTAATTTGACACCATGTTCTGACATTCAGCAATTTCAGTTGCTAACGTTTCAATTTGGGTTCTAATCTGCGCCATGAAATGACCAACTTCTTCTCTGGGGACTACCAACGTTAAAACTTCACAACCGCACTCCTGCTCGCGAAATTACTAATCCCACTATGGCCACGCCAAGACCCGCCCTACGAAGCAGCTCGATTGGTTGGGGTTAGGCATTTCACCTCGAGTGGGACAGATCTTCTTACCTACCTCAGAGACTTCCTTAACTAAAACATGAAGAAGAAGAATTCAGTTTTTAATGCACCACATATCTGGAATAAACTCCAAGAAAACTGCAGATCTGTTGAAACGCTACGTTCTTTTAAATCAAGGCTGAATCATTTTGTTAGTTGAGAATGTTTTAAGACACACTTACTTAATACACTTTTCATATATTACTGATATTGTAATATTGTGATATGGTAAGTGTTGTCTTTTCATGGTTTTACGGGCTGCATTAAAGTAAAGTGATGTCATTTTCTGAATTGACCAGACTGTTCTCGCTGTTCTGTTATTCCCCTTTACCCAGTTCGTCATTGTATCCACATTATTGGTGATTATTTAACAAAACTCTCAATGGGTTAATATTTTGTGAAAGCACAAATAGTCAACCCTACAATATCATAATATAATGTATTGGGTGAAAAATCTCGTGATATTCGATTTTTTCCATATTGACCAGCTCTAGGGGGAATGTTTCCCAGCATGCATTGGACGAAAGAAAGGGCACACCCTGGACAGGAGTATTTCAGTTACAATATATCAGCATCTTGCTTTGAAACAATGAATATATCTACATATCTTAAAAAAAAAAAAGGTTCACTTTTCAATGATATTTAGCCCAGTTTTCTCCCAGACATTTTTCCCCCTGCATATCACTAAACCAATGCTCACCAAGTGGACATTTAAAGGCCATTCTTCTCAGCTGAACTTATGAGCAGTAACTTGAGCAAATCTCAGAGTAGGGGTGCGTGATATATTGACTCTATGTCGTACCACTTTGCGCAATATTATATCGCAAGTGTCGCGATAAGTATGCAATATTTTAAAAAATAAAGAAGAAATAGATAAGAGACAACAAAACGGAACGAATCAGAGAAGCAAAAGAAAAGTTGTTTCCTGTTCTCATATTTCGACAGAGTGACAGTGTAAGTGAAGAAATAGATAAGGGACAACAAAACGGAGCGAAAAAAGTTATGTCCTGTTCTCTTTATTTTATACTGTCCAACCAGTAAAACATGTCCTCTTCTGTAGACATGGTCCTTATTTATGTATTCATGTTGGACCAGTCCAATATGACTGTTCGTTGAAATAAACCTTGTGTTATAAGAAAACTTGTTTTATTTGTTATGATAGATAGATAGACAAAAATATAATTTTTGGGCTTTTCCGCCTTAAGTGGACAGGACAGCTAGGTGAGAAAGGAAAAAAAAAAAAAAAAAAAAAAAAAAAAAAAAAAAAAAAAAAAAAAAAAAAAAAAGAGACATGCAGGAAATAGTCACAGGTCGGACTTCAACTCTGGACCTCTGCGTCGAGGCATAAACCTCTCAGTATATGTGAGCCTGCTCTACCCACTGAACCAACCCAGTCACGTAACTTTTGTAAATTTACATATGTTTAAAAATATCAAAATTAATATCGATATCGCAATATTCATAATCGATATCGCATTTTGTTAATAACGTGCAACCCTATCTCAGAGTCAACACACAGAAAATCTTTTAAACTGACCTTTGTTGATCTGAAATGAAGACAGATTCAGCAGCTGCACGGCCTATTTCTCGCTTAAAATGTTTTCAGAAACACGTTTCGGTGAGCTATCTTCGTAAAATATGAGATCCTATTCCGTATTCCGCCGTTATGCCCGGTTGTAAAATCCGGGAGAAGCCAGACCCACGTGACGCGTTCGTCCAATCGGCTGCCGGTTTTCATTTTTTGGGGCGACAATACAGATTAGCGCCGCCTGCTGTTATGGAGACGTATTACGTCTCTCGCACAACGTACGCTCAAGTTGGCGTCGCTCCGGTGTGTTCCGAGACACTCTTTTGACCAACTCGGGGAGATTTTCCTGCTGAACGTCAATCGTTTGTCTGCTGCAGCTTTTACAGTCAAATATTTAAAAAATAATAATGAAAAAACAAGAATGAAATCAGTGTATCACAGTTTAGCTTACTAAACTGTAACTCACTAATTCTTTTACCCTTTTTTTAAAGACTCTTTATATCCTCGTGTCACTTTTTCCATTATCTCTCAAACAGAACAAATGTAAAAATGAGCTTGTATATAATACATTTAGTATTAAACGTCATGTTCCTGCCTCACAGAGCAGCAGGACTCTACTCTCCAGTAAGATCAATAGATGAAGCAGAAGGCATTCACATTTATCACTAGTACATACATATCTACTGTAACACACAAACACAGCGGGCATGTTTACTTTGTGATTGCAAAAGTCCAACGTTGTGGAATTTCTTGTCCAGCAGACAGAAGGTATCCACAAGGGGAAGGAATGCTTTACAATTAAATTTCGTATGAAGCTGAGAGTTTTTATTTTTCATTAAAGAGCTGCAGGACTTTACAGAACTCTCTCTCTCTCTCTCTCTCTCTCTCTCTCTCTCTCTCTCTCTCTCTCTCTCTCTCTCTCTCTCTCTCTCTCTCTCGTTTGTTCAGACTTACAAAACTTTCTTAAATTTCTAAAAAAGGGATCCCAACGTTTTCAAATACCAAACATGCCATGCTGAATTCTGGGAGAGAATGTGCACAAAACTAATGGAATAAGCCACTCTTTCCAACCTTAAAGCTTCTTAAGAGGAAATGAAAATGGCCAGGGCGTTAAGGGGAAAACAAAAAGGATCACTCTGATCACCTAAAATCAAAAACACAAGACTAGAAGCTGCAAATCAGGTTTTTGGTGCTTTTAAATGTTCATTTACATCTGAATTGTCAGCCTGAATGAACTGAAATAGCAGTTATAAACTTACAAAATGAAAGTTTTCTATCTCTAAATGAAACTTTTCTGGTATGTGTGTAAATATAAGTCAAGACTTGTAGGATTTTCAAGAAAATGTAGGATTTTTTTTGTTGTTGCTATTTTTGTTCTTATGACCGCTGTAAAAAAAAAAAAAAAAGTTACTTCAGGAACTTTTCCCTGCGAGTTTAACCTTAAATGAGTCACTTCTCTCTCACTCCAGTGCACTGACGTCACCTCTACAACCTCTACAGAAGTTATATTTAAGTAAATCATCCACTTGAGTTGTCTGGTGTAGCATTTAAACCCCTTAAAGGAACACTCCCGGATTCTTAAGCTGCTCTAAAAGCTGATAACTTATTAACATACAACGTATTATACATGAGATGGAGTTCTGCAGAGTCTAAGTATAGAGCACGAAACAGACCTGACTATTAAAAATTAACCAGCAGCAGCCAGAAAGTTAATCTTTAATTCATTTTTTCACACGGTGACAGAATAGAGAAGAGTCAGCTTCATCGCTGCTGCAGCCGATTCACCGTCCAGTCAGTGTTCAAGTATCGACACTGAAAGCAGCAGAGAGGAAGTTTAGAAAATATGACTATTAAGACGCTTCCTGTGGTGACTAACAGCTGCAGAAACCTTGAGAAATCCATCTTAAGATGCACAAATGCAACACTCCCAGTAGGAATATATTACAGAAAATATGAATAAAGCAAGTAGGAAGATGTCACCGTAAGCTCACTGTGTGACTATTTTAACCCTTGTGTTGTCTTCTGGGTAAAAAAAATAAATAAAAAACAACATGTTTTGGTCTCTTTTTTTGACACTTTTAGTGCCTTTTTCATTGTTTTCGGCTCTTTTTTTTACATTTAACACTTCTTTTCACTACCATGTATAAACACCACTAACATCAACAACTTACTACCACTAGAGTTTTACACTTCTTTTTGGAATTCATGGTCAATTAAAAACCTAATTTATAGGAAACTATACCTAATTCTTGAGTTAAAGAAGCAGAAATGATGACTTATTTAGACTAATATTAAAAGGAAGGATAATCCCAGAAGGGTCAACGTTCAGCAAGGATACTGTTCCGAAACATTTCATTTTTTTTTCAAAATACTAAAGAATTGAGTAAAACACCGAAAATTCTATAAAAGTAGAGATCCGATCTCTTGTTGTACTCGTGAAGCGCGTTGGATGGGATCATCCATCCATGTTATTTTTGGGTAATTACAATTAGGCAATTAAAAAGAAACCCATATTTCTGAGATGGACATTTTGAGAAGGGTCAAATTTGACCTGAAGACATAAGAATAGTATGGCCTAATTATGATTTTAAAAGGTCCAATATGTAACGTATTTACTGTAATAATTCAAAAAATGACCTCAATGCACTCACACTCTACCGTTTACTTATTATTGGACATTTGGTGGTTGTAATGTATTGATGAACATATGCATGGGTTGTTTTTTGCTTTGTATGTGTACCTTGCCGTATTGCCAACTGTATTTTTATTTGATTTAACTCCTCTGTTGTTATGTAAGGATTGTGTTATATGTTGGGACCGCCTCGAAAACCAGATGATACATCTCAAGGGGTTTATCCTAATAAACTAATTTTGAACTTCAAACTGAGGTACTCGAGAGAAGTTTGAAAAGCCTTTTAATATCTTCTTAGCTTTAAAAGTGATTAAAAGATTAAAAGAAAGATCTTTTAATTACTTTATAGCCAAGAAGATATTAAAAGACTTCCCGAAACATTACCCTCTCCCTCGGTTTCCTTCAACCATTCTAGGATCAGAGCTTTAGGGGTGCCTGGCACCCTTTTAACAGCATTTTTTAAAACGTTATTCTACTGTGCTAACTGTGCATTTTAACATCACTTTGGACCATCATGATAGGGGAAACACTGAGCGATGTAGCCCGACTATAAAAGACATCAAACATTCTGAGAAAAGGTCCTTTAATGCAGAGCCACAGGGCCCATTACTACAGAGGTGAGGAGGTATTACAAATGAAATAAGATATTTATCTATGGGAAAGCAGACATTTGCAAATTGCAGTACCAATAACTTTTTAAAGATGTATGCGACTTTGATTAATGGCTGAAGAGCACCATTTTCTGAAAATGGCTCAGTATTTCTTTCTGAATGATCCAGGCATCTGGATCCTGGAGTTTGTTTCCCAGTGCCATGATATTCCCAGAGCAGAACTCCTTAGCTCACAAAACTGTAGATTACAGACTTGTTTTAATTTTATTATTTTTAGCAATTATTTTTTAGGGGTGCCAGTATCAAGTAAAAGTGCTAAAATGGCCCTTTGCTACAACCTTTGTGAAGTAGTAGGATCCCCAAATTGAAGAGCACCAGAGGGACTGTCTACGACCGAGCAGCGCTCCATGCAGGCTGGACTGTGACTAGTAATCATGTGTTGGGTTGTTAATACAATAATCACATAATCAGAGGAAAGGAATTTATTGCCACAGTAGTTACCCTAGGTGCAATTTGCCTTGGTGATTGGTGCATTCATACACAAGCAGCCATAAACATGTATAAGAATAAACAATTATTACAAAAACAGAAACAAATATACATACAAAATAGCTGTTTGAGTAGTTTAACCCTCCTGTTGTCCTCGAGTCAAATTTGACCCATTTTCCAAAACTTTATATAGCCTGCTAAATTTTCAAAAGAAATAACGTGGATGGCTCCCTACAACGCTCTTCGCAAGTTTTATTCAATTTTATAGCATTTGGAGAAAAACTAATTATAAAAGAACGTTGAAAAGAAGTGACAAAACGTGGGAGGGAAAACACAAAAACGTCAAAAAGGTGCATAAAAAACGAAAGACTTTGAGAAAGTGACAATAAAGTGAAAAAAACATGGGTGGAAAAGCTACAAAAGTGTCGAAAAAGGCGACCAAAACGTTGAAAAAAAAAAAGAAAGAAAAATACCCAGAAAAGCAAAAGGTTGCACGGTCGACGGGAAGACAACAACAAGGGCTAGAAGCATGGATAAATGACGGCATGTGAGGGACTGACCGTGAGGATGGAGCTGAAGCCGAGCAGGAGCAGAGCGAGCCGGTGCGTAAAGGCCATGGTCACATCTCATCCAGCCCTGGCGAACAGCAGCTCACCTGGCCGACATCTCCAGCAGGAAACACGTGCACTGGAGTGAAAACGCCACCGAAGTGAAGTCTGGGAAGTTTTAACACGCAGTGTCGCCTGTAAATCAGTTTTCTTCTCTTTTTTTGGGGGGGGGCACGTTGGTTTTGCAGCTTTACGCACGAATCAGACCTCTCTGTGCGTCATTAAAAAAAAAAGCCAAATGTTTGCGAACAAACATTCCAGAAAGGAACCGCTGAATTCACACCTGAAACAGTCCAAACTGACACGAGCCGCTTCCCGTTTGTAGCGAAGCGGCGGTCCGGGTCACTGCCCGTTCCCTCACAAATAAATGCGCGTCCCCGTCACACCTTGTCTCTCAGGACGGCCCGGACTGATGCGCGCTCCCGCCGACCTGAAAGAAGGTCCTGAGTGGTTTTAATATAAAAATAACAACAGCGGCACCGTGTGGCTGAACTCACAAAACTTTTTTTTTTTTTTTTAAATACTTCTATTGCAATTCCTTCACTAATTAACAATCCATTACCGTACAAAGCAGTAGCATTACCATATCCTTGGAAACATTTTTTTTTGGCTGTGTATGTACATATCTAGTGCTGATAATAATAATAATAATAATAATAATAATAATAATAATAATAATAAAATAACAAAACAACCCTCATAGTGAAAGAAAAATATGTTTTTTTAAAAGTAAAGAAATATATCTATGTATAAGCATATAAACATACATCTGCACCCCTATACACTTCTAATCATATACCTCTATACAAATATACATATATACGTATACATATAATACAATATACTGTATGCATACACTC
The DNA here is from genome assembly GCF_010015445.1 of Perca fluviatilis. NCBI lineage: Eukaryota > Metazoa > Chordata > Actinopteri > Perciformes > Percidae > Perca > Perca fluviatilis. The sequence continues at coordinate 25,087,400 of NC_053133.1, forward strand.
CCAAACGTTTACCTAAGAGACATAGGAGTTGATTTGTGTATAAAAAACACAATAACAATAACAATAACTTAGTTCATTCATTCATTTATCAGTTAGTCTACCAAAATCACTAAGAAAAAGCAAGGACGTGCATGAATGCATAACAATTTTTTTTTTACATAACAATAATTGGTATACATCTACAATTTAAATCCATTGTTATTCATAATTCGTATGCGTGTGTATATTTGCTTATTTGCTTCTCTTCGGTGCGTTTAACTATGCATGTCGAGTTCTGTTTTTCTTTCCCAACCCGGCCCGGTGTTCTCAGCCCCTTGGTCTTTTATCCATTCCTCGCTCCAACTATAACAACACCAAAGGTGATCGTGCCTTTGCCATTTTAGCTCTAACCCTCTGGAATCTTCTCCCTCAGTCTGTCAGCTCTGCTGGATCTCTTTTATATAGACCTAATACTGTATCTGAAGTCTCTTTTATATAGACCTTAGTGGTCCCCTAATACTGTATCTGAAGTCTCTTTTATATAGACCTTAGTGGTCCCCTAATACTGTATCTGAAGTCTCTTTTATATAGACCTTAGTGGTCCCCTAATACTGTATCTGAGATCTCTCTTTTATATAGACCTTAGTGGTCCCCTAATACTGTATCTGAAGTCTCTTTTATATAGACCTTAGTGGTCTATATAAAAGAGACTTCAGATACAGTATTAGGGGACCACTAAGGTCTATATAAAAGCATCCAAAAAGCACCATGTCATGGGACCTTTTAAAGTGCTATATAAATAAAGCGTTGTTTACTCACTTACTTATGAGGAGACATTATTGTCTGATTTTATTTGTCTGTTTCAAAGTGATGTCATGGTTTAAGTATATTTTCCTAATTATAAGGACTATTTTTAATGCAGGACTTTTACTTGTAACAGAATATTTTCACAGTGTGGTATTAGTACTTTTACTTCAGTGAAGGATCTGAATACGTCTTCTTGTTTTTAGCTTGAGTTCTGTCTGAAGTGTTTGTCTAACTGTTTACAGACTGAAATAAACCCTGAACATGTAGGGAGTTTAACGACCTGTAGTTGTTGCAAATGAAAGGACACGAGGAGAAGAAGAAGAAAAGAAAGATGACTCCGCAGATCGTTTAAATCAGTCAGGAATGCTTTTAAAAGTCTGATCGGACCTGAAGAGAGGACAGCAAATTAGAAACCGAAAGAAGATAGAGATTAAAATAGGTAAAAGGTTTGTATTTATACTGAAGAGTAAATCATTCCGTTGGTTTCTGTCTTTTATTAGCAGCCGCTGCATTTCTCTAAATGCTGTTGGCATGTGTAAAACTTTCTGTTCGTCCACCTTTTCATATCCAAACTTCATATAGAACTCCTACATTTTGCATTTTGTACACATTGTGTCCACACCCCGGTAGCTCACTGGGTACGGTGCGTACCTGGGCTCGAATCGGGCCCTGGGCCCTTTGCTGCATGTCTTCCTCTTTCCTCTCTGTTTCTGTGTAAATAAAAGCATAACATGCCATAAAAAAAACAAAAAAACTGACTTTGTAAGGTTTAATAATTATGAAAAGTATCTTTTGGTCATATAGCACTGGATGTGCAGATTTAAGGACAATATGAAAACAATTAGCTCTTTGCTTGTTAAAAAAGAAGCTAAATAAGTCACAGTTTCTTATCCTGAAACCTGTTTTTCATCTGTAATTGTTCATATTTTGTTTTCATAAATGACAGTTGTTCATATTCTAACTTAAAAATACAATGCAGTTTTCTATTCATTCTGTATTATCAGATTTTTGTAAGATAATTCCCCTTTATTTAAGAGTGACAGTGGATGGACAGGAAAGGTGGGAGATAGATGGGGGATGACACACAGAAAAGAGCAGCAGGTTGGACTTGAACCTGCGCCGCTGTAAAGGACTCAGCCAACATGGGGCGCACGCTCTTACTGGGTGAGCCAGAGGTCGCCCCCTGTATTATCAGTTCATTTGATTTAAATGTGGTAAAAAATAAAGTCTATTCGTGTAGAATATCCTGTTGGAAGAATGTGTCACCATAAAATGGGTTTCACGCTTCTTGACCCTCCGTGGACAGTCGCCGTCCACGCTGCCCTGGTCTATATCGACAACGTTTCATTTCCAGGATTGTTCAGGTGCCGCTGGAAATTCTGCCGGATGTCCCTCATTTCGATCGTCACCTTCCTCTTCCTTTGTGTTGGCGTTCTAACCTCCGGTGGATTTGGGAGGACTATGGTTAACTGCTCCTCAGATCTCTGCAGGGTAAATCCAGACAGCTAGCTAGACTATCTGTCCAATCGGAGTTTTCTGTTGCACGACTAAAACTACTTTTGAACGTACACACGTTCAACCAAAACAAGTTCCTTCCAGAGGCTATTTTGCAGAGGCACCGTGGCTCCGTCCGGGGCTTAGCACCGCCCATGACGATTGTGATTAGTTTAAAGAAATGCCAATAAACCAGAGCACTTCTTTCTCCCATCCCGGAATGCTGTTTGGACTAGCCAGACCCTCCTCCACAGCGCTGTGGAGGAAGGTCTAGCAATGGAAGCCAATGGACGTTTTTCTCATTTTTTTCATGGCGGCCAGCACGAAATGGTCTATACGGAGATTAACGGGGAAAGCAAACGTCACACCCCGGGGGAGGACGCCTCACACGCCGGGAGACGGCCGCGAGGGATGCGCGACAATAACGGGACGGTTAACGAGGAAACAACACGCCACGCGCGGGACGCAATCCACCACCCCAACCAACCTCCTTTCGCGGATTTTCGGCATTTCATACTACTCGCTACCGTAGTCGTGCTGTGACCACGACATATGCTTCCCATTTAAAGACATTAGTTTACATTTTCGTGCTGACCACCACGAAAAAAATGTCCCGTGAACACGAATCAATAGATTAAATAACGTGACCATTTCACGAACTGCCGTGAGACTGGGCTGGTAGTCTACGGGATACGCAGGTATACATTAGACTACACCACTGGCCCTGACCCTGCTCACCGCAAGCAGCATAAAACACATTTACTGTAAGTCTGAAGCATGAAGACAAAGCAGTCACATACTAATAATAATAATAATAATAACAAAAACTAGTCTGAGTTTTAGCCAATCAAAGCACTTTATTGCACTGTATAGTGTGACGGTGAGCCCATAGCAGGCTCTTATAAAAGTGTCATTTAATCTTTTTATCATGTGTACAAAACAAGTCACACACACTTGTACCGTACAAAATCAACACTATTTACATACAATACACACACACACACACACACACACACATACACACAAGCGCACAAACACCCACGCAGGGACTGAAACATGACCGCTACGCTGCTACCAACAGACCCAAACTGCTATGATAGCCAAACAAGCGCTAAGCAACTTCTGATATGCATAAAGTTTATTTTCTTCTCATAAAAAGACAATTTAAACAAATGAATGTTTATGAATTATTCTTAATAAAAGTTTCCATATAATCTGGAGACTCACGCACAGCCTGACAATTCCCAGAATTCACAGCAAGGTGTGGATTACTAACACCTAGTTTGGGGATAAACTGTTGCCTTAAAGCCTCTTTAAATAATAAACAATATTCCCTTATTTTATATTCACACAGTGCACGTTGCTTGACGAGATTCTTTCAGATGCTTTACGGGCTGAATTTCACGGGTTCACTGCAAGTCATTCAGTACGATGACTGAAAGATCGGTTGAGTGGCGCGGTGAAAAAGGATTGTTGGGCTCCTTAAAGGCAGAGTGAGTAGGGTTGGTGGGCCTGGGTATCGCCAATGATTTCCCGAATCGGTTCCGATTTACACGGTCACCATTCGATTCAATATCAATCAGGTTAGGCGAATTTCAGCGACAATAGAAATTTAGCTCGGGTATAAAAGAGATTCTCAGAGAACTTCTGCTTCAAATCTTAAAATCTTTTTTTATAATGCACCGGTTTAATGTTTATATTAACAAATATGTTGTCTTCCCGTTGACCGTTCAACTTTTAGTTTTTCTGGGTCAAAATTAAAACTTTTTCTTTCAACGTTTTGGTCGTCTTTTTCAAAACTTTGTTCTTGTCACTTTTTCCGATGTTTTGGTCAGTTCTTTTCTGTGCCTTTTGACATTTTTGTGGGTTCCACCCCCTCCCCACGTTTTTTGAAGCTTTTGCGAAAATGTTTGTCACTTTTTTCAATGTTTTTTCATAATTTGTTTTTTTTTTTAATGCTATAAAATTGAATAAAACATCAAAATTTAAAGAAAGCAGTGGGCTCATCATTTATTTTACTTGTGGAGAGCATTGTGTGGAACAATCCGCGTTATTCTTCTGAAAATGTGGTTTCTAAAAATGGGTCAAATTTGACAACACGAGGGTTAAGAACTGTACACCACATTCACTGAGTGAAAAGGCATATATCAAAAAGATCGATATCAGATCACTCAAACAAAGATCGATTTGAATTGATAAAAGAGAATCGAGCGGTTTGTAAACACATTTAAAGTTGGCCCCTCCTCCCCGAGGCTAACGGTGCCAGCGGGTAAAAGCCAACCCCAGATTTGTTTTTGCCGCTGCTGTGTCCGCCATTTTTGTAGCGTCCCTCTTGGATGTGTGTTTACGATCTGACACCTGGAAGCTACGTTTTTAAAGAGGCAGACGCCCAGAAAACGTCCCAGATATACAGGCTGAGGGTGTCTGCAGATACACACACTTAACAGGGGTTATTTACATTGCTTTTTAGGAAAATCCTACTCATTGTGCCTTTAAAGCCAGTCCCTCCAGAAAAACACGATTCAAAGCATAATTCAACGCATAATCAGCCAAAGTCCGCATATTTATGCGGGGGCCGCAGTTTTTCAAATAAGCCGCACTTTCGCCGCACAAATTGCCGATTTCCGCACAAAATATGCGGGGCTTGCATGATTTCATAATCCCCGCATTTTCGTTGCAAAAAAGTCACATATATCTTAGCAGAAAGTTGAAAAATGTTGCGTTTACTTCACACAAGAGCAGCCATTTTCCCCTGTTGCCATGGGAACGTTATGAAGTGACGTAATTACGCGACATGAACATCATCGAAAAGCAGGGTGTTGGGGGGGGGAATCACTTTTTTTTTTCTTCTCTTTTTCATCAAACTGCAGTTTTTGCAAGTTCACCCAATTTCATCGCATAAAATTGCATAAATATCACATAGCATATTCCATCGCATTTTTTAAGAAAACGTGCCGCATAATTAAACAAAACTCTTCTTTTTCTGGAAGGACTGTGAAGTTTTGCTGCATTTGCTTTAAATCAACTTCTTTACTGATAAATATTGCACTTCCATGTGTGTGTCTGTGGTCAGAACCTTCACGTGAGAAAAAGGCTGTTTTTGTCTCCCAAGCTTCAATCAACGTCTTTCTTCGGAGCCACTTAGACTTTGGACACTGAAAACACATATAGTTTGACGCTCTTTTTTGGGGGGATGTTTTTAGTTAATACAGTTTCAACTTTTTTAGTGTTTCAAGTCTCCATAAAAAACCTTGTTCTTATTTGTGGATAAGGATAAAAAAACAAATCGGTTGCGTGAATCACATTAAAACTATGTCAGATGTTTCGGTCACATACATTAACAAATGAGGAACGAACACGCGTACACGCACACACACACACACACACACACACACACACACACACACACACACACACACACACACACACACACTCAGGGTGCAGGTGGAGAGAGCTGCATATAGGGGCTACTATACCTCATTGTGTTTTAGGTACCTCTCCATATAATTATTATGTCTATGTACAATATTTATATTTTTACAATTTTCTGGCTGCCCCTGTTTCTAATTAAAATAATACCACAAATCTGGGATTTACTGTGTTTTGAATCGACCAGTAAAACATGATGACAGACACAGTCTCTAGTTTCTCTCTCTCTCTCTTTCTCTCTCTCTCTCTCTCTCTCTCCTTCTTAAACCTCTGAAAAACGCTCGGAGCTGCCGCCCCGTACACAGTGTTCCCCTAAGGCTTTCTACAGTGACGAGCTCCCGGTAAAGGTCACGAGATTGAACGGGGGTGTAAAAAAAGAAGAAGCACATACTCCCACTGAACAATCAATCAATCAATCAATCAATCAATCAATCAATCAGCCAATCAACCGGCACAACACGACTTTAAAGAAAACGGACGACTTGACACCACACCATATGCAGGTTCAAAAATACAGTACATCTTGATTCTGAGAAATAAATGAACAACGGCAATATGCACGGCATACAAACGCATGCTCGCTCACTCCTGAACACGCACACACACGCACGCACGCACACATCACACACACACACGCGCACACACACACACTCAGGCTACATGTTGTAGGCCACGTAGATGGGATCCAGCTGGTCTTGTAAGAAGCCGTCGCGGAGGTGCATGCGCTGTTTCTCGCCGCGCGAGTTGATGGGGATGACGCCGATGTCCGTCACCACGACCACGCCCACGATCAGGTAGTGCTCCTCCAGCACCGCCTTGGTCACCATGGGAACCAGGTCCAGGGCCTCCTGCTCGGAGCCCTCCAGCTCCACCACCACCACCAGCAGGTTGGTCCAGGGGAAGACCGCACTGAGGGGGGGGGACACACATTTGATTTCTTAGGTTTCTACTGTTAATAAAGACCCCTAAAGTACCGTATAGGTTCATGCTTGTATTTTGGGTTTCTACTAGAGCATGTTCAAAAAACACACTGATCCTGCCCATGGCTGATGCACCTGTATTCACCCTCTCTGCCCTTTTATGCCCCCCCCTTCTGAAAAATCCCAGTCTGCTGTGATTGGTCAGCATTTCCGGATCTCCAGAGTCTCTGGATCCGTGCTCTGCCATCGCTGCCTCTGTACAGTCGCTGTGAAAATCACCAATAAGGGCTTCTAGGCCAAAAACTACACAACCGGACATGTTCCAGCGGGACTGTGACCCGAAATTGGGGAGAAATTAACATCGGCTGCCCAGATAACAGCTTTCCCTGGCGTTAGCATGTAGCTCCATGTACTGAGCAGTGGCTTGGAAGGGAGTATAGCAGCACTTTCTACCGCCAATAAAGGCTTCTACACCAAGTATTACACAAGCGGACATCTGCAGCAAAAATGTGACCTGACATTTGGGAGAAATTGTCAACATTTGCAGCCAAGATGTTAGCATGTGGCTACATGTGGCAGAGTACGTAATGTAAACATTGCAGTAGCCTGGAGCAGATGACCATATATGGAAACCGGTTCTGTATGACGTGATACGGAGCTGAGAGTAGAAAAAAAACAGTTGGAACCGGAGCGTTGAGAACAGTGGTAAATCTGAGGTTTTGGCTCACAGGGATTTCTTTTAACCCCTGTGTTGTCTTCCCATCAACCTTGACGTTTTTGTCAAAACGAGTCAATTTGACCCCAAGTCAACACAAGGGTTAAATAGGGTTACCTCATTATTTGAAGCTTTGGCCACATTTAACGTGAACATCCGACATTGTAACATTATAGATATGGCAGAAAATACAGAAAAGCCTAAAAGGTCTAATTTAAGAAACACATCTGACCCTCGTCATGATGAACATTTGACTATTTAGACAAACATCTGTCTCTTAAGCTGCTAGACGTTCCACTTCTTCCCCAGCTGGTCTCGAACTGCGTCTGTTTGATGCAGGCAGCGTGCCCATCCGACCTACCACTCCATGATGCTCTTGTGCGCGCGGATGACGGAGGTCTCGATGTCGATGGGATGGTACCTCATTCCCCTCAGCTCCATGGCCTCCTCCAGAGCTCCCACCACGAACAGAGCATCGTGTCTCTCTGTTTTGGAGAATCGATATTTCGGGTCATTCACAGGTTAAATAACTGATTGAAGTGAGCTCGTTCCAATCTGTCGTCCCCAGCACACTTACGACACGAGGGAAAAACATCTGCTCGCTGGTAAAAAAAACCCAAAAAAACCCAAGGCTGAAGTGTACAAGCCTGAGTTTAGTGTGTAGGAGACCGCAGATCTGGGACGAGCTTGATGAAAGCTTGAAATTGTTGCATTCTGGCTCCATCTTCATGTCTGAAGGAAAACTTGCTTATAACATATGATTGCTTAATATTCTTAGAGTGTTAGAATTGCACTGGGATCGTCTGTATATCGTGGTATTCGTCTGTGTTGTGAATTGATTATTTTAGTGTCTGTATATTCTCTGTTGTATGTTTAATGTTAATGGGCCCCCTCCGAAAAGCTTTTAGTAGCTTATTATGTTTGCTTATTGTTTGTTTATTAAAAGGATCCACATTAGCTGATGCCGTAGCAGTCAGCTACTCTTCCTGGGGGCCACTCAATACATACCCATTACATCACATCATCATTACAAGGATATATGTAAATCAATGTGCAATACACATACTGTACACACATGTACATTTCCCTTAAAAGGAGAGATCAAACTAACAGTCAAACTCAGGAACTATTACATTATAAATAACCCTAAATCTAACACCTTTCGCATTGAACAAACATTTTCATTTAAGTTTAAAAGGTCCAATGTGTGGGAATTTCTCCCATCTAGCGTTGAGATCATATATCGCAATCAACTCTCTTACACCATGCAGTTCAAAGTACGTATTACAGCTACGGTAGACTGATCGGTCTCTTGCTCTTTTCAATATCCTTTTGCTTTTTCTGGGTGAAGAAGAAGAAGACTCCCGTTCCTGAAATTTGGATTTTGAATATGTGTGGTCCTCAATGTTTCCTTCTTCAAACTTACCATTAGCAGCATTAGCAGCACCTATGAGTTTATCGCAGCGAAAACGTGAAAGGTGGAGCAGTATGTCCTATATGTCCCCCACCGGCTAACGTCTACCCCAGTTCATGCAAGTGAAAATGTAAAATTTCAAGCCAAAAGGAATACTTGGAATTGATGGTGGTGGTAAATATTCATGAAAAAGGACAAGTTTGTGAACGGGCAACACAGATTTTGGTAATGAACAACTACATATGTTACACACTGGACCTTTAAGAATCATACAAGACTAATACAGTTACTTTCCAGTATTCAATCTTTAATCTGCATGATAGATGCCTCTGCATGTGCTTTTTGAAAGATTATTTATATTTAATTAACCAAATATTCAGTTTTTTTGGGGGGTGGGGTCCCCATTTCATGCGTCCTACATATGATCATTGTGCCTTCTGAAATTGTGTTTTATTGACACGACGATGAGGTGTGAATAAAACATTTTTAAAACGAGACAAAGAGACAGAGACATGTTGGTGCAGCGGGCGGAGAGTCAGAGAGGAAACTAACCTCCGTTGGCGTCGGTGAGCTCGGTGCGGCGGAGGAAGCCCAGGTAGCCCGTCCTGGCCCAGACCGTCTGAGTGTCTCCGAAACTGAGTCTGGAGTTGAAGTGATCCGACTGCAGGACCTCCTCGCCGTAACCGCTGTAGTAGCCGCTGCCGTTATGAGCGCTGTGCACCCAGATCTGCAGAAACCCACAGAGCAGAGCACAGACAGGTGGTTAGACTTCACTCTACTGCACATTAATGAGGCTGCCTGCTACTACTTCATTCAAATCTATTTCAAAATTTGGTGAAGAAATAACGCAGGCAACAACCGTAAATAATTAACCCCAATTATATATCTTTTTTTAAACTAAAATGCCCAAAAATAACATTGATGCATGGATGTATTCCATACAACGATCTTCGCAGGTAAAATCAATGATTACTTTCATTGAATTTGGGGTGTTTTATTCATTTTTATAGCATTTGAAAACAAGTTTCAATGGTTTAAAAACAGTCTCCTGACTAAACTTTGACAAGATACCAGTCTGTGATTCACTCAACATCCTCTGATCTTAACTATTATGTAAAATAATTCATAATTTATGCTTTTTTTAAATCTAAAAAAATAGGTATAATGTCATTTGAACTAGGTTATTGACCATGAATAAAAATAAGCCTTAAAAAAGTGACAAAAAAAGTTTTAAAGTGTCAAAAGCATTAAAAAACCGACAAGCTCAGAAAAGAACAAATAAAAAATAAAGGGATAAGAAAGGGTAAACTGAAAGAGGGAAAACAGAGAAAAGACAAAAAGAAAAGATAAAAAAGACAAAAATTAAGACAAAAAACAATAAAAAAAAAGACGAAAAAGAAAAATAAATGGATAAGGAAAGAAAATGAAAAAATAGAAGACAGAGAGACAAGGTGAGAAAAAGGCAAAGAAACGATGACAGAAAACTTAAGAAAAGGGAAATAAGAAAACAGACAAATATGAAATAAAATACAGACAGAAGGCAAGAAAAGACAGAAATAAAGGGCTACAGAGAAGCTGAGAAAAAGGTAGAGCAAGAAGGAACATCACATCTATCAAATCCTTCTCCAAATCCATAAAACATTTGGTTATTGACTAATCAAATACGCTGCCATGATCCAGAATAATGTGTTTGTCTTTATCGCTACAGTAGTGTCTCTGTGTGCGCTTAATGTGTTGTTGATGCGTTCTAATGTGTGTCTACGCACTCTCACCTGTGTCTACTGTGTGTGATACTGGTGTTATGTTTTTCTCATGCCATCAACCTGCCAGTAGTCATGATCTGGGATAGTGGCTGTGTCATTTTACTTGTCTATGCCAAGTTCTTTTATGTGTATTTGTTGTGTTGTTGTAGCGTATCTATTGTTTTAGGCCATTAACCTGCTAGGGACTGCAGATGAAAATTAGCCTGTATGGCTAAATCTGGCACATTTACACGTTGGGACTCCGTATGTTGATTAATTTGCTCTGTCCCTTTTAAATAAAGAAATCTGAAAAGAAAAAAGAAAAAGAAAAAAAGAACAGGAAATGAGAAGGAAAACCGGAAAGGAAGAAAAAACAAGAGCAAAGAAAGAGTTAATATGTGTGGACCTCTCCGAGGTGGGAGTCTCCCAGCGGCCCTTTGGTCTCTGGGTTGGCGATGATGATGCGAACTCCGGGGAGGATCTGAGGAAACAACAAAAAGAAAAAACGGTTGCCATGGTAACCGCTTCCCTCTGACTCCCGTCTTCGATTCCAGCACAAATACAAAAATAGACCCAGCTGTTAACATTCAACTCGCAGCCACAGCTCACGACTTCATCTTCTTAATGCGGATTTGACTTTAGGACAGACAGACGTGTCAGGGACAGATGTGTCAGGGACAGATGTGTCAGGGACAGATGCAGATGTGATTGCACCTCACAAAACCACACTTTATTACGTTTATCGCATATCATCATCATCTTTTCCACAAGAACAACAAACAGGAACCCAGTCAAACATTTTGTTCAGGAAGCATTCAAAGAACATAATGGGCTGACTGGTAAACAGGCTGTCCCCCCCCCGGTCCTCCTCCTCCTCCCACGTACAGTGAGTCAAATAAAGCGCGGGCTGATCAATACAACCATGACGTCCTCGATTTGTGTGTCAGTGTGGGGGAAGAAGACACGCCGATGTCTCATCAGGCTGCGAGAAAAGATCCATCATGCTGCTTCCTGCAGCTACAGAGACTCACTTCCCTCGCAGATCGGGACTTTATTTTTACACCGTTTATCAGACAGAGCTTATTTCTGTTAATCTGTTAAACACGAGTCTCCCCAACGTCCTGAACTAGGGCTGCACGATACCGGATATGATGACCGATATTTGGAACCGATATGTATTTACAGTGAAAATGAACATCTTGAAGTCAAAATTAAGATTTTGGAATGTTACAAACTCCAACACAAAACTTTGTTGAAATGCTTTAAGCAAGTATTTAATCAATTAGAAACTTTCAACATAATAGCCAGTAACAGATAGTGTTGGGGGACGACAGACGCAGAGCTGGAGCTGTTTCATGTCAGCAACCGTTCTCTTGTTCTCACAAAGTTATGGATCAATTAACACAGTCCTCTTTTCTCTTATATCACTAAGACCAAGAAAGTGGATCACATCACTCCTGTTCTGAAGTATTTACACTGGCTTCCAATACTTCTGCTGGTTTATAAATCAGGGCCAAAATACATTTCTGATCTGCTGCTACACTATGAACCCCCCAGACCTCTCAGGTGGTCTGGGACAGGTCTGCTTTCTGTCCCCAGAGTCAGAACTAAACAGGGGGAAGCAGCGTTCAGTTTATAATGCTCCACATATCTGGAACAAACTCCCAGAAAACTACAGGTCCGCTCCAACTCTCAGTTCTTTTAAATCAAGGCTGAAGACCTTTCTTTGTGATGTTGCCTTTCTTTAAATAATTGTTCATTTAACTGTTATTAACTGCTCTTTAATGTTTAATTTGTTATACTGCACTGTAACTTTCATTCTTGTATTTTAATCGTTTTTATGTAAAGCACTTTGAATTGCCCTGTTGCTGAAATGTGCTATACAAATAAAGCTGCCTTGCCTTATATATTTAGACATTACGTGACGCTGTCAGCTCTCCTGCTGACCTCGCTGACAGACCTCGCTTTAGTTGCTAAGAGATCTGTAATGAAACTGAAATAAGTGCTGCTCAGCGATCAGATGAGAACAATGTAATTTGCTCAGGGATGAAAACCTGCTGCTTTCAAGTGCTGCGGGAGGACTCAGATGATAAGATGATTTGAAGGAGAAAAAAAAGCTTTTCGAGGACATTTCTTGTCTTTATCAGACAGAGTCAGAGGAGGAAAACGCTTGTTGGCTCAACACGTTTGCACAAGTTGTCAACTTAAGACAAGAGTATACATATCCACATATCCGATTCTTATTGTGAGAATGGAATTTCAGCTGATAATCACATCAAGTTAACCCCAATAATGTGGATCCTTTTCTTACAAAAGCTGCAAAACAACAGCAAGCGTCATCCAACAAAGAACCTGTTTAATATGAAGACACTGGCAGCAGTTTGGGAGAGAAAATATACTCTTATTTAACTACAATTTGTTTACAATAAACTGTATTGGCTGTAGGACAATACAGTGGTCATTTAAAAAAAGTTAGCACTTTATTGTGTCTTCACATTTCTGTAGATCTGTAAAATGATCAGCGTTGTTTTTCAACAGCCACAACTAACGGATCACCTCTCAGTTCTACCTTGGCAACAGTACGAAGACAAAAAAAGCATGAGTGTTAATTATGGATGACGACGGAAATGAACATGAATGAAGTTGAAATGAAGTTGCTCCAACAAAGTCCACTATAAATAAAGTCAAATAAAAGACGTGACTCCGTCTCCTGAATGTGGGGGTGAGAGTTGCGTCCTGCCGGTTATGAGATCTTCTTCCTTCACCATCCGCCAGGATGTGATGAGTGGTTGCAATCATTTATAATTATCTCTAGATCAGGAGTTTACTATCTTGTTATCTTGGGAAAACAAAAAGTGAGTGAAAGAGTTTTCTCGTTATAACTGATAATTATCTTGAGTCAAATACTTTTGGCTTTCTCACGAAAAAAAAACAACTTTGTTAGTCAGACTTAAAGCTTTAGTGCGTAACGTTTTGATATTAATCAACGTCCGTTACATTCAAGCCATTGCCAAATGAGTTGCTACAAAGCTAATTAAAGGTGCCCTGCCACACGTAGTTCATTAAGTTCTACCGTGGACTCTGTAACATTTTTTGTGGAAAAAATGCCTTGGTTAGCTTGTTTCAAGCCATTCTAGCGTGGTATAGAAAGCCTACAGGAAGACTCGGCTTGATTTCTGCCAGTTCTCATTAATATTCAACAAGCTAAGCTGCTTGACTCTGATTGGCCAACAGCTAGCCAATAAGAGCCTGGCTATCAGCATCCTTTACCCAGCGCAACTGGGCGAGCTAATGAATAGTTATGAGCTCAATCGATATGATGTCAGGCTGACCAGCTTTTGTAATTGGTCTGATTTCTCTGCTTATTTCTTTTCAGTGGCTAGAGCTGACAGAGGCTTACGGTCAGCTCCGTGCGTTGATATGGTTGCTGTACACAAACCAACCAGCCAACAGTTTGCGGAGCGGGGTAGACATGCATGCCCAAAAGAAAAGAAGGAGAAATTCAGCTACTTTTAAACTTTATGAAAGATGTGGATATCAACAGGTTTTTGGATATGCGCACACATCACAAGGCCGAATCTTTTCAAGAAGCTGGTTGAAGGAATGAAAGAGGGACGCTGTGTTCGCACGGTCCAACAAGTCCGCCGCCGCTATAAAACTCTGAAAAACTTCCTATTTTATAGTCACTTTCATCTGCAATTTAAACAGCTTAGTCTGAAGATTGTCTTTTTCCAAATAAAAGACAAAAACAGGAATAATATGTGGATGTAAATGTAGCCATTAATGGCTTCTGGTTTTAGGATTTTTACCAACAAAGAAAGGCAACATATCAGACAACCATCTGATGAATGTGATGTTATCCTTCCTTTACCCACGTCTCCACAGACAGACAGTGTGGACTCAAACCTGCTGTCAGCTTTGACTCAGCCGATGTGGGAGGATGTGCAGTCGAGAACAGAAATAGCCCGATCTTCTGTCAGTCAATTTGCTGCATCTAGAGAGTCTCTCCGTTGTGAGCTTGTGTCTGTCGTGCGTCAGCTGTGCCTGACAGTTAAGTAGGGCTTTCTAAATTAAAGCTCTAGTTCGTACATTTTAGATATTAGTGAACTTCCGTTGCATTCAAACCGTTACCAAATGAGTTGCTGCAAAGCTAATTAAGACTATCAGCTGGGCCTGCACGATTCGGGGAAAAATATGAATCACGATTTTTTTTAGCTTAGAACTGATATCACGATTCTCTGCCACGATTTTTTTCTCACGAAGTGTAAGTGGCAGTACCAAACATAGATTTTTTTGGCACCTATAGCACATTCCGATCACCACAAGCCTGTAAACATAGAGGCTTCAATGAATGAAGAAAATAAAGTACATACTGGCCATTTAAGTACAGAAGGCTACCAAAAATAGTGACATATAAAACACTGAACTAAATATGGCCCTGATATAGGCTCTATCTGAACTCCTTGAACATGTCTTTACATCGTGCGGGCCTACTATCATCTCCACACAATTCTCTCTGTATTTCTCAGTATGGTTATGTTCAGAAGATTGTGGCGTCCGGCGACTTTCCCGCGCAGAAACTCGAGTGAAGATAATGACCTCTTCTGAAGAGTCCATCATGTTTTTTTTAATCCTCCGTGTCCTCCTTGGCTACTAGCAACTGTGTGGAGTTAGAGGAATGGGGGTGGTGCGCGATCACAGAAGGCTTGTATCATGCGAACGCGCCAACAGTGTTGTTATCATTACTTAGAATTCCTCATGGGGCCGACAGAAACTACGCACTATAGCTTTAAAGAGTCCGTGGCAAAATTGAATAATTTCAAAATGACTGTTGTTTAATTTTTTTAATTTTGATCTCATCAGGGTGCACACATTAAGTCATGAATCATATCTTGCAACGAGGGAAATAAATCTAATAAAATGTGCAGCTTAATTGGATCAGTTTGGAAAAAAACATTGTGTGGGCACTCTGTTTTTAATAACCTGCAATCACAGTTTAGGACAAAGTCTTGAGCTTGAAAACATGAGCCCATGCTACACATCAATCTTTATGTAAATCAAACTCACCTTGCCAGACTCCATTAATGGCAGACTGTGAGGAGAACCTCTTTCCACCAAGCGAACCCTGAAACACACACATGTGGAAATGTAACAGTTCTGTACCCTGAAGAGAAAGGAAAAAAAAAGAAAAAAAAAGAAAAACTAAAGCTGACAGGACAGACTGTGGTACCTGTCATGACGCAGCGCTCTCATGTCCACGTACACAGTGGTAGGGTCCGGTCCTGAAGTGCCCTGCAGCCAATCACAGCACAGACACAGTGAGCAGGAGAACTGAGACAAAGACCATAGCTACCAGTTCTTTTGGTTTGTTTTCTGGCTCTTGCTTTCCATCGTGGAAAGATTAACAGTGAATTTGGCAATACCAGTAACGAGACCATGTTTTTCTCCCAAAACCTGTTCATCATTTAGCAGAAGACGACACGTTTTTAAAATGACAAATGTTGTCTGAATACAAGCAGGCATATAAGAACTTTGTATCAAGAATATATAGTACATTTAGATTTCAATCAGGAACTATCTGATCAAAGAAAAAGTCAACTAGATCACACGTCTGACCATATATTCAATGCCACGTTTCAGTATTTGACGGTAGAGTTTCAAAGATTAATCGATTAGTTGTCAACTATTAAAATCGCAAACTATCTTGATAATCGATGAATCGTTTTCAGCCATTTCTATGAAACAAAATTCTCTGATTCCAGCTTCTTAAATGTAATATGTTCTGGTTTCTTCTCTCCTCTGTGACAGGAAACTGAATATCTTTCAGTTGAGGACGCCATCTTGGGCTTTGGGACATTTTCTGCCCTTTTATAGACCAAACAACTAATCCAATTTATCGAAAAACCAATTTTTGAGATTAACCGACGATGAAAATAATCTTTAGTTGCAGTCCTGTGTGACAGCTGTAAAGTAACAGAAAGATATTGTGGACTCATTCCCAGCCTTGTGACTAAACAGCATGTAAATAAAGTTACTTTACATAGTCAGCAGAGGTGGATCCTTTACTTAAGTTTAAGTACTTAAGTACTAATAGCACAGTGTAAATGTGCATTGAAAATGTTGCTTGAGTAAAAGTATCATCACAAAACTGTACTTAAGAGTAGTAAAGTACTCAATGCAGAAAAATCCTCCCAATCAAGTGTTTAATGATCTCATCATTTCAGCTGGACTTGTGGGCTGTTATATTGTTGGGTAGTTTTTATTTATAATAAAACATCAGATTGTATAAACTACATGTGTGTGTTTTGTGTGCAAAAATCTTAATGTGCAAAGTAACTAGTAACTAAAGCTGTAACTGATGAATGTAGTGGAGTAAAACGTACAATATTTCTCTCTGAAATGTAGCGGAGTAGAAGTAGAAAGTGGCATGAAAAGAAAAGACTCAAGTAAAGTACATGTACCTCAAATTTGTACTTAAGTACAGTACTTGAGTAAATGTACTTAGTTACATCCCACCACTAATATTCAGATTGAATTGCTGTCAATTAGCACTTCAAAATGATACAATCTTTATGAAGGTTGTGCATTTTTTGAGTCAAAAAAGAAGTGTTTTCATTGCAACATTATTACTGTGTGTGTATGGGGTGGGATAGGGGGCAATAATGTCTGTAGATTTGTATGACTTCATGTATCTGTATTGTATACTGTAGATACTTTGTCTGTATTTTACTGCGCCATCTACCTGCCCAGGGACTACGGGTGAAAACTAGCAATTTGCTACAACCTGGCACAAGACATCTATTAATGTTTTTTGTGCACTGTCCCTGTTCAAATGAATAAATTAGAAATTACAAAGTCTCCTTTTACAATCTGTGGAGTTTCTGTGGTGTCGGTGTGCAGCTGCTGCTGCTGCTGTCGCTCGTCTGTTTCTACCTGCAGGCAGATGGCCAGGTTGACTCGGCAGCCGAAGGCCGTGCTGACAGACCGTGGGTGAAGGCCGAGGTCTTTGAAGAGCTTGGAGAAGGAGTGTGTGAGCGACATCCTGGGCCTCTCCTCCGCCACCACGACGCAAGCCCGAACCCGGGACAGATCCAGCCCCCGAGCCTGGACCAGAGACGGGAAAACACACATTTTATCACAAAATAGACAACGGAGGGGCTTCCACCTTCGACCTATCTTCCTATTCTTAACTGTAATCAGAGGTCATTGTCATAGATGTATATAATATCAGTGTTCAACGCTAAGGTTTTTTTTTTTCCGGGCAAGTAAAAAACAATTCTACTTGCCCAAAGTAAATTTTTTACTGGCGCCTATACAATTTTGGTCGAAAAAAAGTTTTACTCCAAAAAAAAAAAAAAAAAACACGTAATGAAAACACGCATCAGAAAAATATAGAAAAAACTGTCTAACTTCGAAAAAACCCTGCCAAAAAAAAAAGCGTCAAATGTAAACAAAAACGTCAAAAAAACAGCATTTAAATTAAATGATTATGATACGATGATCGGGAAACCCTTATTGTTGAACCCTCAATATATATGTTTTTTAAAGAAGCCGTCTACATCCCTGATTTTATATATATATATATATATATATATATATATATATATATATATATATATATGTACACACACACATAATCCTTTTTAGCCTTTAGTTTTTAGGAGGCCTTTGTATAAACTTTTAGCTTCCTACCTCTCTGACACAAGCTTTTTTTAAACTTTATTAGAGCAAAAACATCCAAATCCCTCTTGTCCAGCTGCTAGACGAGACAGAAAACCCCCCCATTTTCTTACATAATATAGGATTAAGGGGCTTCTTCCTATCTGTTTTAGGTTTTTCTTTTTATTAGGAGACTGACTGGTCAGTTGTGTTTTACAAATGTATTTACAGAGTTGACTGTTGGACAACTGTAATCAGAAATAATGATGCCTGACGTGGTCATACTCAGATTCTGGTCAGAATAGGAGTCTGATACTGCTCCATTGGGCTGTGATTATGGGGCGTGTTTCAACCACACCAGACTCTGCACTCAATTGGATAGACCTACAACCAATCAGAACAACGGAGTATGTGACATATGTTGAGCGACGCATACTTGTCAACAGATCTCAACTGCACGCACGCTATAAGAAGTAGAAGAAGAAGATGAGTGTAAAAGATCCTTCCTGGTGTTGTAAAAAGACTTTAAGGATACACGGAGTACTTACCAACACGATTATCATTTTTGAGAGAAATAGTAAAGGTGAATGCATATTCCAACAAGTTCTCCGTTTAGGATTAGAACTCGACAATACAGCAAACAAATCTTATCGCATTTGTCGGTCCTGTCAGGACTTAATAACACGGTTGGAACTGTTGATCATCTGTCCATCATCGTATAAAGCCTGCCCTGACAATTTGATTGGTCCAAACAGCTCTGGTTGGAGCATAGTTGCTTCACAACAGATCAAGTCCAGACCAAACTTCCCGACCTCAAATGTTGTGGGCGGGGCTAAGTTCGGCTGGCATCCAGGCTACAAGGGCACACTACTGATGATGCGTCCAGCGCCCAATCGACCCAAAGATTTACCTCCCACACAACTTGGATAACCCCATCAGTCGATCGTCAACCACTCCCGACAACAAGACAATTTAGAAAGTGCTCACCACCGATTGGCCCAAGGGCCAGTTGTAACACCTCGTCCCGTGTTTACTGATTCTTGGTTTTTTTCTGTAAGCCTTCATTATTTGAATTGAATGTAATCCTGTTTATACTGGCTTTAATTTTTAGGAGAGGTCTTTGTATAAACTTTTAGCTTCCTACCTATCTTACAAAAGCTTTTCTTTAATACTTTATTAGAGTAAAAACACATCCAATCCATCTTGTCCAGCTGCTTTTTAAGATAATTTTTTGGGGGCATTTTTAGGCCTTTATTTCCAGTTTGAAGGTTTAGCTTTGGTTTGGGCTTTATTGCTTCATGTCAATGACGGTCCTCACAAGTAGAGAAATACGCAGGTGTGTGTGAGTAAAGAACATTTCTACTTTTCACTCAGCCTTCGGTCTCCATGGAGACTTAAACTAAAAAAAGGGTCTAAAAATCACTAAAATTAACTCTGCTGTGACCAATCAGAGGCGTCGGAGAGTTCAGACGTGGCCTCAGGCTTCAGCAGACAGAGATGGAGTTTATTAGCGCCGAGTCAGAGGACAGACTGGAGTCAGCTGGACAGCGTCAGAGTGGGTGGGCTGTTCACATTTAGCTACAGGACCAGTTTTAGTCCAGCTGTTCGGATTCTGACTGTGACTGGCGTTGGAGCCGGTAATCAGACTTCAGTGGGGGCTAATCTGCTGGCCAGACAATGACAAAGTGGCCAATACAGATACCGTACAAGACTTCTCCCAGAGGAAGACTTGTCTCACACTTACCTCGAACAGAAATTCTTTCCGTCGGGTGAAAAAAAATGTCTGATTTATCAGCATTATTGTTATTGTAAATAGCCGTTATAATCTCATTATTGTAAATGATTTAATCAGAATTAATAATTGGCTAAAACAAAACTGCTCTTGTCTGGGTTAACCGTGTGTTGATCTGCTGCTACTAACGCGTCGGATGATTGAACGACTGCAATGGCGTTGTTCTTGTCTGCTTTTATGTAGTCTCGCTTTGCCAGAACCCTCCTCCGAAGCGCGCTGGATTGGTGGAACATGTGTACGTTCAAAAGTTGTTTTAGTCATGCCATGAAAAAAACGAGAAAAACGTCCAGTGTTAGGCTTCCATTGCCAGACCTTCTGGCTAGTCCACACAGCATTTCGGGATGGGAGAAAGACATGCTCTGGTTTATTGGCATTTCTTTAAACCAATCACAACCGTCTTGGGCGGTGCTAAGCACCGGACGGAGCCACGGTGACTCTGCAAAATAGCCTCTGGAAGGAACTTGTTTTGGTGGAACGTGTGTACGTTCAAAAGTTGTTTTAGTCGTGCGAGAGAAAACTCAGATTGGACAGATAGTCTAGCTAGCTGTCTGGATTTACCCTGCAGAGATCTGAGGAGCAGTTAACCACAGTCCTCACAAATCCACCGGAGGTTAGAACGCCAACACAAAGGAAGCCCAAGGCAACAAATATCCGGCCTAAGTGAGTGAAATCCGGCGTTAACGGAGCAATCCCGGAAGTGGAACGTCGTGGATATAGACTAGCTTTTATGTGACTGGTTGACTGCAAAATTGAATTGCCCTTTTGGTATAAATAAAGCTGTTTGATTCAAATTGAACTGAAATAAATGTCGGAAATATCACTTGACGTGACGTGTCGGTTTGCTGCTTGTGTCTTTGCTGACCTTGAGCGCCTCGGTCTGCAGGCCGAGTCCTTTGGTGCACAGCTCCATGACGCTGTAGGAGCAGAAGGTGTCTCGCACCCTCAGCTGGCTGACGGCCAGCAGCCACAGCGCCGGGTTGGACTCCAGCTCCACCGGGGGGATCAGGATGGACTGGTGGCCTGAATACACACTGCAGAAAACACGAGATGTATTTTCCAGAGAAACATGGGAGTCGTTAATAATAACAATCAGGTGCAAATGTGAGTTATTGTTGCTATAAAGTCCTTGAGGCTGAGATAACTCTCATACCGGAGGTGATTTGCAGTCTGCTTTATTTATGAGACTTTCGGCAGCAGAAAATCTGCTCTCGCCAAGTTCACAATTTATGAGCCGAGGATTTCAAACTAAGCAGACCTGAGATCTGGTCTGCTTTTGTTATTAAAGGACAACTTTGTGACATGAATCACAGTTTGAGTATATCGTGTAGAAAACCTTCCATAACCTGCGGTGAACTATGATGACAGATGATCGATCATCAGTGATTATAAAAGAACATACATCATGTGGCCAGAAGGCTGGGAGACTAGAAATTTGCAATGCAAACTGGACTGTGTTGGGTTTATAGTATATCAGGCAGGAAGAGGCTAATAACGGATTTGAATTATGGGAAATGTAGGATCCAGTGTTTTGGGAGCTTGATTCATATGAGCAGTTAAAAGTCAGAAAGAAAGTAACATTAGATACTTTATATACTATTAAAGATGGCTAACTAAAATACATCTTTAAAAAGAGGTGTGTAAGCGGACGGAGACTCGGACCTGCAGAGACACCAGAGGACGAAGCCGAGGCCGCAGTAGGGATCCAGACAGATGGCCACTTCTCTGGACGGGTACAGCTCACACTGCAGCTTCACCGACCGACAGAAGGCTCCAACGGCATTATGGGACATCTGGAGAGAGAGAGGGAGGGAAGGGAAGAGAGACACAACACACAACACACCACACACACACACACACACAGACGAACAACAAACAGGGTAGAAAAATGGACAGTTAATCTTAAAATGTCATACTTTTTTTTTTTTTTTTTTATGAGGAGTAAAAACTTTTTATTAGACTTGGCCTCTTTTCCCGAACACAACAAGACCTTATTATGCTCCGATTTATTTTCCGTTCTGGATGTATCTGCTCTGGTGTAAACTGGGAGAGGACACACTTTCATACACTGGTATTTAAGAAGCTTTGGGGTTTGGGGGCTTTCATTCTGCTCTTTCATAAACCTGTAACAATTATTACATAATTGTCTGTCAATTATAATTTTTTTTTTTTTTTACATAATTACAGTTTCTTTGTTTAACCGCAACTCATTTCTAACGTTAGCTAAGGTCTTAAGGCGTGTGACTGGTTGGTGTTAATCCTTTTTTAGATATGCCAAATTGTAATTTTATAAGTGATTATTGGTCGGACTATATATTTTGATTATTATTTCAGTTGTAAGTTGTTGGCACTTGACCCTGAACACGTTCATAGCAACAAAAATCACAACGGAGGGATGGAGTAAGAAACAATGTTTTATGATAATAAAGAGGCGCGGTTTACTTCATAGGCTGTGCGTTTGTGTTATTATATTATTATCTGGGTCACATGGCTGTGATATATAACCAAAATATGTATCCTGGGATTCACTGAAAACTTGTTTAAAAAAAAGTAATAAATGAATAAATATTTTTAAATTTGACTGAAAGAGGCAATTATATTGGTAATCGCAATTATTTCTGAGACAATTCATTGGCCAGCAAAATTTGGAATTGTTACAGCTCTAGTCTTTCACCTGTTAATGACTAAATGCAATAAGGAGGTGTAGGAGCCACATATTGTATGTCGTTTATGGTCTCATTTATATTATGTATTGATTATTATATTGTAGGTGGTGGGCGTTTTCATCGCGGTTTGAGCCGAAGTGATAACATATTTGTTTGCTTCACCTGTTCACCTGGGAGAGAACACTCTCTGTTGACCGCCGCACTAACGCACTTATTTCGACTCACAAAGTAACTTTACATTTGGTAACTGCAGCGCTAGTTGTATTTTACAGTGTCTTTATGCATCTCTCAGTGTTTAGTCCCTCGCAGCAGCCCTCTGTTGGCTTGCTTAAAGCCGCAACAGGAGGGACGTCTGTCACGGCGACGGTTTTGGGTTCGGGTGATGAGGATTTACACTGAGCTGACCTGAACTCCGGCCAGCATGCCGGTCGTCGACACGCTGAAGTCCAGATAGGCCAGGCCGTCGGGGTTGGTGGGCTTATAGAGAGCTGGAGGCTTCTTCTTTGGCAGGTCATCTACAGTACACACACACACACACACACACACACACACACACACACACACACACACACACACACACACACACACACACACACACACACACACACACACACACATTTTTGTTTTATTACAGTCAAGAGGACAGTCTGTTGAGTTACACTCAGAAACACTAACCTCAAGTTGAACCCACAATGCAGTAAGCAGTCATTGATGGAGGTTGAAAACGTCCTGTTGTAGCAGATGTTTTATTATATGGCTGATACTTAAGTTACTATTTGTCCTGAGTTCAAACCAGATTCTTTTTTTTTCCTTAATAAAATTAAAGAATTTTACATTTCAGGTAGGGCTGTGCAATTAATCAAATTTTAATCACGATTACGGCTCCTAACGATCACAAAAACAATGTAATCGGTTATTTTGCACATTACATTTTGCAAATAAACTCTTATTTTGTCGGCGTTTGAGGCGTTTAAAAAGTTCAACAGGAAAAGTATAAAGAAACATTTCACAGTTTAAGGTGTTTTCACTGTTGATTTGTTCAACTGTTTAACTGTTTTTTAAGTTCAATGAATGCAACATCTTTCCAAAAAGTCAATGAGTAGTCCTGTTAAATAATCGTGATTTCAATATTGAAAGTATAATAGTTGCGATCATGATTTTTTTTGTATCCATAATCAAACAGCAGCCCTACTTTCAAGTGTAGAAAAAAGTCAAAAGTTCACATTTTTAGGTTCTTTATGACTGAATCTTTACCGCAATTTACTGCATACCTAAAAAAAAGTGCACTCTGTAATAGTGACCAGCAGCAAACCCAGTCACATTTTACAGTAGGGACTCCTTCTACAGGTTTACATATTTTAGGGTTGAAGTGCAACACACACCAGATATGTCAAACAGACAAAGAAGTAAAAAGCAGAGTAACAATTATCTTCCAATCCAGGAAGCAAATGTGACAAAATTGCAGCTTAATGTGGAAAATAATGGTGGAATGTTTTGGGTTAAACAATACCCTGTGCAGTTTTCCACCAATATTGGCAACGGTGGAGCACTGTTTGGATGAGTGGGTCCATGTTTTGTTTGTATCTCATGCTGTTGACGGTTTCACAATACAGCTGGTGGCGGTAACGCGCCAAGAAACATGGCAGTTTTCAATTCAAACGCAGGGAAACAGAAGACTGCTAGCTAGAAAGTGTGGATGTAATCTGAAATCTACTTTTCTCAGGGGAGCTTTAAGGTTGATGTTAAAGTTAAAGGTGCTCTAAGCGATGTCACGCGTTTTTTCAGGCTACAACATTTTTTTGTCACGTACAGTAAACATCTCCTCACTATCCGCTAGATGCCAGTCCCCTGAACACACTGTAAAAAAAACGCGGCCTCTGTAGACAGCCCAGGCTCCACAAACGGCAACAAAAACAAACTGCGCCAACCTACACCACCAAACATAAGAAAGTGTTCCAGCCAATAACAGACAAGAAGGATTTCAGGGTGGGGGTTGGGGGGGTTAGTGCGCGGGAGGGGAGGGTGGGGGGGGGACGGGATGAGGAGGAGGAAGGGGCAAGCTAGCCTCCGGTTTTGTTTTGACAATACTTCGAACGTCAACAAGAAGTGACGTCACCCAACATTGCTTAGAGCACCTTAAGGGTGAAAGGACAGTAAGAGTTAGGATCATGTGCCTCAGGATTGTCAATATTACGGTTCGTGCTCTGGAATGAATTTAAATAGGCGGCTGTGGCCATCGGTGTGTGAATGTGTGTGAATGTTTATCTGATGAGCAGGTGGCGCCTTGTGCGGCAGCCTCGGCCACAGTGAATGAATGTGTTTGAACGGCGAATGGTTCCTGTACTACGTAGAAGCGCTTTGAGTAGTCGTTAAAGGGATACGCCACCGTTTGTTGAAATAGGGCTCATCACGATCTCCCCTAGCTGTAGATAGGTGGGTCAACGCATTTTTTGTGCATGCATCGTTTTGGTCGATTACAACACCCTTTCAGTTTTTTTATTTGTTAAAAGGTTTGAAATAGCCAATGAATTTCGTTCCACTTCATAATTGGGACCCACTTGTTGTTGATTCTTCACAAAAAATTACAGTTTTATATCTTTATGTTTGAGGCCTGAAATGTGGCAAAAGGTCGAAACGTTCAAGGGGGCCGAATACGTTTTAAAGAACGCACTATAGTCCACACAGTCTGTAGGAGCCACATATTGTGTGTTGTTTACGGTCTCATTTATATTATTTATTGATTATTACATTGTGCACTTATATTGTAAGTTGGTGGGCGTTTTCTTCGCGGTTTGAGCAGAAGTGATAACATATTTGTTTGCTTCAGGTTTTTTGGGCTTTGACAGAGAGGGGGGTGAGCGTGGGAGCGAAACCTCTCTGTTGACCGCCGCACTAACGCACTTATTTCGACTCACAAAGTAACTTTACATTTGGTATCTGCAGTGCTAGTTGTATTTTACGTGGTTAGGAATAAATCATTGCAATACAATCTCGAGCGCGTCATGGTGTGTTTATGTGTCTGTCAGTGGTTAGTCCCTTGCGGCAGCACTTTGTTGGACTGCTTACAGCCGCAACACAGTCCATTTACATTTACAAATACACATCTTCACAAGTATAGTCCAACAGGAAAAGCTGTGGTACCGGTGTCGAGGACCGGCGGCCAGTTCCTGATGTCCACGGTGGCCGTGGCCTCTTTGGAGCGCAGCAGCTTACAGATGACCGCTGTGGTCATCACGCAGGCCGAGTGGCTGACCTGCATGGGACAGACGGGGGAGGATCTTCAGGTTACAGCTATGGGATAAGGGTTTAATTGTAATTTTTTTATTTAACAATTTATCCCAAATAAGGTCAGATGTCAGCTACACAGCGGCAGCCCTGGAGCTAGCAGGGCTAGCTAGAGTCCCTTGCTTAGATACCTTTTTATATATTTTAATATTAGATACAAGCAAGGGAAATAACAAAAGGACGTTGATAGGACTTGATAAACAATCATTATCTTTGTCCCAAAGGCTGTCCATGCCTAGATTTTAGTTCATGAAATGACTTGTAAAAATGTTTTCATATAAGACAAAGCCTTTATTGATCCTTTATGGATATATAGAGAAAAGTAAAAACCATATAATTAGAAGGAGTGCATATAAAATGAAAATAAGAATAGATGAGACTACTAACTAATGGTGGGTTAGTAGCAGCAAAGTCCCCAGAAACTCGACTTTAAAAAAACAACATCCATTGAAAAAAAATCCTCAAAAACAAAAAAGTAGTATTTTATAGTATTTTTACGGTCCCTGACCTCCACGATCATCTTGACGGTGGGCAGGGTGGTGGCGATGTTCTGAGGGTGGGGCGGTCGCACCGTGATGGGAACACAGCCGGCGTACAGGGAGCCGTAGAAGGCTGCGATCAGGTCAATACCTGCAGGACACACACACACACACACACACACACACACACACACACACACACACACACAGGCAGAGAGGTGTCAATCAATTCAGTTTTGTCCGATGTTCCTAATCTGCGTGTCTGCGTGAAAACGTTCTTCTGTAAATTTTGTTTCGTTTTATTGGTTTACACATATCCAAATACTACAGATTAATATACACATATATACAATCAATAAAAGATGGAGAGATGCAAAAAACCCTGAGGGGGGGGCTTAATCTGGGCACCCTCCAATGCATAATCTAATTCAAATAGAAAGAAACTAAAATATTGATAAGAAAAGAAAAGAGAAGAGGGGAAAAAAAAAAGTGTGTATCCTCTCAGACCTGGAGGGTAGACCAGAGCGACGTGGTCTCCTTCCTGGAGGCCGGCTCTCTCCATCAGCAGAGCAGCCACGCGCTCCGCCCTCTTATGGAGCTGTAGACAGGTGAGGGAGCTGGACACCGCCCCCTGGAGGAAGGGAGGGAGGAGGAGGAGGAGGAGGAGAGAGTGATGAGAGGAAAGGGATAGATGGATTTTGAAAGTGATCAACTTTGTACAACAAGAACCTTATTATAAGACATACTGTAAGAGGCTTTATTGTCATTGCACCGTCTGACAGTATTACAGCGAAATGACGTTGGCACTCCCTAAGTATTAAAAAGCACAACAACAA
Source organism: Perca fluviatilis (assembly GCF_010015445.1). Lineage (NCBI taxonomy): Eukaryota > Metazoa > Chordata > Actinopteri > Perciformes > Percidae > Perca > Perca fluviatilis. Next base: position 25,114,614 of record NC_053133.1, read on the forward strand.
TCACAACAAACACCTAAAATGTACAACAACGGGCAAAAATCCTTGATTATGCGGGAATTTGCAAAAATTGCGGTTTGATGAAAAAGAGAGAAAAAAAGTGATCCCCCAACAGCCTGCTTTTCGATGATGTTCACGTCGTGTAATTACGTCACTTCATAGCGTTCCCATGGCAACAGGGGGAAATGGCTGCTCTTGTGTGAAGTAAACGCAACATTTTTCAACTTTCTAAGATATATTTGACTTTTTTGCAACGAAAATGCGGGGATTATGAAATCGTGTAAGCCCCGCATATTTTGCACAGAAATCGGCAATTTATGCGACGAAAGTGCGGCGTGTTTGAAAAATGTTAATATGCGGACTTTGGCATGATCGCGTTTTTCTGGAGGGATTGAAGAGCAAGAGGTGAAAATGTCCCAGCAGTAGATAATGCGCATCACAGATAACAGATTAGGTATTGCACACAGCAGCCTCAGTAATAAATTGTGATATGAGATTAGGAACCATTTAACAGCTTCACTGCTTGGGGGAAGACTCCTTCATACTACTTACTACTACCTCCTTCATTAGTTATCTCTCCCCCTGACCCAGTTTTCTGTTAAGACATTCCCCGAAACTCTTTCATGATGCACACCACTAAATGTCTCTTCAAAACCGAGCTGCAAGAAGAACAACTTAACAGCCTTCTTATTTTTCAGCAATTTTGTCCGTAGCACTTATCACTTTTCACTGAAACATGTATGGTAAAACTAGGGCTGGGTAACGTTCAGATATTTTCAATATCGGTACCGTTACATATACCGTGACTTCGATACCGGTTCCTAAACGATACCAATTTTATAAAACAAAAATAAATAACATTACGGCAAAAATCTTTTATTTATTTTTCAGCTCCTACTACGTGAGCCCGGTCTCTGTGTAAAGACAGCCAATCAAAGACATTATTAGATCTTGGTAGAAGCATGCTGCATGCTGATTGGCTCACTGACTCTGATGAGATCTACTCCTTAGGTGTTGAACTTTGGTATTAAATGACAAGGCATTTTTCGGAGGCAATTCGGACTGTGCCTAGAAAGTATCGATTATGGTACCCAGCCCTAGGTAAAACTGTCATATATATAATTTGTTAAGATTTTAAGACACCGCAACATTTTATCTGACTTAGATCATAGGACATGTGTGCTTATTTATGGTTTTAAAATATCTGCAGCTAATAAAAGAAGCTGTGGCACAGCTGAGAGACTTAATAATATGTAAGGTGTGGTCGGTGGTGCGTGTTGTTACCCGGGAGCTGAGCAGGGTGTAGAGGATGTGGTCTGGTGTGGTCTGAGCTCTCCACTGCAAAACCTCCGACAGGAACAGGAACTGAAAAACACAGTCGGAGCTTAAGGGTTAAGGACTTCATCACAGTGGATCATGTTTTCTTTACATCCAGATCCATTTTGTTTTTTTTGCAAAACAGATCTTATTCCTTCACACATTTCCCTACATCTTGAAGTTTAAAAATAAAAAAAAAAACCTGGCCCTGATTGGTGCATCTGAACAGGGAGTGTCGGATTTTTGCAAATCGGAATACAGGCTGTAGATGGTGCAAGAGGAGCTGGATTTTTTTTTTTTAAATGACCTGCTTCATGTAGTTCTACTGGAACATAGGGTCAGTTTCAGCAAATATGACAGAAAGTTAGTTTTATAAGTCTTACCTACTGCATCTTTAAGAAATCTTTCTGATCTAAATTCACTGAATGAATAACAGTAAAGATGCATCAAACAGGTTCCCAGAGGCCAGAACATGATGTGATTCACTGAGAATTTCTCCAAACATCGGCACTTGAAATCAGCACTTGAAACTGCACATAAGACACAAGTAGTTAAAGTGCTCATATTATGCTTTATGTTTTTTCCCTTTCCTTTATTGTGTTATATATCTTTTTTTGTCCACGTTATAGGTTTACAAAGTGAAAAAGCCCAAAGTCCCCAAAGGGACTTACCATCTCCAACAGAAAACCCTGTTCACCAACTGCTCCAAACAGCTCTATTGTAGTCCAGCCTTTACTTCAGAGACAGACGTGGTCACTTTGTAACACACGTTATAATGCTCGCCTAGCTGCTAGCGTGGCACGCCCTCATACTCTGCTTCTGACTGGCTAGTAGTCCTTACCTAGGTACTGACAGGGCACGCCCTCATACTCTGCTTCTGACTGGCTAGTAGTCCTTACCTATGTACTGTCAGGGCACGCCCTCATACTCTGCTTCTGACTGGCTAGTAGTCCTTACCTAGCTACTTCGCATGTGCAACTCCCAACAAAGATGGAACAGAAGTGAGATGCCTCACTCTGTAGCTAAAACAGAGAGCTCAACACACAGGGTGAAAAGAGGAGCTGCAGCAATGTGCAGTACAACAAAAATATGGTGTTTTTTTTGAAAATGTAACCATATTAACCTTGCTGGTATAACCTCTAAACACAATTATGAACCTGAAAATGAGCATAATATGAGAACTTTTTACTTGTATGCAGACAATACTGGAGCTGTCTCATCCATGTGTGGTTCAGGATTAATAAATCTTTAGTTTCATCCATTATATTCAGCAATGTGGCTGCTGATAGTGCATTACTTTTTTACTACAGCAGCCAGGTCTCTGCCTTTTATCCAGAACATTAAAATGGTTCAATCAATACCACAGAAAGTGAAAATTTGAAAGCGGGTAAGAAACGACCTGCCGATGAGTCAAACTGCCTCTGAAGTATCAATTCATGACCATTTTACTGATGCAGCAAATGGAACCTTTTCTTGAAACAAGCGATGGGCCTGTGTCAGCTGCTAATGACTGGAAAATCAATCGGAACTCCTGACAAAGTCAAGAGTGTTAGCAGAATTAATTCTCTAAAATGTCAACTTCTCAATCAGGAACTAATCAAAACATTCTTGACTTTCACTTGACATGTAGTTTATAAACTTCTCCAAATTTTGGAAAGTTTCATGCAAACGAGGCATCCAAAAATCCTCATATTGGAGAAACTGGAACCAGAGAATGTTTGGAGGTTTTCATTTGGAAAATGATTTAACCACACAGATTACCCGTCATTGGCCGCCGCGACAGCGATTCGGTATCGTTTTCACCTTGTGAGACTGCTTGTGTGTGTCGTCATGGCAAAATGTGTCCCCTGGAGACACTTACTGTAGCGGGAACTCCCACGGAGGCATTTTGAGTAATCTGCTAGGTGTTCATATCTCTGCAACTAGACTTTGTCACTGCGATAGCGTCGCGACCGTGCAAGATGCAGTCAGGAAACTTTATAGGTGTGTAGTTGCGATCAAAATGAAGACTTAGTTAAAAAAGGTTGTGGTTGTGGCCAGGTTGGGTCGAATTGGTAGGGCATTCGCACATACAGTATACATAGAGGTTTATGCCTCGATGCAGAGGTCCAGGGTTCGAGTCTGACCTTTGACGATTTCTGGTGTCTTCCCCCCTCTATCTCCACTTTCTCACCTAGCTGTCCTGTCCATTAAAGGTGGAAAAGCCCCCAAAAAATGATCTTTAAAAGAAAAAAGGTTGTGGGGTTTGCCACAGGGGGCAGGGGGGGTGTGTTTTGAGCTATTGTTTGAGGCGTTGTGAGAGTCCCGTACAGTCAACGGGAAACATCACTGCCTCTATCGCTGCCAAAAGAAGGTTTTTAAACACTATGAGGCTAAAAAATCAAAAATAAGCATCGAACTGCCCGGGAGTTTGTGGTAACAGCTGAATGTTTCCTGCAGCAACAAAGCCCTCGCTATGTCTCCTCGTCTCTTTTCTTTCTCTCTCCCCTGTGAAATAAAGCTGCCTTCAAGTGCCGTCGGAAACGCCGCTATCTACAATCGATCTGACGGAAAACCCTAATTGTGAAATCTAAAGTGCTATTGTGCTTTGTTGGGGGATGGGGGTGGGGCTGGGGGTTTAAGAACACAACAGGATGTCACACAAATGGGCCGTTTCATTGAATGCCCCGTAAGTGTGTGAGTCCTACCTGGTCGTTGTCGTCAGTCTGTCCCAAATCTCTGCCGCTGGCCTGAGCGATCCTCTTCCCCGACACCAGATTCCCCACCATCACAGAGGCAGGTCCAATCTCTGCAGCGCACACGCACACACACACACACACACACACACACACACACACACACACACACACACACAGAGACACACACACACACACACACACACACACATATATTAACAGCTGTGTTCAGCAATGAGCTACAGGACCAGCGCGTTCCCAGACCTGTGAACACCTCCCACCTGGCTGTTTCTGCCGTGGTTTGGGCAGGTTGGTGACGCAGGTGTGGGGGCACATGAGGACGTTGCAGGGGTGCAGCCCCCCCTCCAGGTACAGCTGCTTGATCTCTGACAGGTGGATGCCGCCCAGAGGAGTCTTAGGCAGCGTGTTGGCTGGTACCAGAGCCAGGCAGAACACGCCCACCCCGTGGATACTGTCAATAGCCTGGGGAGAGAGAGAGAGAGAGAGAGAGAGAGAGAGAGAGGGGGCAGTGGAATTATCCGCTGCTAAGGAATTATTGTAAAATTATGGTTTAGGAAACATGTAGTCCCAGGTTCAGTGATTTCCCTGACTCCTTCCGTATGTTTACTAGGGGACACATCACAAATACCGAATATATCAAAAAGAATATTTTCTGTTATTATCGTGGGCTTGGTCACAGCTTCAAGAGTTATTTTAAGACACTGGAAAGCTGCTGTATCTCCTAATCTGAAAGACTGGACTAATGCAATGGTGGAGACAGCATCTTATGAGTCTATGCTTCACAAACTGTCGGCTAACAAGGAGGATGGGATGACCTCTTGGGATCTTTTTTGGACCTACACAAGGGCTAATGAAAACTCAACCTAAGAAAGCAGAGACTAAATACAGCATAGCTTCTTCGTCCTTCTGTAGACTGAATTTCCCCCTTATATTTCTTACTTCTTATTTTTAAAGTTTTATTTTTCCTCCGTGACATGTCGTATGTTTATGCCAAGATTCCGAAATGTATGACCAACCCTGTACTTATATACTCTGCTACTAAGAATTCAATAAAAATTGAAATGAGAAAAAAAAAAAAAGGAAACGTTGTCCAAACGAATTAAGTACGACCAAATGATCTAAACAACCACGTCCATGGTTTAATAAACAACTACAATTCAAAGTTTCTCCACAAACAATCAGGCTAAAGCACCACTTTAAATCTTGTGTTTACCAGGGATGTGCCTATAAGTTTATTTGAAAAAAATCATAAAACATGACCAATCGACTAAAGAAATCTTAGTGGAGTAAGACCAAAACGACTGACTAGACGACTAATCGACCAACAGGGGTCAGCCCTAGTTGGGAGAGAGTTTGCATTGTGTGAGTTTTAGATCCTGCTGGAAACATAGTGACCCAAGAACTGAATCTGGTCAAAGTAACAGGTGAGATGTGACGTACCTGCAGCACGCGGCTCATCCACTGGAAGCTGTCCTCCTCGGTGGAGTCGGGTCTCTGCTCGGCCACCACCACGATCCTCTCGTCCCTCAGCACGGTCACAGAGAACACCGCTATCCTGCAGGAGCGCAGGAGAAACAACAGAACTCGCTTTCACCTTCCGATCTCCTTCATGTGTCTATTTCAGTGTACTGTAGCTGTTACTGGCCATAATGCTGGCTCACATACTGGGTATACTGTCATCAAAAACCCTATTCATCATACATCAAATGAGTCAGGTTGTCTGTGAGACCAGATCTAATACTTTTTACTTTAGGTTTTTACTCTTGTGACGAAACTTCAAAAAGAGATCAGTGAACCTGAACTTTCTGGAAGGCTCCTAGGAGGCTTTGTGCTGGGGAGAGACATGGTGTTGTCATTTATACATATTTTTATTTGGTTTATGGTTTACGGTCTATTTTGTTGAAAGAAAAAAAAAATCGTTAATCACAAAAAAGACATCAGCGATCAATTATCAGCATGAAAAGGGAGTCCGCAACATTTCGTCACGATACACAAAGAGCCCCAAATATCTGATTTAAAATGTGATTCCTTTAAGATCTTCAGGTTTTAAGTGTTTGCTGTCACATCAGAGGAGAGCAACAGGTCTAGACCTACTCTATCTGTAAAGTGTCCTGAGGTAACTTCTGATTTGACACTATGAATAAAATTGAATTTCGTTGACTTAATCAATTATTTTATTTGAAATGCACTTCGGCAAAGCTGAAAACAGGTCTGTTTTTCTAAGCTGTATATTTTCACAATATAATTTAGTTTTCATCCCTCAAATTTTTTTTTATAAAATTATAAAGGTCTTACAGACTGGAATTGCCACAGTATATGACATCACAACATTCTATGACACATCAAAAGAACTAATGGCCAATCAGCTGCGAGTTCGTGATGACGTCACGAGTGAGGTCACGAAACGTCCCCAGAGGAGTTTATAAGTAGAACCCATGTCGAGTCTTTAAGTTCAGCTGGACAGCTCTGAAGCTCGGAGCTGAGCCGGTCGGAGCCTCTGCTCCAGGCTGCTGGAGGCCAGCGGCTTCGGCAGAGACGGCTCGCGAAAGCAGTTGGTCTAGGAGGCCTCCCTGTCTGAAGCCGCTGACCTCCAGTCAGCCAGAACAGAGGGTCCGACCGGCTCTCCTCCGAGCTACAGAGCTACCAGCTCAGTGGGCAGGGATCAGGGACCAGGGTTAGTGGTTTAGAAAGGTAGGTGGGTTAAACAACCAAACCAAATAACCAAATACAGACCGATCCCCAAACAGACCCCAACCGGTCGTGGCGTCCACCGAGAGTCAGGTTCTGTCAGGTTTCTGCCTGTTAAAAAGCAGGTTTTCCTCCTTTGTCGCACCAAATGCATGATTTTGGAGGGAAATGTTGGGTCTCTGTAAATTATAGAGTGTGGTCTAGACCTACTCTATATGTAAAGTGTCCTGAGATAACTTCTGTTATGATTTGACACTATGAATAAAATTGAATTGAATTGACTTAATCAATTATTTTAAAATGATCTGATGAAAACAGGTCTGTTTTTCTAAGCTGTAGGTTTTGGACATTTTTGGCTGCCAAAATGGCAGCATAAACAGTCAAGTCACAATATAATATCTTGAAAACAGCTGTGATGAATTCTAATCACAGACTTAGAGATGTTATTAATCTCGCTTTGCCCTACCCTCCTCCAAAGCATGCTGAAGGAGGGTTTGGCTAACCCACATAGCATTCGGGGATAGGAGGAAAGTGTTCTCTGGTTTAATGGAATTTCTTTAAACCAATCACAATCGTAATGGGCGGTGCTAAAGTCCGCACAGAACGTGCGAGAGAAAACTCCGATTGGACAGATAGTCTAGCTAGCTGTCTGGATTTACCCCGCAGAGATCTGAGGAGCAGTTAACCATAGTCCTCACAAATCCACCGGATTTAAAATTCCAACACAAAGAAAGCGGAAGGAAACGGAAAATACATGCATCCGGTGGAATTTCAGAAGTGCAGACAGATTACAAAGTCTACCTACTCCAATGGACCTTTTTACTGACTGTGCCTGAGCAGACGTTAACCGAGGCTCTGCAGTATATACAGTAACAGAGGGAAGGTAAACAGGCTAAAAAACAAAAAAGTGTGTGCGGAGAAGAGAAGGAAGGATATTACACATCAAACAATCCGACTAAAAACACTCGGCTGATTTCATCAGAACGTATGTTCAGTAAACAGACGACAGGAATAAAAACATGAAGAGATAAACAGAAAGAAACCAGAAAAGACAGCCCAAACACCACACACATATACCAAAAAATAAAAAAAATAAAAAAATAAAATCAGTACAGCCCTTAAAGGGATACGCCACCGTTTGTTGAAATAGGGCTCATCACGGTCTCCCCTAGCTGTAGATAGTTTTAGTCCGGTGCAACACCGGCAGCGCCGCCGCTAGTTAGCTTAGCGTAATGAATGGAATCCTATGTTGCCGGTTAGCATGTTGTGAGTAAAAGTGAGCCAACAAAAGACAAAAAAACAACCTAATTACTTGCACGGAGACAAAAAATGCGTTGGCCCACCTATCTACAGCCAGGGGAGACCGTGATAAGCCCTGTTTCAACAAACGGTGGTGTATCCCTTTAACTTTCCCCTGCTTTACATTTCATCTGTGAATCAAACTTGCAATTTGCAATAAAATACCTAATACCTAATGAAATCCTATTTGTTAATTTTAAAAACACATTTTAAATAATTTTTTTCTCACGGAAATGTTTATGTTTCTTACATATTGTAGTTACACTGTGGATTGAGCATCTTTCTATAAAACTAATCTTTACAAAAAAACAATCTAATCAGTTTTAACTTGATATGTCTGAACAAATGAATCCTTCCTTTGTTCACTTCTCCAGAAGCTTGCATCTTAAATAGCTCTCTGAAGTGTAACCAGAGCCTGTCGAGTGAAAGATGGATTTCCTCCTCGGCGGCCGTGGACACGATTAAACTTCACTCTATTCCCGTTTCTGGATTCGTCCAATATTGCTGTACTTTATTAGATTAATAAGAAGCGGGGGGGGGGGGGTTAGGATCATTTGTCATTCTGACAGGGAACGTGCCAGTGTTGGACATCTGGCTGCTTTTCAACTGCTGTCGCTGGGATTTTGTTAAAAACTATAAATATGACTTTAAACCTGACTTCTAAACGCTGCCCTGGGTGTAGGGCTGGGTATCGCTCATAAATATTCCATACCGGTACCCATACCAATTCCTAAACGATACTTTTTTCGATACCAACATTAGACATTACGGCACAAAACTTTTTTATTTATTTTTCAGCTCCTACTACGTGAGCTCCGTCTCTGTGTAACGCAGAGCTTTTCCTGCGTGTCTCTACGACAGCCAATCACAGACATTATTAGATCTTGGTCGAAGCATGCTGTAAGATTCACTGCTTAGGTACTGAAATTGGGTATTGAATGACGAGGCATTTCCCCCCCCCCCAATCTCTTTACTGTTTTTGTTAGTGACATTGGCATAAACACAGCTTTGTACAGATAAATGGTAACAAAAGGAGCTTCAAACCCATTTACTGGACCTTCCACACACCTGTCTCCAGGTCCCTATAGCCCACCCACAAAAAAGAAAACAAAAACCCAGCACTCATACTCTCTTAGACTTGACTCGACACGCGCACACACACACACACACACACACACACACACACACACACGGACAAATCAAAAAAAAAAAAAAACATACAAGAAAGGAGGGAGGGCATTAGCTCAGGACTCAGTTAAGACTGGTCAGTTTCTATCTAATGTGCTGACATGGGCTAAAAAGGGATGCCAGATTTTGCGGAAAGTCTTAAGGGAGCCTCTTAAAGAATACCTGATCTTTTCAAGCCTTAGACCAGGCATTTTTCGATACTCGATACTTTAGAGGCAATTCGGTCGGTGCCTAAAAAGTACTGAATTGGGCACCCGGCCCTTACCTGTGTCCCCTGCTCATGGTGTAACAGTCTCTCCTCACCTGCCCCTGTAGACGAACTTCATCGGCTCCACCGCCAGCGCCGTGGCAACGATGTCGTCGGCGTTGTGCCTCCGCCCGCTCACCATGATGAGCCCGTCCATCTTGCCGGTGATGAAGACGAGGCCGCCGGGGCCGATGAAGCCCAACAGGCCGGTCCGCACAAAGGCGTACTCGCTGACCAAACCCCCGCTGGAGCTCACCGGGTAAACCTGCAAACAAACACACACACACACACACGCACGCACGCACGCGCGCACACACACACATGTGCACACACCCACACACATGCACACAGACAGACAGACAGACACACACACACACAGACACATGCACACACACACACACACATGCACACACACACACACACACACACACAGGCACACACACGCACGTTTCAGCTGCGAGGTCGCCATGGCAACAGGCCAGCGCTACAGCAGAGCTGCATGTTAAAATCAGATGCAGATATTTTTAACTTGGGACTTTTATATTGATAATGTCACGCTGCTGCTCTGTAAAGGGGATTTTATGGCTGCAGAGCAACATTAAAGACACATTGCAATATTACAGAGATTAATATCCCAAATCCAGACAAAATCATTCTCTAACCTCAAAACAGAAATGCTAAACATCCATTTTTAAGTCTGATTTTATGTGTTTAAGTCACAAAATCTGTTCTTACAACATGTGAAACCTCTAGTTAATTAGAAGAGAAGAACTGACTGTATTATATACAGTATATATGATTGGTCTGTGAAACACAACAGGCAGATAATCAACAAAACGACACAGTCAAATTACCAGTATTTTAGAGTGAAAACAAAATGAGCTATTAGCTTTTAGCAAAATATTCTCCAAACAATTAATAATGAATAAAGTAATAAAAAATTATGGTGAATTTCATCAGGAGACTTCTATCTGAAATAATCTGCAACATTTTTGAGAATGGATTCATTTTTTTTAAGTAATTTCTTTAAACATAAACACTTAAAATTCTCCGGTTTTAGCTAGTTAAAAAAAAAAAAAAAGTAAACTCTTTTACGAAAAGCAAATTGGTTTGGGGCTGTTGGTCGGACAAAACAGGACATTTGAAGAAGTCACTTCAGGCTCTGGGAACTTGAGATGGACATTTTTCGTTATTTTATAGACCAAACAACAAATAAATAATCAAAAATAGACACAAATAGCCACCTCACCTCAAAGGTGTTCTTGGTCATGCCGGTGAGGCCGTAGTAGGAGGTGCCGGTGGCGATGGAGCAGACGCAGAACTCCCCGATCTCGTCTGTCTGACAGAGCTGAGGGATGCCTTCTGGTTTCACCACACACACCAGGCCTGGAGGGGGCGAGAGACACAGAGACAGAGAGACAAAGAGACAGAGAGACACACAGAGAGAGACAGAGAGAGGAGACAAAGAGACACAGAGACAGACAGAAAGACAGGCACAGAAAGAGAGACACACACACAGAGACAGAGACACAGAGACAGACACAGAGACAGAGAGATAGACACACAGAGACAGACAGAAAGATACAGAGACACACAGAGACAGACAGAGAGACGGACAAAGAGAGAGAGACAGACAAATAGAGAGAGAGACACAGAGACAGGGAGAGACACAGAGACAGAGAGATGGAGACACAGAGACAGAGCGACAGACAGAAAGATACAGAGACACAGAGAGAGAGACACAGAGACAGAGCGATAGAGACACAGAGACAGGGAGAGACACAGAGACAGAGCGATAGAGACACAGAGACAGACAGAAAGATACAGAGACACACAGAGACAGACAGAGAGACGGACAAAGAGAGAGAGACAGACAAATAGAGAGAGAGACACAGAGACAGGGAGAGACACAGAGACAGAGAGATGGAGACACAGAGACAGAGCGACAGACAGAAAGATACAGAGACACAGAGAGAGAGACACAGAGACAGAGCGATAGAGACACAGAGACAGGGAGAGACACAGAGACAGAGCGATAGAGACACAGAGACAGGGAGAGACACAGAGACAGAGAGATGGAGACACAGAGACAGAGAGAGAGACACAGAGACAGAGAGAGAGACACAGAGACAGAGCGATAGAGACACAGAGACAGACGGACAGACAGAGAGAGAGAGACACAGAGACAGACAGAGAGACAGACAAAGAGAGAGAGAGACAGAGACAGACAGACAAATAGAGAGCGAGACACAGAGACAGACAGACAGAGATACATAGAGACAGACAAACAGAGAGAGACAGACAGAGACAGACAGACGGACGGACAGACACGACAAACAAAGGGTTAACAACTTTGAAATCTCTTCTGTTCCCGTGAATACATTTCTATTTTAACAAAGTTATTTTTTCACACAGGGAAACAAATGGCGCTCCCACCAGAGTCCACCCAACATGCACCTGTCTGTGGGAATAAATATCTCAAAGTAGGTTGTTCTAACCCAGCTGTGTTTGGTTCAACCTAAAACCAGGTGACACGAAGAACTGGGTTAAGAAGAGAAGACCTGAACAACAGGAACTGGTGCCAGCACGATATTCTTAAAGCTGTGGTATCAATGTGGGATTTTACTGGCCGAGTGGTGCAAAGTAACTAAAGTAGGGCCGGCTCATAATTCCAGTTAATGTTAATGCTAAAATTGCACTGTAATTAAAAGGGAGAAGAGCTTATTCATTATTTTACCTACTGTTAAAAAAAAATAAAGCAAATACAGGCTTCTCTTTTTGCACTTGCTCTCGGTTTACTTTAAGTTTTTATTTTTGTATTCCTCCTGAAAGTGACTTTATTTTGTGGTTGGATTGATAGCCTACATCTGGCTTCAGGTGGCACTAAAAATTCATTTTACTTGAACAGTGCAGTGTTAAACAATTTTAATAAATAGAGATTTTGAACCTTATTGAAATTAGTTTTTTTGTAAATTGTTAATAAAAACCTCAAAACAAGCTTATTACGGAGGGTCCAACAGAGTTTAGTGAAGCTCACAGATTACTTAATTCCTCCATTAATTGAGATTCTCACGGTGTGTGTAGTTCCCGTGGTGAACACTGGGTGGTGTGAGTACTCATTACCCCAGTGGAAAAACATTTACAGGAGACTCTCACAGAAAGAAAAGTTCTTTTTTGTGTTTAATTTCCAGTGTATTTATCTGTATATTTTCCTTGAGGAAAGGTTTTGTGATATTCAGCCTAACCTTACTAAACAGTCTCTCTAATGTGAAGTACATTTACAACACAGTAAGTACACATTAAAGGTGAAAGGTACGATTAAGGTTGTAAAATAAGAAGAGGCTCAGCACTTGTTAGAGCGTGTTAAGTGCTGTGGTGAAACTACAGTTACTCTCTCCAAATATACACAATTAAGGAGTCCTGGAATTTATATTTGATATTACTCATTCAAATCAGCATTCTTTTCATTCAAACACCATTGTAAATCCATGATATTGTTGTTAAGTACATGTTAAGAATACTTTACCTATGTTATTGTGTACTTATTATTTATTTGAATGTGCTAACACACACTAATGATTGCATTGCAAAGTGAAGAGCTAAAACAGTTTAATTAAACCGTTAAACATGTTCTGTTTCTCTTTGTCTTTTTATGACACTGAACTGAACATTTTTTTTGCATGGATTCTTTTTATAGACCTTGAGAATATAATCAATGTTGACATAAAACGCTCGTTGCAGTTCTAATTAAGCGTACACAACAGATTTAATTCAAGCGTAACTCTCGCCAAAATGCAACCTAGGGTCTTTTTGTGAACGTACCCGATGTCAAACTTTCGTTTAAAAGCATAATTAGGGCGGAAGCGCCACTTTTAAGATTGACCGTATTCTCGTTTTCGGTCAAATGGCCTTTTGAACGGGAGCGCTAGGGGCACTACTGTGATCGCATCAAAATCAACATTTTTAAAACACTGATAAGGCTCGACACAACATGAGACTTTGCTGGATAGTATCACCAGGGGCTCTACACATGAACTCAGCATTGAGAACATGGTTTGTGTGCACAGAGTTTACTAAAAAAGGTTTTAACAACTCACTGTAGCTGTTGGTTTTTACACTCGCCGCCATCTCGCCAGTCAAAAAGTATCGATTTCTGAATGCAACGTGACAGGGAGGAGAGTAAAGATGGAAAGCTCCTAAAGCTTGGTTCCATATACTGTAGATGCACGGATAATCCGTTGTTTTGTCGTTAGGGTTAATCAATATTGACCTTGAAAAGGAGCCTCATATAAGAATGACATTTCCTCTTATGGAGTCCGTTCATTCGCATTCGGAGATTGATACTTTTTGACTGGCGAGATGGCGGCGAGTGTAAAAACCAGCAGCTACAGTGAGTTGTTAAAACCTTTCTTTTTAGTAAACTCTGTGCACACAAACCATGTTCTCAATGCTGAGTTCCTGTGTAGAGCCCCTGGTGATACTATCCAGCAAAGTCTCGTGTTGAGTCGAGCCTTCTTAGTGTTTTAAAAATGTTGATTTTGATGTGATCACAGTAGTGCCCCTAGCGCTCCCGCTCAAAGGGCCGTTTGAAAACGAGAATACGGGCAATCTTAAGAGTGGCGCTTCCGTCCTAATTATGCTTTTAAACGAAAGTTTGACTCGGGTACATTCACGAAAAGACCCTAGGTTGCATTTTGGCGCGAGTTACGCTTTCAGTCCATGACATGTCAGCCAAAGTAATGATGTCAGCGGTGTCTGTGGATTCTTCACTAGGACCTGAACAGATGATGCATTATGTCCTAAAAGCTGTTTTATGTCCCGTGTTACCTTGTTAAACTACCTGTGTGACGTTGTCCTCAGAGACCAAACTGAGTTGATGAGAATGGATTGCAGCCATATTGACAATTCTCCAATCTTTGTGTTATTTCAGGTGCTTGAAGCTCTTGAAAAACGTAAAGCTGATCCCACTTAACTCGCTCAGTCATGAGGAGAGAGAACGCTCGCAAAAAATTGGACATTGATGAATAGGAGAGGCCGCACATTTACACACCCTTAAAACTCATTTTACGATTTAATGGACTTAATGGATTTTTTTTTGCCATTCAGAGCATGACAACACTGGAGGCCGACAGCTTAAAAGGGATAGTTCCGATTTTTTTGAAGTGGGGTTGTATGAGGTACTTAGCCCCTTTTATACAAACATTTCAAAAAGCTTTGAGGCCTTTAACTTTTGTATTCAGAGCACATTAGGTGGCCACTGACACTTGTAAATATTAAAAGGATAGACTGGATCTTTTGAAGTGGGGTTGTATGAGCTACTTCTCCATAGTCGGTGTGTTAGCTGCAGTAGATGGCGGTCGGCACTAGGGCTGCACGATATGAGGAAAACATCAAATTGCAATTATTTTGACTTATATTGTGATTGCGATATGATTCACGATATTGGAGGGAATGATCATTTTTTTATTTTTCAGGGTTTCCCCCAGTGTTCCGGTGGTCCACCAGGCCTAAGACCCTGGGAATACATTTTTTTAATGTATTTTTAAGACTACAGTTACAGTCTGCAGTTCGGTTGGAAAAATTAGACATAGTCATATTATCTCCAGTTAGCTTTTTGCACTGACTTAATGTAGGGCCCTATGGAATCTGTGTTTAGCTTTTTTAAATTCTCAATTTGCTGATTCCGTCCATAATTCTGTTTGGGGGTGCCTGAGCATTAAGGAGCCTAATAGTGGCGGGGTAAGTACTGTTACAAAAGCGGGATGTTTTGCCCCTGAGACTTTGAGCTCTGTAACCAGAGGGCAGTAGTTGGAAGAGGGGCCTGGCAGGGTGGGAGGTGGAAGCAGGCAGGAGTACCGACACAGAAGCTTCACGTCCTGCTGTGGGGCGGGGCAGAGAGAACACAGAGTGACGTACCTCCTGGTGTCACAGTGCCGACGTCCTGTACGGTGAGCACCGAGAGGCGTTCCTCTGTGTCCACCCTGACGACCGAGTAGGTCAGACCCTGCATGGACAGGACGCCCCGCCCCGGAGGCTGACTGCTGTCCTCCACCGACCTGAACACAAAACACACTCATACTGTCATTAACCAACGTTACGCGGCGCTAACAATACAGCGAACAGAGCCCGTTGTGGGAGTTTTTGACTGAGCGTGCGGTTATTTCATGTGCACACTTGCATATCATGATGTATAAATGTCCATGTGTATGTGTTTCTTAAATATCAGCTGACCAGTTGTGAAAAAATTAAAAAAATGTAGTATCGTAGACGTTCTTTGTCTCGAGTTCAACAGGTATAACTCTTGAGCTTACATTGAAATGGCCTCGCGTGTTTAACTTGCATTTCAAACGGCATTTTTTTATTTATAACTATTTCTCCTTTTTAAGAAATGAATAGTTCACCCAAAAACCATAGAAAGTGTACATAGTATTCACCTTTCTATAGGCTCTCTATGGTCCCAGAAAAAAAGTTTTCTATCAAATGATGTTAGGAAGAGCAGAGCGCTGAAAAATTAAAGCAGGTCAGTGCAAACGGACTTTGAAAGACTTGAACTTGCTAAACAACGCATTTTTATTCAACAAATTCCTTCACGGGAGCATAATACAACAACGTTTTAGCGGAAATGGTTGTTTGGATTTCAATGAGTCCATGAATGGATACAAGACCATCGGATAATGCGGCCTTTAGGGAGTACTGCATTCACTATATTGTTTTTGGGTGAACTATTTCTTCAAACACACCGAGTCCTTTGCTGAAACTGGAGATTGATAATTAAAACTTCCAGTTTTGCTGCTGCTTCAGTATTAAACTTTAAAGAAGTTATTGCAGCTGTGAGACAGCCTCTTCGTGTTACTTCCGCTGTGTGCTGGAGAGGCAAATAAACCGGACTTCTTTGTGAGAATGTGTATACAATACATGTACGAATATGTTTACAGGATGTACTCTCCGTGGATGCATTTGCACAGGTGAATGTGTGTGTTTGTGAGACTGTTTGCATATTTGTGCTCGTGTGTTTGCATGTTTGCATAATCTGTGTACGTAAAGCAGGGTTGAGAGAGTGTGTGTGTGTGTGTGTGTGTGTGTACCTCCTGATGGCCACCGTTAGGGCCTCGGGCGAGCTGGCGCAGGGACAGATGACGTCGGCTCTCAGCCCTTTAGTCTGAAAGACGTTGAGGAAGGCGTCGCAGGAGGAGATGGACCCTGACGGACAGAAACCGAAAACAAGCTGTCACACAAGTGGTTCATTTCAGGGGTTGAATTTCGTTTACTCCTGACATGAAACGAGAACCCAAACGGCCAATTCTACGAGGGTCTAAAAAGAGTCCCGAAAGACATTCTTGTGTTACGACGCTTTGTGAATGTTTTTATCCTAATTAACTACATTACTGATGCCCTTTTTTTTGGGAGGCTGTACCCGGTGGAGGTGGGAGCCAGAGGCTTTGTGGGCAGATCGACATCACACCTGCTCAAGGACCTGGGACTACGTGGAGCCACACTGAGCAGATCCACCAAAGAGCTGTCTGAGGAAGCTGAGAAAGCAAGCCACTGGCTCTGGCTGAAACGACGAGACGAGTCTCGGGGAGTAACATCCAATTAGGTTTTGCTGCAGGGGGTGTCAGGGAGACGTCCCTGTTCACTGCCCCCGCCAGCAGGAGATGTTCTGGGTTAAGGGGCGAAACGTCAATGAGCGGTGGTCCCCAGCTGAAGACCCAGCAGCAAAACCTTGCGGTATGTGGTCAGGTTTAGGCCTGCCTCAGGGAAGAGGACGCCCCTGCCGTGCACAGTCCACCTCAGGCACCGTTGGAGGTGCGACAGGCCTAAGGCCCAGCAGAAAGACCACTTCGCTGTAATGAATAATTGTTTTCAGTGCACTGTAGAAATCTGATGCTACTTTATGGTGTTTGTTAAGGTTATGGTGGCAGCACAGTCATAAGCAGGGACCATTCTGAAATAATCCCATTGGCAGTGGTGGAAGGAGTACTCAGATGTAAAAATACAGGTTTTAAAAGTTAAAGTCCTGCATTCTAAAGGCTACTTAAACTTACATTGTGTAATTTTTTTGAGTTGATTCTTAGCAAAAAAAACCTTTGTTCTTTCCCAAATATGTGCTCATTCATGTGTAATTACTACGGAAGAGGATTAGGCCCACTGGTGAAAAATTTATTTGAGTTTTAAACTCAGAATTCTGAGAATTAAGTCACAACTCAAATACATTTTTCACCAGTGGCCCTTATCCTCTTCCATAAATTACTTCCACCAACTAATCAAAGTATTCTCGTAAGCATAGAATCTGCCATTCAGAATCATTCAGAATACATATACGAGCGACTCGCTCGAATGACGGCCGCCATGTAGCACCTCCATCTTTAAAGTACGTTAGCCAAAGAGGGACATACCTCCGCATTTCGCGCTTTTAAACTCAGTGGCACCGTGACGAATGCCAGGGGGAAATTACTCGCCAGGGAAGTGAAAAAGAGAACTAAAACGACAACGCGACCAATTGGAGTGGCTAGAACAGCTGCGTGTAAACAATGGAGATACTAAGAGCTAATTTCAGGTTTGGCCATCGTAGGAGTTGAAATGCGCTCAGAATGGGAGGGGATAGAAAGTAATATTCAGTTGGTTGCCATATACAATTTCACCGCTAGATGGGAGAAATTCTTACACAATGTAGCTTTAAGTAAAAGTATTATCAGCAAAATGCACTTGTATTATGAAAAGTAAAAGTACTCGTTCTGCTGTATAAGGTCTCCTGTTATCTGACATTATTAGCTTGTTAACACTGAAGCATCATTGTTAGAGCAGCATTAAGCTGTTGTAGCTGCTCGAGGTGGAGCTAGTTTGAACTACTTTATAAACCGTTTTGTAAGTAGTTTAGTCCAACCTAGGGCTCAGGCCCTCCAATGGCTCACCGGATAAATCTGAAGCGTCTTCAGATGATTAATTAGAGTAGGAAATAGGAAAACAACAACGTTCTGATAAACTACTTTTTTTATTAATATCTTTTGGACTTTTATCGAAATTTTGCCTCTTTGAACCTCGAAAATTCATTAAAGTGCTCATATTATTCTCATTTTCAGGTCCATAATTGTATTTAGAGGTTATATCAGAATAGGTTTACATGGTTTCATTTTCAAAAAACACCATATTTTTGTCGTACTGCACATTGCTGCAGCTCCTCTTTTCACCCTGGGTGTTGAGCTCTCTGTTTTATCTACAGAGTGAGACATCTCACTTCTGTTCCATCTTTGTTGGGAGTCGCACACACAGTACCTAGGTAAGGACTATTAGCCAGTCAGAAGCAGAGTGTGAGGGCGTGCCCTGACAGTAGCTAGGTAAGGACTACTAGCCAGTCAGAAGCAGAGTGTGAGGGCGTGCCCTGACAGTAGCTAGGTAAGGACTACTAGCCAGTCAGAAGCAGAGTTTGAGGGCGTGCCCTGACAGTACCTAGGTAAGGACTACTAGCCAGTCAGAAGCAGAGTATGAGGGCGTGCCCTGACAGTACCTAGGTAAGGACTACTAGCCAGTCAGAAGCAGAGTATGAGGGCGTGCCCTGACAATACCTAGGTAAGGACTACTAGCCAGTCAGAAGCAGAGTATGAGGGCGTGCCCTGACAATACCTAGGTAAGGACTACTAGCCAGTCAGAAGCAGAGTATGAGGGCGTGCCCTGACAATACCTAGGTAAGGACTACTAGCCAGTCAGAAGCAGAGTATGAGGGCGTGCCCTGACAATACCTAGGTAAGGACTACTAGCCAGTCAGAAGCAGAGTATGAGGGCGTGGCATGACAGTACCTAGGTAAGGACTACTAGCCAGTCAGAAGCAGAGTATGAGGGCGTGCTACGCTAGCAGCTAGGCGAGCATTATAACGTGTGTTACAAAGTGACCACGTTTGATTTCAAAACTGCTCCCAGCTGCATCACATAACACACAAGACTGAATATTCACTGTGACGGATTACCAACGTCAAGCAGGGTTCAAGTCTCTGCAAGCTGAAACTCAAATGAACTGAAACTAATTGCAGCCTAGAACATAGAAAAAAATAACTTGTTGTGTAAACAATATGCAATTTGTAGTTAAAGGGCAAAAACGTGCATAACTGATGGTTTTGGAGCAGAAAATGAAAGATTTTCCTGATTTCTGACTGTTATAGTTCAGTCTGGTTTCCACTCCAGTCAGTCTGACTCAAATCCATTTATCATACCAAATGTGCGGCGATGGACACATCCTGCTCTATTCCTGTAAAGTGACCCAGTTCCCTGACTTCCCAAGAGACTTTATCTATTTCCCTGACATTCTCTATCTCAAAGCCGCCTCTCTAAACTCCCCCACGCTAGTAAAAAGTGAAAAGGGTGCCCTTACAGGGGTTTGATCCGTCGGCCACCAGCAGCATGCGCAGCGAGCTCAGGTTGATGTCTTTCTGGTCTTTGTGGGCCACCAGAGCCCAGTGCATGTCTCTGGACTTCACACACGCTACCTTGGCTGCAGGGAGACACGCACACACACACACACACACACAGAGAAAGAGAGAAAATTAGCATTTAATCTATTTGACAAACTGACTGTTTGACAGACAGGTGAATGGAGTTGAATTGACTGAGCTGAGTAGCAGGTGGGGAGTGTGTGTGTGTGTGTGTGTGTGTGTGTGTGTGTGTGTGTGTGTGTGTGTGTGTGTGTGTGTGTGTGTGTGTGTGTCTGACCTTTGTACTGGCAGACTTTCTGGATCCATGACAGAGGGTTGACCTTCATCAGCGAGTAGGGCACGCTGATCACGTGCATCATGTTCATCACACTCTGCACAACACACACACACACACACACACACACACACACACAAATGAACATTTAAGACTGAAAGGATTCTTTTTCTTTTACTTTATGGGCCCCTCCCCACATTCCACAGCTATTCATTCCCCCCTCCCCCCTCCCCCCTCCCCCAGTCTGACACCCCTGTCTAGTAGGCAGGTCTTACCGTGAGGATGCCGTTCCACAGGCCCACGTCCTTCTTAAAGTCCAGAACGTTCACTATGGTCTCCGCTACAGACAGAGAGGGAGAAAAAAAGGGATCAATCACTCAATTATGACCTGGAGGCTGAGCAGTGTGTGTGTGTCTGTGTGTGTGTGTGTGTGTGTGTGCGTGTGTGTGTGTGTGTGTGTGTGTGTGTGTGTGTGTGTGTGTGTGTGTGCGTGCGTGCGTGCGTGTGTGTCTGTGTGTGTGTGTGCCTACCCTCGGTGTAGCTGCAGGACTGGGTGAGAGCCTGGCAGTGTGTGAGCAGAGCGATCCTGGTCACCGTGACTCCCAGCACGCTGCCGTCCTTACAGGTTTTATACTGAGAAAATAAAGAGACGGATCAGTGAAATCAGACGAGACGGAGGCCTGCGCTACCTGTCATCAAGGTGCACTGTGTCCAATCCATCAACTAATTGATTCATTTCCTAATCATTTCATTCCTAGTGTACGTTAAAGTATTGTCAAGTGCTGCCTTTGCTGCTTTACTTAACCAAATTAAAATATGGAGATACAGCGATGACAACTGAGTAGACACTTAATACGGGAACTTATATTAAATAAAATACGCTACTTTGTTAATTCAAGACTACAAAGTTCCTTTTTTTTATGTTGCATACATTTTAGCCACATTAGTAATTAAATCTCCAGCAGATGCAGCAAAGACCAGCAAAGAATGTGAGTTGGAGTCAACAGACAGGCTGAGGTCCCAGCTTCTGTTGAAGTGTCCACAATAAAAAAACAAAAACAAAAGAAGACACTTTATCAGCTGAGCCTGTTAGCTCACCTCTATGTAAGCAGTGTCGTTGTTTGCATCTTTGATGTGAGGGAACCAGTCTCTGGGAGGTTTGGAGAGGTGCTTGGACTCTGTTACAAACCACAGCAACTTGGGCCAACCTGCAGAGACAGAGAGGGAATATTATTATTATTATTATTCATCTGAATAATACAACCAGAAAAAAAAAGACCCAGTTGTTTCACGTCACCCAAAATAATGAGGAAAAAAAAGAAGGAACTACAACAATTCACATATTTCTATAAACATGCAAACACCTTCATTTAATCTCAAGTACTGTACTAAAGTAGAAAATACAATCTGAAGAAAAAAAATGATACAAGAACATTGAAAAAATGGACAAAAAAAAAAAGATTTAAAGGTGCCCTGCCATACAAAACCATTTTTACTTGCATTTTTGGAAATATGTTAGGTCCATATGTTTGTGTTATGTTGTGAATGTGAAAATGAACTGCTACCTCCTCCGTCAGCTCTAGCCACTGAAAAGAAATAAGCAGAGAAATCAGACCAATCACAAAAGCGGGTCAGTCTGACATCATGTTGCCTGAGCTCATTACTATTCATGAGCTGGGTAAAGGATTGGGCTGGGTAAAGGATTCTGACAGTCAGGCTCTCATTGGCTAGCTGTTAGCCAATCAGATTCAAGCAGCTTAGCTTGTTGAATATTAATGAGAACTGGCAGAAATCGAGCTGAGTCTTCCTGCAGGCTTTCTATACCACGCTAGAATGGCTTGAAACAAGGTAACCAAGGCATTTTTTCCACAAAAAAATGTTACAGAGTCCATGGTAGAACTTCAGACATTACCACAAAGTCATGAAATACGTGCGGCAGGGCACCTTTAAAAAGGTGGGAAAAAAAGAACAAAAACATCAAAAAAGTACAAAACCCCCATGACAAAAAGATCGGAAAAAGTGACCAAAAAAAACTTGAAAAAAGGCAACAAAGACATCGGGAAAAGTGAGAAAAAGTGTCAACCAATTTTAGTTTTAAATTTTGACCCAGAAAAACCAAAAGTTGCAGGTCGACAGGAAGACAACACAAGGGTTAAAACTTTTTAGAGATGCGTGGTTCTCACCGGACGACGCTCCAAACATATGATGATCTTATAGACCATGATGCATTGCTGTAGGTTAAACTACCCAACTGTATATAAAGAAGTTCAAATGAGCCCAACCTTAAACATCTACAGCAGGGAAATGCAACGTACCCATGAACGCAGCAGTAATATTAATCCAGAAACATCAGACAGAAGAGGAAAACACTGACGGGGAACATTTTACTGCAACATACACACTTTTACTGCTGAGTATACTTACATACCGGTACGTTTATTTAAGTAATGTTTTGAATGCGGGAGTTTTACTTGTAATAGAGTATTTTTAGTAAAGGACCTGAGTAGTTCTTCCAACACTGGGAGTGACACAAAATTCCCAAATTATAATTTTACACCTGAAGTCAACATTTCAAACACACAACAACCATAATTTTTTAATTGATTGTTTAGAATGACTTTAAAGTCTGACTTTCCAAATGGTTAACACATCCATTTAGAATGAAAGCTCGCTCCCTTTCTTCTCTTCTTCTAGTTTCCTCATGACGTGCCCTCCCCCCCCCACTCCCCCACTCCCAACAGAGAAACATCTTTACAATCCTGCGATGATTGATGATTTTCACGCTCACCTTTGAACTGTGGGATCTCTCCTGTTGCGCTCTTGGGCAGTCCCTTGTGGCAGGCGTCACTGGTCAGCGCCACGGTAACGCCACAGCTTCCCAACAGGAATCCAATCTGCTGACTGCCGGCATCCTATTGGATGAGGAAGGGGGGGTGGGGGGGGGTGGGGAGAGCAGACAGTTACGCTCACTTTGCCATCAGAAATCATCCCACTGAATAAAAATCTCATTCAGTTTAAAGGCAGGTGTAGAAATAACTGGAATCATATTTTACTAAACGCTGTTGTTTCATCTTCTTTAACAACATGCCACATGCAGCACAGGTGTGGCTGACAGAAGTGCGGCACTGCCGCTGCACTCTTTCTTCAGCCCAAACCCGAAATTTTATGGAAAATCCTGCAGCACAAATGCAGGATGGGGGAAGGGGGGTTCTAGAGAGGCGGCCAACGTGCAGCAGTTTCTGCTGCCGCAGTCATCACTGTGTAACCGTGCCGACCCTGCGCTCACAGTGCTGCAGAGACCAGCAGCTGAGATCAGATACAGCAGTGGTTCTCAAATGGGGGTACGTGTACCCCAAGGGGTATTTTGGAGGACTGCAGGGGGTACATGAGCGTTTTTTTCTAATTTTTTGTCGCTGTTTTTGAAGTTAGTCTTTTTTTTATTTTTTGTCGCTTTTTGTCACTATTTTCAACCTGTTCTTGTCTTCCTTCTTTTTTTCAAAAAACAATTCCGCTTTTTACGACGTTTTTGTCACTGTTTTCTACGTTTTTGATAATATTTTCCACCTATTCTTGCCTTACTTCCTTCTTTCTACCGACTTTTTCCAAGTTTTTTTAGGTTTTTTAAGTTTGTGTTGCCTTTTTTCATCAGCATTTAAATGTTTTTTCAGTTACATGGCTGTTGTTTGGTAAATCTATCGCTGGTCAGGGGGTACTTGGCTTGAAAACACAATTCAAATGGGGTACATTATTGAAAACAGTTTGAGAACCACTGAGATACAGTGATACAACTGGCAGTTAAAAAAAAAAACCTTTTTGTGACAAAGCTTTTTGTCAAAGTAGCGAGTTCCAGGAGGCCCCGGCCGGGACGGTGGTGGGAAGATCAACAGTTGTAGCTTGGCTGATAACAGTGAGTCTTTCTGTGACGGCAAGCGCAGCAGGACGGCTCGTTTCTGACGGGATTCTCCGCTCGCTGTCGTTCAGACAGGATTATTTTCTCAGATAAACTTGTTGCTAGCAAACAAGCCAAGTCCGAAAACCCCAAAACATTGTTTCAACAGTGTGCGGTATCACTGAGATGTCCCCACACACACACAAACACAACTGAAATGAAACACAGCGGGGCGTCTGGAGCTCCCGGGCACGAGCTGAAAAAACCCCCCCGACGTGGCCGAGGCCGGGGAGGATTAACATTACACAGCAGCGCGGTGATAAAAAATCTCATTACCTGACCCTCCCGTAGAGAAACTAATCCTTAAACTAAAGGAGAGCTCCAGATAAGCTCCAGAGCGTTTGGTCCGGGCAGCGCAGCCAGGTGACAGGGTGTGACTCTGTCAAGGTACAAAACAGTTATGTCTGGATTTCATAAACAGGAACGATTCCAGGACTTTTAAACTCTGTGCCACAGGGGGGGGACCAATAATTAGTAAGGTGTGGGGGGGAGCTGGTGAGGGGGACATTTTATCAGAATACCGCATAGAAAATCTGCTTAGAAACAACACAGTGTAATTCTGCTAAATCTTTGCCTGATTCCGACGGAACCCGTCTTAATTTCTATCAATTTACACGTGCTCGGGCCGAGGGGGGTCCAATCATATTTCAGGAGGGGCGGTGCCACCCTGTGCTCCCCTCCCAGCCGCTGCCCCTGTTCATAAAAGTACCTTGCGGCTCAGGGGGACCTCGATGGGAACGGGGACCACCTCGGCCAGCAGACAGCCGTAGAAGGCCACCATGAAGGCCACGGGGTCGTTGTTAGGAAACACCAGCGCCACCTGGGAGACGGCGAGACACAGGCCGGGGTCAGAGACACTGGGAAGCAGTGGTGGAATGTAACTAGGCAAGGCAAGGCAAGGCAGCTTTATTTGTATAGGACATTTCAGCAACAGGGCAATTCAAAGTGCTTTACATAAAACATTAAAGAGCAGTTAGAACACAATTAAAAGATTAAAAACAGATCAAATACGAGAATAAAATGTACAGTGCAGTATAAGAAATGAACAGTTATTGCTTTCCTAAGGATGTGCAAAGGACTTTATTTCTGTTACATTGATGGTTAGGAAAAGAAAAGAAAAATTGTGTATATGATGTGATTACATATATTTTGTACATTTTTCAATAAAAAATTTATCACAAAAAAGAAATGAACAGTTATTTAAAGAAGGGCAACATCAAAAAGAAAGGTCTTCAGCCTTGATTTTAAAGAACTTAGAGTTGCGGCAGACCTGTAGTTTTCTGGGAGTTTGTTCCAGATATGTGGAGCATTAAAAACTGAACGCTGCTTCCCCCTGTTTAGTTCTGACTCTGGGGACAGAAAGCAGACCTGTCCCAGACCACCTGAGAGGTCTACTAACTACGTACATTTACTCAAGTACAAACGTTGAGGTACTTGTACTTTACGTCTTTTCTTTTCATGCCACTTTCTACTTCTACTCCGCTACATCTCAGAGAGAAATATTGTTTAACTCCACTACATTCATGACAGCCTAATTATTAGTTACTTTACAAATCAAGATTTTTGCACATAAAACACATGGAGTTTATAAAATATGACGTTTTATTATAAATGAAACTACATAACAGTATAACGGCCCACAAGTCCAGCTGAAATGATTAGACCATTAAACACACTAAACTGTTTGGATCCTTTCCAGTTTCTACGATGGGAGCATTTTTCTGCATTGAGTATTGAAGGCCAGTCAACCCGATTTCTCAGGGCTAAGGAAGTAAATTGAGAGTTTTTAAGCAACAAAGTCATTTATGTATCTCTGTATGCTAAATGAAGCTGGTGTTTATTTCATTTGTCAGATGACTTATAACCTGGATGACCCTTCTATGAGTCAGAGAGAATTCAAAAACAATGAATCATACATTTGTGGTTGAGAGGTTGTGGTATAATTCTAGCTGTATTTAAAGGTGCACTAGGTAAGCCTTCTAAAACTAACTTTCTGTTATATTTGCTGAAACTGACCCTATAGACCAAATACGCCGCACTTTCGCCGCATAAATTGCAGATTTTGCGCAAAACATGCGGGGCTTGCATGCTTTCATAATCCCCGCATTTTCGTTGCAAAAAAAGTCACATATATCTTAGCAGAAAGTTGAAAAATGTTGCGTTTACTTCACACAAGAGCAGCCGTTTCCCCTGTTGCCATGGGAACCTAATGAAGTGATGTAATTACGCGACGTGAACATCATCGAAAAGCAGGGTGTTGGGGGAATAACTTTTTTTTCTCTTTTTCATCAAACTGCAGTTTTTGCAAGTTCCCGCAATTTCATCGCATGAATATCATATAGCATATTCCATCGCATTTTTTAAGAAAACGTGCCGCATAATCAAGGATTTTTGTCCGCAACAATCACAAAAAAACTCTGCATTTTTCAGGAAGGACTGTGAAGCAGGTCATTTAAAAAATGCACTAGTAGTGTAGTGCGATTTGCAAAAATCCACAGCTCCCTGTTCAGATGCACCAATCAGGGCATGTCAATCACTGCTCACGCACACACATTCATTCTCCCTTGTGGGGGGGGAGAGGGGGGCTTAGGAGACCGTTTTGGGCTGAGAAGTTGTTGATGTTCAAATATTTTGGCTAAGTCCTGGATCTTCCCAATCCTACCTACGGCACCTTTAAAGAAATAGTTTGACATTCTATTTGCTTTGTTGTTGAGAGTCGGATGAGAAGGTCGACCCCACTGTCGTATCTGAAGATTCATATTGAACCAGCCAGCAGTTAGCTTAGCATAAAGACTGGAAAACAGGGGCAAACGGCTATCCGGACTCTGTGCAAAGGTTAAAAAAAACCACTTTGTTTTTGAACAGGTTAAACAAACGAGATATAAGGTGTTAATGAGTTATCGTTAGAGGTGCTGTTGGCAAATGTTTGTTAATGTTGGACAGAGCCAGGCTAGCTGTTGTCCTCTCTTTATGGCTGTGGTTTCATGAGAGTGGTGTCGATCTTCTCCTCTATCTCGCAGCAAGAACATGAACAAGCATTTTCCCCAGAATGTCAGACTATTTTCTTAAAAAGAAAAAATGGGATTATAGATTTCAAAACGAAAGCTCAGATTCATTAAGACATTGCACATCATGTTGACGAATACAACAATAACTTGCTGCAAATGAACAACATATGAATAAAATCAGCACAAAGAAACCGAAAGCCGTGTGAGGTGGTGGAGGAGTGTGACTCACCCGATCCCCCGGTCGCACCATGGGCTCCTGCTTGCTGCCCAGTTTGTGGAGGATGTTGTAGGCAAGCTTGATGCTGCGAGACCACAGCTTCCCTGCAGGGAGCAGGGCACAGGACACGAGGGTGAGAGAGAGAGAGAGAGAGAGAGGGAGAGAGAGGGAGGGAGAAGGAGGGAGAGAGAAAGAGAGAGAGGAGGGAGAGAGAGAGAGGGAGAGAGAGGAGGGAGAGAAAGGGGGAGGAGAGAAAGAGAGAGAGAGGAGAGAGGAGGGAGCAGGGGAGGGAGAGAAAGAGGGTGAGGTGAGAGAAAGAGAGAGAAGGGGGAGGGAGGGAGGGGGGGAGGAGGGAGAGAAAGAGGGGGAGGAAGGGGGGGGAGGGACAGGAGAGGAGAGGGAGGAGAGGGGAGAAAGGGGGGGAGGGAGGGAGAGGAGAGGGAGAAAGAGAAGAGGAGAGAGGAGAGGAGGGAGAGAAAGAGGAGGAGGGAGAGAGAGAAAGTGGGGAGGGAGAGAGAGAGAGAAAGAGGAGGAGGGAGAGGGAGAGACGGAAAGAGAGAGAGGGAGAGAGAGAAAGAGGGGGAGGGAGAGGGAGAGAGAGGGAGGAGAGGAGGAGGGAGAGGGAGAGAGAGAAAAGAGAGGGAGAGAGAAAGAGGAGGAGGGAGAGAGGGAGAGAAAGAGAAGGGAGAAGGAGAGAGAGAGAGAGAAAGAGGAGGAGGGAGAGAGCGAAGGGGACCCTCCTCGGCAGTGCTGTGGAGGAAGGTCTGGCAATGCCAGCCTAAGTTGTACATAAGCAGCAGATGAAAGCATAGGAGTGCATGTCTGTGCACACGAGAGCGAGGAATCTTAATTTTAAAAATTTTGTATCTCAACTGCGGAGATATTCACTGTTATTTTTTTATAATTTCAGCATCCAGAACCACCTGGAGTGGGTACAACAGGAGAATATACAGTATCTCACAAAAGTGAGTACACCCCTCACATTTTAGTAAATATTTCATTATATCTTTTAATGGGACAACACTGAAGAAATTACCCTTTGCTACAATATAAAGTATTAAGTGTACAGCTTGTATAACAGTGTCAATGTGCTGTCCCCTCAAAATAACTCAACACACAGCCATTAATGTCTCAACAGCTGGCAACTAAAGTCATTCCACCCCTATGTTAAATTCCCATAGAGGCAGGCAGATGTTTATTTTTAAAGGCCAGTTATTTCATGGATCCAGGATACTATGCATCCTGATACAGTTCCCTTGGCCTTTTAATTAAAATAGCCCCCCCACATCATCACATACCCTTCACCATACCTAGAGATTGGCATGGTTTGATTTCAGTTAGCATAAGAGCTGGTGATAGCATTGAGAGATGATTTTATGGAAAGTACCCCAATTACACTGTTATACAAGCTGTACACTTAATACTTTATATTGTAGCAAAGTGTAATTTCTTCAGTGTTGTCCCATTAAAAGATATAATGAAATATTTACTAAAATGTGAGGGATGTGCTCACTTTTGTGAGATACTGTATTTGAATTCTTCGATGATCTTATTATACTGCTGCACAAATACATAATGTAAATGAGCGACTGGAGGACAAGAGCGCCCGGTTACCATATGTGAGGACGTAGAGGGGCTTCCCCGCGGTGTCCAGGCTGGTGAGGCAGGGGGCTTTAGGAGAGATGGTGCCCCAGCGTTGGAGAGCAGCCTCCAGGGACGGCGGCCAGTTGGTGACCACGCCCAGCGCCTCGCCCCGCACCGGCATCATCTCCGCCCCCTCTGGCCGCGGCTGATTAGGGTCCGGCTGCTGGACTGGAGATGAGGAGACAGACAGTGTCATCAGCTCACACACACCTTCAGCGTTTCACGGTTTGTTCTCGCTCGGGGGGGGGGGGACGACACCACATGGAAACATTTAGCCGAAGCCAGTGGCAGTGAGACGGCTGTGAAGAAGCACACTCAAATCCACTCATAATTAATTAGGTGGAGCTGTTGTTAACACAGATGAACTGTGGGAATGTAAAATGTAGGGGTGTACGATTCAGAAAATGTCACATTCGATTCCGATTTTTAGGCTCACGATTCGATTCAATATCGATGTAAATGTAGTTACTTTTCGTATGTATGTATGTATGTATGTATGTATGTATGTATGTATATATATATATATATATATATATATATATATTCATATCCATATTATTCATGTGGATTTGTTTGTTATTTTAATATCCTGTTAAGATGTATGTGTATGTTGTATGTGATGTCTGTAAGCTACTGGGACCTTGAATTTCCCCTTGGGGATCAATAAAGTAACTATCTATCTATCTATCTATCTATCTATCTATCTATCTATCTATCTATGTGATTGCAATAGACATACAATAAAATTAAAAAAAAAAAATGAATCGGTAGAGCTTGAATCACAATTCGAATATGAATCG
Source organism: Perca fluviatilis (assembly GCF_010015445.1). Lineage (NCBI taxonomy): Eukaryota > Metazoa > Chordata > Actinopteri > Perciformes > Percidae > Perca > Perca fluviatilis. The sequence continues at coordinate 25,144,362 of NC_053133.1, forward strand.
ATTTTTATGCACACCCCTAGTAAAATGTGTGAGTGGACAGCCGATATCCCTCTAATGTTTAGTTTTGAGGCAGCGGGCAGGAAGGATTTGGAAGGATTCAAACTTTGAGCCGTCGGGATAAAACGTGGCTCCAGAGGGACTTATCCACTACACCAGGGCTGCACAATGGATCGGCTTTTTTTTGTCCGTCATCGCGATATCAACAGGCGCAACGAACACATCGCGAAAGGCTGCGGCATATAACGGAAGACACTCAAAGATTCTTTTGTTAGTTGAAAGAAAATATGGTTACACTTTACTTGAAGGTATCTACATAAGAGTGACATGACGCTGTCATGAACGTGTCATAAACATTATGAACAAGTCATAAACGGTTATGACATAACGCTTCTTTTAGGAAGTGTCATTCAGTTTTTGTCAGGACAAGTTAGGGTTAGGGTTAGGGTTAGGGTTCAGTGTCATGTGTTCATGACAGTGTCATGTCACTCTTAGGCCGGTTACACACTGGCTGCGTGGCGCGAGCGTGTCAGCTGCGTGGCGTGTCCGTTTATATTTCGGCTCCCATGTTAACCGGTTAGAGCTTACACACCGCCTGCGTGACACGCGCGTCTCAGGCGTGGCTCGAGCCGCGCCGAAAACGCGTGCCTGCTAGAAATAGAACCGACGCCTATTTTTCACGCGACACGCAAGCGTGTTGGAAGCGTTTCCAGGCAAAATACAATAGAAAAAGATGTTTATATGTCGTTTAGACACAAATACATATTAATAAATGACATGTTGATGTTTGAAAGTCTCTAGGTTTTGATATAAATATAGATATAAATGTAATAATTGATTTTCTAATATTGCACCTGTCAATACAGAACGAAATATTCTGGAGCCTATTTTGCCGTCAATACTGCCGACGTTGTCTTTGCTGTAATCAGATCAGAATATATTTATGTTTAACAAGGTATTTCATTTTATCAATGGGAAACATCCATGTGTCCAGACAAGGCTAGCAGCAGCAGCAGCGCCGCGTCAGACACGTTTCTGGTGTGTAAAGACAGAAAAATCCACGCAGCTGACACGCAACAGAAACGCCACGCAGGCAGTGTGTAACCGGCCTTATGTAGACCGTCAAGTAAAGGGTTACCGAAAATATTAGTAGAAAACTGCACTTTAAAATGTAAAGGTTATACATTTTTTAGTGCTGCCTTTTACATTCAATTAAATGTTCAAGTAATATTGTTAATACTGTTGGCGAGTAATATCGTTATTGCAATATTCAACAACGTTATTGCATATTTTTCTCATATCGTGCAGCCCTACACTACATCAACCCTAATCTATACTTTATCTCGTATGACCACAACACAATTATTTACAACACATTGCAAAAAATGTATCCAAAATACACAACACTGACTTTTTTTTCCCCATACAGCTACAGTAGACAGCACTTTAGTCTAAAATGCAAGGATTCTAAAGAAGACAATTAAAGATTAGAAATGAGGAGACAAAAAGAGTGAAAAATGCAGCCAGATGGTGAGAGCCAAGCACACAGCAGACAAACGTAATGATCTGCAGAGAAGTCTGGGATCAAGATTCCTACATTATACATTTTAAGAAATACTTTGTGTTCTATATGAACCAGGCGGATCATCATCTGGTCCCTGTCATCTCTTCCACAGGACTCTTGAGATGAAAGTCAGTCTTTACACTGACACAAGGCAGTGAAATCAATGGGAATGTGAGTTTAGCACAATATTCAAGTGAGAACATTTTCCATTTTAATCTACAGTTTAATACTCGTTAAAACCTTCATGTTCATCTTTCTATCCGTGTTTACAGACTAACAAGAGATAAATAGGAGCCACCAACATGTCTAAAAAGCTTTGGGTGACCTTTAAAGTTTTTATTCAGAGAACATTAGCTGACCACTGACACTTTTGTAAATATTAAAAAGGTATATTTTGGATCTTTTGGAATGTGGTTGTATGAGCTACTTCTCCATAGTGGGTGCGTTAGCTACAATGGATGGCGGTCGGCACGACAACAGTTTGGAGATGCAGGCAGGAGTACCGACACGGACGCTAAGCAATGTCCTGCTGTGGACGGGGGGGCCGCAGATATACACATTTTAGTAGGGCTGCTCCCTCTGAGTCGATTAGTCGACTAATCGGTCGTTTTGGTCTTAGTCAACTTAGATTTCTTTAGTCGATTAGTCATGTTTGATGCTTTTTTCATGCTGAATGACTTATTTCCAAGAAACATACGAGCACATCTCTGGTAAACACAAGAATTAAGGGTTGACGTTTTACCTAACAGATATCACCGTGAAACCTACTTTGATTACTTTCATTAAGGCAATTTTTTTGTTGTATTACACGTTTTCTGAAATGTGTTTAAATATGCAAAGGAGGCATTATCTTATTCAATATATGCATCCTTTTGCATGACTCTTTGCGGAGAAACTCAGATTTACAGATCTGTCGATTAAATCAACTAATCGATTAGTCGATACAATTGAATGAGAGTTAGTCGACTAAGACCTTCTTCAATCGAACACAGCCCTACATTTTAGACACCTAAAAACATCTATATCACTCTAAGTGTACTCTATATTTAGAATGTTTTCACCGCTTCACCTTGCTGTCAGACGGCCCTTTACGACGGGGAACTGAAGCCGTTATATCTGCTCTCTTCTAAGCCACCAGACTCCTTCATTTTACCTCTCAGAACACGGGAGTTGCTGCTCTACCGCTGCCTCCATCAGTTAGTTTGATTGGGTCATTGCGTGACTGTGTTTAAAAGGGTTAGGAATGAACACAACTTACAAATAAACTAACCGATGGAGGCAGAGAGAGACTAGGAGTCCTGAGAGGTAAAATGACTGTTTTTGTCAAAGGAGTCTGGTGGCTTAGAAGAGAGCAGAGATAACGGCTTCTAGTTACTTGAAGGTATCTACATCATTCAATTCAATTTTATTTATAGTATCAAATCATAACAGGAGTTACCTTAGGACACTTTACAGATAGAGTAGGTCTAGACCACACTCTATAATTTACAAAGACCCAACAATTCCAGTGATTCCCCCCCGAGAGCAAGCATAAATGCGACAGTGGCGAGGAAAAACTCCCTTTATGGGAAGAAACCTGGGACGGACCCAGGCTGTTGGTAGGCGATGTCTGACCCGGCGGGGTGTTGATAAGACACAAGCGTTTTGCAATATGCGTGCAATGTAAACATTATAAACGGTATAAAATTTTTTTTAAAGAAGTGCTGTAGTTTTATGTATCCAATTTATTTAGTATTAGAGCACTGCAGAATGTTTGGTTTTTGAAGCTTGAAAAGCTATGAATTAAATATCCTACATGGCTTTAATAGAACAATTTATTTGACGCATCGTGGACGCATCGTGACGCATCGAGATATCGAATGGAATTGAATCGCTGACATGATAATCAGAATCAAATCAAATCGGGAGATCAGTGAAGATTCACACCTCTATTTATATCCACTTTTTTTTTTTCTACCGAAAATGATTAGCGCTGGTCAGGGGGGGGGTACTTGGCTTAAAGAAACAATTCAAAAGGGGTACATTATTGAAAAAACGTTTGAGAACCACTGACTTAAACTGATGTTTTTTAGGTGTCTAAAATGTGTATGTGTATCTGCTGCCCCCTGTCCACAGCAGCACATTGCTTATTAGCGTCCGTGTCGGTACTCCTGCCTGCTTCTCCAAGCTGTTGCCGTGCCGACCGCCATCTACCGTAGCTAACACGCCGACTGTGGCGAAGTAGCTCATACAACCCCACTCCACGAGATCCAAACTATCCCTTTAACACGTCAGCACTGTGTTGTGTCTCCAGGTGTTTCCTCTTTGACAAACACTTGTTCTCACCTGTCCAACACAACAAGTGTTCTTAAAGGAACCATCTAGAGAATCACTCATGACTCCAAAGTATGAAGAGAGATTGGATAACTCAAATCAGACAGACAGAATCAGAGACGGTTTCTAACCCTCCAGAAGTTCATCAAAGTCATCGACAAAGAACTCCCGTAGCGGAGGTCTGCGAGGCTGCTTCAGTGTGTTCACGAGCTGCTGGATTTTAGCTGACACGCGACTGCTGACTGGAACACCTGTAAAAACCCCAGACACATACATTTTGGTTTTTGGCACCTTATTGATAATCTTTGTTGCTTATATTTTGTTTTTATTTGCACTCTTTATAATTTGCACTCTTTCCTACTCGTACTGCAACTGCTGCACAACAATTCCCCCTCGAGATAAATGAAGTTTTATCTTATCTTATCTTATACACACGGGGGGTGAGGATATAATGTTTTAGGCTAATGTTTTAGAATAAGTGGAAAATAAAAAGTGGTGGCCTGGGTTGCTTGCAAGACAGTCCTTACTGTATTATCAATAACAACTCCTTCAAACTTCAAGTGTTAACGGCAAGTTTTTTTGAGATAGTGACTGCTGATAGATCGCTGGTTTAAATTTCTAGATGGCTTCTACAAAACACGGGAAAGAACTGAATGACAAACACTGTATTTCTTTAACGAGGCTTTCATGCTCTCGGCTGCTCTCGTGGAGCCGCTACAGGCTGCGGTCGTTCAGTTTTCTAACTGCATGAGCTGCATGATTGTGAAGCACGTTGATTAAGAACAGCTTTCTTTAAAAAAAAAAAGAAAAACACATGAAAAGGTAAAAAAACAAAACAAAGAAAAGTCCAATCTGTTCATCCAGGGGAGTGACATGAACAGACACAAAGTAATTGGTCAGTTCTCTACGGCGACGGTCCAATTTGAGCTCACCTCCTGATTAAGGAGATTCTAGTTTTGAGCCGACTTCAGTATTCTTTACTCAGAGGCTCCGGTTGGGAGGCAGGCTAAAAAGGTGCCACGGCGACTCTTACCATCGCCCGTCTCCATGCGCTCTGCGTTGCCGTACTTCTGCGTGTTCCTGGCAATGGTTCCCATATTGGCCATGTGGTGACGCTCGGTGTGGGAGTGGGGCGAGTCCGACGAGTAGCCCGTCACATCCGGGGGGGCCGAGTGATTCTCTGCAGGGAGACGAGGGAGGGAGGGAGGGAGGGAGGGAGGGAGGGAGGCAGGCAGGCAGGCAGATGGAGAGAGGTAAAGATGGTGACTAATGTGTGTGTCAAGCGCTTTTTTTTAATTATAGACACCTTAAACACGTTTTGATGTTTCGGTGTTAAGCTGGGTCACATCCCTGCAGCGAATCTACTCAATACAATACCTGTTTCCAAATAATACTTCATTTGTGTTCTTATACTCAAATAAAAGCACGTGTTATGATACAAAGTGTAACGCTTCGAAACAAAACCTGCTTTTCCAATCATCAATCAGGTGACATTTAAAGGTCCCATGACATGGTGCTCTTTGGATGCTTTCATATAGGCCTTAGTGGTCCCCTAATACTGTATCTGAAGTCTCTTTTATATAGACCTTAGTGGTCCCCTAATACTGTATCTGAAGTCTCTTTTATATAGACCTTAGTGGTCCCCTAATACTGTATCTGAAGTCTCTTTTATATAGACCTTAGTGGTCCCCTAATACTGTATCTGAAGTCTCTTTTATATAGACCTTAGTGGTCCCCTAATACTGTATCTGAAGTCTCTCTTATATAGACCTTAGTGGTCCCCTAATACTGTATCTGAAGTCTCTTTTATATAGACCTTAGTGGTCCCCTAATACTGTATCTGAAGTCTCTTTATATAGACCTTAGTGGTCCCCTAATACTGTATCTGAAGTCTCTTTCCCAAAATTCAGCCTTGGTGTAGAATTACAGCCACTAGAGCCAGTCCCACAATGAGCTTTCCTTAGTATGTGCCATTTCTGCTGTTCTATTAAGGAGGAGAGAGGGGGGGGGGCAAGGTGGAGGGTGGGGGTGTGGCCTTGACCAACTGCCACTTTGCTCGTTTGAAAGCCATGATGTCTCTCTCTCAGGGGTGGGTTAAATTATCTGGGCGGGTAAAGCAGAGAAAGGGGAGGTAACCTTGCTCCTTATGACCTCATAAGGAGCAGATTCCTGATTGGCCCATCTGAGCTTTCATTTTCTCAAAGGCAGAGCAGGATACCCAGGGCTCGGTTTACACCTATCACCATTTCTAGCCACTGGGGGACCATAGGCAGGCTGGGGGAACGCATATTAATGTTAAAATAACCTCATAAAGTGAAATTTTCATGCCATGGGACCTTTAAATTGATTCTTTCAACACAAATATACAGAAATAAATCATTTTATCAGATGAAGAAGCTTGTCAATAACTATCCTAAAATCAATAGCACAGTGTAGTCAAACGTTGCTCTAATAAATCAAATGTATTATATAGCTATTCTTTCTTTTAGTTTATCAGTAGTTTCAGATCTTTTGTCTGACTTTGGCCTAAAATCAAAAACCAGAGGTCTGTTTTCCTGGAAATTTGACTACGGCTGTATTTATTGCAGCTGATATTTAAGTGTGGGACGTACCGTCTGACTCCAGCGGCGGTGGCCACAGCATGTCAGATCCAAACTCACAGGACCGTCGCAGAGATCCTCCGTTCTCTGCTACACTCAGAGCTCCCTTCCTCTTCAGGGACAGGTGGCCGATACCTGAACGCACACACGCAGGTGTCAGTGTTTCCTCTATGTGGATTTTGTAGTGGCGGCCCGCCATGGCAAAATTTCTGCCGCCATGGTATGAGAAATAGGGCAGACGCACAATTCGCGGTTGCTTTTTAAATGATCCTGCCGACATAATGCCCCCCCGTTGGCTGCCGCTCACATTGCAATTAAACAACAAGTAGAACTATTCAGAGGTTATTGGGCCCGTCCAGTTTAACTCCACATCCTGATGTGTTCATGTAGTTTATCGTCGAAACGTTCGCTTTCTTCCGAGTCGACTATTAAACCAACAGCTCCACCAAAAAACATCACCGCGGTGGGTCCGTTCTAAAGGCAATATCGATTTTTTTTTTAAATAAAAAATGTTTTTTAATATATATATTTTTTTATATGTTTAAAAATATTCATGTAAGACAGTGGTTCGTGTTTATGTTGTGTTTAAACCCCCTATCTCTAGACGGCTATGCTGAGACACACCACTAGTGTCCTTGCCTAGCAGTACCTAGCAGTGCCTAACAGTGCCTAAGTACCTATCAGTGCCTGACTTTTTGCTAGAAGCTAACAACGTAGCTATGGCTGAACTTTGGCCTACTTTAGCATATACACATTAGCTCACTAAGAACCTGGGAACCACAATCCCAAACTGGCAGTTTGATTTTCTGTGTACTGAATTGTTTACCTAAAGTAAACTTCTTTGACTTTTATGCACATCTTTTTTTAAATATTAGTTTTTCTAAAATTATACTTTAAAAAAAATCCCAATATATCGCCTTACGCACAGTATTGCAATATATAGCAATATATTGAATCGTGACCCACGTATCGTGATATGTATCGTATCGCCAGATTCTTGCCAATACACAGCCCTAATTAAAACGGTAAGTGAGTCAGTGTAATATAATACAAACTGGAAATGGTCGATAGATAGATAGATAGTCCTTTGGGTTTTGGTTTCCCTATGAAGAATTGTTGTTGTTCGGAGAGACCTGCCCCCACTGCTAAAAGAAATCCTAAAGGAAACACTGGGTGTGTGTTAGACTGTTTACACGCTGATGCAAAGGTAACATGAAAGTTTTAACAATTTGCTGCCCAAAATATAGTAACAAATGTATAGAAAGAAAAAGATCCAACTTTGACACTATAAAGTGGACACTCGGTTCCTTCCTGAGAGTCTTACCGTGGTGCGACTGCGACAGGTGGCTCTGCTGGTGGTGCAGCTGGCCCAGGTGTGTGTGTCCCAGGTGTGTGTGCGCCAGGTGCGAGATGTGCGTGTGCGCCAGCGAGTCGGCCAGCCGCCCGGCGTTGCCGCTGCCGCCGCTCTGCGTGGACGAGGACGAGGAGGAGGTGGAGCCCAGGTGGGCGGGGCCTAAGTGGGACGGGCGGCTCATCCAGTGCTCCATGGCTGACATGTCGTCCCCTGGCCCGCCCCCCTCCTCCTCGGAGCCCGACGACGAGTCTGAGCACAGGGGCGACAGGCCTAGTGAGGGTCAGTATGCGTTATCAGAAAACCTTCACACAACGTCAACACTAGAGCTGGAGCAATTCCACATGGTGCTGTACAATTCATGGTCTCAGAAAGAATTGCGATTAACAATATAATTGTCTTTTTCAGTCAAATTTTTAAATATTTATTTATTACTTTTTTAAACGAATTAAACTTTTGAATGAAACAACGCCTCTTTATTATCATTAAGCATTTTTTCTAACTGCCCCCCCCGTCATTTCTGTTGCTATGAACATGTATAGTATAGCTATTAGCATAGCTTTAGCTCACCAGTCCGAACAATAATCACTTATATGATTACAATCTGGCACATCTAAACAAAATCAACAATTACCATCAACAGGCAAACCCCTTAAGACCTTAGCTAATGTCAGCAATTAATTGCGGTTAAACAAAGAAACCTCTATTATGTAAAAAAAATTTATAAAAAATGAAATGTAATTATTGTTACAGGCCTAATCGACACAACATCAGCACATATCTGCACTATCAAAGTCTACGTTAACAGGAACAAAAATAAGCTGCTTTTAACATGAAAGGAACAATTTGACAATTTGGGAAATACACTCATTCTTTCAAGAGTTAGAGATAGAGCTGGGCAATATATCAATATTATATCGATATCGTGATAAGAGACTTGATATCGTCTTAGATTTTAGATATCGTAATATGGCATAATTTTTGTCTTTTCCTGGTTTTAAAGGCTACATTACAGTAAAGTGATGTCATTTTCTGAACTTACCAGACTGTTGTAACTGTTCTATTATTTGCTTTTACCCACTTAGTCATTATATCCACATTACTGATGATTATTTATCAAAAATCTCATTGTGTAAATATTTTGTGAGCGCACCAATAGTCAACACTACAATATTGTTGCGGTATCGATATCGAGGTATTTGGTCAAAAATATCGTGATATTTGATTTCCTCCATATCGCCCAGCCCTAGTTAGAGATGGGAATGTCGATACCGCTCTCATATCGGCACGTTAAATGTGAAACCAGGAAAGAGTCCGGGGTGCATAGCTCTGTTTTTTGGTACTGTTTGATCAACCCAGATATATCAAAGTCCCTCGGCTGGCTGTAGCTTCCACATGTGAGCCTCTGAATGCTAAACAGATCTGAATTGGGCTTAATTGTCTCAATTCAGTAAAACAATAGTTCAAAGTCAAGCAGCAGACGATGACTCACCACTTTTCATCACTGAAGATGTGTGATCTCTGAGACTGCCAGCTCTCAGAATGTCAATAATTAGTCAGCTCACATAGCACAAACTACAAGAACCAATTTAGTTGAAATTGGCTTCAAGCTGCATTTAAAAAAAAGAGACTGAATTTACTTCTTTGCATAAGAGTTAATCATCTGAACACAGAGGAGCAGGCACAGGGGAGGCCCAGCAAACATCCATGTGAGCACAAGTCTTACATTTAAGTAACATAAGAGGCAGATTCATTGTCCCACCAGGATTTTTCTACAACAGTCTGTGTTGTCAGACGGTGTAAACAAGTCCAGGTACGTGTGGGCCTCTGGGGGGAGACGTCAGGTTCACTTAAGATTTTTCTCCAAAAGGTTAAAAGGCAAATTACTGTGATGAAAACGATTACATTTCCTTCATTAAAACTCAATCAACACCCAGAATTGCAGCATCAACTCTGATTATGTTCAATCCAATGAGCTCATATTTGAGGTAAAGGTCAACTCCATCCCATTTCAGCCAACTCCTCACAGTGACAGAACACATTCAAATAATAGTTCATAATAATCTGTGTTTTGCCAGTTTTTCATGGCAGGCCACTTTTACGTTACAGCTGTCTGTTGTTTGTTTTAACTGTTAATCTGTCAGCGGGTTTGCATGCCTCATTAAATGTCTGTTTTAGCAGCTTTTTTTTGTGAAATAAATGTGTTCCTCTAAAGAACCAGAGACACGGCATTACAACATAATCCTGTCTGGGCACAGGGCGGCCTCTCTGGGGTCACATTTTAGGCTTAGTGCCGAACCCGGTTCAGCTGAGATAACTAGTGTACGGGCGTGTGTGTGTGTGTGAGTCTTTCTCACTTTCCAAGCATTTTATAAATGCAAAGTCACAGGAAAAATGATCAAACTCTCGGTCGCTTTTAATGGCATTAGTCTGAGAATTTAAATCAATTCTCTCTAAGAAATGTGCACGTCAATAAGTCAAAAATAAAATCACCTTCTTCTATCTCACTATCTCACTTCTCGACCAAGAAGATGGTTGTATTTGTGCAGCGTGTGCCGGTGTGTGTGTGTTTGTGTATGTGTCTGGTCACCTGGAGGCGTGTACGCGTCCATGGAGGTCTGCACCACCAGAGAACGTCTTTTGGACGGCATCGGCACCGCCACCTTCCTCTCCACGTGGCGCGCCAGCACGGCCTGCACCGCCTCGGTGTGGACGTCTGAGAGAGGGAGGGAGAGGGAGGAGGGGAGGATATATAGGGAGAGAGAGGGAGGGAGAGGAGGGAGAGGGAGAGAGAGGGAGAGGATAAAGAGAGATAGGAGAGGGAGGGAGGGAGAGAGGGAGAGAGGGAGAGGGAGGGAGGGAGGGATAGAGAGAGAGGAGAGAGAGAGAGAGATAGGGAGAGAGGAGGAGAGGAGAGAGAGAGAGGGAGGAGGGAAGAGAGAGAGAGAGAAGAGAGAGAGAGGGAGAGAGAGAGAAGGGAGAGAGAGGGAGGAGAGGAGAGAGGAGAGAGAGATAGAGAGAGAGAGGAAGAGAGAGAGAGATAAGGAGAGAGGGAGAGAGAGATAGGGAGAGGAGGGAGAGAGATAGGAGAGAGAAGGAGAATAGATAGGGAGAGAGATAGGAGAGAGAGGGAGAGAGAGAGAGAGGAAAAGAGAGAGAGAGAGATGGAGAGAGAGAGAGGGAAGGAGAGAGAGAGAGATAGAGAGAGAGAGAGAGAGATAGAGAAAGAGATAGATTCTTTCTTTTTACAAACAAAGGAACCATGGAAAACTCCCCTGGAGTTTAAGTCCAGCAGATTGGAGACAAATATCAGTTTGTGTAGTACTACATACTGTAGCTGAAGTCAAATATCAATTTGTGTAGTACTACATACTGTAGCTGAAGTCAAATATCAGTTTGTGTAGTACTACATACTGTAGCTAAGTCAAATATCAGTTTGTGTAGTACTACATACTGTAGCTGAAGTCAAATATCAATCTAATTAACTATTCATGGAGATGACTTACAGGAATGAAACATTTTTTAGCACCCTAACTTATGTATGACTACTCTAAGTGGCAGCTCAGCCCTGTTAACTGGCTCCAAACCAGCGATGCTTCTTTAATTTATAATTTAGTAACTGGATTTTAGTTTGTGGACTTTTGAATTAAATGTATTTTGAAGCACATGAACCCATGAGAGAGGACAATGTTGACTTATTCAAGATAAGATATTGGTCAAGGACTACGGCTGAGAGTCCAGAGACTTAATAGGAGTCAGTTAATAGAGAGTCTTTGTGAAGTGTGAGAGAATAAACATTTTGTATTTTGTATTTGCTTCCATATGGCTGATGAAAGTAAGACCTGAGTCTTTTGGAACGCCAAGATGTCCAACTCATGGGAAGCACAGGATGAAGAGTTTTTAGAACTTGAACCTGTAATTGGGACTAAAAGTCTCCGTCGAGTTGGACTCAAAAGTTCCCCAGCTTTATGAAAAAACTTTTTTTTTTGCTCGAGTACTCCTCTACATGACAAAGACATCCATCCAGATGCAATTTTACTGTTTTGTGTTTAGCAGTATGAATTAAACATCTACATAGTAGGGCTGAGCAATTAATCCAAGTTTAATTGCGATATCGGCTCCTAACGATCACAAAAACAGATTATTTTGCACATTACGTTTTGCGAGTACACTTTTATTTTGTCTTGTGTTCCGAATGGGAAAAAAAAAAAAGTTTGCTTATCGCTTATCAGTTCAATTTTCTAAGCACAAATGGACATTTGGAAAAACACAAAAATCGGTTAAAATATCAAATTTTTAATTTTTTTCCACCTTGACAAATAAAAAAATTGGATCTTTAACCTGTTTTTCCAATTTTTTGTTTTTATTCAGAGGATCAGAAATTTTGACAATTACAAAATTACGTCTGGGCTCCAATTATTCAATACTGCCATGGTATTCTCTCCCTCGTTCCGCCTAGCTACGCCCCGCCCCCCCCACTCGAAACCATCAGTTGCAAGCACCTCTGACCCCAAAGTCTAGCAGTTATTTTTGGTCCATAAGCAGTTAATGACCTGCATATTCCGCAAAGTAGAGGAAGAGAACACCATTGCAGCATTGAATAATTTTTTTTTTTTTTTGTAATAAAAAACTGAAAATTGGAAAAACAGGTTAAAGATCCAATTTTTTAATTTGTCATGGTGGAAAAAAAATTTAAAATTGAATATTTGAACCCATTTTTCTGCTTTTCCAAATGTCCGTTTGTGCTTAGAAAATTGAACTGATAAGCTTTACACGGACCGTTTTCACTGCTGATTTGTTGAACTGTTTGACTTTTTTTTTAAGTTCAATAAATGAAACATCCTGCCAAAAGCCAAAGAGTAATCGTGTTAAATAATGGTGAGTATGATTTTATACAATAACCGAGCAGCCCTACTACATAGTTACATTATTCAAACGTAAAGGAGGGAACATGTCTTGTCGTTGTATGGTAAATTTAGCAAATGTTGGTTGACGGCAGTGATTTTGCTGCCTGCGGCTGTCGTGCAGGTGTCAGGTGTACTCTCCGTACCTGATCGGTAGCGCTCGTCTCTGGTGCCGGAGGTTCGCCGCCGGTGGAAACGGGCAGCAGAGGGAGGGCCGAGTGGGGCCCGATGGGACATGGGCCCCTCCATACCTACAGAGGCAAGCAGGCAAGCAGGCGGACAGACACACACATATATACACACACACACACACACACACACAGATATGCACATACACGTTTCACAAAAGCAATAAATACAGTCAGCGCAATAAAAGAAAAACAAACATGGAGATGATTTGAATCGGCAGAAAAATTTGATTTTTCTGACATCATAAAACAAATAATTAAAAGAAATAACACAAAATGAAATCATAATAATGTGGTAGTGCTGTGATATTGTTCTGCTGTCTGACAGAATTCCCCTCCGTATTTTGTGTCCCTTAACATCCAGAGCTACATCGCTGTCATGAACGACTGTGTGTGTGTGTGTGTGTGTGTGTGTGTGTGTGTGTGTGTGTGTGTGTGTGTGTGTAGGTACAGATGCAGATGAGGCCCAGGCTGAGCTCTAGGGAGTCTTAACCTACATTCACTAATGGCGGCGGCTGAAGACTGAATCCATAAAGGACTGCAACTGTATTTGTCATTACACCAAATCGATACCCTGGTTGTGAGGTGGGAATATTTTATCTATGGGAGAGGGGGGTGTGTGTGTGGGGGGAGGTCAGAGGTTGCTAAGTTACCTCCAGCATGTGGAAAATATGCCCTGATCAGTTTGGACCTCTTCTTCTCATAACCCTTCTGAGTGATGTCCCCTGCGAACAGATAGAGATAAATAGAGAGTGAAAGAGCCAGTGAGGGCTGCTTTTTTTTTTTTTTTTTTTTTAACTAATGAAATAAGTTATTAAACATATTGCTTAAAGTTTTTTTTGTTTGTTTTTAGTTAAAGGGAAGCACATGGCTCTCAGTTTAAATCTCCCATCATACAGCCTCGTCTGTCTCTCCCAGTCTTTTAATGTCTCTGTCTAGACTGTTAATTAAAGATAATTAAAAAAAAGTGAGAAACATAAATAAAAACAACACAAAATAAACAATGGGATGAATAATGATGACAATGAAGATATAAGAAAAGAAGTCAACTTCTACCAGCGGCTGTTGTTTTGTCTTCATCTCATTTAATGAAAACATGACGTCTGACAAACAGCTGGCAGGACTCGGCTCTACGGCACGTCTAGACCTCGTCTGCTTTCTTATTCGAGAACACGGACGCCTGATAGCTCTTCCATCTTTGGTGTCGTTTTGTAGTTTCCGTAACAGAGGACACCGGACTCTAGCCTGGTCCTACCAGACTCTGGTACACTAGCCTGGTCCTACCAGACTCTGGTACTCTAGCCTGGTCCTACCAGACTCTGGTACACTAGCCTGGTCCTACCAGACTCTGGTACACTAGCCTGGTCGTACCAGACCCTGGTACTCTAGCCTGGTCCTACCAGACTCTGGTACTCTAGCCTGGTCCTACCAGACTCTGGTACACTAGCCTGGTCCTACCAGACTCTGGTCCACTAGCCTGGTCGTACCAGACTCTGGTACTCTAGCCTGGTCCTACCAGACTCTGGTCCACTAGCCTGGTCCTACCAGACACTGGTACTCTAGCCTGGTCCTACCAGACTCTGGTCCACTAGCCTGGTCGTACCAGACTCTGGTCCACTAGCCTGGTCCTACCAGACTCTGGTTCTCTAGCCTGGTCCTACCAGACACTGGTACTCTAGCCTGGTCCTACCAGACTCTGGTCCACTAGCCTGGTCGTACCAGACTCTGGTACTCTAGCCTGGTCCTACCAGACTCTGGTCCACTAGCCTGGTCCTACCAGACTCTGGTCCATTTATTTAGTACAGAGAGTCTGGCCACTCTCCATTGACAAGCGTTAACTTCCTTGAAGGCAGGTACTCTGTTGAAGTTTAAAACTATTGGATCTGCCACAACCAATCGCTAACGTTTGGCTTAGCATCGCTAGCGTTAGCCTTAGCCGACTCCTTCACCACTAACGGAGCGAGCTGGAAAATCAAACCTTTCCTGAACCCCGTGGGGAGGAGGGCTACCACATCATGGCCACCAACAAAACTCAGCAAAGATTGTTCTTGCTCGGGCTTTAACTTCTGGATATTCGGCAGCGTTGCCACAACGGACCGAATGGCTTCGCTCGCATCTTTCTCCGCCGCCATTACGGAACTACAACTCAAACTAGCGCACGACCTCAACGTCATCGTTCTCAGCCACTCCCTCTGTTCGCTGATTGGACCGGTAAAGATTGGCCGGGGAAAATCCAAGTATATATATCGCAAACCCAGACGTAGTACTGAAGGAAAATGAAAGTCGAGCGGAAGTAGGCTAGCCGGACTCCGCCAAACAAATGAAAACCTGGAAGATCAAAAAGGGATTTTGCGGAGAACTAACCGAGATGTAGACTTATTGCCACGGAGATTCAACTATACAGTACTAACCAAACAGTGTGTCCAGTAGAGCTGCAACCATTAGCCGACTCATCGATTAGTCGATCGACAGAAAAATCATCTATTTTGACAATCGATTAATCGTTTTAAGTCATTTTTCAGCTTCTCCAATATGGAGGTTTCCCGCTCTTTTCTGATTTGTATCACATAAAACTGAATATCTTTGGGTTTGAGACTGACAAAAAAGACATTTAAAGACATCACCTTGGACTTTGAGAAACTAGGATGGACATTTTTCACTATTTTGTGAAATTTTATGGCGCAAACGATTAATTGAGAAGAATAATCGGGAGATGAATTGATAAAGAAATGATAGGTTAGTTGCAGCCCCAGTGTCCAATACTACAAACCTCAGTGTGCTTAAAATAAAGTGCAAATAGCGTAACAGTCCGTGAAAACCGCAAAGAGAAATCCGATACTGGAATCAGGGAGGGATGCATCGGATATTTTTTGAAACTTTTGGAAAAGGACAATCTGTAAATCATGTGAATGGCCACATGTGTGCAGCCAATGATCTCCGCTCCCTGGATGATCTTGACCGAGAGTACGTAAAGATCCATTTCACCCGGACACTCTCTGTTTGAACTACTGCCCTCGGAGCAGACATTTGAGGTAGGGATAGACAGATTATTGGCCTTAGCCGAATATCGGGCCGTTTTTTGGCAGTTTGCAGAGTATCTGTATCAGCGTTTTATTTGCCTGATAACCGATAACGTTAGTGAATTAAAAAGTGTTCTACTTTGGCTCGGCTACAGCTCTGTGTCTGTCCCTCTGCCTCGGAGTCACTCACCACTGAGTCTGACTTAATGTCCCGTAGGGCTGCACAATATGTCGTTTTTTTTTATCGTCATCGCAATATCAACTGGCGCAATATACATATTGCGAAAGGTTGCGACATATCGCGATAAGACACTACGAGATCTTTTGTGTTAGTTGAAAGAAAATAAATGTAAAAAACTGCACAGTCGGGGTTAGTAGTGCACAGTCATTGTCAATTCAATGTTCAGAAATTGTTAGAAATGATTATTTGTTTTAAATTCAACAAGCAATTTGTTGTATTTTAAAAGAATACTCAAAGCAACAGAAAGGCAGAACTGAGTACACTCTAATATCTGTTAATTTATCGCAAGTCATATCATTATCGTGATATTCAACAACATTATTGCGTATCGCATATTTTCCTCATATCGTGCAGCCCTAAAGTCCCGCCCGCAACACTATCTGACTCTCTGTTACTGGATATTATGTTGAAAGTTTCTAATTTATTAAATAATTACTGAAAGATTTTTTTAAGTTTTGTGTTGGAGAATGTAACATTCCAAAATCTCAATTTTGATTTAAAGATTTTCATTTTCACTGTAAATGCATATCGGTTCCAAATATCGGTTATCGGTTCCATTAACTACTAATAATCGGTACTGGCCTTAAAATAACAGTATCAGTCGAGCCCTAGTTTCAGGAGAAGTAAAATACGAACAAACGCTCTCAGAAACTGTTTTTATCCAAAAGCCATGACTGGAATAAGCGCTACTTGAGTTTTAAGGATGAATCGTGCAATGAATGACTTGTATGTGTGGTATGTTCGTGTTTTTGTGTCTTTACTTTCGATAAAAAAAACAAAAAACCTCTTTAAAACATTTTATAGTGACTTTCAAAGGCCCTTTTACATTTATTCATTCACCTGTTTTGTACTTTTGCTGATGTTTTGCACTGAAGGACAGCATCCAATTTCGTTGTACACGTACTATGACAAAGACTATTTGATTCTCTATTCTATGCCAACCCAAGATGGCTGTATATGTATATATTGGAATTGACAACAAAACACTATACTGTAGATGAAGAGATGACTTTTAAATAAAGTGGATGGATGGGCAGAAAGGTCAGTGTGGAGGGGCGGCCATTTAAAAGCTCATTATAATCCCTGAGGGATTTTTCCCGCTGCCTAAGTGATCATTGATGTCCCCCCCTCGCCACACCACCACCACCTGTCAATCACGGCACCCCAGGGCCCTCGCAGCGGGGCTAATGGGAGCTGATACCTCCTTGTTTGTTCCCATTAGAAGCTGCTAAACTGCCTCGCGCCACTGTTCTCATTATCGATTCTTATTCGACTGCCACGGATAGTTTTAGGTCGCCAACAACGGGGAGCCGGATCAAACCCAACGGTTAAAGAAATCCAGCAAAAGGAGAGCGGCCGCGTGAACGTGCCGGTGTGGTAATGCGCTACAAACGAGACAGCGGACAGATGTGCATTTTACCACACTATGAGAGACAGCATTCTCCGTAAAAATAACACAACAGGTCCACTTGTTTTAGAAAGATGTCTTTGTGTTTTATGACACAAACACTAGTGTCAAAGGACAAGACCGGAGATTCCACGGAAAGACCAAAACCAACCATGTGTTACAGTAGTCCGTCTCCTTGATGAGGAGTAATTTATAATATATATAATATATATTATAAATAATGAGTCCAGTAATTTCCTAAAACAGCTGTTCACTGTAGTTTTATATCAAACAAACAATAGGAAATAGTGCATTTGTTGTGGACTATTTTCAGCGGCGGATGAATCCACACATGGTGCTCTAGTGAGTATTGGTGGCAGCAGGACGGTGTATGTGTGTGTGTGTGTGTGTGTGTGTGTGTGTGTTGATGGTGATGAAGGAACATGTCAGCCAGTGCAACAGTGTGGCTCACTGATGGGTTTTTCAGGCTGTGATACACACACACACACAGAACGTGTTACTAGTTGTTGCTTTTGGTCTTTTGATGGGATGTGTTGACATTAGAAAATGACAGCATATCACCAGGAGGGTCAGCACCTCCTAATCTGAGGCCATGGTTGGTTCTCTGCAGGAAAAGGGTGGGTTGCCTCTTTTTGGGTCGGGACAGAGTCTCTGCCCCAAGTGAGGGAGTTCAAGTATCCCAGGGTCTTGTTTACGAGCGAGGGTAAAACGGAGCGGGAGATGGACAGATTGATGCAGTGTCTGCAGTAAAGCAGGTGTTGTGGGGAAGAGAGAGTTTAGCCGAAAGGATTTACCAGTCGATCTACGTTCCAACCCTCACCTATATGGTCAGGGCCGGTCCCGTGGCAGAGGCAGTATAGGCAAATGCTAGAGGCGCCGGCAGTCCAAATGAGAAAAGAAAAGTTAAAGGTAATAAGAAACAAACACCAAAAACGCTGAAAAAAGCGACAAAACGTTAAAAGAAACGTTGAAGAAAGTGCCAATGTCCACAAAATGCCAGAAAACTGACAATAATGTCAAATAAAATGCCAAAAACGTCAACAAAGTGAGAATAACATTTTTTTTTAACAGCAAAAATGTCAACAAAAAAAAAGTTAACAGCTGAAATCTTGCCGGCTCTGCCTATGGTCATGATCTTTTGGGTAGTGACCGAAAGAAGGAGATAGTAGAGCCGTGGAAAGGAGCCAGCTGAGTTGTTTGGGGCATCTGGTTAAGGATGCCTCCTGGTCCAGTCCAGCTGGGTGGGTAGACCCAGAACACGCTGGAGGGATTAGATAGCTCATCTGGCCTGAGAACGCCTTGGGATCCCGCAGGAGGAGCCGGAAACCGTAGCTGGGGAGAGGGACGTACCCAACTTGACCTGTTGCCACCGCGACCCCGAACCCGGATCAAGTGTATGACAGCGGTTTGACGTTTGGCCAGGATGCAGTTTTTGCAATTTGCTAATTTATTTGAAGCTGTTGCTTCGTCTGAAATAAGTGACATTATCACACCTGAGTGGTGACTCTGTTACTCCATTTGCCAAAATGTGAACTCAGCTGTTTGCACACAGATTGTTATTTTGTTTTTTTTTGGGGGGGGGGCTCATGGCTCCAGGGAATAGTTGCAACTTTGCATCTATGCATACAAACAAATATTGACTACAGTGAGTTATTGCTGGCTGCTGCAATATTCAGTCAGTTTGCAAAAGAGGGGAATTTCTTAGAGACAGAAACATCTTTTGGTCAGCTTCATAATAACAAACACATTCCTGGACTACAAATCAAGTTCATGAATCTCCACTGAGCACACTCTGTTCTCTCTCGGTGCAGCCGGGCCGCTTTGGCAAAACTCAAATGTAATAAAAATAGTGTTGCAAATTTATGAATTAACGAGAAAAAAAATAAACAAAAGAGTCCTGCTGCAGAGCTGTGTCGCGTGTGCGTGTGTAGTGGGAGTGCTTTTACTGAGAGAGGAGTGAATGAAATGTGGCTGAAAAACAAAAAGAAAATGAGTGCCAGATAGATAGATAGATAGATAGATAGATAGATAGATAGATAGATAGATAGATAGATACGATTTTTTTAAATAAAGTGAGAGACAGAGAACGACAACAGCTTGCATTTCCAAATCGGACCGTGGAGAATGGCCAGAACATCTGGGTCCAATCTGCTCATCTGTGCTGCTCTGAGTGTGTGTGTGTGTGTGTGTGTGTGTGTGTGTGTGTGTGTGTGTGTGTGTGTGTGTGTGTGTGTGTGTGTTATATCTGAGTGAGGCCTTTTTCTTAGATCAACCGCAGCATAACAACATTCCTGCTTCTTCTTCTTCTCTCTCACACACACACACTCACACACACACACACACACACACACACACACACACACACACACACACACACGGCCCATGGGGAGACGCCATCTTCCACTCGCAGCGCAGCAGAGCAGGGAGGGTGTTGCCTAGCAACAGTTCTCCTGGAGAGAAAAAAAGAGGCCTGAGACGGCCATCTTGGATTTGGAGCATCAGATGTGAAAAGTGGGCTAATGATACCTGCCAGGGCGTGTGCATATGTTTGCGCCTGTGTGTGTGTGTGCGTCTGTGTGTGTGTGTGTGTGTCATACCAGTCTGTATTGGCAGCCTAATTACTTTCCTCCCTCTCCTCCCTGCTCTCTGACACTCGGCTGTTTTAATGGCACACAGCTGAGGGAGAATCGATCGCGGCCGACTGCAGATTGGAGTTTTTTTGCCCGCTGAGATTGTGCAGCCGAAAGGTTGGAGTTTTAGAAAAAGAAAAAAAAACTCTAAAAACTCATTTTGGCAGGTTCATCCCTAACCTGTGATGTCGTCTGTAGTGAACACATCATCCCTGGTTTTTGCGATTTCTATTCTTGGGAGTTTGTCCAAAAAGATTTCACCAAAAAAATACCTTGAAAACTAAAACTGATGGGTTCATCTGTTGATTATTTTCTAGATGAATTGCGTCCATAAAATATTAGTCTTGCGTTGCCAGACTGCTGTTTTAGCGCTGGAGTAAGGTATGGCTACACCGCTTAGCCATTCTGGGATAGGGGGAGAAAAAAAATGAAATTTCTTTAAACCAATCACAACCATCCTGGGCGGCGCCAGACTCCGGATGCAGCAATGGCGCCCTTGAAGAAATAAATAGCGGAGGGGAGGAACATCCGGCGCGTGAGAGACGTGCTGGATGTCAGGCTTTATCCCGGCAATGTAGCCAGCCAGACTAATAAAATATCAAAAAAAGAGAAAAATGCCTTTTACAATTCCCTTAGTCTCGCTTGCCAGACCTATCTCCACAGTGCTGCTCAATAAGGTCTGGCCCCTGCACAAACACACTCCTGGATAGGGGGGGAAAAAATGGCCTGGGCTGTTTGCATTTTTTTAAACCAATCACATTCGTCTTGGGCAGCGCTAAGCTCCAGACGCAGTGACTCTGCTAAATAGTCTCAGGAAGGAACTAGTTTTTGGTGGAACATTTGCACCCCCGCAAAAAATAAAACGCCACATACAATATTATATGAAGTTAACTGTTCACACAATACAGTAACTGCTGTTTAAATTAGCTGATACATGGTTAAACCACATTGGCTCTTACCAGTGTATCACCGTGTGTACTTCATCCACAGCAATCCCACCAATCGGTCCAAAAATGTCCCAGTTAGAGAGGAAATGACCTAAACATATTCTTTGTAAATCTTTATAATCGTTCTCTGAAAGAACCGAGCAGGCTTGCCTTGTTGCACGATCCAAGTTTTCTTCAAAACTTGACATTTTCAGCGTGGAGCTCGCTAGCTCAAAGTTTGTTGACGTTTCCCCAAAACCAATGTTTTGCAAGACGACGGATGTTCCGGTGATTATCCGGTAAATGAATTGTTGTCAATCCACGCTAGGGCTGTGCTCGATTGAAGAAATTCTTAGTCGACTAACACTCATTCAATTGTATCGACTAATCGATTAGTTGATTTAATCGACAGATCTGTAAATCTGAGTTTCTCCACAAAGAGTCATGCGAAAGCGCCACTTTAATTCTTGTGTTTACCAGAGATGTGCTCGTACGTTTCTTGGAAATAAGTCATTCAGCATGAAAACAGCATCAAACATGACTAATGGACTAAAGAAATCTAAGTTGACCAAGACCAAAACAATCGATTAGTCGACTAATCGACTAAGAGGGAGCAGCCCTAATCCAGACTACAATTTCCAGTTACACTTTACTTGAAGGTATCTACATAAGAGTGACATGACACTGTCATGTCACTGGTTAGGGTTCATGTGTCATGATAGTGTCATGTGTTCATGACAGTGTCATGTCACTCTTATGTAGATACCTTCAAGTAAAGTGTTACCGAATTTCCTAAAACACAAGTAATAGACCAGACCGGCACATAAACGTCAAGGCCGGGTGCCTTTTTAAGGGACAGAACGCCGAAGATCCTGGAGAGTTTTGATTATAATTTTGAGAAGTCTGTATGCATTTCTTTTCTTGTTAAACAAACGTTTGTTTTAAAGATATGTCTGATAAATATTTTGTGATCTTAACTGAACCTGAGCATCCGCAGCACATCAATAAACTGAGATTAGAGACAAAAATGGGATGCTGCTAAAGCGTATAACACAGCGATTTGAACATTGCCTTAGTCCATATTGTGATTTTGATAAAAGTGAAATTAATTGTGCAGCCCTACTACCCATCCATCCATCCATCCATCCATCTATTATCCATCACTTTCTGCTGGCTTCTCCTCTGCTGTCTTTTTTCCTCAGCATCCTGCGTTTATTTCATCTCCCTCTCTTTCTTATCACTTCATCATAAAAAGCCAGTCCACCCACAAAGACGCCATGGTAACCAAATCTACCTCCAGCAGGCACACACACACACACACACACAAAAAAAAAAAAAAAAAAAAAAAAAAAACACACACACACACACACACACACACACACACTATGAAGGATGCGTCATGGGTTGCGACCTTAGGCTGTCACCACACTCACATGCAGAGACCCGTGTGGACAGTGGAGCGTCCACTGGCACTGTCTACGGCACGCACACACACACACACACACACACACACACACACACAAAGAGTTGCAGCGGCAGCCAAGTGTCACGTCCACAAAGGCAGTGGGTTAAGATGCCAGCACTACGTTATAACTATGAATTATCCTTTCATTTATTCTGTTGACTAAGGCTGAAGCCTTATGAATACTTTCATAATTGATCTGTATTTTCTTGTTTCTCAGAGTCCAAGGAAACGTCTTCAAACGTCTCATTTTGTCCGACCAACAGCCCAAAACACAAAATTGTCAAGTTTACAGCGATGTACAACTGACAAAAAAGCTGAAAAGCTTTAGATTGAATGGCTAAAAACAACGAGTATTTTGGTTAAAAATGGTTAATCTATGATCAAAATGGTTGATTATTTTTCTGACAACCAACTAATCGATTAAAAGACTAATTGCTGCAGCTATGCTATTAATAATTGGCTCTCCAAAAGTGAAGAATATTGATAAATAAATACCCATCTCCAGATATTGCAGCCTAAAATGATATCTTTAAGTTGCATCCTTGCACAAAAAGAGCTTTAAGCAACCAGTAAAGCCACATAAAAGTATCAATAACCATTTTGATAAATATTCAAGATCATTTTTATCATCTGATAACAGAACATTTGCTGCTTTTTGGTTCTTTTTTCTGAATCTTTTCAGTTCAAATAAGTAGTTTGATGCCTAATCACCGTGGGTTGGGATAACTTGTGATGCATATTTGTTTTAATTTTTGACACATTAAGGAGTAAACCGTTAACCAATCAATCAATACGAGAATAATCGTTTGTTGCAGCCCTACGCGCCGCCTGCTCCCCGCTCTCTGAGGCTAAGACAAGCGAACGTCTGGTGTTCACACTCAATAAATGTCACTTAGTGTTCACCAATTATCAAAATTAGACCCAATTTTCAGTCGAACACCTAACCCTAATCACCTAATCGTGTCTCCCACTCGTCACTTTGATCTAATTAAAAGGTTCAGCTGTCGCGTTCAAACAGACGCAAACACACAAGAGATATTCATGATTTTCATGAAATAAACGTCTTGATTTTCACTTTGCTCTTTTGCGTTTTTGAGACGTCCCCATCAGGGCTTTGAGTGAAGTGTTCACTGAGGCAGTTTTGCTAATTTATCAAGCAAACATACCCAAAATTTGCTTGTTTCAGCCTCTCAAATATTGTGCGCGTTTTCTTCTGTTTTATATCGTTATAAATTGAATTTATTTCCCTTTTGGACAGTTGGTTGTATATAAGACATTAATACAAGACACTGTAGGCTCTAGAGAAGTGTGATCTTTCACTACTGTTTCCACATTTTATAGACTAAATGGTTCATTAATGAAAACAGGTTTATTCCAAATTAAAATAGACGTTAGTTTCAGTCCTGATTCTGCTGAATTTGAGTCAGCAGAATCAGGACTGACATCATCTGGAAGAGCAGGAATGAGAGTTTTCTGTGTGTTTCCTACTGCTGCCAAAACAAAACTGGCAGCCTGGTACAACATGTTGTGTGATCATAAGATATAAAATCCTGAAAAAAGAGAATATGTCGGTGACACTGATTGAGTGTGGGGTTCAGGATCATCACTTACTTTGAACTTCACAAAATGGCATTGTGTCAAAAAAATCTTGACTTCAACCCACAAATGTCTGGTTTTTATAGTCTCGCATTGCCAGACCTTCCTCCACAGCGCTGCGGAGCAGGGTCTGGCTAGTCCACGCAGCATTCCGGGGATGGGAGAAAAACGTGCTCTGGTTTATTGGTATTTCTTTAAACCCAATCACAATGGCCTTGGGCGGTGCTAAGCACCGGACGCGTTGACGGTGCCTCTGCAAAATAGCCTCTGGAAGGAACTTGTTTTGGTGGAACAAGTGGACGTTCAAAGGTTGTTTTAGTCGCGCAACAGAAAACTCAGATTGGACAGATAGTCTAGCTAGCTGTCTGGATTTACCCTGCAGAGATCTGAGGAGCAGTTGAACAATCCCGGAAGTATAGACTATGATTTAAAAACTCTTTCTGGTGCAGACAGTTAGCTGGTAGACCTTCACTTTGATTGACTATCTGACTCGACTACAGTGTATTAATCTAATTTCATTGTTTGTAATGATAATAAAAAGTAGAGAGGCAAATCAGTAATGCTGTAATTCCACAAAATTTAATTTACAGTCATCAATATTATAAATCTGCAACTTTGTTTCACACGGGGGTCAGTGGGGTGACTTTTCCCCTCGGTGGGGCTACGATCCTTTAGCTCTGTGTATTTTTAAACATCTGTACTTTAAAAGTATTTCCCAGTACCTCCAGAAAAACGCGATTATGCGATTGCATAATTCAACGCATAATCAGCCAAAGTCCGCATATTTATGCGGGGGCCGCATTTTTTTCAAATACGCCGCACTTTCGCCGCATAAATTGCCGATTTCCGCGCAAAACATGCGGGGCTTGCATGCTTTCATAATCCCCGCATTTTCGTTGCAAAAAAAGTCACATATATCTTAGCAGAAAGTTGAAAAATGTTGCGTTTACTTCACACAAGAGCAGCCGTTTCCCCCTGTTGCCATGGGAACCTAATGAAGTGACGTAATTACGCGACGTGAACATCATCGAAAAGCAGGGTGTTGGGGGAATCACTTTTTTTTCTCTTTTTCATCAAATCGCAGTTTTTGCAAGTTCCCGCAATTTCATCGCATGAATATCATATAGCATACTCCATCGCATTTTTTAAGAAAACGTGCCGCATAATCAAGGATTTTTGCCCACAACAATCACAAAAAAACTCTGCATTTTTCAGGAAGGACTGTGAAGCAGGTCATTTAAAAAAAATAAATCCAGCTCCTCTGGCACCACCTAGTAGTGTAGTGCGATTTGCAAAAATCCACAGCTCCCTGTTCAGATGCACCAATCAGGGCGTGTCAATCACTGCTCACGCACACACATTCATTCTCCTTTGTGGGGGGGGGCCGCATTTTTTACCAATACGCCGCACTTTCGCCGCATAAATTGCAGACTTCTGTGCAAAATTGATGATTTCCGCGCAAAATATGCGGGGCTTGCATGTTGTCATAATCCCCGCATTTTCGATAGAAAAAAGTCACATATATCTTAGCAGAAAGTTGAAAAATGTTGCGTTTACTTCACACAAGAGCAGCCATTTCCCCCTGTTGCCATGGGAACCTAATGAAGTGACGTAATTACGTGACGTGAACATCATCGAAAAGCAGGGTGTTGGGGGGGGGAAATCACTTTTTTTTTTCTTTTTAATCAAACCGCAGTTTTTACAAGTTCCCGCAATTTCATCGCATAAAATTGCATAAATATCATATATAGCATATCCCATCGCATTTTTTAAGAAAACGTGCCGCATAATCAAGGATTTTTGCCCCGCAACCATCACAAAAAAAATTTGTGTCACAGAAACCACAGAGAGTGAATCGTGAGTTTGAGGTGTGATTATCACACTGTCGATGTTTTTATTCCAGGTGCTCTGCACAGATCCTACCCCCACCCCCACTTCGCCCTCTGCAGCTCTGTGCAGTGGTGTCTTTTCCTGGTTTTAAAGGCTGCGTTACAGTAAAGTGATGTACGTTTCTGAACCAGACTGATCACATTACTGATGATTATTTATTTAAAATCTAAGTGTGAAGATATTTTGTCAAAGCACCAATTATCAACCCTAGAATATTGCCGCAATATCGATATCGAGGTATTTGGTCAAGAATATCGTGATATCTGATTTTCTCCATATCGCCCAGCCCTAGTTATAGTTCTTGGTGTGGACGGCCCTTTAGAGTTGTTTAGGAGTCCTTGTTTTTTTACCGATTGTTATCTAAGTTATGTAAAATCATGACATGGATTTTCAGCCAATCAGAAAAGCCTCCGGTTTCTCATGTCAACAGTCAGATTATACAACACACCCACAGACGCTGCCGCCCACAGGAGAGCTCTGTTCCCTGTAGTCAGACGAGGCTCTACAGACGTCATCTCCAGCAAATGACTGACAGCTGCTCTGTTCCGATAACACACCGACGCCACGCTCACTGAGCTCTCGCTGCTCTGCTTCCAGTTTTAAACCAGAACCACATGGTTTGTGTTCTCTCACTTGTTCTAACAAAGTTAGCCTAAATGAATGACCAATAAGTAAGGTATTACACCTCAATACTTATCTGGTGCTGACTAGTCTATATCCACGATGTTTCACTTCTGGGATTGCTCCGGTGCCACCAGAAATTCCACCGGATGTCCCTCATTTCGCCCGGATGTCCGTCACATCTTTGTGTCGGCGTTCTAACCTCCGGCTGATTTGTGAGGACTATGGTTAACTGCTCCTCAGATCTCTGCAGGGTAAATCCAGACAGCTAGCTAGACTATCTGTCCAACCGGAGTTTTCTCTCGCACGACTAAAACTACTTTTAAACGTACACGTTCCACCAAAACAAGTTCCTTCCAGAGGCTGATTTGCAGAGGCACCGTGGCTCCGTAAGGCGCCAAGCGCCGCCAAAGACGATTGTGATTGGTTTAAAGAAATGCCAATAAACCCATACCAGAATGACGTGTGGACTAGCCAGACCCCCCTCTGCAGCGCTGTGGAGGAAAAACTAACAAACGTTCAAATCAAATGTCTAATCGTATTTCTAGTCTTAGTCTTCTAGTAACGTGTTTATTAGATATGAATCTAAATCTTAGACTGTTACATTTAGACAACGTTCTTGCACAGCTGATTGTTTTTTGATGAAATCTTACATCTGAGAACTTCTTCTAATGCTTATATTCTTCAGATTGAGGTATCAGTACTGAAACTCGAGCACTAGTATTAAAAGAATCCAGTGTTGTGATGTAACGAAGTACAAATACCTCACTACTGTACTTAAGTAGAATTTTCCCGTATCTGTACTTTACTTGACCACCGCGACAACAGTGGTGATGAAGATAACGTTGCACACTTTAGTCCATAAAGTTTATAATCAAAGTTTTTTTTTTTTTTTACTTCTAATACTTAAGTACATGTAATATCAGAAAATTACTTTTGATACTTAAGTACAGTAAATATCAGATACTTTAAGACTTTTACTCAATTGCTTTACTTATTAATGGCTTCATGTAGTTCTACTGGAATATAGGGTCAGTTTCAGCAAATATGACAGAAAGTTAGTTTTATAAGTCTCACCTTTAACAGTGTTTCCTTTAGGGTTTTTTTTTTAGCAGTGGGGGCAGGTCCACCCCCGTTCTACCGAGTGACCGCACTATTCTCCGACATGCACTCTAACAATGCAGCCCTATTTCTGATGCTGTGGGGGGGCCGCCACGGTCAAATCAACACAGAGGAAACACTGTTTAATGATCTAAACCAGTCCCCAAAACGCACCGATTGGTCCGACTTCCAGCTGCTGGACTCAACTAATTCCCAGTGGACGTTATCCATTCAGTCTGCAACTAATGATTATTTCTATCCATTTTTATTTCTTTTAATCCTCTGTAAAGCTTCAGAAGTGAAAGTGAAAAATGGCAATCCCAAATTCCAGCCAAATCCGACATCTTCAGACGTCGTCGTTTTTGTTTGACCAACAGTCCAAAACCCAAAGCGATTTCATTCCCAGCCGTATAAAACAGAGAAAGTCCGCAAATTCTCACATTTGAGAAGCTGAAACAAGAGAACGTTAGGCACGTTTGATAATATGGTATGATAAATGGCAAAAGAACCATAAAATGATTATGAACATTGACGGACTAATCATTGGAGCTTTTTAGACTCAAATCTCCTGATGTTGCCACTTTCAGATCGGGACAGATGTTGAGGATAAAACTAGATACAGCTTTCAATAAAACCACCGATCCACTGAGCTCTAAACTGCTTATAAGAACAGCAGAGTACCACGAAAACAGATCCCTGTTGACTCGATACCACCACTATATATTCACTCACTATATCTATACCGTTACTCTTATCACATGCCTCCAAATTTTAAGTATTATTACTGATAAAACATCTCATTTTTTAGGAACTTCTTCCCCAACAACACTGACTAGAATTACATTCCACAGCAGCTTTCTAATGGTTTCATTCATTAAGCGTAATCAACTTATTCTAAACAACAACGTAGAATAATTAATCAGAGATTATTCATGGACATCCCGGGTAGCGTAGCTTTGATTTTTTTTTTTTTTTGGCAGTGTGAGGCACTGCAGCTACAGATAAACAAGGCTACGCTGACCTGAAATGCTCTGCTTCAGGCCACAGATGTTGTTGTATGTCTGCATGCGCACAAACACAACAACCAGAGCTGCACGGTTGGTTCATGGCGAAAAAAATATTCAAAACTTGCAAATACTGCGTTTTCCCAAATCTGCAAGAATTTGTAGGCAAAACACCACAATCACCTGCTGTGACTCTTAATAAATATTTAGCACAGAAAAAAAAAAAGCTTTTGGTGTGATGTGAAATATTTATTTAGCAGAGGAGGTAACATGTAGCGTCGGTTTCACACCTGAGCAGCACTTTGTTGATTAAATATGCATGTGTGGACATTCCCTCTTCTTCAAATCAGTTCATCTTTGTTTCTCCTGGTCAGAGACACCTCACGCACACACACACACATACAAAATGCTTCAGCATGGCAAAAACAATGCACAACTCAGTGACAACTTCCGGGCCTGAAAAAGAGAAGCCACTGCGGATCTAAATTCCAGCAGTCGGTGACTGCACTGGCTCCAAAAAAAGAATTGTTTTCTACACAAGTCTTTGAGAAAATGAGCCTACGTCTCTCTTGATTTATTACCGCTGTAAACCTTTTCCTAACCAGTTTATGGCCCCAATCGCTAGTTTCGAGTCTTCTTCAATACAGCATGATGTTCATTTTGTAAATTATGGTCCCATTTATTTTAAAACAGACCATAAAGCCGGGGATGCTTTAGGGGTAGAGCTGGGCGATATGGAAAACATCTAATATCATTGATGTTGTTGACCAAATACCTCAATATAGATAGTGCGGCGATATTGTAGGGTTGACAATTGGTGCTTACAAAAAAATATTTACACAATGAGATTTTTGATAAATAACCATCATTAATGTGTATATAATAACTAAGTGGGGAAAAGGCAAATAATAGAAAAGCTAGAACAGTCTGATAAGCCCAAAAAATGACATCACTTTACCGTAATCCAGCCATTAAAACCAGGGACAGATAACACTTGTGTCATATCACCATATTAAGATATCCAAAATCTATTATGATATCCAGTCTCGTATCACGATATTGTTATAATATCGATATGTTGCCCAGCCCTATTTAGGGGCGTGGCTAAGCGCTGACCTGTCAATCAGGGCAGCTGCTTAACAATAGACCTCAACAGTCCCGCCCCTCCTCCGAGAGACCTTAGGTTCTCCATTCATTTCTCCCATTGACGTTTTAGACCGTGCCTTAGGCTAACCAGCTACGACGTGACACATAAGCATACAACATATCATTTTGAGTAAAAAAACGAACAGAAAATCCCCAAAAAGTAAAAAGGTACAAGACTGTGTACATATTTTAATTTCAGAGCGAAGGAACTACTCACCCCATAAACCACCGCGCATCACTGAATAATATAGTCGAAGACACAACCGCGCAAGAGCAGACAGCCTCTCGTACTTTATCGATTTTTATATAGTCAATAGCAGTTCTTTCAGTAGTAATCGTGCAAAGACTCTCACGGACTTTCGCGGGGTTTAACCAAACAGTTACATGACATCAGTTCCACCAATCAGAGGCATCACTGCGGGATTGTGGGATTGTTCAGGATTGTGGGTAAAATAAAGTACTTATCCAAGACATCGCGAATAAAAGACATTTATCTCAAAACAAGGTTGGTGCCCCATGAACTTTTGGCGTCTATAAGAGCGCATGCAATCGCTGAGTCATGTCGTAGCTGGTTTTAAGTCCACCATCGACGGTAACGATTTTATGGCTTATACTCCAATCGTCAATGGAGAAATTGCATTGTATTTTTTACTTTCGGAGCCCACTGTGGGCAGGACTGTTGAGTTCTATGCTAACCATGCTAACACTGTGGACAATAAATTAGAACTGAACTGTTTTTTGGCTGCGGTCGGTGTTTTCTTTGACCCTCTCACTTTGTGTTTTCACCTCAGCAAAGTCAATTGGAAGATTTGGTCGTCTGAAAAGGTCTTCTTCAGCGTTCTTCCAAACAAGCTAGCTAGCTACCGCTGGCGTTAGCTGGTAACTTAAGGGAAAGTCAGCAGATTTCCTGTAGTGCCGTACATGCAGATGAACGGCACCGGTATCCGGACTGGAGGTCTGTGTTTAACACGTCGCCAAACCTCCGCTGGATGACTCGCGTTGAAAGGGGTTGAAAATCAGCGACTTTCCCTCTTTTAGCGTTTAGCTTAGCGGCATTTAAACCCTAAACAACTCCGGCTTAGCCGCGTCATCCTCCCCAGCTCAGCTTTTGTCCAAATATGGTCAACTTCTGGCTCAAAAAATACCAAGATAGTGACTGCCAAACTGCAAACTCCCGGCTTCAAAACGGCAGTTTACAAACCAATGGGTTACGTCCATTCTTTTTACAGTCTACTTGCGCAACCAGAAAACTCCAGAGGACATTAAACACAGCACAGGGCACTACAGCTTCATCATGCAAGACTCTAACGGGTACTTTAAGGTCTGGTGGACATCTCAGCACTGGAGTTTGACAGCTACTGAACCACCAGGGTCTGTTAAAGAGTCCGAAAGCTCCCAGATCCTCTCCCGCTATCATCCGACGAGTCCATTTGACAGCTCCGTTTGTCCCATCTGCAAATCAGCCTGCATAAGAGCGCCGAGCTAAATGCTCCGAAACGCCGGCGAACTGCGCCTTAATGCCCAGAGGTCACGGTAATACGGCACAGATGATGTGATTTAGGCGAGGGAGCGGGGGGAGAGGCTTATCCGTCAGAGCTCAGCTGATTGCTGACTTTATCTAATAAACAGGTGGAGTGTCGGCTCGTCTTCTCAAAGACGACGAATAAAAAAAGTTTCATCACACACAATCGGACAGGAAATTGTTGCCTGGGGTTCATTTCTCTGCATTTCAATAACAGCGGCGGCTCGGCGTCCTCAGACACGCTCCATATTTAAACACAGAGGTCTTTGTGGATTGAAAACTTTGTTAATGTTTGAGAATACTCATTTTCCCAGAAGGCCACACTGGAAAAAGAGAATCACACCAAGGGCCAGACTTGTAGCGTTTATTGTATATGTCACTTTTTTTTTTTTTTACATTTTGGTAGTTTTCTCATTTTTGTTGTTTCTGTTCCAACTATTTTGTGGCTTTCTCAGACATTTGTCACTTTTCTGTAAATTTGTTGCTTTTTCCGACATTTTTGTACACTTTTCGTCGCATATTCTGCTTTGAATGTCAGGTAATTGCAGTTTAAAAAAGACTTTCCTGTGTAGGAGGGCCAAAATTGATTGTGAACCCAAATTGATATAAGGGCCGGTTGAGTTTGACACATATCAATTATGGGATGCTCCCTCTTATCAGTTGATTGTACTAGTGCTGAAATGTTTAGTTAAGTAAACAATTTGATGATCAGTTAACCCTGTTAAGTCACTTATCAAGCAAAAACCCCAAATGTTCTCCGGCGTCAGCTGCTTTTTTCAAACACTTTGTTTCAAAACGGTGTCTGAGCTTCAGGATTTTGTTTGTAAGTAAATGACAACATCTTGATTTTCCTTTGCATGTTTTCAAGAGGTTATTTAATTTAGGAAATCACAAATGGGCCAATAAAGTGAAGTTTTGTGAAATTGCTAAATCCACCTTCTCGCATGCAAGGATGTCATGCTTTCTCGGTTTTTATATCATTGTAAGTTGAAGTTCAATTATTTCTGTCACCAAAATGAATTTCTTGATTAATTGATTTGTTTTCTTTAACAGTCCAACATGTCCACTGTTTAAATAATCAATGGTTACTTTACCATCATAGAAAACAAGCACATATTCACATTTGAATAAACTGGAGTAGATGAATTTTTTGGTATTTTTGCTGAAAAAACAATTAACTGATGATCAAAATTGTTGCCGGTTTTATTTCTGTAAGCCTACTCAATCGATTAATTGG
Organism: Perca fluviatilis; assembly: GCF_010015445.1. NCBI lineage: Eukaryota > Metazoa > Chordata > Actinopteri > Perciformes > Percidae > Perca > Perca fluviatilis. The sequence goes on from NC_053133.1 coordinate 25,177,086, forward strand.
CCGATTGTCTCGGCAGTAAACTGATCGTGTTTTGGGTTTTGGAGTGTTTGTCTGTCTGAAGACATCACTTGTTGTGATGGACTTTTTTTTTTTTTTTATTTATGACATTTTAGAAACTAAACAATCAATCAAATACTAAAAAAAAAAAAGATGACTCACCTACTGCACACCATGCTCTTATTTTGTAACGACCACACACATTCAAACACTCTCTGTTTTCATTGAGCACCAGTGACTGGGACACACACACACACACACACACACACACACACAGACACAGACACAGACACAGACACACACACACACAAACTTTCCATTACACTATCAGGAGACCTGTCAGGCTTCATCCCGCTGTGATCCACCAATAACCCTGCCAGTCCTACACACACGCACGCCACACACACACACACACACACACACACACACACAAACCTGGATGCTTGGAGTGTTTCATTCTGTCTGACGCTCGGGCGAGACGTTTCCACTTCCTCCCGCCGTTTCCATCATTAATAACATCTGCCAGCAGCAGGTTCTGCTCTGATAAACACTCTCGGCTGGATTAGGAGCTCCAATAGGCCTGCAGCTGCCATAGTTTTACCTCTGTGTGTGTGTGTGTGTGTGTGTGTGTGTGTGTGTGTGTGTGTGTCACTGCAGTGAGAGAAAATAAAGGCTTTCATAAATGATGAGACTGATCAGAAGGAAAAGGGACAGTTTGATGAAAGCATACAGATTCCAGATTGTCTCTACGTATAAACGTAACCGCCTTTTCATGCTAAATTATTCAGCATTTGGCCCAGAATTTACACCCTGAAACTGCATCTATTCTCCGTTATCCTGGAGACCCCTCAGACTGTATCTTTCAGCTGCACATCACTGCAGGTGAGGCAGCTTTCACCGCAGACCTGACAGAAGTGACAGATGAGTAAAGCCGAATCTACATCACCTTCGACCGGCGCAATATTGGATTTTTGCTGCAAAGCAACATAATTAACCCTGGTTTGCTGCGACAGATCCCAATTACACAAATCTCTGTACATAATATAGCACGCATGAATCCACAATAAGTGGACATTTCAGGCAACAGGGTGGCTCACGTCCAGCATGTATCGAGGCTTTCTCCCTCACAATGTAGGCCTTCCGCGAGCCCGTATGAATAAAATATGCCATCTCCATTATATAAGGCAGAAATGCCATGTTCGTATCTGAGATGGGTTATATAGAAGAAGAAGAAACACAGCAGGCTGGATTGCTGTGATTGAGATCCAATGGCCCATAGAAAGAGAGAGTTTGTATCTGTGTATGGTGAGTGAAAAATATCCCTAAGTATCCTCCTCATTATTTTTGCAGGCCCCAAAAACACAGAGGAAGGAGGCTGAGATCACGGGCATCAAAAGCCAAACTGCCCCCGTGTGTTGAGCTGTCACGCAGCGTTGCATCGCAATGCTATTGCCCCCCCCCCCCCTACACAGACGAACACACACACACACACACACGCACACACACACACACACACACACACACACACTCACTCACACACACACGCACACAAACACAGGTAAGCTGATTGTGTCAACATCTCAAGGTCAAACAACGGGTTGGTTTTCGGACCCAAAACGGGCAGACGTGCTGGCCGGTCGGGTGTGTGCGTGTGCGTGTGTGTGTGTGTGTGTGTTTTTTTTAAACGGTACCGCCGCGGAGACAAAGAGCAGCGGCCGAATCCCGCAGTGTTCCCGCTCTGCCCTCATCCTCTCCCGGCTGCACAGAGCTAGCCAGGCCGGTCCCTGGCTGACAAACATCTGGATGGGAGGAGCGGGAGGAAAACGAGAGGAGGAAAAGGAGGGGGGGGCCGCAGGAATGAACGGTTAGATTCCGTTAGTGGGTAGGCTCCCGGTGTGGATGGTGATGATGATGATGATGATGGTGGTGGTGGCGGTGATGGTGGTGATGAGATAACGGGATAACGAGGGAAAAGAGGAGGGGGAATGAGGCTTTTTATCGCTCCATTTTATATTTAAATAATGTCTTACCCTCTGACAGCTCCAGCTCCAGCTCCGCTAGCCGGGCTCGGATCTCCAACGGTATCGGCGACGCCTCACGGTCGGCCATTCGGCTTGTTCCGTAAAAAAAAAACACCTCTCCGGTTCAACTGCCGCCGCCGTTGCTGCTGCTGTTGCTTAACGTTACTCCTGCCTCCTCCTTCGCTCGGAAAAGGGAGAGCTTCTCCTCGGCGGCCCCTCCTCGGCGGAGGCGCGGAGAGACTACGAGGCGTCGAGGGAGAACAAAGAGAATAAATCTGGGTCTCGTTTTTTAACGGGGGCCCGCCATGGCGCCCGGCTCCTCGAATCGGTAAAGCTCCCGGTTGCTCGCTCGGCTCTCTACGCTGCTGTTGCGGTGGTTGTGATGGTGGTGGTGGTGGTAGCGATGATGAGGAGGAGGGGAGGCTCGCGCAGCCGTTTGCAGCTTCTTGCCGCTGGTGTCACGTGACTCGGTGTGGCGGTCATCACCGGGAGGGGGCGCCGCGAGCAACCACACCTACAATAAACAGTGACTGTGTCGTTTTCCACCTGAAACACTAAGAATCTGTTTTTGGACATACGACCGACATACTCTCGGTTTATTTATTTTATTATTTTTTTGTTCTTGTCTTATTTGTTCTTCCAAACCTTTAGTTTAATTATCTTTATTTCAAGAATGCATTAAAAAAAAATACAAAATTAAAAGCTTCAGCTTTTTTACCCTCTGACTTCGGGTCACATTGACCCGTTTTAAATTTTTGTATTATATCAGACGTAGAAATAAGCGTTGAAAATGTGTAGAAGAAAATTTTTACAATTTAAAACGTTGGAAAAAGCAAAAACGAAAACGTCAACCTTGTTGTTTTCAAGGTTGACGGGAAGACAACACAAGGGTTAAGTGAGAGCCGCAAAGATTAATCGACTAAATCAATCGCCAACTATTTTGATGATCGATTCATGTCACAATTCTCTGATCACAGCTTCTAAAATGTGAATATTTTCTAGTTTCTTCTCTCCTCTGTGACAGTAAACTGAATATCTTTGAGTTGTGGACAAGACACTTTTTTATAGACCAAACAGCTAATCCATTAATTAAGAAAATCGACAGATTAATCAGCAATGAAAATAGTTGTTAGTTCAATTCAATTCAATTCAAAGCACTTTATTTGTCCCCCAGGGGCAATTTTAAAGCCCTTGAATAGTTTCCTTGTTGGAAATCTCAGCACAAAGTCTACCTAATTTAGTTTTACAAAGGCTTTCAACCACAACTTGTGGCCTTCATCAGCAGATGTAATTTCCTTTTCGATTAGCATAAAGAAATACTTAACCCTCAAAATGGTGAACGAAGAGTCCAAAAACGTTGAAGTCTTGATGAATTGAAGGAATAAGGGGCTCTGATTATTTAAATTCTTTGTTCACCGTGGCAGCATGCGAGAAAAACAAAACTTTTCTTCCAGAATTCAAGGTAACACGATATACAAATGATAATTTTTGAGGGTATGAAGTATTCCTTTAAACACACCCTACTGGTGCAAACATTAAGGCCTGCATACAAAAAAAAAGAAAATAGATCTTTTCAGATATATTCTACTTATATTAATGGTCACAGATCGTGCTAACGCTGACTTAATCTTGCCCAACTTCCTGCTGTACGTAGCCAGAAGAAATTATGTCAAAACAGACAGAACGCAAAGTTTGTGACCCATTTTTAAGCGTGTTTGGTCAGTGATGTTCTCCTGTTTTACAGATTGCCCGTCTCCTCCATTGCTCTGGCCTTTGCCTTTAAATGTGGCCATTCTTTAGTCAACATCTGCATGTGGAAATGTAACCTCAACAGAATAATGGGATTAATATTAAAAGGTCAAGCAGCCTTTTAATTAAGTCCAGTATGATGGAACAAGCCTAATGTGGCAGTGACACATAAGTGATCATCAATTTGTCCCTCTAACACAGTGTAATTCATTAGTATTATTCATCACATTCATGAGGCCTATAGGCTAGCCTACCAGGAATCAAATCATCCTTATTGTGAACAAGTGGTGGGGCCACTTAATGGGGAACTAATGGGACTCATCTGCCATCTGCTGGTTAGAAGACCGAACCACAACCAAGGGTGTGAACATCAGGCACTCAGTGCTGGGACTCTGCAGCAGAAGTTCACAGCAGAGGGTGTCGTGAAAGACGTTAAAGCTTAAAAAGGTCCACTGTGTAGTGTTTTATTAGCTAAAATCAATGTCTTCATTCATAAACATGTCCTCATTGGTGTAAAATGAGCTCTGCCAATGATCTGACTTATCCCCGTAAGCGAAGAATTTCTTATCTGTATTTACATTGGACGGGCGAGTCCAAGGAGGCTTCCATGTCATTAAGCCATTTTGAAAAACTTTAATCACTGAGAAGGAAGTGATATTTTTTTTCCCCACACTATGGCCACACCAAGACCCGCCCTTCAATAGCTACCATTGGCCAGGCGTCAATGCTTACGCAAGGCAACGTAACCTGATTTGTACAGGTCCTATCCCCTGACCAATCGGCTATCCTAACCTTAACCACTCAAGGTGAAATGCCTAACCCCAACCAATCGAGCTGCTTCGTAGGGCGGGTCTTGGCGTGACCATAGTGGGATTCGGAATTTTGCGAGAGAGACATAGAGCACTAGCGTACCTGTCTAGCTAATCCATTTTCGTTCAGCGCCAGCATCACGTGACTGAAACCAGCTGAAACGGAGAAGGAGATCGGCGAGAGGCGCTTGTTGCCGCCCCGGCAACATTTGAAAGCCTGCACTGCCCTTTAGTTCATAACGGAGGATCGGACTTATGCCGAGCCACGGGAGAAGGACTCCTCGTCGCCAAAAAAGTGAAAATCGGAAGACATGTTTGTCATAGCGTCTCGGTACATAACGGCTACCGTAGTTGCAAAGCGCATTTGAAAACGCGAGGCGCTAGAGAGCACTAGTCGCTTAAATGCAAAATACAATTTCACCGCTAGATGGGAGAAATTCCTACACGGTGGACCTTTAAATAAAGAAGCACAGCATTGGTCTGGTGAAGAAAAGCTTGGATTAATCAGACTGATTAGCTTTGAATCAACATATATAAAAACACAAACTAATCATTTTAACTTGAAAGGCACTTTAATATTTGTTCAATAATATGTACATCTGTACAGACAAAGTAACATGTGCCACAACTACGCCTGCTCTTTCTCCAGGACAACTGTTTCACATTTAAAACTGGATATTTTAAACAAAAGACCATTGGAATCAGTGCAGTTCGAGAGGCTCGTGCTGAAGCGATGCTCGTTTACGGACACGGAGTAACTACTGCGCCCAGCCAGAGGCTCCGCGGGACGACCTGAACCGAGCCTGCCTGTGTCCGAAACACTGTATGCTGTGACACGGGGGGGGGGGTACACGTAACTCCACACAGGTGAGACTAAAGCTTTAACACACAAAAGCACTCCTATCCAACGTAAATAAAAATAGGACATAAATTTAATTCTAAAATGAAATTTAAAAAGTCGTGCAGAGATAAAGTAGTGATATTCAGTGCTTTTTTTTTAAAGTTCAAATCGATACAGGTCTGATCCTGCCAGAACTCACTAACACACACACACTGGAACTTGGTTCATTACAAGCCGGGACATCTCACCACCGTCTGCGAATGGAAACAAACTTGGTGACTAGTACTAATATTTTATGAAACAGCATCATGTGTGCCCACAGCGGCCCTGTAGACTAAAGAATAACACAGATGTATGGAAAGAAGAAGAAAAAAAAAAAAAGTCATGGCGGAACATCCTGTACAGCGAGAAAACATCAAACACACACACACACAAAAGGCAGGAAAAGAAGAGCCATCAGAAAAACCAGACTAAATCAAAACCTGGCTCTCAATAAACTCATCTGAACTACAAATCAAGAAATAAAACTACAAAAAACGTAAAGTTGCAGATCAACATTTACAGATTCTTTCCAGCTTGCGCTCTAAAAACTAAAAGTTGGCATAAACATCCTGAGTGGCTGGCGACCTCAGACCCACACGAGCTCGTCCTGTCCTGAACCAGCCAGCAGTCTGACCCCCCACCCCCACACCCCACCCTGTCAGCGGTGTATATAAAGGCTAAGGTTTCCAGATACAGACCTAAATGGAGTTGATTTAAAGGCCGTTTGGCGGTTAATGCCGCATCTTCCTGCGCCGAGTGATGCCACATCGCTCCGTGCGGCAGGTTTGCGTAATAAGACAGTACAATGATTATCAGCTTATATATCACACCCAATATGATTACTGTGGCAACACATCTGGTTTGGATGCCTGGCCCGGAAAAGTTGGGATGTGCGCTGCTTCTGAAGGGGCGAGGTCAGCGGGCGGCGCCGGCTCATTGGACGACACTCTCTGGCAGATCTGGGCGTAGCTTAGCCTCTTGGACTCCTGGCCAATCAGAGAACAAGATGGTGTCAGAGGCTCTCACACCTTTCCTCTCCTGCACATGAATGGCTTTCAAACACAGTGCTCATCAAACAGATGTGATATCGTGAGCTTAGAATTATTAAGGTTCTATCTCCGTTTAGGGTAGTTCTGAGATATTGAGCATCAAAGTTTTTACATCCCAGCTATTTTGTGAGATGGAACCTTTTTATTTTATTAATAAATAACTAAGAAAATATTTCTTTACAAAAATAACACCACACAGGCATTAATAAACACCTAAAGGATCAGATTATGTCAAAAACTCAATTTCGGCCAAAAGTGGAAATAGAACCTTATAATTCTAAGCTCACGATATCTAATACCTACTAACATCTAATGATCTTTTATCCTCTCTATCAACATACTGGGGTCAGAGGAGACTTTCAGAAATTTTACCTATTTGCCTTTCGATTATTTTTGGCTTCAAGCTACAAATCCAACAAGGCACATGCTTGTAAATGTCACAGGATACCGCAGTTGTTATTTCATATTTGCCCTATTTTTAATGCTCATAAAAGAATCTTACACAAGGTCAGAGGTCAAAATCTCAGATATTATTATTAAATTATGTTCTTGAATCCTCCTTTCTTTCATTCAATTCAATTCCAAGGTGTTTAAAACCCCACTACCAATAATACAGGACAGACTGAAACATGCACTAATCTGAAATCTGCCATTTGAAATAGAGTAGTCCTTAAATGAAAATAGAAGAAACAATTCGACACCATAAACAAGTCTTACTGCGACTGGCTCCTGTGTAAACTGAGCTGGGTTGGCCTCGCTGGTCGTCTCGGCACGCGCCGTCACATTCCTACAGAGACGAGCAGAACACACTCACTGCACACAGCTCTGAGCATAGCTGGCCCCATGACAACTGGGAAACGGATAAAAGCCTACACATGAAATGTTCTTGCGGGCGAGGCAAGCAAAAGAAAAACACATCAAAAAGGAGCTAGTGCTGTGGATCTGATCATGATGAGTAAAAAGGGAAAAAGTAAAGAATGTAAAAATAGAACTAGCCAGATGCTGAGTCTAATGCAGAGGTACATCAGCGTCCAGCTGCTGCCTCGGAGTTACTTACTGCTCTAAGATTGGCTGAGGCTCTTGAGACTTAGTTGGCACCGGTGCACACGGGCTGCTGATTTTCACTGGAATCTGTGAAGAACAGAGAAAAAAAAGAAAAGAGACCAATGTCGAGGGTTTACACAGTCTGGGTTTAAACTACAAGATGGGACTCAGTTACCTTGTTGAGTAGAGTCAAATTGTGTGTGTGTGTGTGTGTGTGTGTGTGTGTGTGTTTAACTATATTTGTCGGGTCCAAAAACCAGGAGTCCAGTATACTTGTGGGGTCCCGACAGCTTTGTGGGGCCAAAATGCGTCCCCACAAAGATAGTGCCACAAACCTGTGTGTGTGTGTGTGTGTGTGTGTGTGTGTGTCAGACAAAAAGAGAGACTTTGTCACCTTCACGTTGCCGTTAGCTGCCTGTACCGTTGCCATGGCAGTCTTTGCCGGAGGAAGAGGAGGGAAGCTCGTCAGGCCGAGCTCAGGAGGAGGAGGAGACGGTTGACGAGGAGGCGACTGACTTTGTGCATTCTACACAAAACACACACAGTCAGTACACAACAAAGCGAACTTTGCAAACGCATCCACGTGCTGCCCGCTAGCTACTTACGCGACTGCTTGCGGCAGATTTGTCCCAGGACCTCGGGTTCTCTCTCCTCCTCTGGCTCAAGTTTCCTCTCCTTCAGAGACACAGCAGAGCAGCGATGTTACAGCAGCTCAGAGTCGAGGAGGATTTATACTTCGGCATTAAAAGCGTCACTCACCTAAACATGATGGCCTTCTGCTCTTTGTTGGCTAGGAGGCTTATTCTGTTTAAATGGAAAGATGTTCGCCCCCCAACATATGGCCAATGGATCAGGGAGGTTATGAGTTATGTTCACTTAGAAAAAATTAGATACACTGTAAGAGGGTCCACTAGAAAATTCTATATAATTTGGCAGCCTTTTATTTATATATATATATAATTTTTTATTATTATTTATTGATGTTGTCTTTTTCTTTTATTTACTTAGATATTTGAATTATATTTGTATGAATCTGCAGACTCATATCTGAGTATGTCTGGATACATGGAAAGTTGTCGGGGTCCAGTACATGTGGGTGGGGGGCACTTGGGAATTATTTGGGTTGTTTGTATGGACAGGAACTTGATTTGACTATTTCAAGTGTGTATTGTATTTCTTTTGCTTGTTATTTTTGAAAATAAAAGAGACCATGTTCAAAAAAAAAAAAGCGTCACTCAACATACTGTATTATTAACGTGTCTGTGTAGGCACGGAGGGCTACATGTGTGCACCTTTCAAGAATTGTTATTCTGTATAGGTGCTGCCTCTCAGAGCAAACCTTCTTCACGGTCATTAACAGTGAATTTAACCGGGTAGAGCTTCTATAGCTTGTTGGCTCTTGGAATCGTGTTACCTTTGATGCTGCTGTGGCCTAATTTCCCTGCTTTCAAAAGGAGGTTTATCCCACGCTTCATTTTCTTAGAGTTAGATTTCAATCTACCGGTGCTTCCACACTGTTTGGTCCGTTTCAAATTAAAATTTTAAATTCTGGTGCATTTGCCCGCTTGGTTTGGTTTGTTCGGGCTGGTGTGAAAGCTTTCAGTTCAACCTTTGGGTGCAGGCCTCTGGTCCAGCAACAGACTTTGTCGGAGTAGATTTTTCTACCCATTCATCATTGTGACGTATGAGGTCAAAGCAAGCAAACTACAGGGATGAAAGCAAACCACGTCCATCGACAGCATCAGATATTATAATCCCTCAGCTTTCCTCAGAGTGGAAGGATAATATGACGTTGACATTCAAAAATAATAATTACAACAGGTTATCACAACACATCACTTGTTAGGAGGACCTACGGTGACAGTCATATGAGTATCAGACTTCACAGCCATACTTGAGAGTATCCGGGTTGATGTTTGGTTACCTTCCCCGGTCAGAAGTGGGCTCGCTCCTTACACCTCTGCTCGGACGGCGCATGGCGCCCCGCGACCGTCCTCGACCCGGCCTCGGCGGAGAAGAGGAGCCCTCCACTGGCGCTTGCTCGGAGGACTGCGAGGAATCATTTAGATTGGACTGCCAACGGTCAGAATTTGACCACCGCGAGCCTCTCCTGGAAGTAATCAATCATGAACGCCAGTAAGCGCATATTTACACCGACAACAGACTGACATAACACGTCATTACAAGTATGATGATTCACAGCTAATAAATGGGACGTGCACAACAGGTTACTAATTTGATGAGTGGCTACCTCATCCTGTGTGGGTTATGAGGTTTGAAGCTGGAGAATCCATTAATGAAGTCATTCATCAACGTTTGATGCTGCGGACGAAAAACAACAGCAGCTAAATTAGCCAACAGAGGATAACACACATTCAATTAACCATGACCAGCATCAGTGTCTCCTAATCGAAGTTAAACAAGAAGGATTATTCTTACTCCGTCTGAAGTCGATGCAATAATAAAGCCTACGACTTCATGTCATACAATTTGGACATAAAAAAAGGACTCACGTCAGCACATTCTTGGTATCCTGCCGCAGCCGAAGCCCACACGTCATTGGTGAAATCATACAGCTGTTGGGTGGGGCAGGGCTGCTGGTAGCTGCTGGGGGGGAAGTAGGGGCGGTAAGGATTGCCGCACGGGTCCAGCTGAGCGGGTCGGTAGCCATTTTTTGGAGCGAAGGAAGTGACTGCCATGGTTTTGGCCTTTATCCTCACCATGATGGGCTTTCCCTTGAACTCCCGAACCTCTTCTCTGAGGTACTTGTAGGCCTAATGACGTGCACGGAGACAGTAACGCGATTCTCTGAGTGTTTTTCAAATCATACAAACTACACGGTTTCACAGTCTTCCTGTTACAGCGTCGTCTGTTCTGATGAAAAGAATCTAAACCACCGCCAACATCAAAAGCGTCACTTTAGAGATTAGAAATAATCAAATCACAGCGTATTTGGCTGTATTTTACCTGTTGTGCGTCGGTTTCCGATTTGAAAGTGACGAACCAGTTATCGTTGCTCACAAACTCACAGCTCAGGAACTTGGGAATGTTCTCCCCGTCAAAGAGAGCCTCCACCTCCTGCAGTACAACAGTGACATCAAACAAACCACAACGGTCACGTACAGACTTCACCGTTATGAAACCCCTGCGTTTTCCTAGCTTGACCGATAGGACATCTGCTGACAGCGACAAAACGCCACGACCCTCATCTAAGTCTATAAACAAATGTTTGTAGTTTTTTTTTTTAGGAGGAGAGGTTCTTGCCTCCTTGGGTGTGGTGTCGGGGATCTCACGCAGGATGACGACACATCGACTCTGACTGGGCCGGACCTTCTGTCCACAAAGAGCCACCTGGACCAGCGGCAGGGCTGCCAGCCAATGAGAGAAGAGGACGTTTTCAGGACAACAGTAATCGGTCTAAACTTTCACATATTTCAGGGATGCTTTACTTGAAGGCCTCTACATAAGAGTGACATGAACACACGAACCCTAACCCTAACTTGTCACGACAAAAACCGAAAAAGACACTTAATGACAGAAGCGTTATGTCATAAACATTTATGACATGTTTATAATGTTTGACACGTTCATGACAGTGTCATGTCACTCTTATACTCTTGTGTGTGTGTGTGTGTGTGTGTGTGTGTGTGTGTGTGTGTGTGTGTGTGTGTGTGTGTGTGTGTATGTGTATATATATATATATATATTCCTACACACACACACATCTCTCTCTCTCTCTGAGTATTTGCAGGAATGGAAATCTAACAATCATTCCTACATTTTTCCTAAAGCCCTGCTCAGACCAAAGATTCGCGATGAGACGAAACCGTTTTAGAACGCTGCAGGGAAACGTTTCAGCGGTCTGAACCGGCCCGTCTCCGGTCGACTCAAACCAGCTGACGGTGTCGCCGCGACTCAGCTGTTCAAGTCCCCGAGGGCTGCTTTTAGAACGTAAGGGACTTCACCTGTTTTCAACAGCCAATAGAGAAGTCAGCCGGTAAAGTCAGCTACAAACTATAGAAATAACATGATCCACAATCCATTTTATTTTTAGGTTACATGTAACAGCTGGTCGAAATGGCAGCGTTTCGGACGGAGCCTCAACGACAGAAAGCCGGAAAGCACGGTAAGGTTATATGGTGGAGCGAGCTAGAGAGGGACTGAAGAGAGGGAGCGCCCAGCGGCCTTTGAAGAAAGCCGTGAATCAGAGAAATAAACCGTTGTTTTCGCCGATTCATCGCTAGAAATGCAACTGCAGCAAGCGTCTCGATATTACTACCGTTACCCACATTCATATTAAGACGCAACAAACAATATATCTAGCTAGAAATAAAGCCTAAAAGTCGGAAGTTAGAACGGAAGTACAAAGAGGCGTTGTTATGGAGATGATACACCATAACAACGATACACACTGGCAGGTTTCAGAACGCTGCAGATCGCAAATCTTTGGTCTGTTATGTTACATAAAAACATATTATCATTAAAAACTAATAATACCTGACCAGACTCATTCTGAATCCATACCCACAGCACAAGATCGCCAGCATTTGGCTAGTGGTTAAATGTTCACCCTGAATAAAAACTCAATCAGACACACGTGCAGAAATAAACACTGACATTTCAAAATGTCGGCGATGAGGTCCAGGTCCGTGCTGATCCTCTTGATCTTGTCGAGGCTGGCCAGAGTTGCGATGGGAACATACTGGTCGCTGTCCATCTGAGAATTCAGGTACAGGTCGTTGCCAAGGTGCTCCCTGTGGAGGGACAGAAGGGGCTTGTGAGAACAGTCTCTATCGAGGAATGTTTGGAGAGGTTACCAACGGTTAGGACATATCGCACGTGTTGGACAAAACACACACACACACAAAAAATAAAAAAACAATTGTATAAATTCCCCGACAAGGAAAATGGTTTATTTAAATACAATTGCCGGAAGGTCAACGACAGCCAGAATACTAAACGTTGCACAAAACCCAATTTGGTATTTGCACCTTTTTTTTTTTTTCTAAGAGCACTGACATTACATTTAAAATGTTGTTTTTATGCTTAGACAACATGTTGTGGCGTTCAATAACCACAGTTAGTGATCATATTAATATCTGATGACATAACTTCTTCAAAAGAAGTGGTGACTTGTTACCTGGTCAGGCAGGACTCCAAAACGGTCCTCAGCTCTTCTCTAGTCTCATCTGAAATCAAAGTCATGACCGCAAAGTCAGTGCTTTAGAGACAACACCAACTCAAGTTCATTTTATTGTGGTGAAACATAAAAACAGATAATATAACCTGGGTAAATAAACAACCTCAACACCTAAATTGGACTGCTACCTGTAACAGGTGGGTCAATGGGCTCTCCATGAACTACTGAAGCTTCGGCAGACAGCGTCTGGTACTCTGGTGTGCTGGGATCTGCTTCAACCACAGCCTCAGCCAGGCCCACGTTCTCCAGCTGGAACTCTGGCTCGTATCCTCAAAAAAAAAAAAAAAGTCAACCCCAAGGTATCTTACCACCACGCCATAACCAATATTTGCTTTGCAGACAGTTACATTTGTTCAAGTTCAGCAAGTTGTTCATCATTCATGTTGTAAATTATAAACTCTTCATCAGAAAATTAACTAATTATTGTAATTCCAGTCCCCAAGTAACTCCAGCCTACCTTCCTGATTGGTCAGATCGCTGGGGAATTGCAGCCATGGCTCATGAGCCTGCAGGAAGGCGGGGCCAGGGACGTCCAAGTTGAAGTTGTGATTGGTCCATACCTCAGCGTTAGGGTTAAGGCTTGGGGCAGCAACAGGTTCCTGAAACAAAACAACAACAAAAAAAACACAATTTGTACAATATTAATCGAACATGAAAAGTCAAGTCCGCTTATTTTAAAAACGAGTTATTTTGAAAGAACAAATTAATATGAACAGTAGCAGATAAGCTAGCAGACACTAGCTTGTGTGTTCAGGTGTTTTACATCAAGAATGGACAGAAGATGTTCTCTAGTATCTTTCATTAAATCTGATTCAACCTAAAATGCGATGCTCAAATGTGTATTTTATAAAATCCACAAAACTAAATGCTATTTCATCTCAATGTCAATCAATGTTAAAGCAATAATGCAGATGAAAACCTCTTAAAGATTCATTCTCAGATGTAAATCACAGCTGATTCCACTTCATACTTCATCTACAACAGATAACAGACCCTCTGAATCGGAGTTAACTTACCCTTGTTATATCAAGGCTGTTATTTTATAAGTGCATGTACTTGCATTATTACACTTTTTCATTGTTCTATCTAAATTATACAAAACTGTGACTGTAACAAAGCCGTCTGTGTGAACAATGAACACTCGTTATGTAACATCTTTATAAAAAGGAGTATTGAAGACTCTGCCTGCTGACCTGTTCAGATTGCCCAGCCAAGTCTTTCTTTCCCTGACAGAATCACATAAAAAAAGAAATTTTGTTTTTATTTTCAGGCATAAGACATGAACACTGAACCCAACTGTCTCACATGTTAAGCGAACACTTACAGACTGAGTGCAATCTGTGTGCCAGTCCCACACGCAGCGTCCCTGAGGCATCACTGTGCTGTAGGGGTAAGCTCCCAGCAGAGCCATAGACGGCTGGAGCTCCGAGACCAGGGCTGGGATCTGCTCTACGTCGGCGCCCGTCCTGCTCTCGCCCTGGCTGGGCTCGGCATCAGACGCGCCCTGGGCCCACGCCCCGCAGCTATCCTCCAGACCCAGTTTGATCCAGGGGTGGGGATAGAGCTGGCAGACGGAGGAGTCCGCGTCCTCTCCCAGCAGCTCGGACACCATCTCCCTCATCCCTCCTTCTCTCTCCCCCTCCTCGGCAGTAGCGGGAGGCTCGCGTCCCAGGAAGTGAATCTCGTATGACGGAGTTGAGGCATAAACATCAACCTGCCCTGGGTCCACAGGGATCATGTCCTCCTGGCAGTCCAAAACCGAGGATGCATCGCCACCCGGACAGCTGAAGTCATCAGGAATCACATAGGAGTCATCGCAGATGCCGGTGCCGACCTCGGAAATATTTGGAGTTTCTGGAGGAATATCACTGTCAAGTGCAGACATCTCCCCCTGTGAGATGTGAACCTGTATTCCAGTGATTTCCTCGAAATGAATTTCATTTGATGAATCTCCAGCTTGAGGGAAACATTCAGCAGTGTCATTTGGCAGGCCGATGTCGACGTCAGAGGAAACGCTGGAGCTTAATATTACCGGGGGTTCGGAGGCTGTTTGAGGCTGTTCTACTGTATCTGCAGATTCATGCTTGACTGGGGCATCAATCCGAGTCCCCTGTGCAGCTGCTGCGTCCACTCCTTCCTCACACGCATGAATAAATACTTTCTCTGGTGGATTTTCCTCCTGTTGGATTTGTCTGCATTCCCTCTCGGTAGGATTAGCTTCAGTCTCTGGACAGAAACTATGCTTACCTTCCACAGGAGGTGTGCACGGAGATGAGGAAGAGGGAGGTGGAGTGAAGGAAGCAGTAACAGAAAGCTCACTTTCAGCAGGAGGAGGCCGCGTGAGAGGCCCGAGACTTAAATCTTCCGGGCCGTGAAGAGCGAGGCTTGCATTTACAGCCGTGCTTGTATCTGGGCGAGAGGTGTTCGGAGCTGTTTCAGGTAAAACATCTGTAACATCCCCCCTCTCAACGGGTTTGCCGTTCTGACAGACTTCCGGTTTTGGTTCTTTGGCTGCCTGTCTGTCATCACCACTCATGAGGACATCCTGAAGAGGCTCGTCACGGTCGTCGCTATGGTCCAACTCGGGTGGATCTACAACATCTTGACCAGGAGGCTTAATGCTGCTCAATTCAAATGTTGGATCGTTTGAATTTACATCTAATTTGTCGGATATTATGAAGTCACACTGGTGAGATGTGGTTTTAAAGTCTGAGAGAGGAGTCAGATGTGTGCGGCAGGAGAAGGCCGTCAGTTCAATGGGCAGCGATGACACAGCTGAGATGGTGGGAACCGAGGACACCTCAGTGAGAGTCGTACCTGCTGTGCCGCTGTAACCGACGTCCCCCTCCTCACTGTGGCCTCTGCAGATCCTCAAGGGGATAGCCTCCCTCTGTAGCGAGGATTTATCCATCTCAAACTGTCCTCCAGACAGAGGAAAGACAACCTCATCCCCGTGCAGCGGTTTGAGCTTTGAAGAACTGGAGCTGGATGCCTCACGTTTACTCTCCTCCTCAACACGTGCACTTTCATTTGCGTGCGACGTCATCAACATGTAATACATGGATTCATGCGTTTCCTTAGCAGCGGTCTGGCAGTCCAGATCTTTAAACGGAGTCCCGTCTGGCGTGGAGGCCCGAGGTTCCTCGCGGTTTATTTGACTGCTGGGCAGGGGCAGCGAGTCAGACAAAGGGTCAACCTGCTTTACAACGGGATGAGGTAAGGAGGTCTCCTCTGCTGGGAGTGAATTCTCTGGGTGTGTCTGTGACAGGATGGTGGAAGACTGATGACTCGAAGCTGGTTCCTCATCACGCGACTGGCTGGTCGTTTTAGATTCTGGGACATATTCCTGGCCGCAGGCTGTGGATGCCTGTGTGTGCGATTGGCCGGAGGCCAGAGACTCCGCTACGCAGGGCAGAGCAGCTGTTTCTGCTTCAGCTGTGCGCAGCGAGTGTGTTGCTCCAGCTGTTTGGGATTGGCTGTGGACGTGGTCATGTTCAAGGTCGTCGGCGTCGATGGAACATATGCTGTAGAAGCTCCGGGTCCTCGTTTCGAAACCTTGACCCAGCGTCGTCGCGACGACGCAGACGTCCTCACCTTCCTCCTCGTTGTGCTCAGCTTTGGGGTAATCCCACCGTGTCTCCCGACACTCGCTGACCAGCGGCAGCTGGTTATCGGACGCCTCGCTCCCTGTGACGTTGCCCTGGCAGTTAGCAGAGGGTAACCTGGCGGGAGATGACCAACATTTTTTCGACGGGTGCCTGTCTGGGAGCTGATTGAACCATAAAGCCCTGAGTGTGGCATTCTCCACAATCTTCTGTTTGGCTGGACTCCGTGTGGGCACCTCCATATACGGGGCCGGGCCACAGCTGGGCATGCCAGTATGTGTCATGCCTACCTCAGTCTCCGCGGTTGTATGTATGTTTTTGCTGGTTGTGATAATTATAGCCCCCTTCTCGTCGTGAGTGCTGGCTGCTTTAAGATCCCTCTCACTCCGCGTGGTGCTGTCCCCGCATGCCACGGCCGCCTCTGTCCAAACTTTGTTGCCCAGTTCTGGTGGTCTTTCCTCATCTTCCGCAGGCTTTCTCTGGGCCGGTCTGTCTGCCACACGTTTTTCCTCTTCGTCCAAGCACACATGCTGAGCTACAGCCGCAGCGTGTTGCCTGACCTGGTCTGTCACGTCATTCAGCCCATTGTGGAGCGGGGGCTGTAACAGACTGCTCCTCTCGCTCTGCTGGCCGGGGTTGAGCTCTTTACTAAAGCAGCACCCCATCTTCTCCGGCCTAAAGTGGGAATAAAACACAAGACTGCTATGGCCACACACACTGAGAGCCTACACAACACGAGACAAAATCATGAGCAGCTCCTCACGATGGCTCAGCCACATGCAGAAAGAGAAAAGACCCTCTACTCCCCCTTGCTTCGCCCCTTCCCTCCTCGTTTTCCCCTCCCCTGCCCAGAATAGCAAATGTGAAGGAGCTCACATGTCCCTGCCACTCAACAGTAGGCTGCACACCACTTTGTGTGTGTGTGTGTGTGTGTGTGTGTGTGTGTGTGTGTGTGTGTGTGTGTGTGTGTGTGTGTGTGTGTGTGTGTGTGTGTGTGTGTGTGGGGGAGCCCTAGTTAGGCGACAGTTTGAGAGGGGTCAGCACATGGCCCAGCGGCCACCAATCACAGAGCAGTAATGCAGCAGTGTCGACTCTCCCTCCCTCCCTGACACTCCCCCTTCTTCCTTCCTCCCGTCCCATGCGTTCACTTGTCTTTCCCTCCCACTGATACCTTTCTCTTCGACTTACATCAGTTCTGCTCTCACTACTTTAGCTTCCCCCCCGTCACAACCTCTTCCCTGCCTCCCCTCACAGGACCACTAGGCCCCCCATAAAGGCTGGAACATGGGAAATGCTAAAAGTCTTAACTGGTAATTGTATTTTTTTTTAAATAATACATTTATATAACATTACTTTGGAATATTGTTATTTCTGTCTACTCTTTACATACGTCTATTCTATGTCTGTCCATCCTGAAACAGGGATCCCTTCTCTGTTGTTCTTTCTGACTTTTTTGTTTGTTTTTCTGTTTCTGCTGTGCGATTTTGGATTGTATAAATAAAATTGACTCGACTTTTTTTTTTTAAACAAAATTTGGTTTCCAGATCTAGATCTGACAGTGAAGTTGATTCCTTTCGAGTTCCCGTATCTAGCGATGCGTAGTTCTGTTACTTCAGAGAAGTACTTTACTTTAGATAAGAACTACAGGAGTGTCCGTGTAGTGAGGGTTAATATTGCAGTACCTGGTAGAAGTAGTAGTATCCTGGACCCAGCGCTCCGTGCGTTAGCGGCACCTGTAGATCAGCTGGATACAGTGGATTCTGGTCTGACGTCATGTGAATCGGGCTCGAGGACAACTCAACGGGACGAGTGCTGCCGCTGTCGATGGTCACCACGGAGACTGGCAGGGGGACCAGTGGGGAGAAGTAAATGAGTCACAACACCAGCTGGCATGATGGAAACAACTAGATTACTCAATATGGACTTCAACTGGTAAATACTGCACATTGAATTAATAATAACTAATAGGTAGGGCTGGGCGATATGGAGAAAATCAGATATCACGATATTCTTGACCAAATACCTCGATATCGATATTGCGGCGATATTCTAGGGTTGACAATTGGGGCTTTAACAAAATATCTGCACACTTAGATCAGTAATCAGTAATGTGGACATATAGTCTAAGTGGGAAAACGGCAAATAATAGAACAGTTACAACAGTCTAGCAAGTTCAGAAAAGTACATCTCTTCACTGTAATGCAGCCTTTAAAACCAGGAAAAGACACCACTTATGTCATATCACAATATTACGATATCCAAAATCTAAGACGATATCTAGTCTCATATCACGATATAATATCGATATATTACCCAGCCCTACTAATAGCTCCCCCTACACTAATGACTTCTTTCATCACTCATTTGATTAATCAGTCAATATTTGACTATATAAAAGTCATAACTACAGACTGATGCAAATCACAATTTACCAGAAAATTACGGTTTCAAATGTTTCACTTAGTTTAACCAACTCTAAAAAATAAACTTATTAATAAAGAAACTAATACATTCAAAAAGCTCACATTGGTCAAACTTTAACCAGTTACCTAATGCTTGGTATTTAAGCTTGTTTGGAGATTTAAAGGATTGAGTAACATTTCAAAAATCGACAAACACATTCACTAACTAGTTTCTTTACAATTTCAAGAATACATCCATTCTAAGACTGAATCATTTCAAAATAGAGCACCACAATGTACTTCTTATAACTTAAGAAGAATTAGTCAATTAATCAATTATTCAATCAATAAAACGCAGTTAATAGTTTACTTAGCTGAAATGACTTTACTGGCTCCAGATTCTTAAATGTGAATAGTTAGTTGCTGTTTTCTTAGATGTTTTTCTCATTTAGGACTGTTGGTTAGACAAAAAAAAAAAAACTATTTTAAGTTGTCCTTTGGGTTTAAAAATGCGCTAATTTGCATACATTTCCAGAACAGAAAAGTAAACATTGGATAAAGAAAATTCTTCTTTCCTTTTGTTGACATAGCTAGCTAGAGTCTTAGGTTTTTACAGAGGGAATTTTTGATATCTATTTTTATTGCTCCATAAATCAGAAATACTGTCAACAGATAGCTAGTTAGCAAGCTATACAAAAAAAAAAATCAATTTTCGCGACCTCAAAATTGAAAAATTATGTTTTTGCCTGTAGCTAGTTGTCTTCCTAAATGCTAACATTAGTTAGCTAACATTAGCTAACTTCAATGATAGAAGCCATGAATAGCAACGTTAATGGGAAAGGGTGTGTTGGGGTGTAAAAATTATTAATTTCTCATAAGTTTTAGCTAGTCTGTCAACAACTTCACTGAAGGATAAACAGATATTAACGGCTAAACGTCATCTGGTTAACAAACTTGGCGAGCTTGGTTGATTTTCTCCCATTCAAAACGACTGAAAGGCATTTGCAATAGAGTTTTGTGTAAGTTAAACTGGTCTCTTTAATAAATATCCATATAAGTTAGCTAGCTAGCTCAAAAGAAAACTATTACTGATGGCAACGCTAGCTAGGTCTGACTTGATTTAACGTTAACGTTAGTTAGCTACCTTTCAGCTCCCCAGTCGGTTACAGTTAAGACAGTCTTCTCGGCTGGCAACCTGAATTAACCTTGACTGTTAGCATTACCGTTAGGTAGTTGGTGAGGAAATACCTCCAATAAACACTTCTGCAAATGTAAGTCAAGTTAACCTAGTTGTTAAATTCTTATCTTACGGAATTTAAACGGCATTTCAGGCAAAACGCAGCAGCTTAATCATGCTAACCGCTAGCTAGCCAACGTTCAGAAATCGAACAATAACAATAACGTTAAAAGATGCTAACGGTTGGGTTACAGCTAGCTGAAGCTAAATGTTGTGCTAACTTAGCTATAAAACTGGTAGCTCATATCAAGCAATCCGACTGGTTCATCGAAATCCTTTGCACATTAAGTATCACTCCGCGTCTGAGAAAAAAACGTGAGCTATTGCTTAAATAACTCAACTTAGTGTTGTAAAAAGCGGGTTCTGGTCGAGTTGTTTTTATTGATCGTGATGCAGGAACTCACCTGTCCTCCTGCTGCGTTGAAGTCTGGCTTTTCTCGCGGTGTGTTTGCGGGACTCTCTCCTCGTTTGCTTTCATAAAAACCGCCCGTTAACGTTGTTGTTTTTCCGACCTTACGCACACTCTGTAGTTTCTATGGAAACTGTACGAACATTCATATTTTAAATTTCAGGGTTTTATTAATATTTTAAATTACAGGGGTTTTTCCCCCGGATTTTAGAAATACTGAAGTCATCAGGCTACAAATGCATCTCCCAGCAACCACAGGGAATTTTGACAGGAACACAAAAAAAAAATAATCCCCCTTGTTAAAATGTTCCAGTTTATTTATTCAATTAAAGGTGCTCTAAGTGATGTGACACGTTTTTTAGGCTACAACATTTTTTATCACATACAGAAAACATCTCCTCACTATCTACTAGCTGCCTGTCACATGAACACAATGTAAAAAAAAACTGGGCCAACCTGCACCACCAAACCTAACAAACAGTCTTCCAGCCAATAACAGACAAGAAGGAGCTGGTTGAGCCATCACTGCAGCAGCGTTAGCACGTAGGCTACATCCACAATGCGTATTCATGACTCAACCAACTCCTTCTTGTCTGTTATTGGCTGGAACACTGTTTGTTATGGTTCGTTGTGCAGGTTGGTTCAGTTTGTTTTTGTTGGCGTTTGTGGAGCCTGGGCTGTCTACAAAGACGACCGTTTTTTTACAGTGTGTTCAGGGGACAGGCAGCTATATGTATGTGACAAAAAATGTTGTATCCTAAAAAACGCGTCACATCACTTAGAGCACCTTTAACTGTTATCTGCTAAAAAAAACAACAACTACTCCACTACCTGGAATAAATCCCGGGGGAGTGCTGAAAACTTTATTTATCATTTTGTTGACCTAAAGTAGTCAAACGGAAACATGTCTACAAAACATATATAGAATCAGCTCATTAAATACCCACCAAGTGTTAGCCATGTGTTTTTCATTTTAAACACCCCATAAAATCAGCAATTGAAAGTATCTGTAGCCAGTATTCATAGAAACCCAGATCACCACCCTCAGTTTGAAGAGAAATGAAAAAGTTTAAAATATTAATTTAAAGCGTCATATGACGACTTATAAAACTTACAAAAGAGCCATGCTGTGTACTTTTTATTGTAACATCCCTAAAACCCCCAAATCCAAGTTTAAACAAGTATAATATGACCCTGATAGATTCACTTTGACATCCTCATGAACAAGATACTAATTTAATGAGATAAGAAATCAAAGTAGACCTGCATGTAGTTGGTTGGCTCCAGTGGTGTAGTCTACAAGATACGTGATACGCAGGTATACGCACTATACCCACTAAGAAAGCTCCAGGATTTCCATATACCCACTTAAAACTGCCCAATGACACGCAACAACATACTTTCCATTATATTTTTGACATATTTTGAATTGTCATCTGTGTTTTCTATCTTTGCATAGGCTAAATAAATGTATTTCCACAGTAAATTGGTTGATAAAATTGTATCAGAATGCAGGAAATTAAGTCTTTGATGCTCAAAATTTCCCTGGTGGAGGGCACCCAGATCCCCCATGCCCCCAAATGTGATATGATATGATTTTTTCATGATTTTATACGAAAAAAGGAAGATAAAAAAAAAAAGGAAGAACATTTTCACATAAATTTTATCCTAATTTCGTATTTCTCTGTGGCTCATTGGGATCCATTACTTCCTAAGTCTCAGGATTCAACCCGCTCCCATGAGACAAATGTCAGGGTGAAATTGTGCACAATTAAAAGTTTCTACTCTGAGGAACTGGAGTGCTTTTATCTCTCTTATAAAGTGATGAAGCCGGCGCTGAAGGGGCTCTCCTGTGATCAAGAGTTCATTCAGTAAAGTGTCTGTGGAGCTCTGTGGAGAAGAGGGATCCCCCCAGCATGCTCTCTGACTCAACACTTGGGCTTAGTAAAGTGCACCAGAGTTCACCGAGAGTTTGCGGTGCTGATTCAGGAGTACAGGCTCCAGTAGACGACGTTAAAGAGCAGGTAGGACATCGGGAAGGCCACACGGGAGTACGAGTCGATCACGTAGCTGTTGCTGACAAACAGGTCCACGTTTTGACGCAGAGACCACTGCCGGCGCAGCCGAGTCCCCTCCGTGGGCCGGTTGTCCAGGGCCTGGGTCGGCGTGGTGAGGGGGCCAGAGGACCCGGTGGGCGCTAGGCCGGAGAATGGAGTCAGCTCAATGTCGTTGTCGTGGAAACAGCCGTCATAGGCCATCGCCTGGCTGGCGTTGAAGGTTGATGGGATCTGAAACACAGAAGGTAGGCCTACAGATCATGCAACAAACTTGACAAGCTAGGTTGACTTTCTCCTATTCAAAACGACTGAAAGGCATTTGCCGTAGAGTTTTGTGTAGCTAAGTTAAACTGGTCTCTTTAATAAATATCCATATAAGTTAGCTACAGATCATGCTGTGGATCGTTTACATTTAGTTTACACAGTTCTCTCCAACACAGCCAAGACCAATGCACCGCTACACATCCTCAGATCTAATGTGAGGTTTTGAGGACATTTTAGATCGTATTTAAAGCTGCTGTGTGATCAATATTTTTATACTTACAAGTGATCAAATGTACTACTGTCATTTAAGATAAAGAAAAAAAATGCAAATCTTCACATCTGAGAAGATGAAACCATTTATCTGTTATCTGTAACCGATTAGTTTTTTTTATAATTAACTTATCAAGTAATTGATTTATCTATGTCTTTTTTTAAAATAATTTTTGGGCATTTTTTTTAGCCTTTAATAGACACGACAGCTGTAGACAGGAAAGGGGGGAGAGAGAGGGGGAAGACGTGCAGCAAATGGCCACAGGTCGGACTCGAACCCGGAGCCGCAGCGTCGAGGACTGAGCCTCTGCATATGGGCGCCCACTCTACCAGGTGAGCCCGATTTATCTATATGTCTGGCAGTTTAAGTCTGTTGTTTTTTTTGTTTTAGGTTGTTTACGTTTGTTAAAAAAAAATTTAAAATAAAATATATTAAAAAAAGGTTGTTTCATGTTTTACAGTGCTTATATTTGTTTTCTTTGTAGTTCATATGTTTTCTATGTAAAATCTCAATTTGTAAAATAAGTAGTAACTCCAGCTGTCAGATAAATGTCATGTCAAGTGTCATGGTAATACTCTAGTAAATTACAGATACCTCAAATGTGTACTTCAGTACAGCACATGAATAAATGTACTTAGTAACATTCCATCACTGTAAAATACTCCATCTCCTAAACCAGAGATCTTCAACAAGGGGGACCGGGACCCCTAGGGGGGGTCCTCAGAGTCAATGCAGGGCGGCCTCCAAATTGACGTTAATTTTTGAAAGTTTTTTCCAAAATGAAAAAGACTCTATCTAAGATATTATTAGCAAATATAAATCCCCACTGATGATAGGCTTACTGGCCTATAGGTAAGGTAGTCACTAAGGTAGCCATCCACAGATACAGTTCATCCTAAAGATTCACTGTGCCACATGTATGTTTAATAATTAATAAAATCATGCCAACAGTTATTAGGCTATTTTAATAGCTTAGTATTACATGGGAAAAAAAGGTATGTATAAAGGCTTTAGGCCGACCTACACGATACTGTAGGCCCAGTTTAATATTCAACTTAATTTTATACAGTATACGTAGTAGGGGGTCCCTGCTCCGTCTCTCTCAGTTAAGGGGTCCTTGGCCTAAAAAACGTTGAAGACCCCTGACCTAAACAGAAAATATCAGATTGTAATGTCTCTGTTTGGCCACTAGAAGGAGACATTAAGTTAAATATGTAATTCCAAAGCTTCCCTCCCTGTGTTGTCCGGGTGTTTGTGTGTAGTCTAATAATCCCCCCTGTGGTCGCCCGTGCCTCTGACCTTCCCCCTCTTCATCTTCCTCATCTCCTCCAGAGTGGTGCAGTAGTTCACTGCTGCGTATTCGATCACAGACAGGAAGACAAACAGGAAGCTGGTCCACAGGTAGATGTCCACCGCTTTCACGTACGATACCTGGACAACAAAGAGACACATTCACTACGTCACCCATGGAAAAATCTTCATGTACAAAAGGCAAGGCGGCTTTATTTGTATAGCACATTTTAGCAACAAGAAAAATTCAAAGTTCTTTACATAAAACATTAAAAAGCAATTAAAACAATTAAGAAAAATAACAAAACAGCTGAAATAGAATACGACAGGTATGAAATACATGAATAAAAGTGACAGTTACTTAAAAAACAGGCAGCATTAAAAAGAAAAGTCTTCAGTCTTGATTTAAAAGAACAGAGAGTTGCAGCGGACCTGCAGTTTTCTGGGAGTTTGTTCCAGATATGTGGTGCATAAAACGGAAGAAAAAGGAAGCATACATTGTGCAGGATTGTGCAGCTTTTCAGCACAGAAGAGTATTATACATATATACATATGCACATATAACATATGAAAAGGTTACACACTTATAATACAAAAGGAGATTATACATGCCTTTGTGGAAGTGTGGTGCTATTTTGAGCCTTCGTAGTGGTATATAAATAGAGATTTCTTTTTACTTTACCCGTGCCCCGACGACTAGCGTTATAAGCTAATTAGCGGTTTGCGCTAAAACTGGTCACATTCGATTAGCATGAAAACATATCCCAGAGAACGGTCGACTCGGTACACGTGTGTTATTAACCCCTAGGTTCATTTTGCGCCGGATTTGTCCTTAAAGGTCCCATGACATGGTTCTCTTTGGATGCTTTTATATAGACCTTAGTGGTCCCCTAATACTGGATCTGAAGTCTTTTATATAGACCTTAGTGGTTCCCTAATACTGTATCTGAAGTCTCTTTTATATAGACCTTAGTGGTCCCCTAATACTGTATCTGAAGTCTCTTTTATATAGACCTTAGTGGTCCCCTAATACCGTATCTGAAGTCTCTTTTATATAGACCTTAGTGGTCCCCTAATACTGTATCTGAAGTCTCTTTTATATAGACCTTAGTGGTCCCCTAATACTGTATCTGAAGTCTCTTTTATATAGACCTTAGTGGTCCCCTAATACCGTATCTGAAGTCTCTTTTATATAGACCTTAGTGGTCCCCTAATACCGTATCTGAAGTCTCTTTTATATAGACCTTAGTGGTCCCCTAATACCGTATCTGAAGTCTCTTTTATATAGACCTTAGTGGTCCCCTAATACTGTATCTGAAGTCTCTTTTATATAGACCTTAGTGGTCCCCTAATACCGTATCTGAAGTCTCTTTTATATAGACCTTAGTGGTCCCCTAATACTGGATCTGAAGTCTCTTTTATATAGACCTTAGTGGTCCCCTAATACTGTATCTGAAGTCTCTTTTATATAGACCTTAGTGGTCCCCTAATACTGTATCTGAAGTCTCTTTTATATAGACCTTAGCGGTCCCCTAATACTGTATCTGAAGTCTCTTTTATATAGACCTTAGCGGTCCCCTAATACTGTATCTGAAGTCTCTTTTATATAGACCTTTGTGGTCCCCTAATACTGTATCTGAAGTCTCTTTTATATAGACCTTAGTGGTCCCCTAATACTGTATCTGAAGTCTCTTTTATATAGACCTTAGTGGTCCCGTAATACTGTATCTGAAGTCTCTTTTATATAGACCTTAGCGGTCCCCTAATACTGTATCTGAAGTCTCTTTTATATAGACCTTAGCGGTCCCCTAATACTGTATCTGAAGTCTCTTTTATATAGACCTTTGCGGTCCCCTAATACTGTATCTGAAGTCTCTTTTATATAGACCTTAGTGGTCCCCTAATACTGTATCTGAAGTCTCTTTTATATAGACCTTAGTGGTCCCCTAATACTGTATCTGAAGTCTCTTTTATATAGACCTTAGTGGTCCCCTAATACTGTATCTGAAGTCTCTTTCCCGAAATTCAGCCTTGGTGCAGAATTACAGCCAGGGGGGGGCCTTGACCAACTGCTTGTTTGAAAGCCATGATGTCTCTCTCTTTCTCATGGGCGGGACAACTTATCTGGGCGGGCAAAGCAGAGAAAGGGGGCGCAAGGAGCAAGATTCCAGATCTTCAGATTCTCAAAGACAGAGCAGGATACCCAGGGCTCGGTTTACACCTATCACCATTTCTAGCCACTGGGGGACCATAGGCAGGCTGGGGGAACGCATATTAATGTTAAAAAACCTCAAAGTGACATTTTCATGCCATGGGACCTTTAAGACCCTGAGAGCCCATATGAGCATGGACACATGTAAAGAGGCCCACTGCCCCTGAAGGCCTCATGAACCCTCACACAAACACAGCTGTTACCTGAGGCATGGAGGAGGACACTCCGGTGATGATGGTGGACATCGTGAGCACCGTGGTTATACCTGCAGGAGGCGAGAGAGCACAGCACATCTGTTTCTACATGCCAGCACATCTGTTTTCAGACACAACACAAAGTTTTTGGACATTTGGAATAAAACAACATTTGCACTGCGGGAGCATTTCAATGAGAAAATGTAGACCTGTTTAAAATGATTTAAGACCTAGAACACAATTCTTCAGTGAATTTAATAAAAACATTCTTAAAGATTTTGTTGTTGTTGCATTTTAGGTCTTTATTTGATAGGACAGCTTAGACAGGAAATTTTAGACTTTTTAGGACTTTTTAAGACCCTGCGGAAACCCTGGTTACATTATGGGTCTCCCCTCCCACTAAAAGCTGGTCACAACAAAGTTAATCATGAAATCTTAGGGCTCAGACTTTAGTTTTTCGTTCATGCCCTTGTGTTGTCCTCGGGGTCGATTTTGACCCGTTTTCAAAGTTTTTTATAACAGAAATATGGGTTTCTTTCAACAAAATTGGCCAAAATGAACATTGAGGCATGGCGAGCAGGTGAAATATATGATTTAATTGAATTTTGGGTGTTTTATTCAATTTTAAAGCATTGGAAAAAAGGTTTAAATGGTTTTCACAACCGTATGTATATCCTGACTAAACTTTGACATAAAGCAGTCTGTGATATCCACTCAACATCCTCTGATGTTTTTTTTTTAATTAAAAATAGGTATAATGTCATAAAAAAATAGGTTTATTGACCATGCATCAAAAAAAAAAAGTGACAAATACATTGGGAAAAAGAGCCACATTTTTTTTTTCAATTTTGACGAAAGTTAATGGTCGACGGGAAGACAAACAAGGGTTAATATATGTAAATACCCAGAGAGACACGGGCAGGGACGGCCCTCCGGTCGATCCAGAAAGAGACCCAGGACAGGACGACCATCAGCATGGTGGGAAAGTACGTCTGCAGCATGAAGAAGAAGATGTGCCTCCGCAGGATGAAGTTAATGAACAGACGGTTGTACCAACCTGACAGACGGAGACGGAGAGACACTCATGTTGGACGTTAGGAAACACGAGCATTAGGGATGTAACGATACACTCAAGTTATAGTTTGCTTACGATTCACGATTTTAAGTTCACGATATGATTTTCTCAGGATTCTTTTTACAGAATGAGCTGCAGACAAATGACTGAAAATATTCCTTTATTAATCTAAACTATGCAATGCAACAGATGTGTCCTTTAATCAAAATGCAACTGGAATTGTATTTCTTAAACAACAAAAAAATAATATATATATATAAATAACTAAATTTATTTTATTTTTTATTTTATTTATTTTTAAACTCACAACAGTCAAACATACATAGAGACAAGAAACAAACAAGACCGATAAGGTGTAGGCTGAAGCCAGAGCTTATTACACCTACCCTTTTTACATAAAATTATATTTTTTCGTACAAAAATTAAAGTTACAATAAACTAAATAAATAGAAAAAAATATCTTCAAATGAATAGCTAAGAAGATTTAGTGACGTCTGAAGTCAAACAAGTTAAATCAAAAGTAGATTACGCCCTAGTTCGTTTTGCATTGCATCGCGATTCATTTTTGATGTCAACCGACTGTAACCTTTACACATTTGTATCGATTTTGTTATAGGATAATTATTTATCAAAGAATGGACCAAATCAAAGTTCGTTTTTACTTGCAAGTAGAATCTGTTTTACAGCACTTCAGCGCAAGTACAGAAAAATGACTGAAGGTTGTTCACAACAGTGTCTTTTTAAAGGAGTTGGGAGTCAAGTTAGTCATTCGGTTCATGCAATCAGTAGCTTATCTTCCTATCTGTGGTCAGGCTCGGCATCTCCTCCACATGAGGCGCTCTGCCCTCAGGGATACATCCTGTGCTCTTTGCGAGGTCACTCAGCTTTCATGATTAACACATGAAAGACAGAAATACTAAAACAGCAGTTTGGATGCAAATGGTTTAACAAAGAAACTGAAAAAAAAAAACGCTCTAAGCATAATTTTTACAACAATTAACCATACGTTACATCCCTAATGACAACACTACACACCCCCCCTCTTTTTTCCCCTATTTTCCATACCTTTCAAGTTGACCATTTAAGCACTTAAGTCCTTATTCCTTGTTTGTGTCCTGTCCTTTATCCAGGCATCCAGAGGTTACTTCTTCCTTTTTTTATTTTAATATAATTTCTATCCTGTAATACACACACACACACACACACACACACACACACACACACACACACACACACACACACACACACACACACACACCGGTGCTGCTGTAGAAAGCCAGGCCACTGGAGGCGTGGAAATGCTTAATGAAGAACTGAGACAAGACGATCTCATCCGTCCTCAGAGAGTCGTTCCCATTCTTCCAGTAAAGCATCAGGTCGTTCTCATTATATGCATCTGAGAGAGAGAGAGAGAGAGAGAGAGAGAGAGAGAGAGGGGGAGAGATTCATTTTGTGTACCCTTTTTTCTCAAAGTTAAAGTGTTAAATGAATTTCCAGGATTAAAGTTGTAAATATAGGAAAACAAAGCTTGAATATTATCTGGCATTATAAACTCATAAATTTGCGAGAAAGAACTCGGGGGGGCGGGGGGGGGATTGAAGAAAAAAGTGTTGTTGTTTTTTTGTTAAGGAACCACATCACTCCACTTTGTAAGGTAAGATCAACAAAACATGGTATTTTGTAAAAATGTCATATTTTTTCTGTGCAAACATCTGAATTTGTAAAGTAACTGAAGCTGTCAGATAAATGTAATGGAGTCGAATTTTAAAATGGCGTGAAAAGAAATATGTTCAGAGTGGGGACAACAAGAGCACCACTGTCTGCCCCACAGCCCGCGGCGTTTCGCCCCACTATACTTTCACACAAAAGAGAAATCTCATCTTTTCCTGCCTCAGATAAACCTATTGCTGTGTGTGTGTGTGTGTGTGTGTGTGTGTGTGTGTGTGTGTCTCACAGCTCTCCAGCTCCAGCGAGCAGTTCTGTGTGTCCAGAGGAAAGCTGCTGAAGTCCATCGAGCAGAGAGCCGTCACCGTGACCCTGAAACACAAAAACACAACCAGACATTACGCTGTCAGTACAGTCTGTCACCATGTATAAATGGTTTATGTAAAACACACATAGTAGTATGTATACAATTATGACAATAATTTGTTTTCTTTGATATTTATATGTGAGATGTGCTGTTATCTGGTATGTTATATTTTGTTATAAGGCTTATTGATATATGACGCATTAGCTGTTTAATTCGGCTGTATATTTTGTCAATATACTACTAATATATACTATACTAATATGTGTGCTATGTTAATTGTGGGGTCAAGGGCAGGTGAGCGAGTCACTGTTTTGTATATATGTTTGTATCTGTGTTTTTTTTTTTTTTTGTATATGTATTGTAGGCCTATGATTAACTTTTGAGATGCTACATCTCAAGGGGTTATCCTGAAATAAATTCAATTCAATTCAATTCAATTCAATGTCACTATGTCCTGGATAGAAACCTCTCCTGCCACTGGAAAGGAAACCTGAGCTTCACCTCTTTCTTAAGCTCCTTTAGGACCGAAGAGTAGAGAAGGAATCGAGTGTGTTAAGCAAAAAGGACGAGAAACAACAAGGAGTTCTGCAGCAATCCAAATCCAAATTTTTTGGTTTCACAAACATTTATCCAAGTTAAAAAAGTGATTCTCAAAGTGGGGTCCGGGGTCCCCCAGTGGTCCTTGAGAGTGTTCCTATCTATCTACCTACCTATCCTATTGTTAAACCAGATACATTAAATCCAGTGCAATACTTATCTCAGGGATATACTGTACATAAGACATTGTCTGTGTGTATGTTCATGTCATTTTCTGTTGTTATACATGTTTTCTTTGTTTTCCTATAGTTTGTCATTTGTGGTAATGTTTCATGTATGTCTGTTGGTGTTATTAATCTCATGTATGTTTGTATGTATGTGTATGTCCTCTTTTTTATACGAGCTACACAGGGATGCACAAAGAATTTCAGCCTTGGCTGACAATAAAGTTGTATCTATCGTTCCAGGGGTTCTCTTAATACATCCATGGTCTCCAGCAACAAGTGGAATAATTTTTTCACTAAACCTTTCACTATAAGTCCATCCATAACTAACACAATGACAGAATATGACTATTTTTGGTGATGGGTTTCACACAGTTTTTTGGGTGTTGTCCATGTTTTCATCTTAAACTTTGACTCTCTCACTGTGTGTTTTGACTTTAACTATCAAAGTTAATCTGAACATTTAAAAATGTCTTGTTCAGTGGTGGGTAACACCAAAGAATTTCTAATAAGGGAAGACGTTCCTCTCTCGTTACTTCCGGCTTCTGAACTGGTTGCAGCTCCACCAGAGTTCCATATAGGGGGCGCTCACAGGCCAGTACAGAATGATAGGGGCTCTATGGAGCTATACCCCTCAAAATCCACTTTTCTCAGGATATGATTTTTTTTTTTGTCTAGTAATTTGAATGTTGCATTCGAAAGAGGAGGCAAAGAAAATACACATTGCTAGGTGTTAGATTTTTTTAAAGTGGCTCTTTTTGTTCTAAAAAGCCTTTTAAAATGTCAATGATGTCGTACACATAAAAAGGGCTATTTTAAAATTAACTTAAGTGTCTCAAGCAAAGAAATCATTTTAAGGGCTTTTTTTGGTCTTTAACCTGTTTCAATAACTTACACAATATATTTAGCTCATTCTTCCAATGGTTCGGGGAGGGTTTAGTTATAAAATATCTACATTTATGTGTAAAATGTTTTCCTAAAAGCACAAAATGCCAGAATGAAAAACTGCTGGCTTCAAA
The DNA here is from genome assembly GCF_010015445.1 of Perca fluviatilis. Lineage (NCBI taxonomy): Eukaryota > Metazoa > Chordata > Actinopteri > Perciformes > Percidae > Perca > Perca fluviatilis. Next base: position 25,208,666 of record NC_053133.1, read on the forward strand.
ACAGCTGTCCACTAACCAGTGGGTGACGTCACAGATGCTACTTCCATTATGTTTACAGTCTTTGCTCCTAACAGGTGACTGTGCCAAACCTGGGAGCCATATATTAAATTAGGTTGTGTGCTGACAAGCTGAAATGTGAAATGTTTGAGTATTTGGATGGGTAAGGCTTGTACGGGCCGGTTTAAAGCATCAGGTCTGCAGACAAAACACCTGCATGTCCCGGGGGGCCTCTAGCTCACCCAGTAGAGTGTTTATTATATATTTTTGTCGTACTGCACATTGCTGCAGCTCCTCTTGTCACCCTGTGTGTTGAGCTCTCTGTTTTAGCTACAGAGTGAGGCATGTCACTTCTGTTCCATCTTTGTTGGGAGTCACACATGCGCAGTACCTAGGTAAGGACTACTAGCCAGTCAGAAGTAGAGTATGAGGGCGTGCCCTGACAGTACCTAGGTAAGGACTACTAGCCAGTCAGAAGTAGAGTATGAGGGCGTGCCCTGACAGTACCTAGGTAAGGACTACTAGCCAGTCAGAAGTAGAGTATGAGGGCGTGCCCTGACAGTACCTAGGTAAGGACTACTAGCCAGTCAGAAGCAGAGTATGAGGGCGTGCCCTGACAGTACCTAGGTAAGGACTACTAGCCAGTCAGAAGCAGAGTATGAGGGCGTGCCCTGACAGTACCTAGGTAAGGACTACTAGCCAGTCAGAAGCAGAGTATGAGGGCGTGCCTGACAGTACCTAGGTAAGGACTACTAGCCAGTCAGAAGCAGAGTATGAGGGAGTGCCCTGACAGTACCTAGGTAAGGACTACTAGCCAGTCAGAAGCAGAGTATGAGGGAGTGCCCTGACAGTACCTAGGTAAGGACTACTAGCCAGTCAGAAGCAGAGTATGAGGGCGTGCCCTGACAGTACCTAGGTAAGGACTACTAGCCAGTCAGAAGCAGAGTATGAGGGCGTGCCATGCTAGCAGCTAGGCGAGCATTATAACGTGTGTTGTCTCTGAAGTAAAGGCTGGACTACAACAGAGCTGTTTGGAGCAGTTGGTGAACAGTGTTTTCTGTTGGAGATGGTAAGTCCCTTTGGGGGGGACTTTGGGCTTTTTCACTTTGTAAACCTATAACGTGCACAAAAAAAAGATATATAACACAATAAAGGAAAGGGTAAAATCCAAAAAGCATAATATGAGCACTTTAAATCTGCATGTCTGAACCTCCACCACTTAACTTGTGGTGTCCCCCTCCCCTCGGCGTGCCCTACCTGACGCTGTACAGGATCTTTCCGTCGGGGTAAACCCGCAGCATGATGTTCTCCATGGTGGTGTCGTGGATGAAGGAGCGCTTGGAGTGGACGAAGAAGACGTCAGGAACCCAGATCTTCTTCACCAGCCTCGAGTCAAACGTCCTGCTCTGATTGTTTCGGGACGGAAAGGCCAGCCGCTCGTCTTTCCAGTAGTGCCGCAGGTACAGAGTCATGGTGAAGTCCTGCGGGACGCGGCAACCACAGAGATCATTTAGATGTTTGATTTGTGATTCATGAACTTTAAATCCACAACAATTCATTAACAGTTACAGAACAGCTTTTTTTTCTTTGCGTCATAATCATTACTGTTCCTATGTTTAGTTTTTCCGCTCTTAGTTCCTCCCTTTTTTTTTTTCCTCTTTTGGCTTTCTTTGTTCTAATTTTGTATGGCCATTTAAAGCATTAACTTGTATGAAATAACTTAAACGAAAACAAATGTAATAAAGGATTTCCTCTTAGGTTTTCTAGACACATTATCCTGATAAAAGTAAGAATATTTTTCAGCAAAGTGGAACAAAATGTAAGGGGAAAAAAGTCATCATTTGATGTCAAAGTCTGACATTATATGCAAAAGGGTGAAAAGAAATCGTGTCAGTGATGGAGGAGATGGACATTTTTTCTGCAGCCTGAATTGGATTGCGTCCAGACGACATGAAGATATTCTTTTTTTTACCGTTCCAGTTGAGGCTGCCATGACGACACTGCCCTCCCTCCACCATTCATCTCTCTTGGATGGAGGAACTTGATAAGACTTGTAAGTGAGTGGCTGGCTGAGTTGAAAGCAGAGCCATTGAGGGGGTCACACACCAGACAGGAAGTGACGTCCAAAGTCGACATCACCTTTATTTAACCCTCGGAAGTTCCAGCTTTCAGTAACCTCATATTATCATAATAATAAAATTCTGATATTTTAAATGTTTTAAAAAGCAACAAAGATGTTAGCTACTCATTTTTTTCCATGAAAATCTAGATTTTTTTTATATCTATATTTTTATTATTCTGATTGATGATTGATGGTCACTTGGTCCATCCATTTAAGTCCCTTATTGAATGAACAACCTTATTTTTGAAAGTTGATAGTTGAAATGGCTTTAAAGATGTCAAATAAAATTAAAATAACATGACTTCAGGCTTAGTTAAATTGTGAGGATTTACTTGAACGCATAGAATCACATATTTCGACACATTACATGAATATAATGTGTTAATAAACGGTAGAATTGTCATAAAAACTCAATGTTCAACCGGTATGTTTGTTGCATTTTCTGCCATTAAAATGCTGCCCATTGACTAGTTTCTCTGCCACATTCACCAGTGGATAGAACATGTTTGAAGCCCGTCATCACAGCTGGGAATGAAGTTTAAGATGTTTGAGATCCTCACCATGTTGACCTCTGAGATGCTGTCGATGCTCTCCACCTGCACATCGATGCCCACAGGGATGGCTGCACCTGAAAACCATCATGTTCATGTTACACTTCATAACTCAAACTCATAAATCAGGGTTTTCTGCAAGAAGTGACACTGTACTTTACATCAGAACAACTTCCAGGAAAACACATTCTCCGTTCTCCTTTCACCTGCAGAAACCTGCAAAAACTCAACCTCTTGACATCTTTGCAGCGTGTATTTAGGATCATGAAACTACAAATAACTGCATCACAGACAATGTCAACTGTCCTAATACTTTTCACAATATTTAGTAAAGAACTGTAGGTGATAAAGATAGAAAGATTTATGAAAGGAGACCTGTAATTATGGTAAACGAACATTATAGTTTCTCATAGTTTGGAAGCCCTGAGAGGCAAAAACTAAATCTGATGCTCCATTCTCTAAGTCCGATCTAAATTGTTTGTTTCGCTCCTGTGTTTTTTACTTAAAAACAGGTGAAAAACAAGTTTGTGCAGGTAATAAGTATTATTTTTTCAATTCATTTTTGTTATTCTTGTACTCATTTCAGTCACAAGAGGCAAAAGAGGCACGACTTCCCCACGTTTTCTTCCAGGTGAGTTTTAATGTCAAAAAGTAACAATTCATGGATTGATTTTGAGAGTGCAGTTGAAGGTGGACTACAGGGTTTAGAGTGCATGGAGAAATATAACTCACCTTGAAGAAAACACAAGTCTTATTTGGAACAGAACATGGGAAAGTGGTGTACTTCAGCTTTTTTGTGGTCAGAATTAGTATTACGAAAACAACGAAAACACCCGTTTTCAGATAGCTTACAAAAATGGTAACTTAGAAAAAAATCATCCTGGCAAAACTTTTTTTTCCACCTTTGCTAAAAGAGATATTTTGCAGATTTGAATCCATCCCTTTGTCATGGCAGTGTGGGCAGTGTGTGTTTAGATGAACACACACTGCTGCTCCTCTGTGTGCTGGCCCCACGGAGGGAAGCCAAACACCTTTAAACTAAACACACTGCCCACACAAAGAGGACACAGAGCTGGATCAAAATCGGCAAAGCATCCCTTCACGTCGTCAACACAGGAGAGAAAATGAATCACCAGAATTACTTTTCTTCACATGCCTCTCTGGGCTTCTGTACAATGACAATCAGATATCAATTTCTCTGCTGTAACCAGTTAGAGGTAGTGATGTGATTTTACTCTGCAGTGTCAGAAAACCTGCTCTGTAACTTTCAGTGGAGAATTTGAGTGTCCCATGATTGTGTACATGGTTGCTGCAGAGAATTTTTCCACCTTAACACATGTTAAATTTTGGATTAAACACTCCAAATCTTATCTTAGAACTTATTTCTAATAAAATTGGTCCAAAATCACTTGTCTGCGAGTCTTTCTGCAGCTTCTATAACATGCATCGCTATCTGTATCGGCCCTCAAAACCTCATTTTGGTCAAACACTGGTAACAACATCCTTGGTCTTCGCCTCCAGCTCACAGCAGCATCAACATCTGTCCTCCACTCCCCCGCTCCATCCGCCTCATTAGCAGATTAAGCTTGTTTAACCGCTAAACCTGAACAGCCTGATTTGTGCACACAAACAGACCGTAAATAGCTAAACAGCACGAATCCCTGTTTTGCTGCTCTGCCTCCACAAATCAATCATGACCTGACAAAGTTTGGGCAGGATATTTTCAGGGACATTTGTCCACCAACTATGACGCCGTTTGGTGGTCTTTCTGCCTTTTCCTAAGAATCTACTCGGCTAATTTTAGGATGTATCCACCCGCTGCAGCCTGCAGACTACAGAGCTCATTCCTGACTCGACCACAAGCATCAGCAATGATTTTACTGTTGTCTTAAACTCTTAAAGGTCTCTCACATCTGTATCATGATGTTCTTTATAGAGTCAATGTTAAAAGTTTAACAATGAGGGGAACGCAACCACCGGGGAATGTGCCACTGTGACTGTCAGTTTACAGTACGGATAAATCACCTTGACAACTGTGAACTTTCCCATCACTCAGTGTGCTTGTTTGGTGATTTGCAGCTCAAACGATGTCTATGTGTCTACATTTAAACTAGGCTGAAATGGGAGTGCTGTTAGACACATAGACAGTATATAATGGACCAACAGATCCCGTTGCTCTGGACGGAGACCAGTGGAGGATATTAGAAGTCACTTTTCCGATGAGCGCTGAGCGTTACTGAGCAGCCTCCAAGTCTTCTGGTAGCTGTGCCAAGAGAAATCTCAATCATTCCGTAGGTATATTTAAGGAGATAACATAGGCACAGGCTAATTATTGCTAACTAAAATGCTAGTTAACATTAGTAATTAAACCTAAACAGCTAATGGAAGTCCAAACTGCCTGTGAGCTTCTCCTGTACTATACGGTAATTCCTCTACTATGCGACAGTAAGTTGCGTGGTTATGACACAATCGTTAGCCTATTTTTACAAAAGCGTCTGCTACGGAGCCATAACGTGAGGTACAAGGTAATGGAGCCTTTTATACATTGTTGAGTTTCTTTAGAAATAAACAATGGAGAAAAAAAGTCTTTAAGCGCTTCAGATGTAAAGTTATTCGCTGTCAATGTGATGTCAAAATGAATGGCAGTCAATGGGATGCTAACGGGAGGTGATGGCTTGGTAGCATCAAAATGGCGCCATAGGAGGTTTGAGTTCTGAATCTAGATTACATTATAATTCTGGTTTCATCTGTATTCAAATGACTATTTTCGATGTAAAGCAGGTCCTGACTACACATTGAAATATAGTTATTTTAATGCTGTGGACGGTTATAGGTTATATGTCAAGATGTATGAAAACTTTCTCTTAAGCAAGCAAATGTCATTTGTAAAGAGTTCCCTCACACTACACCACTCCTCCGCTCTCTTCACTGGTTACCACTGGTTACCAGTTGCTGCCCGCATCTGCTTCAAGACACTAGTACTTGCATACAGGGCCATGAACGGATCAGACCCAGCTTACAGCCAGGACACGGTCCAACCCTACACCCCAACCCGCCCACTCCGCTCTGCATCAGCCAACCTGCTCGCTGCCCCCTCACAGCGAGGGACAACTAATCACTCAACCAAATCCCGACTGTTTGCCGTCCTGGCTCCTAAATGGTGGAATGAGCTCCTTATTGACATCAGGATGGCCGAAAGCCTACACATCTTCCACCGAAGGCTCAAAACACATCTCTTCCGACTGCACCTCTGATAAACATAAAAAAAAGAATATATAAAAGTATTAAAAAAAACTGATAGAAGGTTGAAAAAAGTGATAAAAATGCTTCAAAAACGTGGGGAAAAAACTTCCAAAAAAATCCACAGAGACATCAGAAAAAGTGACAAACTTGGAAAAAAAAAAAGTGACAAAAAAGTCAGAAAAAGCTTTAAAAACTTGCCATAGAAAAAGCTAAATTGAGTGATATTACACAGAGCTCAAAATTTAGGCAGAGGATCTCTGGGTTTATTACTTTGAACGAACCGGGAAATGAGTGAACCGAAACATATGAGTGAGTATTGAGTGCATAACAGTATGTGGGCCAATAAAAGAAAAGTTAGGTTTTAGTAGAAAAAACTCTTTTCATCTTTTTTTAGGATTGGGAAGATACACACATACATACACACAACCGGCACATATGGGTACTTCGCTAAAACTCAAGGCCGCGCCCCCCTTTTGGGGGACAGAAAACCGACGGTCCCATAGAAGTCAATGCAATTTGACGTGTGTTTGGATTATAATTTTGACAAATGTGTGTGGATTTTTTTCTTGTTAAACAGATGGTTTGTTTTATACACATGTCTAATGTTTATTGTATAACCTTGCCTGAACCTGAGCATTCACGATACCTTAATAAACTAAGGTTGATCGCCGCCATGTCCCCTGTCTTCCCCTGTATCAGTAGATCAATGACCCAACACGGTGGCCGCATACTGCTAAATGTAGAAATACATATCTGATTAAATCACTACTATTAGGCTGAGTGTCGTCTGTAATTAATCAACCTGTTATTAATAACCAACTGTTCGATCTATAAGCTGAGATTTAGTTGGAGACGACAGTCTGATGCTGCTAAACTGTTAGCAGCTTCCCACTAAAGCTAATGTTGGCTATCCATCAGTAGTAACTGTCACCAGCATCATTTACCACACTGACTGAAAATATTCCCGTTTCTTATGAGCCTCATATATCAGTGTGAAAGTCTCGATTAACCCGCTACACAACAGCTGTTTCTCTCCTGATGTGACAGCATGATTCTTCCCTCTCATAGGGAGCCTCGGTGATGCTGGTCTGGTCTATAGCCTGGAGCCAAAGCCCATCTATCAGGATCTATTTTAGGACATGGCAAGAGGACAAATCGAAGATCGGGGTTTTTGGATATATTGTTGGTGCAACAAACTACTCAGCAACCTTTCGGCATAGTTATTAATTCAAAACGGTTTGTTTAAAGTAAAAGTTTGGAGCGATTTACATTTCCTCTGTCCTCCTCTGGATTGTTCTCCCCTAAAAGTGGGAGTGAATCTGTTCAGAGACATTCTATGACGTTGCGCCGGTTTTGCATATCCAGGACTTAGCCAAAAAATGTGAAGAAAAACAACTTCTCAGTCCCTCCCCCCTTTCTGCTAAAGCCCAAAACAGTCTCCTAAGCCCCTCCCCCACCCCACAAGGGAGAATGAACGTGTGTGCATGAGCAGTGATTGACACGCAGTTAGACATCCCCCCTGGCCCTGATTGGTGCATCTGAACAGGGAGCGGTGGATTTTTGCAAATCGCACTACAGGCTGTAGGTGGAGCCAGAGGAGCTGGATTATTTTTTTTAAATGACCTGCTTCATGTAGTTCTACTGGAACATAGGGTCAGTTTCATCATATGACAGAAAGTTAGTTTTATAAGTCTTACCTACTGCATCTTTAATTGTGTCTAGCTACATATTGTTGTTGAGACGGTTTTCTGTTAGTATCTTAGAGGTCACAGGTTTAATCTGTTGTTTTATTTAATATACCTCAAAGACCAAAGTCCAGACCAAGAAAATGAAAAAAGCATTTTGACCTGCAAATCACCAAAACCATGTCTGCTGGTTCAGTGTGCATGAACACACACACACACACACACACACACACACACACACACACACACACACACACACACACACACACACTGGTTTGGTCTGTCATCTCCGTCTAGACGTGGTTTACAGTATATTCCTGTTTTCACCCTCAAGGCTAACAAGGAGAAAAAAGATATACTTGAAAGTGTCTGTGTGCTTTCTGTGGATGTACAGTGTGTTAATTCCACTTGAATGTTAGCAGGCCGGCAGCTCAATGAACACTTTATTTAATGAAGTTCATCTGACAGCCAGGACCATAAAGCTCCTGCTGCAGCCCGGCTTTGTCCCGACGTGACTCGTAAAAACCACCAAGCGGTGCCGACTCAACATTTAACGTAGCCCCGACAACGCGTGCTCTTTGGTGGGAAAAACCTGAAACAGAAGGTCACTCTCTCTCTCTCTCTCTCTCTCTCTCTCTCTCTCTCTCTCTCTCTCTCTCTCTTTAGCTGCTTTCCTTTTCCCATGTCGCACCCAGTCAAAAGATGTTTAAAACAGTTTATAGAGAAACTCGTGGAAAAAAAGGTCAGGTTCAACTTTCAAAGTTTTTTGAGGCGACATCAACACTACGTTTTTGTATTCAAACAGTTTCCCATCATACCATCAACACATTTATCTCCGGATTTAAAAACAACAACATTGAAGGTAGCAGCTACAGTACAGTACGCGTGACCTTCTGCTTCCTGGGCTTAACTTACTTCTCTCACGTACTTAACTAACGCCACCTATGTAAGTGACCTAACAAACTAACTTATTTCAACCCAAACAATGATCCTTTCCTGAACCTAACCAAGTCGTTTTGTTGCCTAAACAGGTCCTGAACTGCAGGGGCTGAGCAGGCCCGCTGATCGCTCATGTTGCTGGACATTTGAAGGATAACGCACGAACGCCCTCCCTCCCACCCCGGACACAAACTCTTTGTCAGCTAGCCCTTGTGAGTCAGGCGTCTCAAAAGCTCCTTGCAACTTGTGACAGGAGAATAATCTCTCTTCACACAAAACCTCAAGATAAACAGGAGTAAAATGCATTAACTACAGTGCCTTAATTATACATTTGGACAAGATGGGGATAAAATACGGGCTATAAACAATATTGTTAACCCTTGTGTGGTCCTTCTCAACAACATAAACGTGGTCCTGAAGGACCACGTTTATGTTGTTGAGAATTGCTCTCTAAACCCTGTCTCTTGTAAAGTAAGTAAGTAAAGTTTGTTTCTAGAACACATTTAAACACAGTTTAAGCTGACCAAAATGCTGTACAAACAAGCACTAAGGTGCTGTATTAACCCTTGTTTTGTCCTTCGGGTCCTGGTGACCCGGTTAGAATACAACCGTCAATGAGCACAACACCAGATCAACAGGATATGAACGACTCAAAGAAATCTGAAATCTGCAATTCAGATGTCTGGATCGGGCAGCACCTGTTTCTCAAGGACACACAAATGTAGTTTCCACTTTTTGGGCTCTCTGGGATCGAGGGAAAACATCCTCTGGTGGTGAACCTTGAACAACCATCAGCAGCATGTTAACAAGTCGATGAAAAAGGAAAAGTTGGTCGTGGTTGTTCCTGCTCAGCCTGCATCACTAAGAGAGGAAATCAGGGGCTCACATTTCTTTCTGCAGTATTAAGCAACGTCATTAGTGCGGTAAGTTATGTGATTGACAGCCTGACTTTGCGTGTTTGCTCAGCAACGGTGAAACAATGCTGCCAACAAGGGCTGGGTAATAATTCAAAATGATCATTTATCGTCTTTCAATGGAATCATATCGTGATGAAATCACATTTCGAGATATCGTGATATACAACTACATTGTCTAAATTGATAATAACAAGCACGTACTAACTTCATTTTCTCAGAAAATCTGTTGTGAAACATATTGAGGGAATATCATTTGGAGAATTGCAGATTTGTTTTAACATCACGCTATTTTCGTGCATGCATGTAAACATAGTCAGTATATAGCGGGAAAAAAATATTAATTTTTTCTATTAAATTTCACTCCACTTCAATTCCACATTATTGATGATTATTTATCTAAAATCTCATTAAATTTTTTTTTTGTGAAAGCACCAATTGCCAACCCTACACTATCGACATCGATGCATTTAGTCATAAATATCCTGATATTTGATTTCCTCCGTATCGCCCAGCCCTACTGCTAACCCTTCCATCTGTGCAGGTGTTGAAGGAAAAAGTTGATCTCTGGATGATCTGGCCTTAAAAAAGAGGATATTATTCTCTGCGTATGGCCCCAAAAGGCAGCAAAAGTTCATTATGTGTTGCACAGATTGTCCTGCTGGTCACTTAATCCAGCTCTGGACTTTTATTTGTGTAAATCTACAACATCTTAGTTAGTGAGCTGCTGCAGATTTACCTTAAAAAACATACAAATGTTGCCTGGTGCTTTTTTTTTTTTTGTCCCCAAAAGATATTTGTGTGCTCAGCGTTTTAAAATGAGTCGTTTAATCCCAAAACACAACGGCCGCAGATGGATCAATTCATGCAGTCATAAGCAGCATAATGCAGATTTAAGGCCGTGGGATGTTTCTGTCCAGCCTCGTGAGTATTTCTGATTTGACTCTCCGATCAAATGAGGGGTAAGGTGAAAGGTGGAGAGAGATTAAGAGGTGACTCTCTGAGCAGCTTTGGGAGAACGTAAACGTCAGACTCCTACACAGTCCATACTGACTCAACCCAGCCATGCGTAACACTGGCAGCTTGGGCGGGAACACTCTGTTATCAAAGCTCTGCTCGGGAAGCATCTGTAGGTTTAGGTTTTAGGCTACACACAAAGAACCACACCAGTGGTTTTCTATGTTACAGCACACTTACTACAAATAAAATATGTTAACGTCACAGCTACCCCTTTTGGGATTTTATTTTTACTGCCCTTAAAGCAGAGGTTTAATTTCTGTACAGTATGAGAATAGTTTACATCACATTCATCTGGCAGATGAATGTACAGTATGTGTCAGTGGTGGATTGTGACTAAGTACATTTATAATGGTTTTAAAGTGAAATACTTCTGATTTTTACTTTAGTTTTTTAAACCACAATGAGCCATTTCATCAGTTGTTTTGAATTGAAATAAAAAATATATATCCACTGATTTACAGAAATCTCTTAAACAATATAAATCTATGGAAAGAAGTATTTTGGGGCCATAGGGCAGTATGTGACGGCTCAGGAGTTTCAATATCAGGGCCCGCCTGAAACTAGGACCAGACGAGGTCACACAGTGTTTTATAAGGCTAGAAATATAGCGATTTTTACAGAGCTAGTAAAAAAACCCAGTTTCAAGCAGTTTATTTGGCCTCACAATTTTTAAATATAAAGGCGGTTACACACCAACCAGATGGCCGACCGTCGGCAGAAAAGCCAGTCGTACTGATCAGTCTCCCCGTGTTGGTCCAAAAAGTGCCTCAGAACACACCGAAGAGACGAGACGTAATACGTCTCCATAACAGCACGCGGCGCTAATCTGTATTGTTGCCCAAAAAATTAAAAGCGGCAGCTGATTGGACGAACGCGTCACATTGGTTTGTTTTCTCCGGAAATTCAAAGCCAGACTGTCATGGCGGCTCGTTCAGAATACGATCTCATATTGTACTAAAATAGTTCACTCAAACATGTTTCTGAAAACATTTTAAGAGAGAAATAGGCCGTGCTGAATCTGTCTTCATTTCAGCTCAACAAAGGTCAGTTTAAAAGATTTTCGTCAGATTTTGAGAGACTCTAGTCACGCTCATTCCGCTCCCCATTTCCGGGTGAGTCCCGACTGCCCTGCCGCCGACTGAACTCGTCAGGTCGGCCCAAAATAAACGTCGACAGACCCCCCGGACTGACGACGGCACGGGACACACCGAACAGACCGAACAGACTCGAGTCACTGACCTCGCCAGACTGTCTAACGGCCGATTATCGGGTTAGTGTGTCAGCGCCTTAACGGACGCGGCGGCCTGATGTGAAGTTTGTTGGGACGTTTACAGATGTCTTTAGTTTAAAAGTTGACCTCGATATTGAAATACTAACAAGTAACAAGATACAAGTAACAAAAATGTCTCACGTGTATTTCAGGACTGGGAGGGATCTGAGGAGGGAATGGTTGTGATTCTTTGGACACACACACACACACACACACACACACACACACACACACACACACACACACACACACACACACACACACACACACACACACACACACACACACACACACACACACACAGCAATAGGTTTATCTGAGGCAGGAAAAGATGAGATTTCTCTTTTGTGTGAAAGTATAGTGGGGTGAAACGCGGCGGGCCGTGGGAGCAGACAGGGGTGCTCTTGTTGTCCCCACCCTGAACGACGGACAGGACCACAGACACACACAGGACGCCAACGAACCTTATATAAAAAAATTTAAACTTTGTTAATTTTGTTAATTTTAGATACATACAGTTGTTTTTTAAATGTTTAGCTGGACTTGCACCTGAACCACTTTGTAAATTCGTGAACAGGTTGGAATCTTCAAGATCCACCAGAGCTGCTGCATGTGGAGACTGTAAAATTCCATTTTGTAAAACCTCTTTTGCCCAAAATGTTTTTTCCGTGAAGGGAGCCAAACTGTGGAACTGGCTCCCTACAAATATAAAGGCTATACTTAAATTGTCCACCTTTAAAAAATTTGTAAAAGCATGGTTAATACAGCAGCAGCAGTGTGATCATGCCATATGAAATATATAGCTGTGTGTTTGTGAGGTGTGCATCTGTGTGAGTCCGAGTTAATGTGTTTATTGACTACACTTATTTTTATTGCTGTTAACTGTTTTTTTTTTGTGAACATTTTATTGTATTCATTGTAAAAATTTGACTTCTTCTATTAGTTGAACTGTTAAAAGCCCTCCTAGGGACTGGTGTTGCGAATTAGCCTTGGCTACAAATACTGTGATACAGGCATCGGATTGTTATTTCTGTAATAATCTATGCTTTTTTGTATCTGTCCCTATTTAAATAAACTACAAAAAAAAAAAAAAAAAAAAGACTGAGGAGATACGAAGGCAACAAGGAGGCTGTGTGCGACTGTGACATTTACTCAAGTATTTCTTTTCATGCCACTTTATAATTCGACATTTATCTGACAGCCTCAGTTACTTTAGAAATTCAGATGTTTGCACAGAAGAAATATAACATTTTTACAAAATACCATGTTTTGTTGATCCTTACCTTACAAAGTGGAGTGATGTGGTTCCTTAACAAAAGAAACACACTTTTTTTTCATTTTTACCTACAATGGCTCTAATACGGCATCGCAGACAGTTGCCTTTTATCTACTTATTATACTCATACTTTTACTTAAGTAAACATTTTGATTACTTTTAAAGGAATATTCTTACAGTTATCACCAGTAAGTAAAGGATCGGAGTACATCTTCCAACCCTGGTCAGAAAGTAAGAGGATCTCGTGGAACAAAAACACTGTGACTTTAAATTATTTAAATTAAACACGAGGGTCCAAAGAAGTTTCAGGGCTGCTAGGTATAACCAGGATTTCCAGTCAAAAGGTCGTCAAAGTGAGAAAGAGTTTAGTTTTGATCTTTTTTAAAAAAATAATGTTTTGAGATGAATGGAAGAATGAAAGGAAGAGACTGTCACCACCAGAAAAAATGGCAGCATTGTCTTAACTATGTTTATATTTTGGTGACATGCACCTCTTGTGGTCGTGAAAATAATGAGTTTAAAACCCTCTCAGGTCAGGATCAGTGATTGGGCTGCACAAAGAGAAGATGGCAGTTTGAATCCTGTTTATAGTAGTCTCACTTTACCAGACCTTCCTCCACCGCGCTGCGGAGGAGGGTCTGGCTAGTGCACACAGATTCCAGGGAAGGGAGGAAAACGTGCTCTGGTTTATTGGCATTTCTTTAAACCAATCACAATCGTCAAACGTTCAACGTACGTTCAAAAGTTGTTTTAGTCGTGCAACAGAAAACTCTGATTGGACAGATCATACCAGCAAACTCAGAAGGGCTGAAAAAGGTGACAAACTTTTACACCGTTTAGCTGTCAGCATTTTAACCGTGTTTACTCCAGCCGCTGGCTAATGGTAGGCTAACGTTACCTGCTGTTGAGTGTAGCGTTAACTATGTTTCAGTTGTCTCTAACATCCGTTTTTTTTCGGAGCATCAGAGAGAAGCGCAGGCACAGAACAGAACAGAACAGAACAGGAAGGAAGGGAAGGAGTGGTAGCCACTCATTCACTGTGCAATTAATTAATAATCTACTCACATACATACACTCTAACTGCTCTTAACTGCTAATTTATTTAGGCTAAATGTCATTTATTCACTGTATAATAACACAATGCCATACACATTCCTATATATAAATATATATAAATATATATATATGTATCTTTATTTATCTGTAGTTTTTGTTTACTTCCTATATTTAGCTAAAAGTCTATTCTTCTTATACTGTATTTTCTATACTGTTTTTAATACCTTCTCTTTTTGTGTTTTGTAAACTGAAATCTGCTGCTGGAAATCTAATCTAATTTCCTTGCGGGAGTCATCCCAAAAGGATCAATAAAGAGAAGTCTAAGTCTAAGTCTAATTTAAGTGGCACCTAAATAAGGCCCTCAAATCCGCGTTGCTATTCGGTCCGGGAAATAACGGTCGTTAAGACACCGGTGCCATATTAGCACCGGGTCTCGGTCAAATGTTATTATCATATTTATATCTTTAAGTAAAAGTAGCAATAATAGCTCTGCAGAAATACTAAACTCTATTGTCGTGTGTTTGATACTGATGATCTTAGCTGCAGATTGTGTTGTTTCCCACCCCTCCATCTGCTCCAGACCTGGAATATAATCCAGATTAATGCACTCGAATCCCCCAACTCACACAATACACACACACACACACACTTACACACACACAATTGTGTAATCTGGGTCAGTGTTGGTGATTGGGATTGACACATCCGTTGTCTGGGTGACCCAGTGCCCATCATCACATCATCAAACCACCACATCATCAGCGTGGGGTGAGATTTTTTCTGCTGGACGCTGTGTGAGCGAGTGGATTAAATCATCAGGGATGAAATGAGGTGTGTGTGTGTGTGTGTGTGTGTGTGTGTGTGTGTGTGGGCGCTTGTAGTTTTAAACAATTGCAGTGAGGACATTTCTACATTGTAAGGACATTTTGGCCTGTTTGAAGGTTAGCATTTAGTTTTAACGTTAGCGTTGGTGGTAATACGTGCTATAAAAAGAGTATTAAAACATTCCACATGTAAAAAAAAAAAATATTACAAGGAAGAAAGAACTTAAAAAAGGAAAAAGGAAAGTAACACTAACGGTTAAAGTAATATAAAAAAACTTAAAAAAAAGTGTGTCTGGTGTGTGTGTGTGTGTGTGTGTGTGTGTCTAACCTCCAAAGCCTGGTCTCATAGCAAAGTCGTGCTCCTCGATTCTCAGCAGCTGTTCACTTTTTATCAGCAGTGTTTTGGTGCTGTCCTGTCTTTTCAGCTTGTAGTCAATCCGTCTGCGCGTTTTTTAAAAAAAAAAATCACCGAACACACACACACACACACACACACACACACACACACACACTGTGTTGAGTGATCGGTTGGTTAAATTGCACTTTTTAATTAGAGAAACACAGTTTGTGGATTCCTCTCTCTCTCCGTCCTCCCTCCCTCCCTCCCTCCCTCCCGGCCGTTGCTCTCATCTTGCCAAAACCATAACCTCAATCAAGGCGTGGCACGGCTCCATGAACAAACAAACACACGTGCACGCGTACACACGTGTGGACATGTTCTCTTTTAGGCTTCAAAACAATCCTCATACAACCAGCTGCTCGAAGCACATCACTGTGATGCAGATAATAAGCTTTTTACACTACATTTCCCATTAGTCCTTTCTTTCTCAACCTTCATGATGTATGAGTAATACTAATCTTATGATTTATAATAGAATAACAGTCAAAGAGGGCATTTTACTGATTTTACTTACAGACCTTTACTAAAGAAACATTAATGCAGGACTTTTACTGTAACAGAATATTTAACTGTGTGGTTTAAGTACTTTCACTTAAATAAAAGGATCTGAATACTTTTTTCTACATTGTATATCTCGGGGAAGAAGAATCTCCACCTAAGTGACATGCCCTGCACCAGACCAGAATGTAGAGAGATAATATTTGCAGAAGATGTAATTGAAATGGGAAATTATTCAATACAATTAGTAATTTTTCTTTTTTTTTTGGCAGCTCATCACAAATCTTTTGTTGCGATTGCCCAAAAGGCAAAAGAAAGTGGACATTTTTCTTTGTCAAACTTCTAATTGAAAGGCCATGAATACACCTTAAAGCTGAACCTTCTTTGAAGCTGCTTGAAATAACTAAATGTGACGTTGCATCGTGTGTGTTTTCAGCAGCAAAACAAGCGGTGAAATGCAAACTTTGTGTCCATTTGTCGTCACAGTGCGAGTGTTTTGAGTGATGACGTCTTCAGACGACATAAAGTAAACGCACGCAGTTAAATAAACCGTAAAATACTATACATGTCTGACATTCAGCCAGGGCAAACCCGACCAGACGACGTTCAGGATGTAGAAGATGTAATTACAGCCTGAGCACGACCGCTGCACCGTGTGTGTGTGTGTGTGTGTGTGTGTGTGTGTTTACCCCCTCTAAACACACACACACACACGTGCAGTGCACAGGTGAACACAGTGGGGAAAAAAGATCAGAGCTGTTTGAAATTTTCTCTGCTGACGGATGAAAAGCCTCTTTGAAAGTCACACACCTTCGCACACACAAACACACACTTGGTCTCCTTGTTATTGTGGGGTCAGGCTGAGTGTTTGAGCCAAATCCTTTCTCAATAACCCCCTTTAATTAACCTTGAAGCAATCACATCCATCAAACAAACCAAATTTGACAATAATCTCAAAACCTGAAGCTTACTCCAGGAACTAAACTCAAAACTCCCTTTTAAAGAAACTTAATTACCAACCGGGCTCACTTTCTTTTTGACACATTTCCAGTGTATGAGGAAGTATCCAGTTCCTTTACTGCAGTAAAAGTACTAATACCACACTGAAAATACTCTGTTACAGTAAAAGTCAGTCTTCTACTATATCTACTTAGTTACTTTCCTGACTCATTTGCTGTCATCGCCGTGTTGTTGCACTACAGGTCACCTGTCAGTCAAACAGTGAGGGTTACATCACTTTGTTGTTTTTCTCATGGTCATGCTTCACACACATCAACCGTCTGCCAGCTGTTGCGACAAACAAAGAGCAAAATGTGGCTTAAACTATTTAATCTGGAAATAAACCAGAGTTCAGTTAATATCTTAAGAAACAGGCTTTTAATGCAGAGACCGAATGGGTGTGAAATACGTAATAAAATGCACCACAACCCTGAGTAAAAATGTATGTTTACTGTTCTTTTTATTTGTTGTAACTGTCCCCAGGGCGGTCACGTTTCCGGCTCGGTTTGTCTGTTTGTCAGCAGGATTATAGAAAAACTACTGGCCCGATTTTTATGAAACTTGGTGCAAGGGTGCACCATGGAGAAGGAGAAGGAGAAACCCATTACATTTTGGATCACAATGGAAATAAGCCTTCGAACTTCATTGTGTTTTTATTTTATCCTCTGTGATTTTTAATGTTGGCCTATCTAATCACTGCTGTGCAGTATTATATGTCTTTTTTATCATTAAATAAATCAAATCGAAACGGATCTAAATCACGGGGCAAAGATATTATTTTTCACTTTTATAAAAAAAACAAATTGTGAGACTGGGTGACTGTGCGGCATTCATGTGGCGTCGGAATAATCGGAAAAATGAGTTCCCGACATTAACGCTGTTAGACAGGGCGTGACCTTGGTGGAGGTCTGCGCTCTCAGAGTGCCATTAAAGCTATTTTTTGTTTTGTTACATGTTCGAAATAAATTACATCAAAAAGTCTAAAACTATGCATCTTGATTTTAGTCTTTTTCTGCCTCATTAACAGGTTTCAAATAAAACACTTTTTGCAGACTCAATTGGAATATTTCCAATGAATGAAATTCTTTTTTTTTATTAACTCTTAAGCAATCCTTTCTTTTTTCTTTTTAATCTTACCCTCATAATATCCTTTATATGTTTTATTGCAGTTACTGCTTTGAAATAAGCTACTTTGATCCTAAAGCTACACCTGAATAATTCAAATGATAACAATTTAAAGCTTCAGTGATGTTTTAACGAGTGGTCTAAATCCTTCAGTTTGTAGGTTTTCCTACTAGACAAACAAAACGTGTTTGAGGAGCGCTCTCTCTGCCAAAAGTTGGAACATTTCAAACTTGCAGAAGTCAGTGTGCTGCTGTGAGCAATAAAAACAGCACAGTCGGTGAAAACTGAGCACCTAATATTACATTCAGGGAAGAAGTGTTTTAGGTCATTTGTGGTTTTTATGTGCAACAGGGAAGTGAAAGTGTTTGAATCATGGGAACTTCTGAGTGATGTGTTCGTTAGAAGTGAGATCACAGCTTCCTGGCAAACCACAGGAATACAAAAATACGACCTCTCTGCTCAGCTGCATCGAATTTGATCCTTTTCCATCATCAAGTCCAACCAGTTTGTAACAAAGATCGCACTGCTAAATTGTTTGAGTACTCTTTGCACTTTTTATCTGTCAAACTTTGTCCAATACTTTGGTTTTGGTAATACCTGCAAAACTAACTACATTCCCATCAGCCTCAGCTGTAGTTCGAGCTTAGTGCTAATAAGCAAATGTTAGCATGCTAACACGCTAAACTTCGATGGTGTCCACAAACATGACTCAAAATCAGAGCATGTGAGCGGAGAGCGAGCAAGGGTGACGATTTTAAAAGGGGCGCAAGGCGGATTTTTTAAATGTTCAAGCGTCTCCTCCCCCTCCAATTTCGCTCCGGTCCCGCTCATACCATGAGATGGAAGCATGCCCGAGCCCGTCTCGGTGTTCTGTAACGCAGTACATGCAGATGAACGACGCTCACCCTCCCTCTCCAATGCTGTCACTGCCTGCCATCTGGCCTACCTATATGTACTTTTTATTGTAGAATGCAGGTTTCCCCCAGGAGCTAACATAGCTTACACTAGCTCTTTATTTTTTTTTTTTAACAATGTTTTTATTGATTTTTCATTGCAATTACAACTTTTAACCTCTGCTGTCACCCTCTAAGACATGTCTCAGTCCTTTCCCCTTTCTGGGGTAGCCTAGAGCTCTAGACGCACCCTAGCAGCAGAAAATGTAATTTACAGCCAGGGTCAGTCTAGCAACTCTCCGTTGGCTTGCGATCTGGAAAAACCGAACTCTATTCAGGCCAATCACATCGTGTATAGAGTTGGTGGGCGGGCTTAACATAATGACGGCAGAGTTGAGACGGTTCTGCGTGAATTCCCCGCTACTTGAAAACAAAGACAATGGCTGCTGCTGCTGGCGAACAGCGGTCTTTGGAATCGGCTTTGGCCGCGACTCTGGAAGACTTGGAGTTCAGCTTTTCTTTGAGAAGAAGAACAAAGAACGGCTCTGAAATCATTCTTAAAAAAG
This sequence comes from Perca fluviatilis, assembly GCF_010015445.1. Lineage (NCBI taxonomy): Eukaryota > Metazoa > Chordata > Actinopteri > Perciformes > Percidae > Perca > Perca fluviatilis. Next base: position 25,228,044 of record NC_053133.1, read on the forward strand.
GAAGATGTGTTCGGAGTTTTGCCGACGGTAAAAGTTTAATCTATCAACTAGCGTTGCTCTGCCTGGTTGTAGCGCTATCCTATTGCGTGCAGAGGGAATTTGAAAGACAACCGTTTATCCCGCCCCTCAGATTGAGCCCTGCCAATGGGTGAGTTCCCAGACCCAACATCCTGATGTGAGTCTGCCTTGTCAGGCTACTTCTGGGGTTCACCACTTATTGAATTTTAGGTATCCTGTACCGCACTTACCCTCTGTAGACGCTCCCCTACGTCTCCTTTTTTAGAAACTGGTGAAATAATTTCCAGATGTTCTCATACTCATACTACTACAATTAGTTTTTTAATATATATGTCAATCTCTCCATACATACATCGCGATCCAAGCACCAACTGTAGGTGCCGGGAGAGGCTTTATGCGGGGGAGCGAAAGGAACGAACAGCTCCGTGATCGAAGAGCGGGAATTCTCCCCTCTCCACTCCGTTTACACGCTCTGCTCCAAATTAAAGGAACACGCCGACTTATTGGGACTTTAGCTTATTCACCTCCAGGATCTGTGCTAAGCTAGGCTAGCGGTGGGAGCGTCAGACAGAGTTACAACACGCACGGAGATGAGAAGGGTATGTATGGACTTATCTAACTCTGGGGGGTACGGTGAATAAGACAAAGTCCCAATAAGTCAGCGTGCTCCTTTGCTCCGTATCTGTTGGCTGTATACATGCACGCAAATGTTTGCTCATATCAACTTTATCAGGTGACAACATGTCGGTGTTGTGTTTGCAGCTTGCTGCGCTGACCCCTAGTGACCACAAAATGAAGGTTTAAGAAGCACAAACAGTCGAAGAGAACACCGAGAGACGCTCCTAATCATCTGCATCATCTACTGACTCGCGCCGAGCGGTGACAAACGTGTGTGATCTGGGTCCATCTGAGTCTCACCCTCCAAACTGGAACTTGCTCTTCTCCCCGAGAAAGACCTCCTTGTGCCTCCTGCGTCCAGAGCCGCGACCGCCGGTCACCACGGCGACGAGGCTGGCGGCGGCAGCCAGAGCCAGGCAAGTCAGCACATCCGCCTTCATGTCTCACAGGTTTCCCCGCCACAATTGACACGACGCCAGCATCGCCGGCCAGCTCCCTGGCGTCCACACCGCCCCGCAGACTAATGCTGCTGGTTCGGGTCCAACATCCCGCAGCCAACCAGAGAGCTCCAGAACGAAGACAAACACATGGGTGATCTCTTGCGGTTCTCTCTTAAATGCATGTATATACTGTATATATATGTTCCTACATGCATGTGTCTCTGCAGCAGGTGCTTGTGCAGCTCCTCCGTCTGCAGCTGAACATCCCGGCTGCGATGATCTCCAGGAACCTTCTGCTGCTGCTGTCGTTCGCGCCTCCTCTCGCTCTCGCAGTCGGCCTCGGTCTGTTTTGTCTGCAGGTCTGTGTCGGATCTTTCTATCTCTGATTAAAATCGATATGAATCTATTCCTCGCGGCGATGGGAGGAATGACACTAATTCCACTCTAATCCTCTTATCTACGGCCACAGCAATCTTTCACTAACCTACAAACAGTCCCCCCACACACACACACACACACACCCCATCAGTAATCAGGATTTTGTCAGCGGGACAATAAAAAAAATCATGCACCTGGTGTGATTATATGGATTATAATATGCGATGAGCGCATACCTCCACATCGTGTGTGTGTGTGTGTGTGTGTGTGTGTGTGTGGAGAAGTTTTTTTGTGCGTGAAAATGAATCACGAGGTTTGAAAGCGGCTCAAACACCAAAAGGTCATCAAGATTGGGGGAGGTTTAATCCGAGTGGAGCGAGGTGCATCTAATAGCGTCTTCCTCAGTTTACACCTCTGGAAGACAAAACACACACACACACACACACACACACACACACACACACACACACACACACACACACACACACACACACACACACACACACAAGTCTGTATTACTATCTTTGTGGAGACATATCATTGACATAATGCATTCCCTAGCCCCTTAACCTAACCTTAACCATCACAACTAAATGCCTAACCTTAACCCTTACCCTAACCTTAACCATCACAACTAAATGCCTAACCTTTACCCTCACCCTAACCATAACCATCACAACAAATGCCTAACCTTAACCCTTACCCTCACCCTAACCATAACCTAATTCTAACCCTAATCCTAAAACCAAGTCTTAACCCTCAAACAACCCTTTAAACTCGTGGGGACCAGCATTTTGGTCCCCACGAGGCTGTGCAGACCCCACAAGTATACTGGAGTCCCCGGTTTTTGGACCCCACGAATATAGTAAAACAGGTACACACACACACACACACACACACACACACACACACACGCACACACGCACACGCACGCACACAAACACACACGCACGCACGCCTTCAAACACACACAAAAGCAATTTTAGATGTGTAGGGGGGCGTGTTTTTGCAATAAAGGAGTGTGAAGAATTTTCACTTTTGCAGTTAAACTGTGTTGCACCATCAGAGTTGTTGAGTTCCAGTGATATTAACTTGACAAATAACTCACTGGGGTTTTACTGATTTTTTACAATGTCATGATCATAAGAGACCCAGAGCTTGTTGTTCTAAAATCACACACAAAACAGAAAAACAAAACCTTTTCGACATCTTGTTAAAGTGTGACGCAACACCAGAGAGAAGAGCAGGGTTTGACTGCCTTCTCAAGTTTACACCTGTTACCACACCCATTAGTGAGATCACAGCGTACTGGAGTACACTACTACACAGTGGTGTAGTCTAATGTATTGTAGTGGGTATACTGTACCACTTTATTTTTCCTGAATGGGCCTTTGGGGGTGTAGTGTGTGTGTGTGTGTGGGGTGGGGGGGTGTCAAAGACTAATCTCCTGCATTGTGATACACTTTTATGCACCAATGTATGGTGGGAATACCACTATTTATCCTATGAGAAGGAAATCACAGATGACATTCAAAATATATCAAACATATAATGGAATATAAAGCAGTAAGGGGGCTTTCGTGTCAGGGACCTAAGCCTGGATCACAAAAGTTGAGCCCAAAGCAACGAGGAAAAAAATAAAATAGGCTACTTATATTTGTCTTAGATGTGTGGCGAAGGGAGGATGCTGGCTAGTGTAGGTGGAGCATTTGGGCGCGGTCGCTACGTACACACTACGCACTACGCTCAGCGTGTCAGTGAAAGATTCTGCACTGTTAGTTTAGTTTGCTGTCACATTACTCGACCCCCGTATTTGTGAATACAAATATCGGTCACAAAAATATGTTGTTGCGTATCATTGCACATTTTTAAGTGGGTATATGGAAATCCTGGAGATTTCTTAGTGGGTATGCTGCGCATACCTGCGTATCACGTAGACTCCACCACTGCTTCTACATCACTGTGGCAGGAGGAGAAGCTGGAGGTCAGCGAAAAGAAACATGACGAAGAAGAAGCTTTTGTTAAATGGCTCTTTAAAAATTGTGAGTGAGTGAGTAATGAAATGGTCATCATTTTATGCCCATCAGTGGCTGAGCAGGAACAACTTAAGAAGAAACAGTATGTCAGTATTCACAGAAATGTATGAATGTCATCATACATTACCGAATGAATTATTAACTCCGTCAGGGAGGTCATGTTTTTGGTTCAGTTTCTCTGTCTGTCAGGAGGATAAAAAACTACTGGCCCGATTTTCCTGAAACTTGGTGGAAGAAGGTAGCATGGGCCAAGAAAGAACACATTACATCTTGGAGCGGATCAGTATCACGGGGCGGACACACAAATTCTTTTTCACTTTCATTAACATTGCGACATAGGGCATGGCCTTGGCGGAGGTCTCTCTGAGTAACTTCTAGTTTTGTGACCAGCAAAGTACTCACTCAATCGTGGTAATTTCATTGAACAATAACTATTTGGAAATATACATCATGTAAGAACAATGTTCAAGTGAAAAAAAAAGGTTGTGCAAGTTTTGATAAACATCAGGTTCATTCATTAGCAAGGACCAACAAGTCCTCTAAACTAGGGGTCTTCAACAGGGGGTCCGGGACCTCTAGGGGGTCCTCAGAGGCAATGCTGGGCGGCCTCCAAATTATTGTTAATTTTTTGAAAGTTTTGAATGAATCCAACTAACATATTGTTAGCAAATATAAATCTCCACTGCTTACTGGCCTATAGGTAAGGTAGTCACTAAGGTAGTCATCCACAGATACAGTTCATCCTAAGGATTCACTGTGCCACATGTATGTTTAACATTAAAACATGATTTATAAAATCATGACAACAATTATTAGAATAGCTTAGTATTGTATGCAAAAAAAGGTATGTATAAAGGCTTTACACGTTAGTGTAATTGTAGTAATATGCAACTTTATTTTATACAATATACGTAGTAGGGGGTACCTGCTCCATCACTCTTTCAGTTAAAGGTGCTCTAAGTGATGTCACGTGTCAACGAGAAGTAACGTCACCCAACATCGCTTAGAGCACCTTTAAGTGGTCCTTGGCTTAAGAAACGTTGAAGATCCCTGCTCTAAACCATACGACCATATAAGCCGTTTATTCGTACCCTCTAATAGCATTTCATAAATTAGCGCCCCCTAAAGCCGCCTACACATGATCCGCGGTAAAACCGTTCTGCGCTGGCCGTTCTATAGTTTTCCTGTGGGGAGGAAATACGACCCCTTATCTAAACGGGTGAATGTAACGGTCGCGGTTGTAAACACATCCTTAACATCGTGAAACTGTTGCAGTTTGGTTATGTTTAGGCACCAAAACAACTTCGTTAAGTTCAGAAAAAGATGGTGGTTCAGGTTTAAATCAGACGTTACTTCCCTTCGTAGCTTCGTTTTGTAGTATATGTGGTACAACTTTGCTCTATTCTTGTTCTGTTAAGAGCCTATATGGAATTTGCTCTCTGAAGATTTACGACTTTACCTTATGTCTCGGTTAGAGACCTATATGGGCTTTGTTCTATTCTTGCTTTCTACCCCCCACATAACTACATCTTATGTTACACCACGCCAGAGCATATATACCGTGTTTCAACAGCAGAATGTTAGAGTGACTATTTTGAGAATTGGGAAACTGTCCTCTCCAGATCTTCTGCAGGGTCTGTAATTGATGCTGAATTCTTTGATGAAATAAACCTTTTACAATCAAGAACAGTGTCAGCGGATTCCTCTCCATACACCACCACAGCATCGCTATTAAAGATACCACAGTTTGTTCAGACAAGTAAAAACAAACTTGTCGTTTACCTTTCTTTTTGTACTGGACACAAATCCTGTGTTTCACCAAAAATACCGCCCCAACCTGATTTATACTTTACTATACTACTTTACTTTCTGCTTTGCTCCTGTCATAGCTACTACAGCCACTAGAGGGCGCCGCCATTATAAACGTAAATATAAGTCGTAATTGCTGCTTGAACAAACCGCTTATGTGACCCATTTTTCAAGGGGAGGACAGTCTCAGCAGGACACATCACATCGTTTCTTAACCAATTCACATTCGTAACATTACAACAAACTCTGACTAATCTAAACTTTGTTTGGATCTTTTTCAGTCTTTGACTCTTTGTTATCTTTATCAGTTTAAAACCGTGGAAACAGTGGGAACAATCGCGTTTGTTCATTCGATTGTTAAGAGTGCAGCTCCACCTTTTCAGTCTTATCAGAGACTGTCCTAATCATGCCATAAAAGATAAAAGGTTAAAGTCCCCCTCCTCCCTCCCTCCCTCTTTACACCACTTACTGTACTGCAAGTTTCTTTAATGAACCTGATGGAATTTTAAAGATTGAGATCAGACTGGTTTCCCTGGTATCCAGCTTCTAGGTGTGAGTAATTGTGGCTTCCCTGAAAAAGAGAACAATGCATTCGGCAGAACTTCCCAGGTTAAACAAAGGTTACTCATCGACATCTGGGATTGTTTTACTTTTCCTTTCCATCTGAACCAGACCAAAAGATGAATGAATAATAAATTAAAGATGACTAAAAAGGAGACACATCCTGTCTCCTGACGCCAAAGGATAAAACTTTGACTGCCTCTCTTGATGCGGCTCTTTAATTTATATCCTACATGTGAGTTGAGTAAACAGAGGAAAAGGAGCCTTTAATGTATTCGGACACGCAGGGTGATAAAGTGTCAACTGTTCAGCATACAACACATTGCACACGGTGCACATCAGGCACGAAAACAGCGCTGCTCTTTGAAAGCAAACCCCGCTGACATTTGATGGAGCTGCCGAGGAAACACTGTAGAGGGTCTGTGTTTGTGTGTTTGTAAGTTTGCCAATCAAAACCAAACTCCACCCATTCAGAGGGTGTGTGTGTGTGTGTGTGTGTGTGTGTGTATGTGTGTGGGTGGGTGTGTGTGTGTGTGTGTGGAGCAACCTTACCCTCTCTGCATTGAATTGTGTGTGGTGAAATGTTTGGCGTGAGTGTGTGCGCAGCCTATTCTCTAAATAACCTGTTGATCCAGTCAAGCTGAGACTCACTCAGCCTCAGGAGGGGACGCGCTCTGCCAAACTTCTTCCTCATTTTCTCCTGGATTGCATCTGAAGTTGGAGCTCCAGCTATGTCACCGTGAGCGTTTCATCAGCTTTCACACGCATTTCCCGGCGAGTCACTGACAGATGGCACTGATTTCAGTCCTGTAGCGGCTCTGCGTGACACACCAGGTCCATTAAAAGAGTTACCAAGAGAAGCTCTACTGTGGATATCCAGGAGATTCTGTAAGTACTAATTATTGCTTTTTCTATAATTTGTTCCACACATACAGTGACTTTTTTTTTTACAGGATAGTAATACTGCTACTACTTCTTCTAAACTACTTTATAATATAAATAAGAACACTTTTATGAGCAGGTTAAGGTCTAGAAGGATTATATTTCTGGGTCAGTAGCTAAAAGAAGGGGATTCATAACATATATAGGAGCAGTTTCAGTGCTGGGATGAAGCTCTAAAGCTGCACAGAAACTTCTAAAAATATACATTTCATTCATAAAAAGTAATCAGCTGCTTACAAACTTCAATCGTGATGAAAGCTACTTAAGGAGGAGCGGAACTATTGCGAAAAAGTGTGAGTGCACCTGAGGCCAAAGAGTAACCACTGAGGTCTTAATAACTAATACAACTGTTATTATATGATACAGAAAATGAGCTACATTTTGTTTTCTGTTGTCCCGTTGCACTGGAAACCACGCAAAACTTTGTCTAGGGACATTTATTTAGAGACTGAGCTGGTTAGTTAAGTTAAGGTGAGAAGAAAAGACCTTTCCATCAGGATAAACTTCAAGCCTGTTGATATATTTATTGCCTCGTTTCTTCTATTGAGTGTACAATTTATTCGAAAAGTTAGCACATAAATATACTGTATGCATTTTGACAGTATATAACTATGAATACAATGTTGAAGCTGATGTTTTTGGTCGGCTGATGTCAGTTTTGTACATGTGTTATTGTTTGATAAGTTGAGATGGACAACATGTTTGACATGACACATAAGTAAAAGCTAACTAATGCAGAATAATGCAGTTAGTGTTTTAGAGGCAGCACCTGAGGTCAGACTTATTGTCAATGTCTTATATAACTAATAAAAAAGGTATTAAAAAGTTTGACTGTATGTTTTAGAGTCGGCCCAGTGAGTGAAGTGTGTTCATTAACTTCTTGATGTTTTTATTGTACAGCTGGTTTTTATTATAGATTATATTATGTTACTTTTGTTGCTTGCTTTCATTTCATTTGTTTCATTTCCAAGCACCTTGAGTTTAAGATGAGCTGGAACAGCATCTGGTCCAAGTTATTGTTAGTCAATAACTCTTAAAAATGTGGCATTACTAGAGAATAAGATGTTAGAAAGTTTGACTGTGTTTCAAAGGCAGCAGAGGGAGAGGCAGAGGCAGAGGCAGTGAAGTGTGTTCCTGAACGTTGCAGTTTCTCGTGTTTTAATCAATATATAATCTTCTGTGCAGGTCTCTCTAGCTGTACACATTTCAATATTAGGCACACTGAGTTACAGATAAGATGTCAAAAAGTGTAGTGTGCAGTGTGTTCTTGCATGCTGTGTTGTTGCTTTTTTCTTGTATTTTAATTAAAACATTCTGCATGTTGCTTCTAGCTGCACATATTTCTATGTGAGGCACACAGAGTTACAGATAAGATGTGAGTGCAGCTGAGGTCAAATAGTTCTTGTTGGTGTCTTAGTAACTCTAACAAATGTGTTAGAAATACCTAATAAGCTGTTTAAAAAGAGTTGCTGTATGTTTTATAGACAGCAGAGTGAGTTAAGTGTGTTCCAGCACATGTTTTATTGACTTCTTGTTGCATTTTCTCATATTTTATTCAATATATAATCTTCTGTGCGTGTCGGTAGTTGCTTGCATTCATTTCATTTGAACGTAAAGCAAGTTTAGCTTAAGATGCGTTGGAACTTTATTGTTTGTGTCATAACAACTTGTATAAATGTGTCATTAAACAGGATAAGGGGTTGCTTTATATTAAGAGGCAGCACAGTGAGTGTAGTGTGTTCTTGCGTAATGTTTTGTTGACTTGTTGCTTTTTCTTGTATTTTAATTGATATATTCTGCATGTTACCCAGCTGTACACATTTCAATATGAGGCACACTGTGTGAGATGTGTAAAATGTGAGTGCAGCTGAGGTCAGAGTGTCTAATTATGCAATTAGGTCTCATAAATGTGTCAAAGTGTTGTAGCGGCAGCACAGTGTGTGTGGTGTGTTCTTGCACAGTTGCAAAAGTTTTATCCTTTCTTGCACAACGTTTTGTTGAGTTATTGTATTTTATTAAATATGCTGTATCCATCTTGATGTAAAACACACTAAGTTTAAGTTTTGATCTGGGACTATTGAGGCCAAAGAGTTATCGTTAGTGGCTCAATAATGTCCAATACATTTGTTATTATTAAAGAATAAGGTATTAAAAAGAGTTGCTGTATGTTTTAGAGGCAGCACTGTGAGTGTAGTGTGTTCCTGCACATTTTTTCATTGACTTGTTGTGGCATTAGTTATATCTTTTATTACATTCTTCTGCACGTTACTTGTTGCTACATTTTAATGCGAAGAACATGAGTGCTCTGGAAGGAAAACTGTCTCAGCTAAACTTATTTGACACTGAAAAGTCAATTCTGTTTGGGCTGATGTTCTCTCTCTTAAAAGATTACTCATTTGGAATTATATAAGTATTGATATGATTTATTGATTTCTGCAGAATCCTACCTGAAATTTACCTAAAACTTTCTGCAGTGGATTTTTAAAAGGTTTTGTCTTTTTTTCTCCGAGAGACAAAAGTCATCTGTGAGAAAATAGACAAACTTGTTTTGTTGCAGGAAACACAAGCGAAGACAAAAGTCATTTGTCATGACTTGCATGTTTGCTCAGCCGTTGATGCGCTTTTGCTCTGTCACCAAGAGGAAATATTTCGACAAAATCCAAGTGCTGGCCTTCTTCTTCAGCCAAAGGAAAGCCATGAGCGGGAAATATGCAATAATGTGCTTCTTCTGCAGTGTATATCACTTAAAGAGGGAATTGTGTTCAGCTCTAATGCAGGAAGCTGCACGCGCGCCTCTCACATCCTGCCAACAAACGTCACAATGCTAAATGAATCACTCTCTGTGTTTCAAACCGTAGCACGCTTCCTTCACCTTTAAGACTGAATGACTGATTTATCGGCTGCTGGACATCCTTCACTGTTCACTTCTCACAGTCTTTGATGTAGTTCACCTGTGTTTGTATTGGAGGGTTAAGATTGTGAGGGGATAAGGTGAGAGGAATCTATTGTGCATCAACAACAGATGCATTCTCTCTCTTCTCGCTTATCAAACTACTCGAGAGATAAAAAAAAAAAAAAAGAGTGGAGAGGAATGATGGAGAAGAAAAGGAAAAGTCTTAGAGGTTTTCAGAGCTTGTGGTGGATGAAAGAGTGCAGGGCTTCAGCTGCAAATCTCACTTTTTCATTTTTTGGTGATGTAAAGCCAAAACCGCTCATCAGAGGATCAAACCTGAACTCTCCTCAGAAAGCCCCACATGTTGTGTCACGTTTTATACTGCATAGCTTCCTGTGTCCATTTCGACAAGAATGTGCCTCTAATTATGTTTTTCTCTTCCTTTTTCCTTGTGTCTGTCTCTGTGTGTGTGTGTGTGTGTGTGTGTGTGTGTCTGTGTGATGCCAAACCACCCAGAGGGATCCAAGGAAAAACCTGCTGCATGGCAAAAAGGAAAACCCTCGCCTGAAATCGCCACAGTGAAAGAAGCATGGACTGAATGTCTGCATGCATTTCTGTGAGTCGTGAATGCGTGTAGCTGAAAGGAAATCATGTCAGCGATACACACCTGGGCCTGTTTCTTCCTGTGGATCGCCTTTGCAACGCAGGACAAAACCCCAGGTAAAACACAAACGCCTCTTTGTCCAGCGGCTTCAGCCGATCTGTGAGCACGACCACGTTCACAGGGATTAAAAGGGTTTCTTTACAGAACCTGATACACACAGGAACACACAAGAATTTCTGCATTTTTAAAGTTGCAAGATGATGGGATTTTTTTTCCTTCTGCAATCTCAGAACGGTCCCAAATTACACAGATGGGTTATTCAAACTTTTTTTCCACCCACATTAAGTCCTGACGTCAGGTATGAACTCAGGATGGAAATATTTCCCCACCACAGCAAGTGGAACAGCAGTGAAGCAGCTGGACTTCAAGGGAATGTCTGTCTGGTCTTATTTTACAGCTCTGACTCTTATTCCTGAGAGTTAAGGGATCATTTTAACCCTTAGGTTGTCCTCCCGGGTCAAAATTAACTCTTTTAGACAGTTTCTTTTACATTTTTGATGCTTTTTTTTCTCTCACATTTTGCTTGCTTATTTCAACGTTTTTGGCACAATTTCTTTTTCTCCATTACCAGCAGTATCTTCACCCCTAGAACCAACTCATTTACACTAGTTTTACAATTTCTTTCCACAATGAATGGTCAAAAACCTCATTTATATGAAATTATACCTAATTTTTGTGTAAGAAAAATGCAGAAATGTTTGTACACGTATATACAGTATAATATATGCATACTTTGATACAATATTTTCTTTTTCATTTAGCTACTTAATTGTTAGTCTATTGTTATTGTTTTTATTGCTTGTCTATGGGTGGGTTACTTTGCTGTGTTCTGCTATGCTTTTTTCTTGTTAAACAGAAAAGCTATAAATAAAATATTAAAAAAAAGAAGAAAAAAGCAGAAATGATGAATGATTTGGAGTAATGGATAAGATGAGAGGAATGAAGGTAATGGATAATCGCAGATATGTCAAAAGTTTAGTCAGGATAATGACATGAATAAAACACCCACAATTCAACGAAAGTAGAGATCTGATCCTTAATTTCACTTGTGAAGAGCGTTGTATGGAACCATCCGTGTCATTTCGGGGCAATTTGGTTGAAAGAAACCCAAATTTCTGATATAGAAACTTTGAAAACGGGTCAAATTTGACCCGAGGACAACAGGAAGGTTAACTTCACTGCTGAGATCTGGAACAGAATGACAAAAAAAATGTCAAATGCATATTAAACTAAATCTAATAGGCTAAATATGTATAGTATAAATATATATATATATATATAAATATAGTCACTTAATGGCATGAACACAAAAAGGCTGCAGCCTAAAGAAGAGCAGGAAGCTTGAATCAAATCCAGATTTTCTGACAATCCAATCCTTCTTCATGTCCTTAATGCCATTAAGTGCCTGGATTTGTGCACATATTTAGAATAATAGTATTCAGGGCTTCCCCCAGTATAGTGCATGCCTGGTGGGCCACCGGGCCTAAGTTGCCCCCCCCCCCACCAGGCCTAGGCCACTGGGAATTATTTTGTAATGTATTTTAAAAACGTTTTTCAAACTACAGTAAACAGTGGGGTGGCTCGGTTGGAAACGTAGACATCGTCATCTTTTCAAATCTCCAGTTAGCTTAAAAAAGGAGACACTTGTCACCGGGCTAACCACCTTTTCTGGGGGGAAACCCTGGTACTCTGTAGTCAACCTTCTTTCTTTCATCCCTGGCCCGTTGCGGAAACCTTCTTCCAGAGTTTTTGTTTGATTCCTAAGATCTGGACCAGTTTTACAATCCCATCTAAAGCACGTATTTACATTATCATCGACTACGTTTACATGCAGCCAATAACCCGTTCAAAACCGGAATATTAGCAATAACCCGGTCGCGCATGGCCATGTAAACACCGGCAAAAACCCGAATATGCTACCTGGGTTACCCCTTTTCTAACCCGAAATTTTGGTCATGTAAACGTGTATCGGCATATCCCCATCAAAAGGAACATTGATTTGTGTTCTGCACATGTTCTATTCGCAAGGAGTCTCGGTCTTTTGAGTAGAGGAACTTCTTGTATGCGCCAGAAAACATAGTTATAATAATAATTATATACTATAATAATATAGTTATATATATGTCAATGCAGAAAACCTGCGCGCAGTATACCGGAAGTAAACAAGAAGTAGAGGTAAACATGGCGAGCGCGCCGCACAGCACCACACTTTTGGAGCGAGGAGGAAACCAATTTCTTTATTAGTGTGGTGAAAACCATGAATATAATGTCTTTTGTTGACGGCAGAAAGTACCGAGATAGTGAGATTTATAAGAAGGTGACCGAAAAGTTATTGCGTCTTAAGGTTGTCCGTAGGCTACGTCCAGACGCTAACCGTGCGTCGCCGTTTACGTCGGGATATCGCCATTTGATTACAAATTCCATGTAGGAGTAACTCTCTCTGCTCACGCATGTAAACGGGTTATTCCGAATGTTTCAGAAACCCAAATAATGACCATAACCCGAAAATTGACAGCTTGTAAACGTAGTCATCCACTACATAAGACAACATGATCTCATGAGAAGACGCATGAACAGCACGCCACTTTTAAGCACATTTTCGCAAGTCGGGTCTACGCATTTTAGGCTTTTCGTGTTTCATTTATCGCTGCGTTCTCATTCCCAACTCGTCAGTTTTAAACACGCAGTTAATGTTGGTGATTCAAACGAAAGTTACAGAAATTGTGTGTGCCTGTGTGTGTGTGTGTGTGTTTGTGTGTGTGTGCAATGTCTTTTGATGCTGTAAGCACTACAAACTGTTTTTGTTCGTGGGCTGGAAAGCTTATTGATTGCGCTTGTATGAAGTTAATGTTTCACACTTCGTTGGTTAGCTTGAAGAGATTCGTATTTGCGCAGTAGATTGTTCAAAGCACACAAAAGTTTCTACAAGGGCACCAAATGTCACGATGCTGTGAGACAGGAGGCGGCCGTTGCCTGGCTGTCATACAGGTAAACCGGCATCGTGCAGCTGTGAGTCAGAGGTCTGAGTTATTACAGAGCTGTGATTTCCAAGAACAGCTGGGAGCGTCAGCCAGCAGTATCAGCCTTAATAAAAACAGTTGCGGAGGACGTAGGCGGGAAAACTACTGATGGAAAGAGTCAGGTGATAAAGCAGCAGATAAACCCTCCAGTCATTCATTGGTTGCCACTCCAGTAACCGTCATGCACTTGTGCAAACACATACGGTACACACAAACAAAACCAACAAAGTCGGAATCAGATTTTCTTTTTTTTTTCCAGGAACAAGCTCAGAGGTTGAGTTGATTCAACACTGAGATCTGGACTCATTAAGTGATGTTTGACTTAAGTGTTTTCCACTTGGTAAGATAAGATATATATGGATATATATGGAATTTCACCCTTGTTGGGGCAAGCCCACTTGCCCTAGGTGAAGGAAATTCCTGCCCTGGTTTCGTTTGATAATTGGTGTGTCACCTCAGTCCATTCATCACTGCCCACCTCCCCCCCTGGATGTGGCGGTGGCAATGAAGGGAAGAATAATGAGGGTGAATAATTCTCCACATCAGTTTTGAAATACTCACCTTAAAGCAACATTTCCCTGTTTGAGTTTAGAGTTCTTGCTTCTGTGTTTTTGTACATTCTGTGTTCCCCAGCAGCTTTTCCAGGTGACCTCCTCTCCTGCATGTAATCTAGAGAGAGGAAAGGCTACTGAAGCCCATCATTCACACAGATAGGAAAATGAATGCATCACTCCACTGATATAAAAACAGAAATTTAAGCTTTTAAGTGCTCATATTATGCTTTTTGGCTTTTTCCATTACCTTTATTTTGTTAGTTATTTGTGCATGTAATAGCAGTCCCTCCAGGATTTTGCAGCCTTTTTTTGAGATTGTTGCGGCCCAAAATGCCTAATTTTGCGGGAGCTTTTGTAAAAAATTGCAAGAAAAGTTGCGATGTCTTTTGTATATTTGTTGCAATGAAGTTGCGGGGCACAGCGAAAGTTGCAAAAAAAGTTGTGATTTTTTTTTTTGGTATAGTTCTTTAAATAAAAAGGAAACTTGTTTCGGGGAGAATAAAACTTTCCTGGGCTGAGTTTTCCTAGTAACCTTACCAAAAAGGCTCAGGATGCTGCAAATGTTGGTATAATATGAAAATGGCTGGTGGATTTAAGACAAAAAATAATAATTTATTACAACATTATTATACAACATATGTGTCAGTGGCTTGTTGATCTTTAGCCTACATTGTTAGTTAATTTCCTATCTTGGGCTGGGACTCACATTCTTACAGTTTGATAAAGTACTTATTGGACTTTAACTTATCATTGCACTTACAACTTACAACTACAACTTACAATTACAAAGCGTAGCTGTCATTGTGTTATCTCCTGTCTGGTTTTTCCTGCATCTACCGTGTGTGTTTGTGTGTGTGCGGGTCAGTTGCGGGGGGAACTGTATGAGCAGCAGCCCCGCCCCCACCCGCTGCAGACGGCCGACAGGATTGAAACAGCAGCAGCTTTCTGCGACTTTAGAGTGAAAAAAGTTTACAGCGTACGTTGTGGGTAAGGACTACTAGCCAGTCAGAAGCAGAGTATGAGAGTGTGCCCTGACAGTGCCTAGGTAAGGACTACTAGCCAGTCAGAAGCAGAGTATGACGGCGTGCCCTGACAGTACCTAGGTAAGGACTACTAGCCAGTCAGAAGCAGAGTATGAGGACGTGCCCTGACAGTACCTAGGTAAGGACTACTAGCCAGTCAGAAGCAGAGTATGAGGACGTGCCATGCTAGCAGCTAGGCGAGCATTATAACGTGTGTTCCAAAGTGACCACGTTTGTCTCTGAAGTAAAGGCTGGACTACAATAGAGCTGTTTGGAGCAGTGAACAGTGTTTAGTGTGTAGCTACTCAGCATGTGCGACTCCCAACAAAGATGGAACAGAAGTGAGATGTCTCACTCTGTAGCTAAAACAGAGAGCTCAACACACAGGGTGAAAAGAGGAGCTGCAGCAATGTGCAGTACGACAAAAATAAAGTGTGTTTTTTGAAAAGTAAACCATGTAAACCTATTCTGATATAACCTCTAAATACAACTATGAACCTGAAAATGAGCATAATATGAGGTCTTTAACACAACTTAATGATGACACAAATCTCTCGTCTAACGTCGCAGTATCTCACCTGGACTCTCCTGGTCTTGTTTCAGATGTCACTGTGACGTGCTTCGTCTCGCAGGAGTGCGTGCTGCCCTGCAGCTTCCAGCCGGGCAGCAAGGAGACCATCGAGTGGTTCAGACAGGACGAGGTGGTGTACAAGTTTGAGCGGGAACATGGCAATAACCACGACGACGCTGATGATGATGATGATGATGATGATGATGATGATGAGGAAGACAGCAGCAAAGAGCACTTAGCCGGCCGCGCCTCCATTTTCCCGCATTTGTTATCCCGCGGAAACGCCACGCTGATCATCAGGGGGAGTGGTCTGAAGGACAGAGGCACCTACAGGTGTCATGTGAGCACCTCGAAGGGCGAACACAACGCAAAGGTCATCGTGAAGGTGGAAGGTGAGGTTATAAAGAATGTAGGGTGCCGTTTCGGTGCAGTGTGACTTTTCGGTTTGATTCGTTTAGACTCGTGTGAACAGCATCGTCATTGTGGTGCTAACCTACTGCCAAAACATCTGGATAGCCCCCTGGTGGCTGGCTGCGGTATAGGTCATAAATCCTGCCCACTCCATGTCAGCAGATGGGACATGGACCAAACTAAAACATCAAATTACACGTCAAATACATTTACTTAAAACATTTTTTTTTTTACCAAAGATGGTTTCTGTCATTTCAAGTAGTTCTGAACACGTTAATGTTTTTTTGTTATTTGAGGCTATAAAAAGAGGGTGAAACATCCTCTCACTATCTCCGCTATCGGGGCTTAGGACAGTTGTGATTGGATTAATGAAATACAAACAAGCCACAGTGTTCTTTTCCCCTATCCCAGAAAAGATAAGTGGTATAGCCAGACCATACTGCTTCGCTGACACGGCCCTGTAGAGATAGGTCTGACAGTGTGAGTCAATCCCCCACAGCCCACAGTTCAAATGAACCAACTTTAAAGCAGAAATAAACACGTTTACAGCATGGAACAAAAGACAGCAAATCCAGGCTGAATCAAGCCTAAAGATGTTAACGTGGTAAACGTTATACCAGCTAAACATTAGCATGTCAATGTGAGCCTGTTAGCATGCTGACATTAGCATTGAGCTCACAGTGTTGTAACAGAGGCGCCAGCATGGCTGTAGACATAGTCTTTTATCATTTTTTTTTATAATTCCCTGGTTTTATGCTGAATACCAGGTGTATAATTACTTCTGAATTACTTCAAGCCTCTCTGCACACTGATGTCCATGCCAATGTTTGTTTCTCCCATTCAACCTGTCAGAGGCTCTGTAATGAAGCAACATTAGGGTACTTTAAAAGTTTTAAAAACAGTATTTCCAACGTTAGTAAGAACTGTTATACTGTCCTAACCGAGCTCTAATGTAATCTGCATGAGAATGATGTCAGGCTATATTGGGCCTGACATTTAGAGTCTATCATCAGGGGCTGCTGGGAAACATTCCAGCATGCTGTGAGTGTCTTTGTGTGTGTTTGTGTGTGCGTGTAGCACCCATCCGAGGCCTGTCTGTGGAGCTGTCCAGGCTGAGCGGCTACGAGGAGATGAAGTGCACCGTCAGTAATGTTTTCCCGGCCCCTCGGGTAACCTGGGCGACCGAGCCGCCCACTTTCGAGGACCTCCGACCGGTCACGCGCATGCTGGCCAACAAACAGGGGCTGTACACGGCCGACAGCCGCCTCAAGAGGCTGAACGGACGACCTAACCTCATCTACATCTGTAAAGTCACGTCTTCCTACGGGGGTCCGACCTGGACGGCCTCACTCAGGGAAAGAGGTGAAAAAAACCCAATGCAGAACATATCTTTTATATGCTTTAATTTATATTTATTGATTTACTTATTGGAGAGACTTTTTATGCCTCATTCACTTCTAAGGAAAATCTCAAGAGCAGCACAACTCATTTCAAATACGTGAAGAAGATTGGGGAGATTTTAATGACTTACACGGGAGAATTTAATGAACACTTAATGAACACACAATTGAGCAGGCGGTGCAGTTTAACCGCGATGTGATATTGTGCAGTGCCATCCCAACTCTGGGTTCCTGTCTTTCTTTAAAGTGTATTTAAACTCTTTTGAAGTTTAGCTGAACCTTCAATGAAAGCAAAGATATTGCGGGCGCCCAAATATCTCAGCACAGACAAAATGTGTTATGTGTTTACTTTCTCTATGGCCTTGGCAGGGTGAGCAGCACTGTCGTATCATACAGCTGCTACTCCTCCCGTCATCTATGGAGGCACAGAGTTGAAGTAATCTCCCTGGAAACGTCATGAGGTTATGTTGGAAACTGACCTGAATGAGACCTGGGTACCACTGTCTCAACTTACGTAGCTGGAAAGCTGGAAATTACACAACACTCACTACGCCATTTCTCTCTAGTAGAAATAAAAGGAGCTCAAGGAAAAGACCTGACCATCCCCTGCCACGCCCCTCCTTACCTGAACAACCCCTTCCTCCACTGGAGCTTCACCAACGGCGAGAAGCACTCCCAAATCCTCACCTACGGCAGCCAGTCGGGGAAAAGCCACTCCACGCCAGCCTGGGACAACCACGTGGAGCTGGACGGCTTCAGGGTCCCGTTTGGAGACGGCTCGCTGCGTCTGATGGACCCCCAACACTTGGTGCACACGGGCAGCTACACCTGCGTGTTCTCCGTGCCGCACAACACCCACACCGAACGCACGGATGTCACCATCGACGGTCCTGCTGGTGAGGTCACAAACACAATCAATCTGTGGTTTTTAATCAAACAAACACGAGGAAATAGTGCATTTGTTGGGGACTATTTTCAGCGGCGGATTCATCTACATTTGGTGCTCTAGTGAGTATTTAAGCTTTATCAAGCTTAAGATACACAATGCTTTACAGTAAGAACAATTCTTTGTTATTTTTGGTCTTTTTTTAATGACATTTTTAGACAATAAGAAAAATATAGAATATCACCAGACTTAGCCTTTAAAGCAGTGGGGCACAAACTTTTTAGAATAATGTATCCCCTTTGAAATATTTTTTTCATCCAAGTAAACCCAAGTTCCTGAAACGTACCATATGAGCTTTCCAAAAATGATTCGTAGTTTTGGTGAGGTTTGGTGTCAAAGGCATTTGTAATTATATACGTATATAAAAAATATAAAGACATCCAACAGCAAGACAAACAACATGCAAAGCAAATAACAGCTGCTGTCGTTTTAGTGTATTAAACTGTGTATCTGTTCTGTCTCTGTTACCTGTGTGCAGGTGAGAAACGTACCACAGAAGAGTCATCTAATAATGGCTGGATTGTTGGTCTGGTGATTGCAGTGCTGGCTCTGGCTCTGGCTCTGGCCGGCGTGCTGGTCTACCTGAAGATGAAAGGTAAAGATGGACTCCAGGAGATGTGGACAATTACTGATAGGAAGAAAACCGCTTGACTGGACTGACACGACACACAAATTTGAATCTCTCTCTGACCATTTTCTCTTTCATTCTGTTAGATTTCAAAATGCATTCACACACACTCAGATTCAAACTGGGAATAGTCTGGGATGTCTGGTTGTGGTCTTAAAGTGTTTATCTATCATAATACATACACTTTATAGGGCGGTCACCATCTGAAATTCTACGTTTTTTAAGGTTTAAGTCAGGGGTGTCCAAACTTTTTTTTAAAGAGTGCCAGATTTGATAACGTGAAGATGCCAAAGGCCCCTTCTGACATTTTCTTTTTTACAAAAAACTATTTTTATTTTCACTGTCAGAATTATGGTTTTTTTAAATGGCATGTAACCAAATCAACGCCACTCAGACGTGAACCAATCTAAAAATAACATAAAAATAAAAACTGCCTTACTTTTACATCTGTAGTCAGATGACCGAACATACTGAATGGACTACCTTAAACTTGAAGGTGATAAATATCTTAACCCCATGTTCATTTTAAACATCACTTATTACGTGTGATGCAAAGTTTGTTAAAATAACATTCAAGCTTACAACATATGACTCTTGCTCTTGTCTTTCGCAAACCGAGGCTGCGGGCCGTAGGAAATCTGGCCGTGGGCCGTGATTGGCCCCTGGGCCGTACTTTGGACACGCCTGGTTTCAGTTTAACATGTTTGTGTGGGTCTTGGAAGAAGATGAGATATTTTACAAACAATACAGCAAAAAAAAATTACATTTAACAGAATTTAATTTAGCATACAGTAAACAATTGCTTCTCCACCAAACTCACTCAATCAGATTTTGAAAATTAAATTACATTTCAAACGCTCGACCGCTGTCAGTTTTACACTTTTTAAAATCATTACTTCATGGCAGAAGAAGTGCTGAATGTTACAACTAACTAATTAAAACACAGCTTTCACCCATACAACTGTATTTAGATATTTTATTCTAAAACTACTCTGTTACAACTAAAGGCTCTGCATTCAAAATCTTGAAGCATTATCAGCAAAACGTACTATAAATATTACAAGTAAAAATAATCATTACACAGCCAAATGGCCCTCTTCAGTGTTTTATTCACATATTATTGATTTAATACAACTGACGCATTAATGTGTGAGCAGCATTTTCATTTTAGAGTAATGCAATAAGCATAAAATGGAAAGTAGAAATACTTAAAATTCTACTTAAATAAACTATAATTTTTACTTTCTACCACTGAAAGTTGATTGTTGTGATATAAAGTAAAAAAAAATCTTATTTTATGATGAGTGACATTAGTGTAAAATCTAATATGCAAAATTCACTGGCCCTTAAACTCTCCTTAAACTGGTGTGTGGAGGGAAAATGTGTTTCAGCATAAAATATTAAAGGACTGCATGTACAGTAAAGTCAAGCTTCTCTGTCTCATAGTGAATGTATAAATAAAACTACTCTATTTCCTATAATTAATACATAGAAAATAAGCATTCATAATACTGTAAAAAAAGAAAAAAGAAAATATGAAATATAAACATACACTGATGCTCCAAACCAAGCTATTAGTATTACACCTGTCACAGCCAAACAGGTCACACCAGTTACATGTAATTGCAACCGGGTCATGCCTGTTCTCCAGCCGTGTTATCCAGATGCATTCTAGGAAATGTAGGCAGTCACTAAATGAGGTAAAAGCAGACTGTGTACAGTTGAATAAAAAGAAAACTAAATCCAGAAAGTAAAATAGAACAAAAGAGTAGAGTGCGAGAGAGTTTTCTAAGACTTTGGATTTGTTTAAGTGAGCTAAATCACATTTCAGAGGCTCTACAGGTGCTTTTTTTTTACTTGAGTTCATATACGTCATTCTCACAATCATTATGTCTCTCCAATCTGTCCTCAGGGCGGACCTCAAAGCCCAGAAACGACCCCGAAGAGGTCGCAGAGCTGCGTTCAGTCAAAGGTTGGTCATGAACTTTTAAAAAAATGTCACTTGCACTTCCAAAGTCAGACACTAGATGGAGCTGGAGAATAAGTATAATTAGTATAGTATAGCATAATTAGTGCCCATATATATATATATATATATATATATATATATATATACATATATATACACACACACACACACACACACACACATACAGTATCTCACAAAAGTACAGAGTACACCCTTCACATTTTAGTAAATATTTCACTATATCTTTTAATGGGACAACACTGAAGAAATTACACTTTGCTACAATGTAGAATTAGAAATGCCCTCATATCTGCATACATTATAGTGTTTTAGGGGCAATGTATTAAATATTTGTATACTGCTTATACATGCTTAATATGGGGACTTAAGTATTAAGAAATTCAGCAGAAACCATTTTTTTCTGCTTTCATGTCACTTTTAATCATTAGATTTATGTTTTGGCCCATTGAACTTTATGGTTATCTTGGAGGCGGTTGTTTGTTTAGCATTTTAATTTTACTGCATTATACTGAGTGGTGTTTCTGTTATATTGTCCACCCCACTCATATTAATGAGAGTCAACCCAATGTTATTATCTAAGAGTTGTAAAGGTAGAGGAGAGTTTTCCTGAGGTAACAGAGCATTATACGTAGCGCCCTTTATATAGATAGATACATGTATCTATATAGATAGATAGATACATGTATCTATCTATCTATCTACATAGATATAGATAGATAGATACATGTATCTATATAGATAGATAGATATGTATCTATCTATATAAAGGGTGCTAAGTATAATACAAGTATAATACATGTATCTATCTATATAGATACATGTATCTATCTATCTATATAAAGGGCGCTAAGTATAATACAAGTATAAAACATGTATCTATCTATCTATATAGATACATGTATCTATCTATCTAGAGCGCTAAGTATAATGCTCTGTTACCTCAGGAAAACTATCCTCTACCTTTACAACTCTTAGATAATAACATTGGGTTGACTCTCATTAATATGAGTGGGGTGGACAATATAACAGAAACACCACTCAGTATAATGCAGTAAAATTAAAACGCAAAACAAACAACCGCCTCCAAAATAACCATAAAGTTCAATGGGCCAAAACGTAAATCGATAATGACATGAAAGCAGAAAAAAATGGTTTCTGCTGAATTTCTTCATCTGTTACACCTTACTTAAGTCCCCATATTAAGCATATATAAGCAGTATACAAATATTTAATACATTGCCTATAAAATTATTAATACATTTATATCCGTTAACACAAACATCTGCTTGCAACGACATTGTAACGTGTTATAAACCATTTATTAAATGTTTGTATACTACTAATAAATGCTACACAGGGGGACTTAAAATTGAGAAAAAGTGTTGCTCTCAAATCTTTGCTTTTAGTCTTGGTACACTAACTTAAATATTCAACTGCATTTATGAGCTGAAGAGCAAAAAAGTTTGGGGGACAAAGTTTTAAACTGCATTGGTTTTAGCCAAGTGGACCCAATAAACTGGCCTATGATCGGAGTAGATGTTGTACACAATGCGATGGGTACTTTAATTGAAATACCCAACAGTACTAAGTGATACAGGACAACAGAGACACATACATACAGAAAGGTACAGATGTGCATGTCAGAATTAGTCTTTTCTGCTTACCTTTATGGCCTTTTGCTACGTTTACACATGGTCGGCTATTTTCATAAAGGGACATTTCAACCTCTCAGTTTTCAAAAATAACATTGAGCACAGCTCAGTTTTCAGAAAAGTGTTCGTTTACACGTACCCATGTATATGTGGTCAAGAGCATGCCAAACCTGTAGGTGGCAGTGTAACGAGATGCTCAAGCCCGAAAACGAATCACTTCCTCTCTCTTCTCTTCCTCGGCTACCTAAACCTCCGTTTGTCTCAGTTTACATGCAAACGTTCAAACAAAGTTTTCCAAAATCTCCACTCAGGCCGGAGTTTTTAAAAAAAGAATCGTTTTCAGAGACGAATTCTCCGTTTGCGTGGAAACAAAGGGCACAAACGAAGGGAAACGTCTCAGTTTTTCAAAATGACCACGTACGTGTCCACGTTGTTTCCTCCTCCTCTGATCCAGGAACTTTTCCTCTCACCCTCACAGACTCGACCGCCGGCAGTAACCTGAATGAGAGCAGCCCGCTGACTGTTGGAGACACCAACGGACAATCAGACGTCCAGACTGGATCTCCGTTAACCTGAGGACAGACAGAAACAACACGGATTCACCAACAACTTACAAAATACTAACAAAACAAGCACGCAGCTACACGCTGACGAGGAACTAGCCGCTTCTTACAGACCGAATGTTTCTTCGAGAGCTTTTAAAACTATATTTTAAATGACTTGTTTTTTTAGCATATTTGGGTGTTTTTCTAACGAGGAACTTTTTGTTGGCTCCTGTGGAAACCCTGACAAACGGATGTTTAATTGCAAAACATGCACTCCAAAAATGAAATGCTTTCAGCGTCTTTATGAAGGGGTTTGTGGAACCTGCTGTTATTTCAGGAACTCTTTTAGGTCAATGTTGTCTCATAGAGAACCCTGAAGACGCATGCTGTTGAATCATCACAATCTCTTCCCCAGGAAACTAAACAAAACGCTCACATTTGGCCTCACGTGAGATTGCCAACGATGGTCGTTCAGACTTGGCCTCGGGTGAGTCCAACGAGCGTAACTACTGCCGTTACAACAGCCAGGAGCTGTCCTGTGTTGCTTTGCTCACACCTTTGATAAACCTAATCTGACTGCTAGTTTGGGTGGTGTCATTTTCTTTAGTCTATGGCCCAACAGGTAAATTAGGTCTCCACGTTTCAAGAAATCATCAAACATGCATTTTAGATAGAGATGAGAGTATATCCAGTTGTTCCTCATCCTTGTTTGCTCAGCACCGTTAAATTATACGTACGGGACACAGGAGGTTTCTACCTGGAAGTTATTGCAAACAAACATTGAAATTGTGTCCATAGGTCAAATGTTTAATTTAAGTTTCCCTGGGTCAATGTTGAAATCAAGCACAGCTTCTACCTTACTGATGTTAAACTCCTCAATACACCCTCAAATATGAGGAAAGACCGTTCTCTTGACTTTTGACATTGATGTCTCCACAGTGGCTGACCATTCAAAGTGCAATTAAAACGTCCATCTCCTTTTGTTCTGGTGCAATGTGAACTGTGAAGACAGCCCTTGCCATTCACTGATAAATGCTAGCCAAAGGTGCCGTAGGTAGGATTGCGAAGATCCAGGACTTAGCCAAAACATTTGAACATGGACAATTTCTCAGTCCCTCCTCTGCTAAAGCCCAAAATGGTCTCCTAAGGCCCTCCCCCCACAAGGGAGAATGAATGCGTGTGCATGAGCAGTGATTGACACGCAGTTAGACACCCCTGGCCATGATTGGTGCATCTGAACAGGGAGTGGTGGATTTTTCCAAATCACACTACAGGCTGTAGGTGGTGCCAGAGGAGCCAGATTTTATGTAGATCTACTGGAACATAGGGTCAGTTTCAGCAAATATGACAGAAAGTTAGTTTTATAAGTCTTACCTACTGCACCTTTAATATGTACTAACTTAACTTAATTTGCCCTTGAAACATAGGTATGCGAGGAGGCTACAACAGCGTTTGGACTCCCTGGCTCTCCGTGCCCTTAAAAGTTAGGACTGTGAAAAAGAGCCTCTGTGTGAATTATGTTTTAAACCAGGTAAAGAGGTCTCTTTTTCTCTTGCGGTTGGAGTCGTGGCACTAGTAGGAAACTCTGCTCTTGGACACTTGCACGGACTGGAGTTCTTTTTTTTTTAAAGATTATTTTTTGGGGCATTTTAGGCATTTATTTGACAGGACAGCTGAAGACATGAAAGGGGAGAAAAGACATGCCGCAAAGGGCAGCAGGTCAGATTCAAACTGGGGCCTGCCGCGTCGAGGAGTAAACCTCTATATATGGGCACCCCGCTCTACCAACTGAGCTATCCGGGCTGGACTGGAGCTCTAAAATAAAAAGACTACCTACTACCTACTACCTACACTGTTGTTGTAGAACAATCCGATCACGGTTGCTCCGTGTTGTATGCTTATTGCTTTAATTGCATTAATTGCTTTAATTTGCTGCTTGACCTTTATGAGTTGACTCGGCCACTCTGAGAACAAAGTGATACGAAGCCGGGTTCAGCTCAACAATGTTGTGAATGTTTGATGAAAGACACGGGAGTGTATTTATATTGTAACAATTGCCCCAGGCATTTCGTAGTTAGATAAGAAAGGGGCAACAGCGAGAGATTGGTTCAAGGTTGGTTCACACAGATAAATCGTCAGGGAGGAGAACAGTTACACAATTTATAAAACAAGGTCAGATGAAAATGGGTAGGTTCAGATTCACAACAACCCTCCTGCTGCATTTAGACCTTCCTGTCTGTGATCTTAAAGGTTAAGCTCCTGCGTGGTTATAAAACTGAATGTGACTGAACAATACTAGACTTTGAGAGTCTGTCAATCACTGACAATAACTCCAGTCAATATTTAATCTGCAGCAGATTGAAATAGTTTCTCTTTCTCTCTCCACTGCCACACATTGCTGAAAAAACGCGTCACGTTTTCATGAATTATACTTGACCTCTTTCACAAATGTGTCATAATTATTGTAAAGTTAATAAAAAGACATCACTGAAGATTTGTGTGTGTGGTTTTGTTGTTGTTGAGTTATGACAAAACTAAATTGCTTTGTGTAATGACCCTTAAGGTTGGCAATATTCTATATTTTCCTAACTTTCCACTTTCATTCCTATCTATATTCTGAAGGTTTTTACAGAAAGGTTTGTTCATATATCACTCATAGCCCAATTTATGTAACATTTTAAAACTTAAAACATGGAGAAAATATATACACTTTTATGGCTGTTGACAGAATTTTCATATTTATGAAGTAATAAAAAGAGCTATCCAAACTCCCCTCTGTAAAAACCTTTGGCTCTAATATGTCAAAAAGAACTTTGAACCTGGCTAAATCCAATGTTTCTGTTGTGGACATGTTTGCAAATTAGCACATATTTAATAAGATAATGTCTCAATAGTAAATTTACACAAAATTTCAGAAAACTTGTGGTATAAAAGATAACCGTCTTAATGTAAGTATTCAACTGGTGAGGTTGGTTTTATTAGTCAAATGTTTTACCCTACCCTATGTTAGGTTTGTGCCTAACCAAAACACGTTAATTGCATAATTATGACTAGAAAAACTTGACACAATGCTGAGCTGCCCCCCAGCTCTCAGATGATATACACCACTTCTGTGAAGCATATGCTGTTGACCTGCTATCTCCCCCTAAATATCCCTGATCCCTCCCAAAAAATACAAAAATGTGGGTCTCAAAAAAAAGAAACACCCCTCATGCTGGAATGCATGAAAGCTTGATAACCCTGTCAAGACACGATGCGAGTCCCTAAATAATAACATATACATACACACATATATACACATATATATATATATACATATATATATATATATATATATATATATATATATATATATATATATATATACATATATATATACATACATGTATATATGTATATATATATATATGTATATATATACAGTGCTCGAAGGCACTGTATATATACACATATATACATATATACATATATATATATATATATATATATACATATATATATATATATATACATATATATATATATATACATATATATATATATACATATATATATATATATACATATATATATACATATATATATATACATATATATATATATATATATATATATATCGCTGTATCGTACAGTCTGTCAAAGATGTCGGGCCGTTCTGTATATGGGATTCACACGTGTAGGAGTATTGAATTCTTACTAAAGTGCAATTTTGATATTGATAAAATCCCCCTTCAGCTACCTAACGTTCATAGACAAGTTCTTTTATTTTGTCTTCTTATTTATAAACAATTTTTCCCCCCACAAACATTTGATATGGAATAAAAAAGATGCCAAATATAAGAACAAGTCAATATTTTATCCCAATTGGGTCCAAAACTATATTTTATTGATTTCCCAGTTGATTAATGACAACGGTCACTTATTCAGATTTCTTAATGAAGTTTAATATTCCAATAATTGCACGAGAATATAGCATAGTATTTGATGCTGTACCCACGGGTTATGTTATACTGCTGCAGGATAGTAATGTGTCTAATGACCAGTCAACATTAGGAACACATGTTTTATTAAATGGTATTGACATAAAGGATAAAAATTGCAATAAAAGATATTTTAGACATTTTACACATTTCCCCACAGTTGCTCAATGCAAACATTATTGGAATAACCACTATGGGAATATCAATTGGAATTTGATTTGGACATATTATAATAAATATGTTGTTAGTACTAAAGTAAATGAAGTACATTTCAAAATGGTCCATTGCATCTACCCAACAAATACAATTTTAAAGAAATATAAATCTGATTTTTCTGAATCCTGCATATTTTGTGGTGTTTTCACAGAGACGATTGCACATTTGTTTTGTAGATGTTTTTATGTCAGATTGTTGTGGATTGATGTGGACGATTTATTTCATGTATTGTGTGGCTCCAGGATAAAATTACAAAGTAGAGACATTCTTTTTTAAATGTTATATCCATGAATGTCAATGGTCTGAAAGAAAACTTACCTATTTAAAAATGACATGAAATTATATTTTGACTGAAGGACTGACAAATAAGAAAGCCATCCAGACTCTGAACATTTACAATGCCTTAAAACCTCTTTAATGTAAATTTCATGTGACCCTTTTTTCATGTATGTATGTATTTGTTTTCAATGTGTTTGTGTATCTGTACTTGAATAATAAAGTTTTTTGAAGACAAAAAAAAAAAAAAAGACTCACATTGTGTATTGACAAACCACTCCCTCTTCAAAAAAAGCCAGCTCTTTGCACATCCGGCCTTGTTTCCTCCCACTCACTGTTATGCAATTGTGAGAAGAGACGGGCAGGAGCTGACAAGCCTTATTCAGTGAAGATTAGCAAATAAACAGGAACAAAAGTTAACAGAGTTTGGTTTCGAGTCAGAGCACAGACTGTTCAGAGAAACTCTCACACACTGCCACGAGGAGAAATGGCGCAGAAAGGAGTTCAGCTGGACCGGGAGACATTCTCTTGTTCTTTCTGTCTGGATCTACTGAAGGATCCGGTGACTGTTCCCTGTGGACACAGCTACTGCATGAACTGTATTAACATTTTCTGGGATCAGGAGGATGAGAAGAAAATCTACAGCTGCCCTCAGTGCAAACAGAGCTACACTCCGAGGCCTGTCCTGCTGAAAAGCACCATGTTAGCAGCTGTAGTGGAGGAGCTGAAGAAGACTGAACTCCCTGATGATCACTGCTATGCTGGACCTGAAGATGTGGCCTGTGATTTCTGCACGGGGAGAAAACTGAAAGCCCTCAAGTCCTGTAAGCAATGTCTGGTCTCTTACTGTGAGAAACACCTTCAGCCTCATTTTGACGCTTTTCAATTAAAGAAACACAAGCTGGTGGACCCGGTGAAGAAGCTCCGGGAGAGAGCCAACGTCTGCTCTCGTCATAATGAGGGGATGCAGATGTTCTGCCGTACGGATCGGAAGTTTATCTGTTATCTCTGCCCCCTGGATGAACACAAAGGCCACGACACAGTCTCGGCTGCAGCAGAGAGGGCTGAGAAGCAGGGAGAGCTCGACGGGAGGCGACAAAACATCCAGCAGAGAATCCAGGACAGAGAGAAAGAGGTGAAGCTGCTTCAACAGGAGGCGGAGGCCATCGATCGCTCTGCTGATAAAGCAGCGGAGGACAGCGAGAAGATCTTCAACGAGCTGATCCATGTCCTGGAGAAAAAAAGCTCCGATGTGAAGCAGACGATCAGATCGGAGCAGAAAATGAAAGCGAGTCAAGTCAAAGAGCTTCAGGAGAAGCTGGAGCAGGAGATCACTGAGCTGAAGAGGAAAGACGGCGAGCTGATGAAGCTCTCACTCACAGAGGATCACAACCAGTTTCTGCACGAGTACCCCTCACTGTCACCAGTCAGCGAACCTACGATCATACCCGGCACCAAAATGCATACTCTGTGGTTCTTTGAGGATGTGACAGCAGCTGTGTCAGAGGTCGGAGCTAAACTACAGAAAGTTCTGGGTGAGACATGGACAAATGTAAACACCAGAGCTGTGTTCCTAAAATATTCACGTGAAATGACACTGGATCCAGACACAGCACACCAGCAGCTGTCATTATCTGACGGGAACAGAAAAGCAAGATTTACGACAGGACAGCATTGTTCTAGTCCAGGCAAATTCACTTCATGTCCTCAGGTCCTGAGTAAACAGAGTCTGACTGGACGCTGTTACTGGGAGGTGGAGTTGAGAGGGAGAGAAGTTTGTGTCGCCGTCGCATACAACAGCATCAGCAGAAACGGCTTCAGTGCAGACTGTACATTTGGAGGGAAAACGGATCTTGGGCGTTATCATTATCGCGCGTTGGTCTCCGACGACTGGGCTTACTTCGGTACAACAATGTTCAAACTCCGTCTCAGGTCCTCGGTCCTCCAGAATAGGAGTGTACCTGGATCACAGCGCAGGTACCCTGTCCTTTTACCGCGTCTCTGAAACCATGACGGGCTCCTCCACAGAGTCCAGGCCTCATTCACGGAGCGCTTTACGCTGGATTCGGCTTTCACATTATGAAGACACTGCTGAGTTCATTAAGCTCAAGTCAAATGTTATGACTTTGTACTGATTTTGGCAGCATTTCTTTACAGATCAGCCGTCAATCAAACATTAGGAGATGTACTTTGACGTCTTCTCATTAGTTGATGTGTAAATATTGTTGAGTTCCTTTGGGTGGCGCTCCTTCCTGCGTCTGTTTAGCCATGAAGGCCATCACTGCCCATGATGATGAGCCATGGTTATAATGGTTTTTAATTAGGTTTTATTTTAGTTCCGACTTTTTCAACTGTATTTTAGTATAGTATTATAGTTTTGTATGAAAGCCAATTTCTGCCAATGTGATGGGAAAATACTGATCATTTTAAGAAAGTATCATGATTTATAGTTTCTTTTTTACATTCACATTGATGGGCTTCCATAGTTATCAGAGTGCATTTGTATATATGTAAAGTATATACAGTATATAGCATATCATTAGTTTTAAAGTTTTAGTTTGTTTTTGTTAAGGCAAGTTATAATGTATTAGATGGACATATATATACGAAACACAATGTTGGAGAACTGTATGTAAATGGTCATGATGTTTAATGTTTAATCATCATCAGTAGTGAAATATCATAGCTAAAAAACTAATATAAACTGATGTTCTTTTTTTTTTTTACCAGGCAATATCATTTGAGTTTAGTTTCAGCTTTTATTTAGGTTTATTTACTCACAATATTTGAACTGCTTATTTTAGCTTTAGTTTACTATAATAACCTCAATCTGAACTGACATTTCTCTGCATGAAAATGTAAACTTCTCTTCTCTCTGTGCTCTAAATGTTTGATGAATATTTGAATTGATGCATTTGAATGTTTTTGTTTCTCATCCACTGCGCGGGTCTGAAGAGAGAAAACACCAGACGGCCTTTATCGTAAATATTTTGTTCTCATCACTTGGTCAATTTGTAAAGAAATCTCTGATTACATATATTTGTTTGGCTGACCTGTGAGCTGTTATAAAACGGTTTGCTGTTCGTTCATTATTCTCTTCTACATACGGTAGCTCTGATTACAGACAACTCCCATGATCCCACGCTACTTCACACCCTCACCAAACTGTCTTTTGTTATGGTTTTGATCGAGAGAAAATGACATATTGTGTGTTTAACAGATGTTACTGATGTGTGGCTGACGTATGAACAAACTGAAGGTTAACATGATGAATAAACAAACATGAACTCAGTATTTCTCCTCGTCTTCATTCCAGGGTTCAGACAACGCTGATGGAGAACATGTGACGTTTTCCTCCTGAAACACCACAAAGTATAGAGCTGATGTTTAGAGGGACAACTCCGTTTGTGACCAGAAGTCACAGCATACTTTCTTATTAGACATTTAGCTTGTGATGTTTTGACATTTTGATTTCAGGACTGCCTCCTGCAAAGGCTCAGAAAATTAAATCCTGTGAACATTTTAAAAGGAAACGAGAGCGAGAGAGAGAGAGAGAGAGAGAGAGAGAGAGAGAATACTGTTTATAATAAGGACATGAATTGTACCAATGAAATCAAGAATAAGCTGAAGAAAACAAGTTATTATTATATATATATATATTATATAATATATATATATTATATAATATATATATATTATATATATATATAAAACAAGTTATTATTATATAATATATATATTATATATTATATATTATATTATTATTATATATATAATATATATATATATATAATATCTATATATATATAATATCTATATATATATAATATCTATATATTATATAATATATATATATTATATAATAATAACTTGTTCTTCAGCTTATTCTTGATTTCATTGGTACAATTCATGTCCTATATATATATATATATATATATATATATATATATATATATATATATATATATATATATATATATATTATATAGGCTTACAAATACATTAGGTAACATTTAATAATAACCACCGCTAATAAATGGTAATTTGAAATAATAAAATTAATTTTTTTAGTTTTATACACATCATGAACATTATAGGAAGTATTTATAATCTCATAAAGGCTGTAAAACTTGTGATTTGTCACATTTTCTGCCTCAGTCATGTGTCACATCCTGCCACTCTGTCCCTTCCTGCAGCCCCACCCTAACTTCTCCAAACCCATTTAGCGTTATTCTTTACCTACCTACCAGACGCCTTCGAACCCCTTCATCCCAGATCCTTCCACTCACGTGTAAATTGATAGATTTTATTAATCCCAAATTGGGAAATGACTCTGTTACAGCAGCAAGTTACAGGGACATACACACATACTAACTCACACACAAAGAAAATACAATAAATATACTAGAAATAATAAATAACATAAAAAATAAGATAGAATGAAATAAGATATCAAGATCAAAATGCCAGAACTACTGAAATAAATTATACTTAGAGGAATGAAAAGAATGTACACACGCTTAAACAAGTGTAGAATAAAATGTACAACCTACATACATAGTATATATAACCAAATAAAATATGTATAATATTAAATATGAAGTATCTTAATAGTGCAATATTGTAATGTGTGAGGTAACGAGGGAGTTATCTTACACACAGTAGGTATGGTTTACTGAACCAAAAAGATAAATAAAAATAAATAAATAAAACAACTTCAGGGGATTGTGAAGATGTGCGGAAAGTTGCGGGCACTACTCTGACCGATCTCTCCAGTTCATTTAAAGAGAGAGTTTTTAAGAAAACAGAGTCAATCTTAGCAGACCAGAGCCACCCTCTGTTGCAGGCATTTCATTACTCCCGTCAGGCTGTAGGTACAGCCTTCCTAGATGCAGGACTAACATTAGAAAAACTAATTTTTTACTGTTGCTATACCTGCACTTTATGGTTAATCCTTACTGTATTGTTGTGGCTGTTTTTGTTGTTTTGTAATGATTATATGTGTTGGTTGCTGGCTGTATATCAATTTGCCACTTGGGGATGATAAAGACCTTGACCTAGACCATCTGCTCAGCAAACTCCTGCAATTCCCCTCACAAGAGTTTCCCAACCTATCATTTCTTCATCACACCTGCTATACCTATGCCAGTCCTTTTTCCCCGATCAGTACTCAGATTGTGGGAAGTGTTTTTGTTGCCATGTTTTTTTTTTGCTTTTGAGCTACCTGGGCCCTATTTCAGGTATAAGGTTTAACAAACTCTGATTCTAACCCTGATGTCTGAGTTGATTTACCCTGAGATGGGAAACTCTGAGTTTTCGGTTTCAGAACAGCTGATATGAGTTGGTTCAATCAATTCAGAGTATGTTCACTCAGAGTTTAGCGGCAGCATGAATGGAGCAATGATACTACGATTCACCATGGTAACAACCACAAATAAACTGGTCAGCGGAAATACTCATGCGCACATACAGCGAGTTAAAAAAGCAACACTGCTGCAAAAGAGAACTTGCGTGGGAGAAAATTGCTACTAGAGTAAATGCGTATATTCCAATATAGTGTATATTATATTTAATCATAAGTATAGGCTAATATTACTGGTGAAATGGTATTGAACCTATATTCTATTTCATTTAGGTGCAATACTGCGGGCAAAAAAGTACTACGCCTACTAATCCCATTCTGAGGATGCAGCACCATCATTAACAGAATTATAATTCATAATCTTTTTATTTCAAAGGGTTTACATCATTCACCTGCAATAATAGCCTGCTGTGGAACTCCTTTTTAATGGCTCTTACTGGTTTGTGTCCAGGGAACACTACAAAAACGTTTAAAACATGTTTCAGAGCGAGTCAATGTTGTAAAGAAAAGAAAAGAAAACTGCTGTTTGCAAAATTATTCATGTGTCACAAATAATCTGCTGGGCGAGCATGTCCAAGATGGGTGCCGTTAGTGATATGAGGTTATGTAGCCTAGGCTGCATAACAGACTGGGAAGAAAAACGATACCGCTCAAATAGGAAGTTATCTGAAAATTAAAATGTCGATGCTTCAATGTCATCTTCCGACATATAACACCCTGTGAAGTAATACAGCTTCTCCATCAACGAGATCGTCGACAAAAGGAAATGCCATTTTTTGAGAAATAAAATGTTTTATAATCTGCCTAACATGGTTAATAAACCAACAATCTTTTTTTTATTCATGCCGATAAACTGCGATAAAATGCGCCTGATCCAGACTGAATGAATGAATGAGGAAATGAGAGAGTGTCCATTACCATAGTAACTGACTCTGAGGTGAAGTTACCTCTCTTTCTGAAACAGAAAACCCAGAGTTTCCCTCTCACGGTTAACAAAACTCAGAGTTTTCACTAAACCTGCTTTCTGAAATAGGGCCCTGTTCCTGTAAGCTTATTTGTATTTTCAACTGCATCAACCATCTGCATTTTGGTAAAGTACTTAAGTCATATTCCACCACAAGACCATAATAATACATTAGTAATAAATAATTCCTTCAGCAGCAACCCTAACTCTACCCTTGAAATCAGTTAATGTTTCACAACAGTGTCCACTGTGTAATATCCAGGGCTACATTTTGAAACGTTGAACTTTAATCCAATGCATACAGTATATTGCCACAGACGCATATCGGCTGATAGCTGATATCTCTAAAAGTAGCCCTGGTTTCTTTCAAGCTGTTCAACGTCCAATGCGACGCAATAGCTGTAGCAGCAATCAGACTGGTTGGCCAGCCTCGTCAGTGTGACACTCCCGCTGGAAAGTCATTTTTTCTCAGTACGTCTTTAGTTTACCAGGAGGATGTGTCGGGGCAAGTGTGTCGTGGTTTTTGTGGTCCTGACCTTATTGTGGACTTTTAACAAAGCAGGTGAGCCATACTCATGTTTAATTTGGTATGTTAACTTGATACATTGGTTGTTTTTGCCAGAGAAAGTAAGAATACCAGGAAACAGTTAATTTATGTAGCTCTATGATGAAAAATCTTTAAGAAAATCCATCCAAAAAACATTTTCACGCTTTATTCCTCAGTGACATTCAAATAGTTTCGGTGGTACATTCCAAGATTTTCTGATATTATCCTAAGAAACTTTACAATAACAATATTTAATTTGTAGTACTTTTAATTTTATCAAATATAAAATGCTGTTGGATTTCACTGGAACAAAATGACAGGAGGAAAGCTCAGCACGTAACAATGAAACTATTTACGTAGATACTAGAGATAGGCGAGTAAATAAAATGTCTAATATGAAGAATAACTAGCAACTCCTTGACTTTGGGTTTATAAAACAATTTGTTAACATATACTGTGATTGTTAATTAACAGAATCATACTTTGAACTACAGTCAAGTGGCAAAGTCCAGCACTGGGTTAGTTACTCACAGCTCATTAAGTCTTACCTGGCATCCTACAAAACCTGTCTGAATGCATTCCATTTTTTCCACACACACACACACACACACACACACACACACACACACACACACACACACACACACACACACACCATGAATGCTTTCATTTTTGTTTCCTTGTTACTGAAAAACAAAATGTAACCTCTTAAATCAACAAAAAAAGATGTTATACTAACCTGCATCCTTCTCAGCCCAAATAATGTTTTCATTTTAAATGTTTTGTTGTTTTCTACTTTATAGAGTTTTATGGATCAAATGACAGCTGACAGACACAGTTAGCAAGAAGCTGGTGAATACAGCGCAGCATTTAGCAGTTAAAGAGACATACATGTCCATCAGGAGTTGGTGGAGACCAAACCAGAGAAAAAATAGACGATTATCGAGTCATAAATTCTTGCCCTGACTCGGCAGAGAGACATGACAGACTACACCTTGGTCCCCAAAAAAGTATTTCCTCGTTACTGAAGAATGTTGCTGCGGCTACCTGAAGAACCCAACCCATGTTTCTCTCATCATCATTTACTGTAAATCGAAATTGATAACATACACATGTGCATATTTAACCATTTATATGCGTGTGTTTATAATTACTATTAGTATTGAACATCATTCTTTCTCATTATTATTATTGTTTTTTGATGAGTTATTGTAAACTGTCATTGCTTGGCTGTAAAGGATCACAGGGCAAAAAGGGTTACAGAAAAAGGCTTCTTTGCTAAAAAAAACAAACAATGTTTACAGCCATGCTTTTACTGAGGATTAACAGGACTAACATTGGCAAAGTATTCATTTTTGATGCACGTCTGATACAAGTCTCTCAAATGGCAACATTCAGTTATGTTAGAGTATGTAAATAAATATGGTCAACATATTAATAACCAGGCCTTTAAAGACAGCTGACATGGATTGTGCTGTCATTTTCTCTGAACTGAACTTTGATGGATGACTCTTTACCTGATGTGTTGCAGATATTCAGGTCTCCTGTGTTTTCATGAAGAGCTGCATCTTACCGTGCAGTTTTCCGTCTGGTGATGAAGTAGTCATCCACTGGATTCAGAGGACAACAAAAGACCTTCTGGCTCATTCTTACTATTACAACCAGGACCAGCTTGGACTCCAGGACCAGCACTTCAGAGGCAGGACGTCGCTGTTCCAGGACCAGATCTCCAGAGGAAACGCCTCGCTCCGGTTGACAGGGGTGGAGGTTCAGGACCAGGGAAGATACAAGTGCTACACCAGCACCATCACTGGCAACAAGGAGTTATTTATCAACCTAAATGTGGACGGTATGAGAAACACACAGTTATAACAGAAAAAATATTAATAACTCCTTAAGTTAAAAGTTATCATTCCAGAAGGTAGCTACCTGGAACACAAGTCAGGGCCTGATCACCCCCGGATGGGTCTCCCAGGCGAGGGTGTCTGATGTTAAGACCCTAAACACCTGATGACCCGGTCTATCACTGACGATGTGTCCAGGTTGCATTGCAAGGTGTATCATGTGACTTCAGAACTTTACAGAAAGTTTAAGAAACATGAGAAACCGTGAAACTTTCCAGTTCAAACTTTTGTGAATCACAATGTCAAAATGCATTAACATTAGGGGTGCACGATTCAGAAAATGTCTCGATTCGATTCAATATCTATTTTTAGGCTCAAGAGTCGACATGCAGCTCGTCATACGTTTCCCAAACGTATATGCGCTAATAAAAGAAAATAGAAATACATGAATGAATTTAGATTTAAAAAGCAATAATTGCATGAAAACAGGCTGTTGACGAGTCTCAAAGCTCGAGTCCGAGTCAAGTCTGAAGTCAGCTGTTTGTTCAACTTAAGTGAGAATTGAGTCCCCTTCTCTGGTGTGTGTGTGTGTGTGTGTGTGTGTGTGTGTGTGTGTGTGTGTGTGTGTAAAGATGGTTTTAGTACCATTTGATTGACAGATCAATCAAGGCAGAAACAACACAGCACAGAGCTTCAAACGTCTCCCTCATCACCACTTTAAAACAAGTTCCTATAAAGTCAATCTTCTTCTTTTCTTGCAGCTCCGGTCGATAAAGTCAACATTCAGCAGGTAGAGAACAGGATCACCTGCAGCTCAGAGGGGATCTACCCTCAGCCTGATCTCACCTGGTCCACCAGCCCTCCGTCAGACGTGAGCTTGGAGAACAATCCCACAGTCCAGCAGACTGAACAGCTGCTCTACAACATCAACAGCTCTCTGATAGCTTCAGTTACTGATCTGGTCTACAGCTGCACCGTCAGCACGCGCACTAACAAGAGGACAGCTACTTTGTTTAAACTAAGTAAGTGTTTCTAAGAAGACTCTTTTAACCTGGAACCAGATTCTGATCAGAAATACCAGATATTTTATCACTTCTTTTTAATTTCTGTGTTTTATCATTTCAGTTTCTATCAGTGTTTCAGACACTGAAACAACGATCCCCTGCAAGTCCTTAAACCCTCCACTAACAGGCCTCGTCTGGAGGTTCAACCACAGTCAGATCATCCTGAACCAGACCGGAGCCAACGTCCCCTACACAGTCTCAGAGGAGTGGAGGCAGCAGGTGAAGAGTGTGTCTGAGTCAGGCAGCCTCACACTAAAAGACTTCTCTTCAGATCAAGAGGGGATCTACACGTGTGAACTCAGTAATGCTGAGGAGACCTACGTAACCAACACTCTTCTGAGGATAGAGAAAAGTCAAGGAAAGGGAGCAGGAGATTGTAAGTTATTTTGAGCAAGAACTGATATCATCTGTAATACCTGTATTTGACCTGAAAGAATCAAAACATGTAACCGGTCACTATTTCTATCTACCGTCCAAAAAAATTTACTAAAAACTAATCAGAAAGAAAATCCCATCATAACACAACAGATTAGAAAACTCACTTTTACATTTTACCATGAAAATATTTAGATTCTTTACACACTGCAATACAGTCTTTGTAAAGAATTAGTTGTGATTCACACTGGTGAGACTTTGGTCACTGGACAGTTTCAATCAACTGCCTCTTTTTCTATTTCAGGGGATTCAACCCATGATGGAGCTATTATAGGCTGTGTGTTTGCAGTACTTGTGGTTGTACTTGCAGTAGTTGGCCTGGTCTGGTACCGTAACAGACATAACAACCGTGATTACACCCCCCCCCCCGGTCCCCCTGCAAGCACCTGACAGCCCACCGCCAATGCACGCTCCACCATCGCCCACCCACCCACTACCAACCAGTGAGATGTCAAGTGAGTTAAAAGTGAACAAGAAAACAACAAGCTAGAGCTTCTCAAGACACGGTTGCTTTATCAGCTGTCAATACTGCCGATAAAGTGAATGGAGTTACCCCCGAAAAAACATCGGCTTAAACCTTACAACATGTTGCAGCTCGAGTGCAGCCCGTCTAGCAGCCGACCAGACGAGCCGAGAAGGTGACTTGGTCACTCGGCAGTTCGCTAACTTGTTGCTCTTTCTACCGATATAATCCGCTCTGTTTTAGGCTACGAAACATGCATGCAGGCTGAAATTCAACATGCCATTTTATTGGAATAAAGCTATAAACAGAAGGAAACTCTGCTAGCTGCTAGGCTAATGTGCAATGGAAAACACCGCAGCTGTAACGTTAAAGGTCCCATGGCATGAACATTCCACTTTATGAGGTTTTGTAACATTAATATGCGTTCCCCCAGCCTGCCTATGGTCCCCCAGTGGCTAGAAATGGTGATAGGTGTAAACCGAGCCCTGGGTATCCTGCTCTGCCTTTGAGAAAATGAAAGCTCAGATGGACCAATCAGGAATCTTCTCCTTATGAGGTCATAAGGAGCAAGGTTACCTCCCCTTTCTCTGCTTTGCCCGTCCAGAGAATTTGGCCCCCCCCCATGAGAGAGAGAGAAATCATGGCTTTCAAACGAGCAAAGTGGCAGTTGGTCAAGGCCACCCCCCCTCCACCTTGCCCCCTCTCTCCTCCTCAATATCTACAGACACAGAAATGGCACATCCTAAGGAAAGCTCATTGTGGGACTGGCTCTAGTGGCTGTAATTCTGCACCAAGGCTGAATTTCGGGAAAGAGACTTCAGATACAGTATTAGGGGACCACTAAGGTCTATATAAAAGAGACTTCAGATACAGTATTAGGGGAACACTAAGGTCTATATAAAAGAGACTTCAGATACAGTATTAGGGGACCACTAAGGTCTATATAAAAGAGACTTCAGATACAGTATTAGGGGACCACTAAGGTCTATATAAAAGAGACTTCAGATACAGTATTAGGGGACCACTAAGGTCTACATAAAAAGAGACTTCAGATACAAGTATTAGGGGACCACTAAGGTCTATATAAAAGAGACTTCAGATACAGTATTAGGGGACCACTAAGGTCTATATAAAAGAGACTTCAGATACAGTATTAGGGGACCACTAAGGTCTATATAAAAGAGACTTCAGATACAGATTATTAGGGACCACTAAGGTCTACAAAAAAGAGACTTCAGATACAGTATTAGGGGACCACTAAGGTCTATATAAAAGAGACTTCAGATACAGTATTAGGGGACCACTAAGGTCTATATAAAAGAGACTTCAGATACTGTATTAGGGGACCACTAAGGTCTATATAAAGAGACTTCAGATACAGTATTAGGGGACCACTAAGGTCTACATAAAAAGAGACTTCAGATACAGTATTAGGGGACCACTAAGGTCTATATAAAAGAGACTTCAGATACAGTATTAGGGGACCACTAAGGTCTATAAAAAAAGAGACTTCAGATACAGTATTAGGGGACCACTAAGGTCTACATAAAAAGAGACTTCAGATACAGTATTAGGGGACCACTAAGGTCTACATAAAAAGAGACTTCAGATACAGTATTAAGGGACCACTAAGGTCTATATAAAAGAGACTTCAGATACAGTATTAGGGGACCACTAAGGTCTACATAAAAGAGACTTCAGATACAGTATTAGGGGACCACTAAGGTCTATATAAAAGAGACTTCAGATACAGTATTAGGGGACCACTAAGGCCTATATAAAAGAGACTTCACACAACGTGCAGGCCAATGTTTTTTTGCAGTGATGACGGCGACGAGCTCAGACCCGCGGCAGGCGTCACGTGACCGCGGTATTGCGGTAACGGTAACCGTCCCAGCCCTAAGCAGAAATACATTTATCACATCTTCATGTTTAAATTGTTTCTCCTAGAAAGGTCTGATATGTTTTAGCAACATGGAAAAAAAAAAAAAAAAGGTAAAATGACATTCTCCCACCACTTTAAAATTCATGTACATTATGTTTGTATAATTATTTTGTTTATTGTTTGCATAGAGAGGTTTACCATTTACAATCAACCCAGGATGGACAAACAGCAGAAGCTCAGACAGACACAAAGTTTCCATAGACTGTATGAAATTCCTGTTTTCCTGCTGCACAACTTGAGCTCACACAACTCTCACACTTTTGGTGTGACGGAATGTCTTCCTCATAAGCTCTCAGTCAATCTGTTTTGTCTTCTACCCCTTACTGATAATGTCTGAAACTCGTCTATTGATGATAATATCTTTTAGATGTTTCAGGACAAGACAACCAGACAAAGCGTAAAGAGTAAGTAAATCATAAATGCACTTCATAAACTACAGTATGTGAGTACCCTGTTATAAATATTGCAGAATGCAAAATGCTCGATATGAAAACATTTAACTTGCTACTGAAGTGTAGATTAAAAAAAATGAAATCTGACAGGCAGAATGGAGATCATGAATGCTGTGGTGGTTCAGATTGCTCGGCAGAAGTTCTTCTTTTACTGAAGAACAATAAATGATTGGTTTGAGTTTTACCTTTTCATTGTCTTTGGTGCTGAATTTTATTTTTATTTTGTCTGCAGTGGAACTGAACTTAACTACATTGTTGTAAAAGCTGAAAATGGAGCAACAACCACAACATCGAGCACCTCGCTGCTTAACAAAGATCAACAACAACAAGAACAAGTAGGAGAACAAAAAGAAGAAGAAGAAGAAGAAGAAGAAGAAGAAGAAGAAGAAGAAGACTAAAGTGGACAAGCAGCTGAAACAGACTGAGCCCAAGACAGCTGAAGGATTATTTATATGAACACAAACTTTTTGTCTTCCAGTATCTCCGAGAAGAATAGTCTTTTCTGCGTGGCTTCTCCTTACTGGAACCTTGAAGAAAAACAAAAAGCAAAGTCCAAATAATAGACCAGTCTTAAGTTGAAATCATTTTAAGTTTTTATCAGCTAAAGTAAGGGTGAACTTACCTTTGAGTCTGTTTTGGACACACATCTGATAGCTGATGAAGGACGCTTTGCACCCAAACTGTGATGCTCTGCACTAAACTGTCTCTACAACACAATATGCTGAAGGATTAGTTGTTGAAGACTCCGACTGATGAAGTCCCTAATGTCCTGATGCTCCACTCAGACTAAACAGTAGTGATAATAACAATAGACTCTCAGAGACAGACAGATTCTAACACAGCAGCTCTGGTTTCAGCTCAAGTCAGTTAAGTATTAAACTCATCAGCCAAAGACTTTAAATGTGCAGCTTTACTACCATCTGGTGGTTATTTATGATAAAGTAGTTTACTATGGTGCAAATGAAGGGATTTTGGGCCAAATACTGGTACTTTCACAGATAAAAATGTGTTTTCTCAATGAGCTACTTACTGTTGGTGATGGGGTTTTACATGAGCACACATTTTCTACACACTTTATAACAGTTTGGGTTGTTTCACATCAGAGATTTCTGTTTTTGTGTGTTGTTTGAGGTTTTTTTCACTTAGACCTTTGTTACTTATTTAGTCATGAATATTTATGTTTCCAGGTGCTTTAAAGGATCAGTGGGACATCTAGAGACAAATACTTTGTTAAAAAACATTATTTGATTTTT
Organism: Perca fluviatilis; assembly: GCF_010015445.1. Taxonomy (NCBI): domain Eukaryota; kingdom Metazoa; phylum Chordata; class Actinopteri; order Perciformes; family Percidae; genus Perca; species Perca fluviatilis. Next base: position 25,269,943 of record NC_053133.1, read on the forward strand.
GATTTTTTTAGGATCCCCATTAGCTGATGCAGAACATCAGCTGCTCTTCCTGGGGTCCACACAAATCATAAAACATTACAACAGATAAGACGTTTTCTGTGCCACATTTCAATCACACATTTTTTAAATTTGAAAATAAGAAAATACAGAGGTCCAAAAAGGCAGAAATGTAATCTGTTTAACCCTCCTTGTTGTCCTCGGGTCAAATTTGACCCATTTTCATCATTTACATTATAAAAAATGTACTTTCAATAAATTATAAAAAAAAAAAATAACATTGATGGTTCCATACAAAACTTTTTGGTGTAAAATAGCTAAAAGATCAGTTCAGTATTTTCAATTAATTTGGGTATTTTATTAGATTTTATAGCATTTGGTTGAAAGAAGGTTGAAAAAAGTGACAAATACTTTAAAAACGTGGGAAAAAAACAAACTTTTAAAAAAAGACAGACATCAGAAAAAGTGACAAACTTGGAAAAAAGTTACACGTTATTATAGGCCCAGTTTTCTATGCAACTTCATTTTATACAATATATGTAGGGGGTCCCTGATCCGTCTCTCTTTCAGTTAAGGGGTCCTTGGTTTAAAAACCGTTGGAGCCCCCTTTTCTAAAGCCATAAATCCATTGATGCTGATCCTGCCCAGTGGGAGGAGACAGTAGGCCAGTGTTCTGAACCTTTTCACCTTGTGACCCTTTAAAATAAAGCAGCATGCTCTGGTGTCCTCTAATCACGAGGTTTTTAGTGTGGACATAGATGAGCAGTGTCCCCTCTCAGATAGCTGGATGGATTTGAAGGTTTTTTTTGGGAAAAGTAAACATGATTTTGTGCTACATTTCTTTTCTTTTTGTCCCCCTATTATGACTCTAAATTGTCCTGGGACCCCGTGGGAATCACTACTGCATGTTGTGGTGCAGAAGGCCTGTAGGTGGCGTCGTGCACCTTAATGAAATTTGCAGTCCACCATCTGCAATTTAGAAGTACACAAATAAAGGTATTTGTTGTTTTAATTAAACATCAGTAACTGATAAACCTGAATATAAAAAGTGATTTTAAAAACTGTAAGGACACTTAGGCTAGATTCAATTAATCTAAGATACTCTGGCCAATGGGTTTCTCAAATAAAATAAATCCTTAAAGCTGCACTGATCAATATTTTGTATTATTAACGATGGAAAAAATGACTAGGTATAATGAAAAAGGGGTCGCTCTTAGTGAGAAACAAAAGTTGTTCAGTTCTAAGAAGAGTTTTTAGCAACTTCCAGGTCATTTCTAAATTATAAAAAGTATACAAAATGTATATTAAATATGGCTTTACGAAATATGGAAAGGAAAAAGATGGATGTCTTTGCACAAGAGCAGTACACACAAGTATGCGCCAGTTGGGACGCCATTTTCTCTAACTCCAATAACCATGTGCGCTCAGCAACTACCTGTTATTTATGATGTGCATTTACTACAATAAAAAACTGTCGAATACTTTTTATGTTGGATTTGAAAAGCCGTTTAGCCCCTGCTCATGTTTATCTTATACATATTAAAAGTTGTCATAAAGAAAGTGAAATATGAAGCTATCTCTATCCCTCACTGCTGCAACACTGAGGATTTCCCCATTGTGGGAATAAAGGGCTTTTCTCACGGGGAGCCACACTTCACCTGAGTAGTCGCGTGGATCCGCGGGATCTCGCTCCTCATGTGAAGGACAACGCTCCGCGATAAAACACCAGGCGATCAATGTGTGGTAACCATGGGGATTCTGTGCACTGCTGTATCCCTGCTGTACAACTGAATGAGATCAGCTGACTGTGGTATCATATATCCCTAATCACAAGTCCATTTATAACAATCCTAAAGTTCAACACAATTCAACTCTTGCAGCAGGCGGGCGTGTTAGTCATGGACCTTCAACTAAAGAGAAACATGACAATATCGCACACATCTGAGATGCAATCATAACAAAATCTGTAGAACACAAATAAAAAGATCAAGAAGATTAGATGTCCTATAAAATACAGTAAATCTATTATTAATCACTTACTTCTATCAGTTGTTGATGTGGTCTTTGTGTCAGCTGAGATTCCGTTATACAGCTTGTGGATTTAAAGATGTCTTGTTTCTGCAGGAATTCAACCTTTTTTTCCACAAGTAAGACAACAGTTTTTCATTATTAAAACAATGTGACATTAAGTATAGGCTACATTCTAGATCTGTTTATTTTAAGGTTTGTTGCAGTAATGTCTGATGACTAGCCTGACAAGCCAGACCCACATCCAGATGTTGGGTCTGGGAACTCACCATTGGCAGGGCTCAATCCGAGGGGCGGGAGAAACTCTTGTCTTTCAAATTCCCTCTGCACTCATAGCCAACCAGAGCAAGGCTAGTTGAAAGATTAAACTTTTGCCGTATCTGGTCGGCAAAACTCCGAACACATCTTCCTTTTTTAAGAATGACTTCAGTGCCGTTCTTTGTTCTTCTTCTCAAAGAAAAGCTTTCTTCTTTGTTTTCAAGTAGCAGGAAATTCACGCGGAACCGTCGCAACTCTGTCGTCCTTATGTTAAGCCCGCCCACCAACTCTATACACGATGTGATTGGCCTGACCAGAATTAGTTTTTTCCAGCTCGCAAGCCAATGGAGAGTTGCTAGACTGACCCTGGCTGAAAATTACATTTTCTGCCTCTAGGGTGCGTCTAGAGTTCATGGCTATCTGATGATAACAGATATATAAAGTATTGCCCAGAAGATCTTTTTTTTTTATGACCATCAAATGGAAAAGTCTTGATGTTGTGTGTTTAGAACTTTTATTTTTTTTTCATAATAACACACAGGGGAAATATCAGATGTGAGTGGCTAAATACTAACACAAAGAATCATATTAATGTATGTTGGTTTTGTCTCCCTTCTCTACAGTTGAATGTAGATAAATCCTGCATGTTGAAGGGATTTTGATGCATTTTCTTAAGCCTCTGTCTTTATCTGTGATCCACTAACTCTCTACGAGCCTGATCACTGCTTAGGATCTTTTAAACCTCTTAAGACTCTTTATCTCATGGCTTTTTAACTTTGTTAATTGTTGTTATTCTTTGTAATGGTGATAGGTGTAAACCGAGCCCTGGGTATCCTGCTCTGCCTTTGAGAAAATGAAAGCTCAGATGGGCCAATTAGGAATCTTCTCTTTATGAGGTCATAAGGAGCAAGGTTACCTCCTCTTTTTTTTCTTTTGCCCGCTTACAGAGGATTTGGCCCACCCATGAGAGAGAGAGAGAGAGAGAGAGAGAGAGAGCGAGATAAAGAAAACAAACAAGCAAAGTGGCAGTTGGTCAAGGCCACACCCCCACCCTCCACCTTGCCCCCCCCTCTCTCCACCTCAATAGCTACAGACACAGAAATGGCACATCCTAAGGAAAGCTCATTGTGGGACTGGCTCTAGTGGCTGTAATTCTGCACCAAGGTAGAATTTTGGGAAAGAGACTTCAGATACAGTATTAGGGGACCACTAAGGCCTATATAAAAGAGACTTCAGATACAGTATTAGGGGACCACTAAGGCCTATATAAAAGCATCCAAAGAGCACCATGTCATGGGACCTTTAAGAAGTAATTGTATTTAAATTATTAAGGATTGAATAAAATGTGAACACACCCAAGTTTCAACAGAAACTTGGCACAGATTTATTACTTCTGCTTAGTAATTACACTTGAGATCATCACATCAGATGACTTAGTCAGAACAGTGGGCCGGCCTCGGTGTCAGCTTCAAATCAATGTGGATTAATTTTGCGTGCAGGAAATCAAACAGTGAGTACACTTGAGATATGGCATCAACTGTGCAGGACACCAAACAGTATGGACAGAGGAAGTTTAACAGGAGGATGACTGGGATTAAGTGGGTCCTGTTGGTGCTGGTCCTGACCTTTCTGAGTCCTGCAAGAGGAGGTGAGTGAAGAGTTCACAGCCCAGAGATACCAGACATTAGTCAGCGTCGTCATGGTTACTTTCACCAGAGAAAGGAAGCTAAACAGGAAACATAATCCATGAAAATGGATTTAATCATTCAGATAGATTTGTGTTGTGTGCCATTGTTTTAAGGTATTATCATCTGAAACAAAAAGACATGAACTGAGTTTAGTTTGTGTTACCTAGTGAACATTTTTACATGAAAGTTGTTCACAGCAACCAATGTGAGGAAATACAACCAGCTGTTGAGTTTCACTGGTCTGAGCACGATAAACTTTCCTTGTATGGAGGTGGAAATGCATCTCAGAAACTTGGTTCATAACTCTCAATCTATGCATTTAGCTACTTGCCAGTTAGCTGGAAAGACATCTTTTCCTAATGAACTGTGTTCTTTATAACATTTTTCAATCAAATTTTCTGTGAATAATTTTATAAATATTCACCTAAAGTTCAGCCCTTTGTGTTTGTATTTTTTTTTGGACTTTAGGATTTTCACTAGAGTTTAAAATAAAGCTCTGAGTTTATGTAGATTGACCAACTCACTGATATTTAACTTGCAAATGAAAAAACAATATCCTTAATATTTTCAAAAGTGCAAAACACTTCTTTTCATTTAGGTTGAATGTGAAGTGGCAAAGATACAAACAGAATCTTGTATTAGGGAAATATTTATATTGATAATTAGATATAAAGAAGTAATTGTATTTGTAGTAACAAGTAGACTAAAGTAAATTAAATCTGCTGTATGTAGTAGAGGAGGGTTGATATTAGGACGACCCGATATTAGGAAAATATCTAAGTGTGATTATTTTGACTGATATTGTGATTGCGATATGATTCACGATATTGGAGGGAATGATGATTTTTGTACGAAAATAATGTAATGTCCGCAACACTGTATAACACTCATTATCTAAACACAATGTCTCCTCATGGCCTTAATGAAGAATTTGATATAAAACCATTCTTATAAAAAATGTTGTAAGATATTGTTTGTTTCTTAATGAAGAATTTGATATAAAACTATTTCTAAAAAATGTTGTTAGATATTGTTTTTCTTATATAAAACATTGTAAGATATTGTCTGTTTGTGTAAGTACTAATGCAGCAGATTTTATGAATATGTGGGGTAATGTTCATTAATTTCTTAACTGTTTGTGGTAACTTTATATGGAATTGTTTTCCTCTTGAATGTTTATCTTTATATTTTTTCTTTTTTCTTTTTCCCTTTTTCTCTAGTTTTGTGCATGGTAATATCATGTGTCTCTTTGGATATATTGTATTTTAAAAAGCAACCCCCTCTCTTTTGAGATGTATATGGTGAAAAAGTCTATGAAAATGTCATGGGTGGGGCCTTTTGGGTAGCTCACACCTAATCAGGCTAATTGAAGCCAGATGATGTGTTAGCTGAAGTGAGCCCCTACATATATCCCTTCATCAAATGTGTTCACCATTTGCCTGAAGAAGACCCAGCTGGGTCGAAACGTTGCATTTTTATATTAAATATGGGAGTTTAAAGCAGTGTTGCGGACATTACATTATTTTCGTTTTAAGTATTTTCATTTGTCCTGCACCTGCCAGAAGGTGGGATGTGCACACAGTTACTTTTATAAATGATGATTTTTGTATCATTATTCTCACTGAAATATATATATTTTTTAAATGATTGAAGTGTGATTTTATGCGAGGATCTGTACCAAACAAAGATTTTTTCTTTAGTCTGTAGGATACGATTTGTAGGCCGGGATGTCTCTGCAGCACCACAATACTTTATTTTAGAATGGTTTGACACATATTTTGCCTTTAACAAATATTGCACCCCCCTGCAATTTGGATATTGCACTAGTCCATATTGCGATGTCGATAAAATTGCGATTAATTGTGCAGGCCTAGTTTATATAAATATGCAAACCCTGTAATTATCATGTCAGCTGTCTAACAGGAATCCTGTTGGGGTGCATTCCTACTGTACACTCACACAACACACAAACACACAGGGTGAAACCAGAGCTACGTTCTACAGAGTAAGAACAAAATGAATTATGCACAAACACAAACATACATACATTCTTACTGTAGTCACCACCCACCCACACCCACACCCACACACACACACCCACAGAAAATACTTTCATCAGGAAACCAGCAGCTGTTTTAAATTCCTGATGAAAGTATTTCCTCGTTATTGAAGAATGTTGCTACGGTTACCTGAAGAACCCAACCCGTGTCTCTCTCATCTCTTATCATTTACTGTAAATCCATTTTTCAATTAATTTGTTTTTATATTTATTTCCAAGAAAATAATGCATAACTTGCAATATGTTTTGTTTACTCATGCGAGACAGTGAATGTAAATATGCAACCATGTATTGTGTGTATGTTTTTCATGTGAGATGTGCAGGCTTTGAAAACATATATGTGCATATTTAACCATTTATATGTGAGTGTGTTTATAATTACTAGCAGTAGTGAACATCATTCTTTCTCATTACTATTATGTTTTTTGATGAGTTATTGTAAACTGTCATTGCTTGGCTGTAAAGGATCACAGGTCAAAAAGGGTTACAGAAAAAGGCTTCTTTGCTAAAAAACAAAACAATGTTTGCAGCCATGCTTTTACTGAGGATTAACAGGACTAATATTGGCAACGGATTCATTTTTGATGCAGGTCTGATACAAGTCTCTCAAATGGCAACATTCAGTTATGTTAGAGTATGTAAATAAATATGGTCAAAATATTAATAACCGGTGGCTGGTTTAACAAACTCTGAGTCTAACCCTGAACTCTGAGTTGAGTTTTCGGTTTCAGAACAGCTGATTTAAGTTGGTTCAATCAACTTAAAAAAAAGAGTTTAGCGCGTACACTGTCACCATAAATGGAGCAATGATACTACGATTCACCATGGTAACTAAATACTCATGCACACATGCAGCGAGTTTGAATTTTGTTAAAAAAGCAACACAGCGGCTGCTTCAAAAGAGAGAGCGTCAGAGAAAATTGCTGCAAAAGTAAATGCGTAAGTTCCAATATAGTGTATTAATTTCATATTTTATAATATAATTATAATTCATAATCTTTTATTTCAAAGGGTTTACATCATTCACCTGCAATAGACCTACTGTGGAACTCCTTTTTAATTGCATTTACTGGTTTGTGTCAAGGGAACACTGCAAAAACATTTAAAAAGCATTTCAGAGCGAGTCACACTCTTCTGATGGAGCTTATACAGTGGATTTACTTAAATGCTCCGCATCAACAATGTTGTGAAGAAAACTGCAGTTTGCAAAAAAACGTAATGTGATGCAAAGAATATGCTGGGATGTAAGAGCATGTCCACAATGGTGGATGTTAGTGATATGAGGACGGATAAGATAGAATGTAAAGAAAAACGATACCGCTCAAATAGGTAGGCTATAGTAACTGGAAATGAAAATGCATCTATAGTAGTAACTGACTCTGAGGTTAAGTTACCTCTCTTTCTGAAACAGAAAACCCAGAGTTTCCCTTATCTAGGGTTAACAAGGGTTAACTAAACCTGCTTTCTGAAACGGACCGCAGGCCTTTAAAGACAGCTGACTTGGATTGTGCTGTCATTTTCTCTGAACTGAACTTTGATGGCTGTCTCTTTACCTGATTTGTTGCAGACGATATTCAGGTCTCCTGTGTTTTCATGGAGAGCTGCATCTTACCGTGCAGTTTTCCGCCTGGTGATGAAGTGGTCATCCACTGGTATGAGATGACAAAAGAAACTCTGGCTCATTCCTACTATCACAACCAGGACCAGCTTGGACTCCAGGACCAGCACTTCAGAGGCAGGACGTCGCTGTTCCAGGACCAGATCTCCAGAGGAAACGCCTCGCTCTGGTTGACAGGGGTGGAGGTTCAGGACCAGGGAAGATACAAGTGCTACACCAGCACCATCACTGGCAACAAGGAGTTATTTATCAACCTAAATGTGGACGGTATGAGAAACACACAGTTATAACAGAAAACAAATATTAATAACTCCTTAAGTTAACTTAACAGTTACCATTTCAGAAGGTAGCTACCTACCATGTTGTTAATTTAGACATTAATTAGAAAACATAAGAGAGAAAAACTGTCATGGCTAAATTAAAGAGGACCCTTGATCTTTCACCTAAAGATATCAGAAGGAAAATGGATGAGTACCCACAAATCTCCAAATATCAAACATTCCCAGTTTATAATTACACACTGCAATACAAAGAGTTAGTTAGTTGTGATTCACACTTGTGAAACTTTGGTTGCTGAATAGTTTCAATCAACTGCCTCTTTTTCTATTTCAGGGGATTCAATCACTGTTATTGCACGCCGTGTATTTGCAGTACTTGAGTTTGTAGCAGTAGTCGGCATGGCCTGTTGCTGTAAAAAGAAAAAAGGTAAAATGCCATTCTCCCACCACTTTTAAATTCATGTACAGTATGTTTGTATAATTCTTTTGTTTATTGTTTGCATAGAGAGGTTTACCATTTACAATCAACCCAGGATGGACAAACAGCAGAAGCTCAGACAGACACAAAGTTTCCATAGACTGTATGAAATTCCTGTTTTCCTGCTGCACAACTTGAGCTCACACAACTCTCACACTTTTGGTGTGAAGGAATGTCTTCCTCATAAGCTCTCAGTCAATCTGTTTTGTCTTCTACCCCTTACTGATAATGTCTGAAACTCGTCTATTGATGATATTGTCTTTTGGACTTTTCAGACAAGACAACCAGACAAGGCCTGAAGAGTAAGTAAATCATAAATGCATTTCATAAATTACAGTATGTGATTACCCTGTTATAAATATTGTCTGATGATATTGTCTTTTAGATGTTTCATGTCAACAAAGGTCAAACACTGATGAAACACAAGGGTAAGTAAATCATAAATGCTCTGCAACACCGTAAAAACTTCAGTATGTGATTACCCTGTTAAAAGAGAACATTGCTGAATGCAAAATGTCTGATATGAAAACAAATGTTCTTACTGAAATTGGGATAACAAATAAATCTGACCAAATCAAATGAAGGAATCATGAATGTTGTGATGGTTCAGATAGCTCTGCAGAAGTTGTTGAGATTGGTTTGAGTTTTACCTTTTTTATGTTTTGGTGCTGAATGTGTCTGCAGTGAAACTGGACAGCCACTGAGGGAAGAGGTGGAAATGGAGCCCCTCAATGGAGAGAAAACTGAAGAGAAGAAGAACAAAAACAACAAGAATACAAAGTTTTAAATGCACAAGCAGCGGAAACAGATGGATTAACTAACTAAATAACTAATTACCAACATAAATTGGATTAATAAATGCAACCACTCACCTTGTTTCACCTTCTCCTAAATCAGAAAGGCCCGCCGTGTCGCCTTCACGCTAGCTACCAAGTGTCCTCCAGATGTGGCTGACAAAGACGTAATAAATCGATCATAGTTATTAGTCATATTAAATCAAAACACCTTTTCCGGGACTATTTGCACTTTGCATTAATATTGCCGCCACACCAGAGGTCATGGTCACGTTCCAGTTTCCAGTTTCCAACCATGACCTTTTTCACAGCAGACATGTTGACATGTCATAGTAGGAAAAGCACAGGTGTGTTCAAAACCATTACTGATGGCTGCATTCCACTTAGGAGAGGTCCTGGTATTAAACCATTACTGATGGCTGCATTCCACTTAGGAGAGGTCCTGGTATTAAACCATTACTGATGACTGCATTCCACTTAGGAGAGGTCCTGGTATTAAACCATTACTGATGACTGCATTCCACTTAGGAGAGGTCCTGGTATTAAACCATTACTGATGGCTGCATTCCACTTAGGAGAGGTCCTGGTATTGTGCATGCTGACTCACTGAAATATCTTACTGGGACACTTGATGGAACTGAGCCATCGTTAAGGTTATCAATTTCAGCTGTGCTTTTCCTACTATGACAAGTTAAACTGTCTGCTGTGAAAAAGGTCCGTTAAGTTAAGTTGACACATTTAAATTTACATTTCACTGAACTGGCTTACAAACTTGAGTTGGAATAGTAATAACTCATAAAATTACAATCCGCGGTGTCTAGGGGACGCGCACAACAACGGGACGGTTGGGTTTAGGGAAAAGAAGAACAAGGAAAGGACCTGTCACACACCAGGACACGATCCTCAGTCTCCGGGGTGAAAGTCCTGTGTTGTTTGACCCATCCACCACCCCAACCAACCTCCCTACGCAGATTTTCGGCATTTCATACTACTCGCTACCGTAGTCGTGCTGTGATCACGAAACATGCTTCCCATTTTAATACATTACTTTAAAAATCGTCCTCACCAACACGAAAAAAATGAGAAAAGCGTGTCCTTGTACATGAATCCATACATTAAATAACGTGACCATTTCACGTAATCCGTTGTGGTGTTTTTTTTTTGTTTTTTTTTTTTTTTTTTCCTCCACCCTAAAATTAATTATTTTCCAGAACCATTATACACAGCATTGCTCTGGTTTCAGATCAAGTCAGTTAAGTATTAAACTCATCAGCCAAAGACTTTAAATGTGCAGCTTTACTACCATCTGGTGGTTATTTATGATAAAGTTTACTATGGTGCAAATTAAGGAATTTTGGGCCAAATACTGGTACTTTCACTGTTAAAAATGTGTTTTCTGAATGAGCTACTTACTGTTGGCGATGGGGTTTTACATGAGCACACATTTTCTACACACTTTATAACAGTTTGGGTTGTTTCACATTAGAGATTTCTGGTTTTGTGTGTTTGAGTTTTTTTTCACTTAGACCTTTGTTACTTATTTAGTCATGAATATTTATGTTTTCAGGTGCTTTAAAGGATCAGTGGGACATCTAGAGACATATACTTTGTTAAAAAACAGTGCTTGATTTGGTTTTTGATTTTTTTAGGATCCCCATTATCAGCTGCTCTTCCTGGGGTCCACACAAAACATAAAAAATTACAACAGATAAGACGTTTTCTGTGCCACATTTCAATCGCAGATTTTTTTAATTTGAAAATAAGGAAAAGTCAAAAAGTCCAAAAAGGCAGAAATGTAATCAGTTTAAAGTGGAAACGTTTGCGAATTGAAGATATAAATACATATCACTAATTTTGCAGAACCTGCTTACACATTCATTCTCTAAAATAAAATAAATGTATCAGGCAGATATGATATGAGTGACAGAAGAGTTTCAGAGTTTCCAGCAGCAGCAGTTTCATGTTTCCAATCAGTCTGCATCTCAAAAGTCCAGTTTTCATTTTGCTGCAGCTCCAGAGAATGAGCTGAGCTGCTGGCTCGTGGTCTTTGATTCAGTGTCTAGTTCATCATTTGTATTTTGTTTTTTTAAAACTTACATGAAAATCAGTTTTGACTTATTTGCTCTTGTCTGAATTTAATAGCAAGTATGTTTAACATTAAAACATGATTCATAAAATCATTATAACAACAATTATTAGGCTATTTTAATAGCTTAGTATTGTATGCACTAAAAAGGTATGTATAAAGGCTTTAGGCTGCCCTACACATTATTATAGGCCCAGTTTGATATGCAACTTCATTTTATACAATATATGTAGGGGGTCCCTGATCCATCTCTCTTTCAGTTAAGGGGCCCTTGGTTTAAAAACCGTTGGAGCCCCCTTTTCTAAAGCCATAAATCCATTGATGCTGATCCTGCCCAGTAGGAGGAGACAGTAGGCCAGTGTTCTGAACCTTTTCACCTTGTGACCCTTTAAAATAAAGCAGCATGCTCTGGTGTCCTCTAATCACGAGGTCTTTAGTGTGGACACAGACGAGCAGTGTCCCCTCTCAGATAGCTGGATGGATTTGAAGGTTTTGTGGGAAAAATAAACATGATTTTGTGCAGCATTTCTTTTCTTTTTGTCCCCCTATTATGACTCTAAATTGTGGATGGAAAAGTCTTGATGTTGTGTGTTTAGATCTTTTATTTTTTTCATAATAACACACAGGGGAAATATTAGATGTGAGTGGCTAAATACTAATACAAAGACTCTTATTAATGTATGTTGGTTTTGTCTCCCTTCTCTACAGTTGAATGTAGATAAATCCTGCATGTTGAAGGGATTTTGATGCATTTTTTTAAGCCTCCTGTCTTTATCTGTGATCCACTAACTCTCTACGAGCCTGATCACTGCTTAGGATCTTTTAAACCTCTTCTTAAGACTCTTTATCTCACGGCTTTTTAACTTTGTTAATTGTTGTTATTCTTTGTTTATATCACAATACATGATGTAGCTTTGTTTTTAAAAGGTGTTATATATATTTTAAGAAGTAATTGTACTTAAATAGATGTTAAGGATTGAATGAAATGTGACCATACCCAAGTTTCAACAGAGACTTGGCACAGATTTATTATTTAAGCTTAGGGCTGGGCGGTATGGACCAAAAGTCATATCCCGATATATTTTGGCTGAATATCGATATACGATATATATCCAGATATCTTTTCCGCAAAGTGAGAGCAAATGTTCAGTCAAAGCCAAATATGACACGTCACAAGTAGTTTCATAGAAACCGGCTATTTCAGTGAACAGTTGCAAAATCAAATGAATAAATAACAGTTTTCTTCACCTGGTTCATGATTAAATGCTCAGCTGTTCAAATAACAATAACATGTAAACATAAATACTGTATAACAACAGGAGTACCTTTTTTGAAATCAAAGCTCCATAAGGTGCACATTTAAATAAAAAAATATCCTAAATAAAAAGCCAATAAAATAAGAGGCCAATCCAAAAGGAGTCAGCAGCTTGCTTGTAGCAAGTATCAAATTTGAACTATATCGATATATGCGATATGGTCTAATTCCATATACTATTTAAAAATATATTGATATATTTTTTATATCGATATATCGCCCAGCCCTACTCCCACTTAGTGAGTACACTTAAGATCATCACATCAGATGACTTAGAGCAGTGGGCCGGCCTCGGTGTCAGCTTCAAAACAACGTGGATTCATGGTGTGTGCCAGACATCAAACAGTGAGTACACTTGAGATATGGCATCAAGCCACAACTTACAGTAGTCACACCAGTTAGACGGCCTTAAGGTGTGAGCGTTTTTAGAACTGGATTTATATTCTGTTGAGGACATCAAACAGTAAGGACAGAGGAAGTTTAAGAGGAGGATGACTGGGATTAAGTGGGTCCTGTTGGTGCTGGTCCTGACCTTTCTGAGTCCTGCAAGAGGAGGTGAGTGAAGAGTTCACAGCCCAGAGATAACAGACGTTAGTCAGCGTCGTCATGGTTACTTTCACCAGAGAAAGGAAGCTAAACAGGAAACATAATACATGAAAATGGATTTAATCCTTCAGATAGATTTGTGTTGTGTGCCATTGTTTTAAGATATTATCATCTGAATCAAAAAGACATGAACTGAGTTTAGTTTGTGTTACCTAGTGAACATTTTTACATGAAAGTTGTTCACAGCAACCAATGTGAGGAAATACAACCAGCTGTTGAGTTTCACTGGTCTGAGCATGATAAACTTTCCTTGTATGGAGGTGGAAATACATCTCAGAATATTGATTCAACTCTGAAATTATATGTATACTAGCAACATGCCAGTTAGCTGGAAATACATCTTTTCCTAATGAACTGTGTTCTTTATAAAAAATATTTTTCAATCAAAGAGAAATTTTCTGTGCATAATTTTAGAAACATTTCCCTAAAGTTCAGCCCTTTGTGTTTGTATTTTTTTAACTTTAGGATGTTCACTAGAGTTTAAAATAAAGCTCTGTTGGTTTGAACAAAGTTTGTCTGCACAGCATGAGTTTATGTAGATTGACCCACTCACTGATATTTAACTTACAAATGAAAAAACTATATCCGTAATATCTACAAAAGTGCAAAACACTTCTTTTCATTTAGGTTGAATGTGAAGTGGTAAAGATACAAACAGAATCTTGTATTAGGGGAATATGTATATTGATAATTAAATATAAAGAAGTAGTTATATTTGCAGTAACAAGTAGACTAAAGTAAATTAACTCTGCTGTATGTATTAGGGGAGGGGGGCCTGTAATTATCATGTCAGCTGTCTAACAGGAATCCTGTCGGGGTCCATTCCTACTGTACACTCACACAACACACAAACACAGGGTGAAACCAGAGCTACGTTCTACAGAGTAAGAACAAAATGAATTATGTACAAACACAAACTTGAACTAGGAAAAGATTTTCATTGACAGTTAGATATAAATACAGCAGGTAAAAAGTGGAGTTTATTAAAATAAATCAGCTGTAAAGTGAGAGAGGGCTGAACTGATTATCATGTCAGCTGTATCTCACTCTGCAAAACCTGTCAGGATACATTCTTACTGTAGTACACACACACACACACACACACACACACACACACACACACACACACACTAATTGAATAATAGGGATCAGCAGAGTCAGTAGAACAACAACGAGGAAATACTTTCATCAGGAATTTAAAACAACCAGCAGCTGTTTTAAATTCCTGATGAAAGTATTTCCTCGTTACTGAAGAATGTTGCCATGGTTACCTGAAGAACCCAACCCATGTCTCTCTCATCTCTTATCATTTACTGTAAATCTTTTTTTCAATTCAACTGTTTTGATATCTTTCCAAAAAGAAAATACATAACTTGCAATATGTTATGTTAACTCATGCGAGACAGTGAATGTAAATGTGCAACCATGTATTGTGTGTATGTTTTTCATGTGAGATGTGCAGGCTTTGAAAACATACGTGTGCATATTTAACCATTTATATGCGAGTGTGTTTATAATTACTAGCAGTAGTGGACATCATTCTCTCTCATTACTATTACTAGTGCAGTGCCCGTTGAAAATGTGCCTGTTTGGAACGGGTGATTGCTTGGCCTGTGGTATTGCTGCTTGTAGAATTCATCAAAACCAAATTGTACCCCAAAGTGACTTACAGAAGGACCCTGAACCACTTAATATGCACCTCCACTGTATAGCCTAGTATCTATTGACTTAGTGTAGGCTATGAATACATCAGAGGAAGACATTGTACTACTGTATTTACCTGACAGAGAACGGGGCAGATTCAGAATGTAATCAGACATTAGCCTCATGGACTCATGGCAGTGTGCTACCCACCTAGCCCGTTATGAGAGCTAATCAGCACCTATCTGCGTTAATCAACCACCAGAACTGGACCGTGTGTGTGTGTGCGCGCATGCAGAGAGAGAGAGAGAGAGAGAGAGAGAGAGAGAGAGAGAGAGAGAGAGAGAGAGAGAGAGAGACGTCTCATGTCGTATGATCTTTAAAGGGATACTTCACCGATTTAGCATTCAGCTTTGTATCAGTAGAAACCCGATAGTATTTCTGAATGACCGTGCCTCCCTCCCTCATGTCCCCCTGAGACGAGAGATCTCTGCATTTGGGGCCAGGAAAAAATCTTCCGATGACGTAAAATGACGATTTTTAGCGTCATCGGAAGATTTTTGGGCCAGAGGCAAAAGGACTACAGCCAGTAGTAGGATCTACTTCCGTCTGTTGTTCTACCAAGCCCACAGGGGTTGGACTGCCGAGTCTGGCCGAGGTATTCCGAATGAAAACGACTGTCAGCCATCTTGAATCTTCGCTAAACAGGCTTCCGGTTTCAGCAGAAAACATTTACAACAATTATCTGCATTCAAACACCGGACGTGTGTACCACCGGGATACATCGGTACAGATCGGAGAATATGGAGGAACGTTATTACAGACGCAATACCCGGCACACTACGCGAAGCCCTGCACGGAGACCAGCGGTGTCGCTCAATGCCGCTAGCCGGCTAGGGGACATCCTCATCGGCTAGGTGGAAAGCTAACGCTAGCTGTCCACCTGTCCCATCCATCCTGCTTGCAAGTGTCTGCTCATTAAACAACAAGCTGGACTACATCCTCCTTCAACGAAACTCCCAACGTTATTTCAGTGACTGCTGTGTTTTTGATGTTGTGGAAACATGCCTGAACAACAGTGTACCGGAACCGGGACTATCCAGCTACCAGGCGGTTGCCGTCGCGTGGAGGTGGACTGGTGTAGAAATAAAATCCAACTAGCTACTGCTAACTGCTGGTGGAGCTTGTGACTGTTAAATGCCGACCATTTCGACATTCCACGCTAATTCACGCTGTGTTTATACTCTGTGTTTAGCTACACCAATGCTAGTATGCGTTAGCTGAACTTTACGGATCCTGCTTGCAAGTGTCCGGCTCATTTAGACCACAAACTGGACTACATCCAACTTCAACCGAAACCCCAACGTGAGTTGGAGAGACCGCCGTTTTTGTTGTTGTGGAAACATGCCTGAATAGTGTACCGGACTGTCCAGCTACCAGGCCTGCTAGCCCTCCGAGCTAGAGATGCTCTGTCGCCAGGTAAAAGAGGTGGGCTGTGTTAACACCGAGTGGCGCAGAAATGTGATTTGTATCCATTTAACTGCTCTCTGCTGGTGGAGTTTGTGACTGTTAAATGCCGACCATTCTACATTACACAATAATTCACGGCTGTGTTTATGCTCGGTGTTTACAGCCCACCAAGCGCTAATGCTAGTATGTGTTAGCTGAACTTTACGGAGCCTATAAAGTGTGTGTACTAAATGTAGCCTGTTTCGTATGTCGTTTTTATATAATGTCGTTTTTATATATGTTAAATGTGTAACACCACTTGAGTCACGATGAAACGTTGTTTCATGTATATGGTTGAAATAAAACACGCTTGAGTTGAGTTGAATGCCTCGGTCTGTCTGTGAAGCGGTAGGCGTGGCTTGGGAGTGGACTCAAAGCAACGAAGCAGGTGCATTCTGGGATTTGGTGTTTTTCATCCATATAAGACCAAAACACATTTTCTGGCTTTTCTCGGCCTAGAAGGCACCAATTTAAAAAAAAAAATCACATTTCTACCACATAAGTGACCCAATTTAAAGATATATTCAGCTTTCCAGCGGTGAAATATTCCTTTAACGAATTTAACATTTCAGCAGAGGTGTTCATTTCCACACAGGTTTAGTGGCTTGACAGTTAATGGTGAAGTAGGGGATTTTTTTTGCGGGGGGTATTTTGGCGACGGTAATGTTATTAGTGTTGTACATAAGTTAGCAGTAGACTTAATTAACCCAGGGTGAGTCTGATGAAAAGTGCTGTGTCTGCCCGGTTCAACTCTGAGATTTTCTCGCATTGCACAGCGCTGTGAAGGAATAATCTCAGAGATTACCTTATGTACTAATGTACCCCCAACATTGTACATTTTTTGTGGGTCTGAGATGTATGTCACAGTTTAGCTGCCAAAGCTCCACTACTCTCTGTCTCTGGTCCTCAGGGTGAGAGGGGGTGTGGCCAGCGGCTAGAGGGGCAAAAGCCAATTTGTGCTTCTTTTACCGATATATTTAACGATATCTTTTGCATTTCTAATCCATACGTCAAATTTGGCACTGCACTTACTCGTGCCCGTACCAAGACACCTGTCAAGTTTGAAATCCATCGGACTAATAGTTCGAGAGATATGCGCAGAACACGCGCACACACACACACACACACACACACACACACACACACACACACACACACACACACACACACACACACACACACACACAGAAAGACGTTCCTGCAATTTATAGATACAGTATCTCACAAAAGTGAGTACACCCCTCACATTTTAGTAAATATTTCATTATATCTTTTAATGGGACAACACTGAAGAAATTACACTTTGCTACAATATAAAGTATTAAGTGTACAGCTTTTATAACAGTGTAAATGTGCTGTCCCCTCAAAATAACTCAACACACAGCCATTAATGTCTAAACCGCTGGCAAGAAAAGTCAGTACACCCCTATGTTAAATTCCCATAGAGGCAGGCAGATGTTTATTTTTAAAATTTTTAAATTTTTAAATTTCATGGATCCAGGATACTATGCATCCTGATAAAGTTCCCTTGGCCTTTGGAATTAAAATAGCCCCCCCACATCATCACGTACCCTTCACCATACCCCCACATCATCACATACCCTTCACCATACCGAGAGATTGGCATGGGGTACTTTCCATAAAATCATCTCTCAATGCAAATCAGACCAGCTATTAGGCTAACTGACATAAAACCATGCCAATCTCTAGGTATGGTGCAGGCTATGTGATGATGGGGGGCTATTTTAATTCCAAAGGCCAAGGGAACTTTATCAGGATGCATAATTTATAGAGTGTGGTCTAGACCTACTCTATCTGTAAAGTGTCTCGAGATAACTATGTTATGATTTGATACTATAAATAAAATTGAATTAAATAGTATCCTGAATCCAGCTGACTTGGATTGTGCTGTCATTTTCTCTGAACTGAACTTTGATGGATGTCTCTTTACCTGATGTGTTGCAGATATTCAGGTCTCCTGTGTTTTCAATGAGAGCTGCATCTTACCGTGCAGTTTTACGCCTGGTGATGAAGTAGTCATCCACTGGATTCAGATAACAAAAGACACGCCGGCTCATACCTACTATCACAACCAGGACCAGCTTGGACACCAGGACCAGCACTTCAGAGGCAGGACGTCGCTGTTCCAGGACCAGATCTCCAGAGGAAACGCCTCGCTCCGGTTGACAGGGGTGGAGGTTCAGGACCAGGGAAGATACAAGTGCTACACCGGCACCATCACTGGCAACAAGGACTTATTTATCAACCTAAATGTGGACGGTATGAGAAACACACAGTTATAACAGAGAACAAATATGAATAACTCCTTAAGTTAACTTTAAAGATATAATTTCAGAAGGTAGCTACCTGGAACACAAGTCGGGGCCTGATCACCCCCGGATGGGTCTCCCAGGCGAGGGTGTCTGATGTTAAGACCCTAAACACCTGATGACCCGGTCTATCACTGACGATGTGTCCAGGTTGCGTTGCAAAAGCTGACTCTAGTGGATTCAATGAGTCCAGTCATATTCATGTGTGATGATGTCCCCACATTAGGCATTTCATTCTAGTGAGACCATTTTTTTAAACTTGACCTCACTGTATACTATGACAGTTAAACAATTAGATTTAAAAACGTGCATTATATTAAATCCTAACCCCTGTATATCTTATCGGCAGATTCTTGCCAAATCACAGCCCTCCTCTCTAGTCCAATTAAACTTTGTATCTCACCAACTTACTCAGTGACGTGTGAACGCACACTGAAGTACATGCAAGTAGACTACAGGTAAGTAACAAGTGTTGGTTCTGTGAGGGACACTTCAACTTTCTTTCTTCACTTCAGTCACAAGAACACTTTTAAAGCAGCAGGTAAACGTTCAGGATCTTTTTAAGTTGGACTTAAAGTGAGTAAATATAGGGTGTTGTCAAATTGTGTGTGTGTGTGTGTGTGTGTGTGTGTGTGTGTGTGTGTGTGTGTGTGTGTGTGTGTGTGTGTGTGTGTGTGTGTGTTGTGTGTGGAAAGATCCTTTTAGTACCGTTTGATTGGCAGATCAATCAAGGCAGAAACAACACAACACAGAGCTCCAAAGTCTCCCACATCACCACTTTAAAACAAGTTCCTATAAAGTCAATCTTCTTTTCTTTTTTCTTACAGCTCCAATTCATAAAGTCAACATTCAGCAGGTAGAGAACAGGATCACCTGCAGCTCAGAGGGGATCTACCCTCAGCCTGATCTCACCTGGTCCACCAGCCCTCCGTCAGACGTGAGCTTGGAGAACAATCCCACAGTCCAGCAGACTGAACAGCTGCTCTACAACATCAACAGCTCTCTGATAGCTTCAGTTACTGATCTGGTCTACAGCTGCACCGTCAGCACGCGCACTAACAAGAGGACAGCTACTTTGTTTAAACTAAGTAAGTGTTTCTAAGAAGACTCTTTTAACCTGGAACCAGATTCTGATCAGAAATACCAGATATTTTATCACTTCTTTTTGTTTTTGTGTTTTATCATTCCAGCTTCTATCAGTGTTTCAGACACTGAAACAATGATCCCCTGTGAGTCCTCAAACCCTCCACTAACAGGCCTCGTCTGGAGGTTCAACCACAGTCAGATCATCCTGAACCAGACCGGAGCCAACGTCTCCTACACAGTCTCAGAGGAGTGGAGGCAGCAGGTGAAGAGTGTGTCTGAGTCAGGCAGCCTCACACTAAAAGACTTCTCTTCAGATCAAGAGGGGATCTACACGTGTGAACTCAGTAATGCTGAGGAGACCTACGTAACCAACACTCTTCTGAGGATAGAGAAAAGTCAAGGTAAGGAAGCAAGAGATGATAAGAACTGATATCATCTGTAATACCTGTATTTGACCTGAAAGAATCAAAACGTAACCTGTCACAATTTCTATCAACCGTCAAAAAATGTACTAAAAACAAATCAGAAAGAAAATGCAATCATAACACAGCAGATTAGAAAACTGACTTTTACATTTTACCATGAAAATATTTAGAGTCTTTACACACTACAATACAGTCTTTGTAAAGAGTTATTCAGTTGTGAATCACACTGGTGGGCACTGGACAGTTTCAATCAACTGCCTCTTTTTCTATTTCAGGGGATTCAGTCACTGTTGGAGTTATTACAGCTTGTGTGTTTGCAGTACTTGAAGTTGTAGCAATAGTCGGCCTGGTCTGGTACCATAAAAAGAAAAAAGGTAAAATTACATTCTTTTGTTTATTGTTTGCATAGAGAGGTTTACCATTTACAATCAACCCAGGATGGACAAACAGCAGAAGCTCAGACAGACACAAAGTTTCCATATACTGTATGAAATTCCTGTTTTCCTGCTGCACAACTTGAGCTCACACAACTCTCACACTTTTGGTGTGAAGGAATGGCTTCCTCATAAGCTCTCAGTCAATCTGTTTTGTCTTCTACCCCTTACTGATAATGTCTGGAACTCGTCTATTGATGATATTGTCTTTTGGACTTTTTCAGGACAAGACAACCAGACAAGGCCTGAAAAGTAAGTAAATCATAAATGAACTTCATAAACTACCGTATGTGATTACCCTGTTATAAATATTGCAGAATGCAAAATGCTCGATATGAAAACATTTAACTTGCTACTGAAATGGGGATTAAAAAAAAAAAATCTGACCAAATGAAATGAAGGAATCATGAATGCTGTGGTGGTTCAGATCACTCGGCAGAAGTTGATCTTTTTTACTGAAGAAAAATAAATGATTGGTTTGAGTTTCGCCTTTTTATGTTTTGTTGCTGAATTTTATTTTTATTTTGTCTGTAGTGGAACTGAACTTGAAGACAATGTTGGAAAATCTAAAAATGGAGCAACAACCACAACATCGAGCACCCCGATGCTTAAAGAAGATCAACAACAAAAACAAGAACAAGTTGAACAAAAAGAAAAAGAAGAAGAAGAAGAAGAAGACTGGACAAGCAGCTGAAACAGACGGAGCCCAAGACAACTGAAGGATTACATTTCACCTGGATCTGCTGCGTTTATGTGAACACAAACTTTTTATCTTCCAGTATCTCCGGGAAGAAAAGTCTTTTCTGTGTGGCTTCTCCTTACTGGAACCTTGAAGAAAAAAAAACAAAGTCCCAATAATAGACCAGTCTTAAGTTGAAATCATTTGAAGTTTGTTATCAGCTAAAGTAAGGGTGAACTTACCTTTGAGTCTGTTTTGGACACACATCTGATAGCTGATGAAGGACACTTTGCACCCAAACTGTGATGCTCTGCACTAAACTGTCTCTACAACACAATAAGCTGAAGGATTAGTTGTTGAAGACTCCGACTGATGAAGTCCCTAATGTCCTGATGCTCCACTCAGACTAAACAGTAGTGATAATAACAATAGACTCTCAGAGACAGACAGATTCTAACACAGCAGCTCTGGTTTCAGCTCAAGTCAGTTAAGTATTAAACTCATCAGCCAAAGACTTTAAATGTGCAGCTTTACTACCATCTGGTGGTTATTTATGATAAAGTAGTTTACCAAGGTGCAAATGAAGGGATTTTGGGCCAAATACTGGTACTTTCACGGCTAAAAATGTGTTTTGTCAATGAGCTACTTACTGTTGGTGATGGGGTTTTACATGAGCACACATTTTCTACACACTTTATAACAGTTTGGGTTGTTTCACATCAAAGATTTTTTGTGTGTTGTTTGATTTTTTTTTTCACTTGGACTTTTGTTACTTGTTTAGTAATGAATATTTATGTTTTCAGGTGCTTTAAAGGATCAGTGGGACATTTAGAGACATATACTTTGTTAAAAAACATCAGTGCTTGATTAGATTTTTGATTTTTTTAGGATCCCCATTAGCTGATGCAGAACATCAGCTGCTCTTCCTGGGGTCCACACAAATCATAAAACATTACAACAGATAAGACGTTTTCTGTGCCACATTTCAATCGCACATTTTTGAAATTTGAAAATAAGAAAACGCAGAAGTCCAAAAAGGCAGAAATGTAATCTGTTTAAAGTGGATAAGTTAGCGAATTAAATATATAAATAGGTATTTCTTTGAGGAAACACTAATGTTGCAGAACCTGCCTACACATTCATTCTCTAAAATAAAATAAATGTATGAGGCAGATATGATATGAGTGACAGAAGAGTTTCAGAGTTTCCAGCAGCAGCAGTTTCATGTTTCCAATCAGTCTGCATCTCAAAAGTCCAGTTTTCATTTTGCTGCAGCTCCAGAGAATGAGCTGAGCTGCTGGCTCGTGGTCTTTGATTCAGTGTCTAGTTCATCATTTGTATTTTTTTTTTTTTCTAACTTATATAAAAATCAATTTTGACTTATTTTCTCTTGTCTTGTTTGAATTTAATAGCAAGTATGTTTAACATTAAAACATGATTCATAAAATCATTATAACAACAATTATTAGGCTATTTTAATAGCTTAGTATTGTATGCACATAAAAGGTATGTATAAAGGCTTTAGGCTGCCCTACACGTTATTATAGGCCCAGTTTTCTATGCAACTTCATTTTATACAACATATGTAGGGGGTCCCTGATCCGTCTCTCTTTCAGTTAAGGGGTCCTTGGTTTAAAAACCGTTGGAGCCCCCTTTTCTAAAGCCATAAATCCATTGATGCTGATCCTGCCCAGTGGGAGGAGACAGTAGGCCAGTGTTCTGAACCTTTTCACCTTGTGACCCTTTAAAATAAAGCAGCATGCTCTGGTGTCCTCTAATCACGAGGTTTTTAGTGTGGACACAGATGAGCAGTGTCCCCTCTCAGATAGCTGGATGGATTTGAAGGTTTTGTGGGAAAAGTAAACATGATTTTGTGCTACATTTCTTTTCTTTTTGTCCCCCTATTATGACTCTAAATTGTCCTGGGACCCCGTGGGAATCACTACTGCATGTTGTGGTGCAGAAGGCCTGTAGGTGGCGTAGTGCACCTTAATGAAATTTGCAGTCCACCATCTGCAATTTAGAAGTACACAAATAAAGGTATTTGTTGTTTTAATTAAACATCAGTAACTGATAAACCTGAATATAAAAAAGTGATTTAAAAAACTGTAAGGACACTTAAGCTAGATTCAATTAATCTAAGATAGTCTGGCCAATGTGTTTCTCAAATAAAATAAATCCTTAAAGCTGCACTGATCTATATTTTGTATTATTAACGGAGGAAAAAATGACTAGGTATAATGAAAAAGGGGTCGCTCGTAGTGACAAACAAAAGTTGTTCAGTTCTAAGAAGTGTTTTTAGCAACTTCCAGGTCATTTCTTACGTTTCGTAGCCTACAACTTTACTGTTTTGGTTCACTCTCACTGCTCTCTTCAGCACAATTTCCATCAGCAGCAGGCAGCTGTTTGAAGTGAAAAAAGTTGTGATAAAGCCACCTAACCAGCACCAAATGACAGAGAGAAACAGCTACAACTAGCAGGTGAACATAGTTGAGCATTCGGCAGCTAAAAAGCCAGATATTGCTCTCAGGAGTAGGCCTGTCGCGGTAGTCAATACATGGACTTATCGCACGATATATGGAAATGAGCTCGGTAGCTTTTGGTGATGCAATATATTGTAATTGATAATTTGTATAATTGAAAGTAAAGATTTATTCATTTTGGCATACAAATGAATGTGATGGATTTGAAAAGCCGTTTAGCCCCTGCTCATGTTTATCTTGTACATGTTAAAAGTTGTAGTAAAGGAAGTGAAAGATGAAGCTATCTCTATCCCTCGCTGCTGCAACACTGAGGATTTCCCCATTGTGGGAATAAAGGGCTTTTCTCACGGGGAGCCACACTTCACCTGAGTAGTCGCGTGGATCCGCGGGATCTCGCTCCTCATGTGAAGGACAATTCACTAACATGTCATGTCACTGAGTGACATTTCTATTCTGTTGTATATGTTATAGAGTTAGATATGTAAATATGTACAAACAGTATATAAATACATTATCTAATGATTTTTACAGTTTCTTTTGTTTGACCTTTTGTTTGATCATAATTACTGATAAAATAAGACACATGCTATTCTATTTGTCTTACTTTATCAGTAATTATGATCAACCAAAAGGTCAAACAAATGATAGAATTATGTTACGCAGTTTTACAGTTTTTCCTCTATTTGCCACACAAGCCATTTACATATGAGGTTTCAGTGTAGCGTCTTCCAATGCCACCCTGCCGAGACCTTTCACCACCCCTTTGCCCCCCCCATGTCAAATGTTCTAGATCCGCCACTGGCAAGGATGATGTTGGTGACCAGCGGTTCCCGTAAATCTCTCATCAAGTAGATTTGAAGTTAAAAGTCAAACTCATCTGATATCTGCTGCACTCCTGGTAGACCGGTGCTCAGGAACATGAAACCATGTGAGAGAAAAGGTTGAATTCCTGCAAACTGTCAGCAACAAGTTTATGAGAGGATCAACGTTTTAGTCATGGAGCTTCAACTGAAGAGAAACATGACAATATCGCACACATCTGAGATGCAATTGTAACAAAATCTGTAGAACACAAATAAAAAGATCAAGAAGATTAGATGTCCTATAGAATACAGTAAATCTATTATTAATCACTTACTTCTATCAGTTGTTGATGTGGTCTTTGTGTCAGCTGAGATTCCGTTATACAGCTTGTGAATTTAAAGATGTCTTGTTTCTGTAGGAATTCAACCTTTTTTTCCACAAGTAAGACAACAGTTTTTCATTATTAAAACAATGTGACATTAAGTATAGGCTACATTCTAGATCTGTTTATTTTAAGGTTTGTTGCAGTAATGTCTGATGATAACAGATATGTAAAGTGTTGCCCAGAAGATCGTTTAGACAGTTATGTGAAGTTTGTGCATATTTTCACACAGCAGAATTTAGATTTTTCTTGATTAGGAATAACAAAGAAAGTAAGAAAACTCCCAGATGTCTGCAGTCTATGGCACATTTGTCCGTGCTGCGAGACAGATTCCTCCTCTGTTGCTCTTTCTTAAGTTTATTCACTTTTTCCTCCATTAAGGTTTTTTGGTGGAGTTGTCCTTATCTGAATCAGTCGAGGGATGAAGAGTATTGTATTTGTGACGCCAGAGAATGAATCCCTATAACTTTGGTGATCCCCTTGTCTTTATCTCCACTGCAGGTCAAAACTTTTAAATGATGTTGTGAAATATCTCAAGATGCCTTTTCTTCTAGCGTTATCAATCTGCTTGTGTAAGGACTCTTCTCACAGGTGTCATTACAGGTGTGGACTCACAGCATGAGCACATGTGGTGCTGGACTATGGATGGGAAAATCCAACAGAAGAAACCTGAAGCCGAGAAACGATCCTGAGGAGGTGACAGAGATAGAGCAGTGTTTAGTTACAGATTACACATTAAAAATAAAACCTCATATCTTCTACAGAACCAAAGCTGAACACTAGATGGAGTCAGAGAATATCTGCTCTCTTTGCTCTCTGTCGCCTCAGTTAACCTCTTCTTTATCAATCTCAAGCATTTGTTTTTCTTGGTTACTAAATTATTTTTAGGTCCGTCCCTCTGTAGGGATGTTGCGTTTTTTTGTTTTTTTTTATTGCTGATGATACGTGTATGTCCTGATTAAAAAAAAGCCTGGTTCCATTGATTTGTCCATTATTAGTATTATTGTCCTTCTAAAAAACAAAATGTCCTGCAGCTAAATTACTCTAAATTGTACATAATTATAATAACCATTATAGCCCTTCAGCCTCCGCAGCATTAACACTCTCTCTTCTGGTCTGGGTGACTTATCTAATAATGTTGTTTTTATTGGCCTTTAATTTACGTGTACTTTGTTTAATAATAATAACCTTTATGATGGTATCAGCAGATAAAACGTCCAAAGTCTAACTTAAACAAAACACTGATGCCTGCTTACTAAACAAAGCTACCACATCACTCCAGTCCTTGCTGTTCTTTACTGGCTAACTGGGAGTTTTAGGATTTATTTTAGTCTGAAACTGCTTGTTTTCTTAAGCCTCCTGTCTTTATCTGTGATCCACTAACTCTCTACGAGCCTGATCACTGCTTAGGATCTTTTAAACCTCTTCTTAAGACTCTTTATCTCATGGCTTTTTAACTTTCTTAATTGTTGTTATTCTTTATTTATACCACAATACATGATGCAGCTTTGTTTTTATATGATATATATATTTTAATAAGTAATTCTACTTAAATGGATATTAAAGATTGAATGAAATGTGAACACACCAAGTTTCAACAGAGAATTGGCACAGATTTATTACTTCCGCTTAGTGAGTACACTTGAAATCATCACATCAGATGACTCAGAGCAGTGGGCCGGCCTTGGTGTGTGCCAGACATCAAACAGTGAGTACACTTGAGATATGGCATCAACTTACAGTAGTCACACCAATTGGCCGGCCTTAAGGTGAGCGTCCTAAGAACTGGATTTATATTCTGTTGAGGATATCAAACAGTAAGGACAGAGGAAGTTTAACAGGAGGATGACTGGGATTAAGTGGGTCCTGTTGGTGCTGGTCCTGACCTTTCTGAGTCCTGCAAGAGGAGGTGAGTGAAGAGTTCACAGCCCAGAGATACCAGACGTTAGTCAGCGTCGTCATGGTTACTTTCACCAGAGAAAGGAAGCTAAACAGGAAACATAATACATGAAAATGGATTTAATCATTCAGATAGATTTGTGTTGTGTGCCATTGTTTTAAGATATTATCATCTGAAACAAAAAGACATGAACTGAGTTTAGTTTGTGTTACCTAGTGAACATTTTTACATGAAAGTTGTTCACAGCAACCAATGTGAGGAAATACAACCAGCTGTAGAGTTTCACTGGTCTGAGCATGATAAACTTTCCTTGTATGGAGGTGGAAATGCATCTCAAAATATTGGTTCATAACTCTGAAACTATATGTATACTAGCAACATGCCAGTTAGCTGGAAATACATCTTTTCCTAATGAACTGTGTTCTTTATAACAACATTTATAACAACATTTTTCAATCAAATGAACAAAGTTTGTCTGCACAGCATGAGTTTATGTAGATTGACCCACTCACTGATATTTAACTTACAAATGAAAAAACAATATCCTTAATATATACAAAAGTGCAAAACACTTCTTTTCATTTAGATCAAATGGCAAAGATACAAACAGAATCTTGTTTTAGGGAAATATTTATATTGATAATTAGATATAAATAAGTAATTGTATTTGTAGTAACAAGTGGACTAAAGTAAATTAACTCTGCTGTATGTATTAGGGGAGGGGGGCCCTGTAATTATCAGGTCAGCTGTCTAACAGGAAACCTGTCAGGGTGCATTCCTACTGTACACTCACACAACACACAAACACACAGGGTGAAACCAGAGCTACGTTCTACAGAGTAAGAACAAAATGAATTATGTACAAACACAAACTTGGACTAGGAAAAGATTTTCATTGACAGTTAGATATAAATACAGCAGGTAACAAGTGGAGTATATTAAAATAAATCAGCTGTAAAGAGAGAGAGGGCTGAACTGATTATCATGTCAGCTGTATCTGACTCTGCAAAACCTGTCAGGATACATTCTTACTGTAAACACACACACACACACACACACACACACACACACACACACACACACACACACACACACACACACACACACACACACACACACACACACACACACACACTTTCCTTGTTACTGAAGAATGTTGCTGCGGATACCTGAAGAACCTAACCCATGTATTTACTGTAAATATGCAACCATGTTTTGTGTGTATGTTTTTCATGTGAGATGTGCAGGCTTTGAAAACATACATGCGCATATTTAATCATTTATATGTGAGTGTGAAGCTCTGTGCTGTGTTTCTGCCTTGATTGATCTGCCAATCAAACAGTACTAAAAGGATCTTTCCACACAAACACACACACACACACACACACACACACACACACACACACACACACACACACACACACACACACACACACACACACACACACACACACACACCTGATGAAAGTATTTCGTCGTTACTGAAGAATGTTGCTGCGGATACCTGAAGAACCCAACCCAATGTATTTACTGTAAATGTAAACCATGTTTTGTGTGTATGTTTTTCATGTGAGATGTGCAGGCTTTGAAAACATACATGCGCATATTTAATCATTTATATGTGAGTGTGTTTATAATTACTAGCAGTAGTGAACATCATTCTTTCTCATTAATTCAATTCAATTTTATTTATAGTATCAAATCATAAGAGTTATCTCGAGACACTTTACAGATAGAGTAGGTCTAGACCACACTCTATAATTTACAAAGCCCCAACAATTCTAATAATTCCCCCAAGAGCAAGCAGTGTGACAGCAGCGAGGAAAAACTCCCTATTAAGAAGAAACCTGGGACAGACCCAGGCTCTTGGTAGGCGGTGTCTGACGGTGCCGGTTGGGGATGTGATGAACAGAGGCAATAATAGTCACTTTAAAGATAAGGAATAGTGACTTCAAATGGTAGTCGTAGTAGTTCATGTCATATCAGTGCGCTGCAGGGCGTTACAGGATGTAGCGCGACACAGCAGAGCATGGATGGACGTAGCAGGAAGTAGCAGGGTTCAGCAGGACGCAGCATGACACTGCAGGGCACCGCAGAGCTTAGCAGGGAGTGCAGCAGGACCACGGCGACAGCTGCAACCAAAATCTTGGTGCCAACGTACTCCAAGGAAATATGCTGGTTGAAAAAAAATCAAAACACAAGGACTCCGGGGAGTAAAATCCTCAGAGCCCGATTAGTAACAGGCATCCCTAGGGACGGGATGCAAAGAAATGAAAAGTGAGAGGAGAGAGCAGTCAAAGGAAAGAGGAGAGGAGAGAGTCAAAGGAAGGAATGAAGGTAGGAAGTCCACCAGACAGTCTACAACTATAACAGCATAACTAAGAGCATAACTGAGAGAGACAGGCAGTTTAAGGAGAGGAGCCTGTTCGGGCTAGAACTCTCCCCTGCCGGATCGGGCTGTACTGGCCTGCCTCCCTCTACTTTTGTTATATTATTAATCTGGCGACTATGAAGAGAAGCAGGTGGGCCGGGTTGGGCGGACACTTAACTCCTCCTCCCTAACTATAAGCTTTATCAAAGAGGAGGGTTTTCAGTTCATTCTTAAAAGTGGTGACGGTGTCTGCCCCCCGAACCCAGACTGGGAGCTGGTTCCACAGAAGTGGAGCCTGGTAGCTGAAGGCTCTGACTCCCATTCTACTTTTAGAGACTCTAGGAACCACAAGGAGATCTGCATTCTGCAAGCGTAGTGCTCTAGTGGGACAATAAGGTACTAGGAGCTCTTCTAGATATGATGGTGCTTGACCATTTAGAGCTTTGTAGGTCAGGAGGAGGATTTTAAATTCAATCCTGGATTCAACAGGAAGCCAATGCAGAGAAGCTAATACAGGAGAAATATGATCTCTTTTCTTAGTTCTTGTCAGAACACGCGCTGCAGCATTCTGGATCAGCTGGAGAGTCTTAAGGGACTTATTTGAGCAACCTGACAGTAGGGAATTACAATAGTCCAGCCTGGAAGTAACAAATGCATGGACTAGTTTTTCAGCATCGTTTTGAGACAGGATATTCCTAATTTTGGCAATGTTACGGAGATGAAAAAAGGCTGTTCTTGAGTTTTGTTTTAGATGGGCGTTAAAGGATATATCCTGATCAAGGATATATCCTGATCATTACTATTATGTTTTTTTGATGAGTTATTGTAAACTGTCATTGCTTGGCTGTAAAGGATCACAGGTCAAAAAGGGTTACAAAAAAAGACTTCTTTGCTAAAACATTTTTTTTACAGCCATGCTTTTAATGAGGATTAACAGGACTAACATTGGCAAAGTATTCATTTTTGATTTTTGAACATTCAGTTATGTTAGAGTATGTAAATAAATATGGTGAAAACATTAATAACCAGGCCTTTTCAAGACAGCTGACTTGGATTGTGCTGCCATTTTCTCTGAACTGAACTTTGATGGATGTCTCTTTACCTGATGTGTTCCAGATGATATTCAGGTCTCCTGTGTTTTCAATGAGAGCTGCATCTTACCGTGCAGTTTTCCG
This sequence comes from Perca fluviatilis, assembly GCF_010015445.1. Taxonomy (NCBI): domain Eukaryota; kingdom Metazoa; phylum Chordata; class Actinopteri; order Perciformes; family Percidae; genus Perca; species Perca fluviatilis. Next base: position 25,300,367 of record NC_053133.1, read on the forward strand.
ACTGGTGATGAAGCAGTCATCCACTGGATTCAGATGACAACAAAAGACATTCAGGCTCATTCCTACTATTACAACCAGGACCAGCTTAGACTCCAGGACCAGCACTTCAGAGGCAGGACGTCGCTGTTCAAGGACCAGATCTCCAGAGGAAACGCCTCGCTCCGGTTGACAGGGGTGGAGGTTCAGGACCAGGGAAGATACAAGTGTTACACCAGCACCATCACTGGCAACAAGGGGTCATTTATCAACCTAAATGTGGACGGTATGAGAAACACAGTTATAACAGAAAACAAATATGAATAACTCCTTAAGTTAACTTAAACGTTATCATTTCAGAAGGTAGCTACCTGGAACACAAGTCGGGGCCTGATCACCCCCGGATGGGTCTCCCAGGCGAGGGTGTCTGATGTTAAGACCCTAAACACCTGATGACCCCGGTCTATCACTGACGATGTGTCCAGGTTGCATTGCAAGGTGTATCATGTGACTTCAGAACTTTACAGAAAGTTTAAGAAACATGAAAAACTGTGAAACTTTCCAATTCAACTTTTGTGAATCACAATGTCAAATTGCATTAACATTTTGTTAATTTAGACATTAATTAGAAAACATAAGAGAAAAACTGTCATGGCTAAATTAAAGAGGACCCTTGATCTCTCACCTAAAGATATCTGAAGGAAAATGGGTAAGATGAGTACCCACACGTCTCCAAATATCAAACATTCCCAGTTTATAATAATCCCATGCAGTTTAGGGCACCAACCATTCACGTTTTTTTTTATTTTTTAAACAGTATAACCCTAAACTGTCTTGGAGTTACATAAATTGGGTATGACTGGAAAGCTGACTCTTGTGGATTCAATGAGTTCAGTTGTATTTATGTGTGATAATTTCCCCACATTAGGCATTTCATTCTAGTGAGACTATTTTTTTTAAACTTGACCTCACTGTATACTATGACAGTTAAACAATTAGATTTAAAAATGTGCATTATAATAAATCCTAACCCCTGTATATCGTATCGGCAGATTTTTGCCAAATCACAGCCCTACTCTCTAGTCCAATTAAACCTTTTATCTCTCCAACTTATTCAGTGACGTGTGAACACACACTGTAGTACATGCAAGTAGTAGAAGTGTTGGTTCTGTGAGGGGCACTTCAACTTTCTTTCTTCCCTTCAGTGAAAAATGAATACTTTGCCAATGTTAGTCCTGTTAATCCTCAGTAAAAGCATGGCTGTAAACATTGTTTTTTTTTTAACAAAGAAGCCTTTTTTGTAACCCTTTTTGACCTATGATCCTTTACAGCCAAGCAATGACAGTTTACAATAACTCATCAAAAAAACGTAATGAGAAAGAATGATGTCCACTACTGCTAGTAATTATAAACACACTCGCATATAAATGGTTAAATATGCACATGCACTGTATTTTTTCAAAGCCTGCACATCTCACATGAAAAACATACACACAATACATGGTTGCACATTTACAGTAAATACATTGGGTTGGGTTCTTCAGGTATCCGCAGCAACATTCTTCAGTGCGTAACGAAATAATACTCATCAGGGTGTGTGTGTGTGTGTGTGTGTGTGTGTGTGTGTGTGTGTGTGTGTGTGTGTGTGTGTGTGTGTGTGTGTGTTTGTGTGGAAAGATCCTTTTAGTACCGTTTGATTGGCAGATCAATCAAGGCAGAAACACAGCACAGAGCTTCAAAAGTCTCCCTCATCACCACTTTAAAACAAGTTCCTATAAAGTAAATCTTTTCTTTTTTCTTACAGCTCCAATTCATAAAGTCAACATTGAGCAGGTAGAGAACAGGATCACCTGCAGCTCAGAGGGGATCTACCCTCAGCCTGATCTCACCTGGTCCACCAGCCCTCCGTCAGACGTGAGCTTGGAGAACAATCCCACAGTCCAGCAGACTGAACAGCTGCTCTACAACATCAACAGCTCTCTGATAGCTTCAGTTACTGATCTGGTCTACAGCTGCACCGTCAGCACGCGCACTAACAAGAGGACAGCTACTTTGTTTAAACTAAGTAAGTGTTTCTCAGTAATGCTGAGGAGACCTACGTAACCAACACTCTTCTGAGGATAGAGAAAAGTCAAGGAAAGGCAGCAAGAGATGGTAAGTTATTTTGAGCAAGAACTGATATCATCTGTAATACCTGTATTTGACCTGAAAGAATCAAAACCTGTAATCTATCAGTATTTCTATCAACCTTCAAAAATAATTACTAAAAAAAAAAAAAAACAGAAAGATTTAGTTTAATTATTATTATTATTTTTTTATTCTTTACACACTGCAATACAGTCTTTGTAAAGAATTAGTTGTGATTCACACTGGTGAGACTTTGGTCGCTGGACAGTTTCAATCAACTGCCTCTTTTTCTATTTCAGGGGATTCAACCAATGTTGGAGCTATTATAGGTGGTGTGTTTGCAGTACTGGTTGTAGTAGTAGCCGGCCTGGTCTTGTACTGTGAAAATAAAAAAGGTAAAATGCCATTCTCCCACCACTTTTAAATTCATGTACAGTATGTTTGTATAATTCTTTGGTTTATTGTTTGCATAGAGAGGTTTACCATTTACAATCAACCCAGGACGGACAAACAGCAGAAGCTCAGACAGACACAAAGTTTCCATATACTGTATGAAATTCCTGTTTTCCTGCTGCACAACTTGAGCTGAGTGAAGGAATGTCTTCCTCATAAGCTCTCAGTCAATCTGTTTTGTCTTCTACCCCTTACTGATAATGTCTGGAACTCGTCTATTGACGATATTGTCTTTTGGACGTTTCAGGTCAACAAAGGTCAAACCCTGATGAAACCCAAGGGTAAGTACATCATAAATGCTCTGTGGCACCGTAAAAACTTTAGTATGCGATTACCCTGTTAAAAGAGAATGTTGCTGAATGCAAAATGCCTGGTATGAAAACATTAAACTTTCTTACTGAAATTGGGATAACAAATGCATTTGTCTGCAGTGAAACTGGACAGCCGGAGGGGAGAAATGAAGCAACTCCTCAACGTAAAGAAAACTGAACCACCAGAAGAACAAGAAGAAAAACAAGTATTAAATACACAATCAGCGGAAACAGACGGAGCCCAAGACAGCTGAAGGATTACATTTCACCTGGATCTGCTGCGTTCATGTGAACACAAACTTTTTGTCTTCCAGTATCTCCGGGAAGAATAGTCTTTTCACGTTACAAGTGTACGTGAATAACGTTGCTTTAAATAAAAAGGTCGACACACTTCACCTTATAATGTTAAACATACCCTAATGATTGGGTTGAAGCGGCAAACAATTCTGCGCGGCCAAGGCTAATTGCTGACACGATGTCGACACCCCCACACACACATAAGCACGGGCCACGGCTAATTACTGTCACTCAACACACAATGCTAACTAATGTTAACGTTACTTGTAAATCTCCACCGCTACCATGCAAAGTTTTTACCAGGGGCAATGAAGGTGCTTCTGTGATGGTGAATGTTAGAAAAGACTATATAACTGCTGTGTTTCTTCTTCATTAAAGTAAAAAGTAAGACTAACGTTAAAGTTAAACACTTAATGTAAAGTTAGGTTCACCTCCACCACTTGCATTAACAAGCTGCACTAAACTATCCTGTGTTTAGAAACGTGACAGACATTAATTTCTTTATAACTAATTACCAAAATAGATTGGATTAATAAATGCAACCACTCACCTTGTTTCGCCTTCTCCTAAATCAGAAAGGACCGCCGTGTCGCCTCCACGCTACCTAACAAGTGTCCTCGAGATGTGACTGACAAAAACGTATTTATCCGCAGCTTCTCTTCTGACCATTGTTATTCTGCTCAGTTGGTTAGTTTCTTTGTTTGGGAATTGCAATCGGGTGGAGTATATCATTAAGTGTTAAAATAAATCTATTATAGTTATTAGTCATATTAAATCAAGACACCATTTCCGGGACTATTGCACTGCGCATTAATATTGCCGCCACACCAGGGGTCATGGTCACTTTCTGCAAGAGCCTTTGCACGTGACGTCACACTCTACTCCCGCGAATTATGAACGCCGTGACGGACGGCGGAAGAGCCATTCTGTAGACAGATGGCAAGTCAAACCTATGAGTCAAACGAGTGTGTTTGCTGCTCGCTGTTCTTGTTCTCACATGCACAATCTGCAGAGTAATCCTCACCAACACAAGCATGTATATGTATTTCTGTTTTAAATGACTGATAAATAATAATAATAAAACTTCCTCACCCAGCTAGCTGCCGTGCTAACCAGCTGTTCCTGCTAACAGGTCCCACATAACTATCATCGGTTATTCAGTGACCTACATATCCCAAAAAGTAAGCCGTTCCCTTGATCATTTAACTTAACACGCATACAAAAAATATTGCTTAAATTAAAGATGACATGGCACGGAAACTAGCTTCAAAAAGGCCAAACAACTGAATTAAATGCGGGTCTGCGGAGCTCCTACCCCGGTTAGCCGACGAGCTAGCTGTAGCCAGAGCCATATCACTCTGCTAGCTTTGGACTGCTCGCTAGCTGCTGCCCATCGCGTCGAAATATCCACCGGTCAGCAGCGAATATAATCACAGATAAGACAATGGCTAGATGTTACATTATGTGTGGTTAATACTGATCATAGACACTCCGTGATTTACTGCATGGATTAACGTGTGATGAATTATTTCTCAGAGCTGGGATGCGTTCAGACATCCATTAGAAAGATGCATCGGCTCAGCCAGTGAACAACAGTACGTGCCTGTAGCTAGCTTGCCCTGCTAGCTGATAGCCGTAAACTGCTAGCTGCCGTCCTGTGAGTGTATTCAGACAGGCTTCTGTGATAATCATCCCAATAATAATCCACGGTGGTGTGGCTATGTCCTCCAGAGGACAGGTCATGTCACGTCTTGAAGTGTATTCCCCCCCCAAAAAAAAAAAAACAGTAGTGCGGTAGTAGCTGCTAGCTGCTAGTTGTAGCAGGAAAAGGTAAACAGTAGTGTGCCGATCGGAGCGTAGTGTGTGAAGAGTGAAGGGCAGATTTGTTTACAAGGGAAGAAGCTTGGAGTAACGTAACTATGGAGAACATGGCAGATATACAACATACGGAAGAGCCTTTTGAGTTTGATGGTCGTCCTTATTTATTCGAATCCGAGTATACAGACGAAGAACTAGCCTCACAAGAGTTGGAAAGAACGAGACTGACAGACAGAGGGTAAACAGGCAGATGAACTTGCTGCTCCAAGCACAAGCTAAAGCTAGCCTTCAGTAACTGGAAGACATAGCCACACCACCACCGCTCCATGGATTGTTATTGGGATGATTATCACAGAAGCCTGGCTGACTACACTCACCGGACGGCAGCTAACGGCTAGCGGGGCAAGCTAGATACCGGCAGGATCAAGACAGGGTAGGTGAATTTAAACAATGTCTGAAGAAGAAGAAGATAGTATTATTATTATTATTATTATTATTATTATTATTATTACAGTTTATTTAGTGTTATTTATTTGAAACTATTGAAACTTTCCGCTCGTCTACTACACTGTTTAGCTTGTGCTTCCGGTGATTCTGCCGTCCGTCATGGCGTCGTCACGTGGTCGTGGTCATGTGTTTGCAAAGGGTCTATAACAACCATAGACCATAGACTGTATATTACATTAACAATCTATGATAACAACTCACAGTGTAGACCTTTTTCACTGCAGACATGTTGACATGTCATAGTAGGAAAAGCACATGTGTATTCAAACCCATTAATGATGGCTGCATTCCACTTAGGAGAGGTCCTGGTATTAAACCATTACTGATGGCTGCATTCCACTTAGGAGAGGTCCTGGTATTAAACCATTACTGATGGCTGCATTCCACTTAGGAGAGGTCCTGGTATTAAACCATTACTGATGGCTCCATTCCACTTAGGAGAGGTCCTGGTATTAAACCATTACTGATGGCTGCATTCCACTTAGGAGAGACCCTGGTATTAAACCATTACTGATGGCTGCGTTCCACTTAGGAGAGGTCCTGGTATTGTTCATGCTGACTCACTGAAATATCTTACTGGGACACTTGATGGAACTGAGCCATCGTTAAGGTTATCAATCTCAACTGTGCTTTTCCTACTATGACAAGTTAAACTGTCTGCTGTGAAAAAGGTCCGTTAAGTTAAGTTAAGTTAAGTTTAACACATTGAAATTTACATTTCACTGAACTGGCTTACAAATAGTAATAACTCATGAAATTAAGTCGAAATTTCATAACTCATTATGTTAAGTGGAGGTAAATTATAGAAAACAGTTACTATAACTTATTCATCAGATCCTTTTTACTGGAACCTTGAAGAAAAAGAAAACAGCAAAGTCCAAATAATAGACCAGTCTTAAGTTGAAATCATTTGAAGTTTGTTATCAGCTAAAGTAAGGGTGAACTTACCTTGAGTCTGTTTTAGACACACATCTGATAGCTGATGAAGGACACTTTGCACCCAGACTGTGATGCTCTGCACTAAACTGTCTCTACAACACAATAAGCTGAAGGATTAGTTGTTGAAGACTCCGACTGATGAAGTCCCTAATGTCCTGATGCTCCACTCAGACTAAACAGTAGTGATAATAACAATAGACTCTCAGAGACAGACAGATTCTAACACAGCAGCTCTGGTTTCAGCTCAAGTCAGTTAAGTATTAAACTCATCAGCCAAAGACTTTACATGTGCAGCTTTACTACCATCTGGTGGTTATTTATGATAAAGTAGTTATGGTCCAAATGAAGGGATTTTGGGCCAAATACTGGTACTTTCACAGCTAAAAATGTGTTTTCTCAATGAGTTACTTACTGTTGGTGATGGAGCTTTACATGAGCACACATTTTCTACACACTTTATAACAGTTTGGGTTGTTTCACATCAGAGACTTCTGTCAGTGGGACATTTAGAGACATATACTTTGTTAAAAAACATCAGTGCTTGATTAGATTTTAGATTTTTTTAGGATCCCCATTAGCTGATGCAGAACATCAGCTGCACTTCCTGGGGTCCACACAAATCATAAAACATTACAACAGAAGAGACGTTTTCTGTGCGACATTTCAATTGCACATTTTTTAAATTTGAAAATAAGAAAACTGCTGCAGCTCCAGAGAATGAGCTGAGCTGCTGGCTCATGGACTTTGATTCAGTGTGTAGTTCATCATTTGTATTTTGTTTTTTTCTAACTTATATAAAAATCTATTTCTACTTATTTGCTATTTGACCCTTTAAAATAAAGCAGCATGCTCTGGTGTCCTCTAATCACGAGGTTTTTAGTGTGGACATAGATGAGCAGGGTCCCCTCTCAGATAGCTGGATGGATTTGAAGGTTTTGTGGGAAAAGTAAACATGATTTTGTGCTACATTTCTTTTCTTTTTGTCCCCCTATTATGACTCTAAATTGTTTTGGGACCCCGTGGGAATCACTACTGCATGTTGTGGTGCAGAAGGCCTGTCGGTGGCGTCGTGCACCCTAATGAAATCTGCAGTCCACCATCTGCAATTTAGAAGTACACAAATAAAGGTATTTGTTGTTTTAATTAAACATCAGTAACTGATAAACCTGAATATAAAAAAGTGATTTTTAAAAACTGTAAAGACACTTAGGCTAGATTCAATTAATCTAAGATAGTCTGGCCAATGTGTTTCTCAAATAAAATAAATCCTTAAAGCTGCACTGATCAATATTTTGTATTATTAACAATGGAAAAAATGACTGGGTATAATGAAAAAGGGGTCGCTCTTAGTGAGAAACAAAAGTTGTTCAGTTCTAAGAAGTGTTTTTAGCAACTTCCAGGTCATTTCTTATGTTTCGTAGCCTACAACTTTACTGTTTTGGTTCACTCTCACTGCTCTCTTCAGCACAATTTCCATCAGCAGCAGGCAGCTGTTTGAAGTGACAAAAGTTCTGATAAAGCCACCTAACCAGCACCAAATGACAGAGAGAAACAGCTACAACTAGCAGGTGAACATAGTTGAGCATTCGGCAGCTAAAAAGCCAGATATTGCTCTCAGGAGTAGGCCTGTCGCGGTAGTCAATACATGGACTTATCGCACGATATATGGAAATGAACTCGGTAGCTTTTGGTGATGCAATATATGGCAATTGATAATTTGTATAATTGAAAGTAAAGATTTATTCATTTTGGCATACAAATGAATGTGATGGATTTGAAAAGCCGTTAAGCCCCTGCTCAAGTTTATCTTGTACATGTTAAAAGTTGTCGTAAAGGAAGTGAAATATGAAGCTATCTCTATCCCTCGCTGCTGCAACACTGAGGATTTCCCCATTGTGGGAATAAAGGGCTTTTCTCACGGGGAGCCACACTTCACCTGAGTAGTCGCGTGGATCCGCGGGATCTCGCTCCTCATGTGAAGGACAATTCACTAACATGTCATGTCACTGAGTGACATTTCTATTCTGTTGTATATGTTATAGAGTTAGATATGTAAATATGTACATACAGTATATAAGTACATTATCTAATGATTTTTACAGTTTCTTTTGTTTGACCTTTTGTTTGATCATAATTACTGATAAAATAAGACACATGCTATTCTATTTGTCTTACTTTATCAGTAATTATGATCAACCAAAAGGTCAAACAAATGATAGAATTATGTTACGCAGTTTTACAGTTTTTCCTCTATTTGCCACACAAGCCATTTACATATGAGGTTTCAGTGTAGCGTCTTCCAATGCCACCCTGCCGAGACCTTTCGCCACCCCTTTGCCCCCCCCATGTCAAATGTTCTAGATCCGCCACTGGCAAGGATGATGTTGGTGACCAGCGGTTCCCGTAAATCTCTCATCAAGTAGATTTGAAGTTAAAAGTCAAACTCATCTGATATCTGCTGCACTCCTGGTAGACCGGTGCTCAGGAACATGAAACCATGTGAGAGAAAAGGTTGAATTCCTGCAAACTGTCAGCAACAAGTTTATGAGAGGATCAACGTTTTAGTCATGGAGCTTCAACTGAAGAGAAACATGACAATATCGCACACATCTGAGATGCAATTATAACAAAATCTGTAGAACACAAATAAAAAGATCAAGAAGATTAGATGTCCTATAGAATACAGTAAATCTATTATCAATCACTTACTTCTATCAGTTGTTGATGTGGTCTTTGTGTCAGCTGAGATTCCGTTATACAGCTTGTGGATTTAAAGAGGTCTTTTTTCTGTAGGAACTCAACCTTTTTTTCCACAAGTAAGACAACAGTTTTTCATTATTAAAACAATGTGACATTAAGTATAGGCTACATTCTAGATCTGTTTCTTTTAAGGTTTGTTGCAGTAATGTCTGATGATAACAGATATGTAAAGTGTTGCCCAGAAGATCGTTATTTTTTTATGACTGAACCATCAAACAGAAAAGTCTTGATGTTGTGTGTTTAGATCTTTTATTTTTTCATAATAACACACAGGGAAAATATTAGATTGTGAGTGGCTAAATGCTAACACAAAAACGTGTAGGCCTATTAATGTATGTTTAGCCACATCAGCAGCACAGCTCTAGGGATGGAAAACGTTTCAGTCTACACTCAAATATCTCAACAACTATTGGGAGTATCATGACATTTAGTTTAGACAGTTATGTGAAGTTTGTGCATATTTTCACACAGCAGAATTTAGATTTTTCTTGATTAGCAATAACAAAGAAAGTAAGAAAACTCCCAGATGTCTGCAGTCTATGGCACATTTGTCCGTGCTGTGAGACAGATTCCTCCTCTGTTGCTCTTTCTTAAGTTGATTCACTTTTTCCTCCATTAAAGTTTTTTGGTGGAGTTGTCCTTATCTGAATCAGTTGAGGGATGAAGAGTATTGTATTTGTGACGCCAGAGAATGAATCCCTATAACTTTGGTGATCCCCTTGTCTTTTTCTCCACTGCAGGTCAAAACTTTTAAATGATCTTGTGAAATATCTCAAGATGCCTTTTCTTCTAGCGTTATCAATCTGCTTGTGTAAGGACTCTTCTCACAGGTGTCATTACAGGTGTGGACTCACAGCATGAGCACATGTGGTGCTGGACTATGGATGGGAAAATCCAACAGAAGAAACCTGAAGCTGAGAAACGATCCTGAGGAGGTGACAGAGATAGAGCAGTGTTTAGTTACAGATTACACATTAAAAATAAAACCTCATATCTTCTACAGAACCAAAGCTGAACACTAGATGGAGTCAGAGAATATCTGCTCTCTTTGCTCTCTGTCGCCTCAGTTAAACTCTTCTTTATCTCGGTCAATCTCAAGCATTTCTTTTTCTTGGTTACTAAATTTTAGTTTCTTTATGTTCATCCCTCCTCTGCAGGTTTGCAGGTCTGTCCCTCTGTAGGTCTGTTACAGTTTTATTTTATTGCTGATGATACTGGATGTCCTGATAAAAAAAAAAGCCTGGTACCAATGATTTGTCCATTATTATTACTTACTTACTTCTAAAAAAACAAAATGTCCTGCAGCTAAATTACTCTAAATTGTACATAATTATAATAACCATTATAGCCCTTCAGCCTCCGCAGCATGAACACTCTCTCTGGTCTGGGTGACTTATCTAATAATGTTGTTTTTATTGGCCTTTAATTTACGTGTACTTTGTTACTTAGAGTGGTTCTCTCACATGCATCCAAGATGAGGTGATTCCTTTCATTTTAAGATCTAGATAAGTTTTTATATCCTCTAGACTCCACTATTACAATAAACTTTATGATGGTTTCAGCAAATAAAACGTCCAAAGTCTAATTTATACGAAACGCTGCTGCCTGCTTACTAAACGAAGTTACCACATCACTCCAGTCTTCACTGGTTAACTGTGAGTTTTAGGATTTATTTAAGGATGTGCTTTTCTTTTTGCATTGTTTCTATATTTGCAGCGCGTTTGTGTATTTGGTTGTGTTGTGTGTATTTGCAGCACGTCTGCTAAATGCTGTGCATGTGTTGTCAAATTAATGAAGATGTTTTCTTAATTTGCATGTTTTTTGTCTATTTGCACGTTTCATTAAGTTGCAGTGCGTTTGCCCCTGTCAGCCAACGTAGATATATACATTTTTAAGAAGTAATTGTAATTAAATAGATATTAAGGATTGACTGAAATGTGTTGAATGAAATGTGACCACACCCAAGCTTCAACAGAGACTTGGTCACTGATTTATGACTTTTGCACAGTGAGAACTCGCAATACCATCTCAGATCAGATGACTTGGAGCAGTTGGACGGCCTCGGTGTGAGCTTCCTAAGACCTGGATTTATATTCTGTTGAGGACATCACAGTATCCACAGAGGAAGTTTAACAGGAGGATGACTGGGATTAAGTGGGTCGTGTTGGTGCTGGTCCTGACCTTTCTGAGTCCTGCAAGAGGAGGTGAGTGAAGAGTTCACAGCCCGTCTGATCTAATTCCAGTCTGAACAGAGAAAACAGACATGTTTGAACTTGGTACTTTGTGTTGTCATTGTTACTTTCACCAGAGAAAGGAAGCAAACCAGTAAATATGATTAATAAAGATATATTGAATCATTCAGGTAGTTTTGGTGTTGTATGCCATTGTTTAAGATATTATCCTCTTCAAAACAAAACGACATGAACTGGGTTTTGTTTGTGCTACTTAAGAGACAATTTACACATGAAAATTGTTCACAGCATTTAATGTAAAGAAATACAGCCTGTTGAGTTGGGTTAAACATGATAAACTTTTCTTGTATGGGGATGGAGGCAGAAATGTCAAAACTCTTTTTGGCTCTAAAAACAAACAAACAAAACAATATCTGTAATAAGTACAAATAGATACAAAAAATAAACTTTTCTTTAACTTAGCCTGGACTTTGCTACTTGACATTTGACCCTTTCTTGGCAACAAAATCTTGGATTAGGAAACCTTGTTTTATTTATGACTCAAATATGAACTAATGGTAGTTAAAAAGTGGACTAAATACAGTATCTCACAAAAGTGAGTACACCCCTCACATTTTAGTAAGTATTTCATTATATCTTTTAATGGGACAACACTGAAGAAATTACACTTTGCTACAATGTAAAGTATTAAGTGTACAGCTTGTATAACAGTGTAAATGTGCTGTCCCCTCAAAATAACTCAACACACAGCCATTAATGTCTAAACCACTGGCAACAAAAGTCATTCCACCCCAATGTTAAATTCCCATAGAGGCAGGCAGATGTTTATTTTTAAAGGCCAGTTATTTTATGGATCCAGGATAATATGCATCCTGATAAAGTTCCCTTGGCCTTTGGAATTAAAATAGCCCCTCCCCCCACATCCTCTTCACCATACCTAGAGATTGGCATGGTTTTATTTCAGTTAGCCTAATAGCTAGTTTGATTTGCATTGAGAGATGATTTTATGGAAAGTACCCCAAAGTTTCAGTTATTTAGTCAACCATGTAAAGAGGTGGGAAAAAGAAAAGAAACAGCTGCATGCATTACTGGGTTTGGATACGTTACTGCTCTATCTCCCAGTGTCAATATACATCAAGCAGCAATGTCATCTCCCACATTACCACAATTTTATATGAAGAAAATATTCTTTTTTCTTACAGCTCCAATTCATAAAGTCGACATTCAGCAGGTAGAGAACAGGATCACCTGCAGCTCAGAGGGGATCTACCCTCAGCCTGATCTCACCTGGTCCACCAGCCCTCCGTCAGACGTGAGCTTGGAGAACAATCCCACAGTCCAGCAGACTGAACAGCTGCTCTACAACATCAACAGCTCTCTGATAGCTTCAGTTACTGATCTGGACTACAGCTGCACCGTCAGCACGCGCACTAACAAGAGGACAGCTACTTTGTTTAAACTAAGTAAGTGTTTCTAAGAAGACTCTTTTAACCTGGAACCAGATTCTGATCAGAAATACCAGATATTTTATTACTTCTTTTTATTTTTGTGTTTTATCATTTCAGCTTCAATCACTTTCCATCAGTGGTTTAGCAACGAAAGGCAAGTCCCCTGCGTTCCCTTAAACCCTCCACTAACAGGCCTCGTCTGGAGGTTCAACCACAGTCAGATCATCCTGAACCAGACCGGAGCCAACGTCCCCTACACAGTCTCAGAGGAGTGGAGGCAGCAGGTGAAGAGTGTGTCTGAGTCAGGCAGCCTCACACTAAAAGACTTCTCTTCAGATCAAGAGGGGATCTACACGTGTGAACTCAGTAATGCTGAGGAGACCTACGTAACCAACACTCTTCTGAGGATAGAAGAAAGTCAAGGTAAGGTATCAGGAGGTGGGAGCTGTTAGTCTATCTTAAAAAGAACTGTTAACATGTGAAATACTAGTTTTAATACACACTCAAGTATTCCCACTTACAGTTTAGAAAGAGAGTTCCTCACTGTGCTGCTGAGGAGCACCATGAAATCATAAACCATCAATCCCAGACAGGGTTCAAACTTCTGCACAACCTGCAAAATACAAATACATCCAAATACATAACACTGAGTACATTTACTCAAGCACTACACATTTGAGGTACTTGTACATTAAGTATTTCCATTTTATGCTACTTCTACTCCTCAGTACAACCTTAAAAGAGAAATATTTGACATTTATTTGACAGTTTTAGTTACTTTACGCAGATTGAGATTATTATTACAAAATATACTAATTAATGATGTAATGAATGCAGGGCTTTCATTTGTAACAAAGTATTTCAAAACTGTAGTATTGCTCTTCTACTTAAAATAGATCAATACAATAACAGTATTTATTTACTAGAAAGTGAATTTCATTACATTATGTGCAGATTAATTTGTTTAAATGAACAGAAGAGGTAACAGGTGTTAACCTTTCTCACTATAATAACCCACAGGCAGTGGTGGAGCCACTCACATCTTTTACTTACACACCAGATAAAGAAACTATTTGATTTAAATTGCTGCACTTGTTGTTTGTTAACCTCTGATAAGTGCATTCTGTTTTATCGTCTGTGGTTGATGGGGATGTAATGATGCATTGTGAATCTGTTAAAAATTCCCCTCCCTACGGTTGCCCTGAGAGGCCACAGCACGCACTAATAAGACAACACATGCAACTAAACCACAGCACGCACTAATAAGACAACACATGCAACTAAACCACAGCACGCAACAATAAGACAACACATGCAACTAAACCACAGCACGCACTAATAAGACAACACATGCAACTAAACCACAGCACGCAACAATAAGACAACACATGCAACTAAACCACAGCACGCACTAATAAGACAACACATGCAACTAAACCACAGCACGCAACAATAAGACAACACATGCAAATAAACCACAGCACGCAACAATAAGACAACACATGCAAATAAACCACAGCACGCAACAATAAGACAACACATGCAAATAAACCACAGCACGCAACAATAAGACAACACATGGAAATAGCCCACACCACAATCAATGCCACCAACATAACCAATCACACTATGACAGACGCTCCACTCAGCACCAACTGCAATGTTTAATTTGAAATGAATGTAGCCTACTGGCAGTCTGGCACACGTAGGGTGCTCAGTATGTTATTATTATGTATGTCGGCTGTTGTTGTGTGTTGTGTGTGTGTGTGTGTGTGTGTGTGTGTGTGTGTGTGTGTGTGATGTTGTTTTTGTGTGTGTGTTGTGTGTGTGTGTTTGTGTGACGGCTGGCCAGCGAGGTTGTTAAGCCTGCAGCGCTTGTGGAATTTAACTCGAAAATGCAGCTAACCACAGGTTCCCGTTAATCTTATGATGGACATGTGTTGTGATTTAAAACAAATAATCCATCAACGGAGAAATAAAAGCCTCTTATTTTCTTATTTACGAAGCGGTCTGAGAGACCTCCAGCTTAGAGCGGGGTCTCTGCAGGGACTGTCTGAAGCGACGAGCTAGCGGTCCCGACGAGCTAGCTGGCTGTCGTCCACTTTATGGAGCTTCTCAATTCCGAAAACTTTGAAGCAAATTGTCAATTCGAGCGCGATTTACGCCAAGACTGCCTATATTCGAAATCTAAAGAGTTAATTTCTCGCCTAAAACGTATTCAGAAGTGAATTTAGTGATGAATAAAATGGCAAACATTGTTAAAATTGTCCTGTTGTTGGTCTGTCTATGTACCGGAAAGCCAATGGTTGAGGCACGTGTGCATCACTTAAAAGTGTCCCCTGGAAACACTTCCGTTGTGGTGTGGGCTATTTGCATGTGTTGTCTTATTAGTGTGTGCTGTAGTTTAGTTGCACGTGTTGTCTTATTAGTGCGTGCTGTGGTTTATTTGCAGGTGTTGTCTTATTAGTGCGTGCTGTGGTTTAGTTGCATGTGTTGTCTTATTGTTGCGTGCTGTGGCCTCTCAGGGCCACCGTACCTCCCCCTATCGTAAAGGTTCACATTACAGCTTGATGTTACGTAGTTGTCGCTGCACGTGTGGACGTTTGTTTGAACGATTAATTAACTGAATCTTTTTTTGTTTTCAGGCAGTGCTAAAGTTGCAGGCATTGAAATTGGAGTGGTTGTTCCCATTGTGGTTGTTGCCATTGTAGTTGTAGTCTTGCTGATTCTACTCTACAGATTTAGAACAAAACTTTGCAAAAAGTGTAACAAGGTAAATAGCAATTCTGCCTACACCTTCATTTATTTTGTGTGTGTAGTTTGTGCTAATGCTAATGTATTTTGACCTCAGACAAACAGGCCAAGAGGACAGCTGCAAACTAGACGTTGAACTACCCTTAAAGTAAGTATTCGGTATATTTTGTAATAACAATAGCACTGCTGCACTAAAGGAGAATATTATAATATTATTATTATATTATTTATTAATCCTACTTTAAATGTGCTTCAAACATTCTGCATTCTGGAGACACATGTTGTAATCCATTTCATGAATAAACATTAACCCTTGCTCCTCAGTTGAAAGTTGAATCTAGCCTAATTTAGGAATAAACTGCTCGTTTGTAAAGCAACGTGTTTTTAAGGATTCATTCCCTGGAGATGATGTCAGTTTCCTTTTTTTAACATCCAGGCCAGAGGACTACAGATGTAAAATAGCCTTTTGGCTAATTCTGGCATTTTTAACCCATGCAAAATCATGCGTTTTATTAATTTGCACTATACCCTTCCTAAATAAACTGAAATAAATTAAATTCTCCATTCAGGTGTCAGGTAGCAAAGCATAACATAATGCATGATATGGAACAATTTAAAACTAAAGTGACTCAATAAAATGAGGATAAAACAAGTCCTCATGTTTGCTGTGATGGTTTATTGTCCTCTGCAGAAGTTGTTTATAATGAACAATAAATGGGAGATTGGGAGTTCAATGTGTTTCAGGACTGAATTCTGTTCATTTTTGTTTACAGGGAAAATGATGAAGAAAATAACTTGCTTGAAAAGAAAAACACATCATCCAACAGCACTACAACCACCAGCTCTGGAGAAACCAAAGACAAGAGAGGTTCCACATAAACAGAGCTGGAGACAAACGTACCTCTACACCGGGGAATGGAGGATTAAATGACTCTCAGATAAACTGATGTGAACACTACACAACCTCCAGTATCTCAGAACATCTCTTCTCCACTGGAAACTCCAGGTTACAAAGTCAACACTGACTAAAGTTGGTGGCAGAATGAATGTGAAGTTTCAGTGGGAACACGAGAGAGAACAAGACGTTCAGGTCTGTGTTTTGGAGAAGTTCAGCAGACCTCTTCATCCAGACTGATAAATGAAGGACAAGGACGCTTTGACTGTAAGACTGCACTATGTTGTTTCTGACACGAACTGTTTTACTTCTTTATTATAGTGGGAGACTTTGTCCTGTTGTAGCACATCATGCTGTCCCTCCTCTACCTCACATCCTTGTGCTCCACCCTCAATCAAATCAATCAATTTGATTGGTCACATGATATTATACGTGGTACAATTCCAGTGAAATGTAATCCCATCAGCTTTTTTAACTTGTGCACGATTCATCATAGAATAGAACTGGCCTGGTGTATCCGGTACCTTCTTCCTGACTTTAACAAGGAGAAAAGGCTTTGAGGGTATTTGAGGGGATACGCTGAACGGTGCCGCTGCAAAATAACCTCGGGAAGAACTTGTTTTAGTGGAACATGTGTGCGTAGGGAGGTGAGCTCTGGAATTAAAATGGCTGTTGAGTGTGTGATGAGAATTTGACTCATAAAAAAGATAAATATAATATGATTGTCGGTTCTAGCTTGGAGGATGTTTCCCAAATTAACCAGGGTTTAGAATGCTAACACAAAGAAAGTGGAAGGTGAGGGACATCAGCGGCACCGTAACTATCCTGTAAATGAAACATCGTAGATATAGACTATGTTGATATTGACAGGGCGTAGTTCCTTCACTGCTTCTTCCCAAAATCCACTATCATCTCTTTAGTCTTGGTGACCTTGATGAGTAGGTTGTTGTCCCGACACCAGAGGGTCAGGTCCTTTCCTCCTGTCAGGGAGGCTTCTCATTGTTTTCTGGGATCAGGCCCAACACAGCTCTGTCCTCAGCCAACTTGATGATGGAGTTGAAGTTAAAAGTAGCTCAAACTAAATGGTAAAGAAGAACTCATTTAAAAAGCACACACACACACACATACAGACACACACACACAGATAAAGTGACTCAAACTGAGACAAGAAAGTATTCTGGTTCTTCTAAAAAAGGCACGAGTTATACAGTAAATGGTTAACGCATACAGACTAAATGTTTAGAGTTAGGGCGCAGTTAGCTGACTTTTCACAGCTAAATCATCAGTGCCGTTTGAACATCTCATAAAAAGATGATGAATTATAATATATACGCTACAACTCAAATCTCAAGAATTATACCTTTTAAGTCTGAGAGAGTAAATCAACACTACTTCATTGTTGGTCATGTCAATTTGCTTTCATATCTGCACTTGTGTTAAATTTTTTGTAAAGAGTGGAATATCAGCAACTATTAAATGGAGTGCCATGAATGTACCAGATGTTTTTTTTTTTCCATCGCCACTTCGATGAGTGCTGGAGTGACCATGATTAAAGCAATGCAATGTGTTATTTTGACTGTTGTCTTTATTGAAAAATAATAATAAACCAAAAGGCATCTGAGCTCAACTGCAGGTCAGAGCAGAACAAACAGCATTCATTGAGTACATTCCACAAAACACTACTGATTAAATCAAGTCATAAAGAATGAATCTTGTTTATTCTGGAGCATGAATGGAAGTGGAGTGTTTTATGTGTATTTGTACTTTTTAGTAATCAACAGTAAAGATGAAATGAATGTTTTATGTTGATTAGTATTCTTAGGGGTTGGAGAAGGTTTAGTATTTGTCCAAAAGCTTGAGCAAGTTCCTCAAACAGAACATTTGATCAGTCAGGATCAATGTAGGTTTATACAAGAACTGTGTTACATAAAATACCACATTGTTCAAGGAAACGCTAAAACGCAGTAATTTTACTTATTAGAAACCATACTTGTAGTTCAGCCACGTCTGTTTGATATTCTAGAAATCTTTTCTTTTTAAGGTTGATATCTCAACCTGTTATCATCACTTACAATCAGGGCGGGTTTCTAACCAATGAATGCACCATTCCCACTTTGACTCGTCGTCATGGAGCTGCCTGCATTCTTGCATTCAGTGTAAAGGTTGTTTTATGCTTCTGCGTAGTCGACTCGCGTACCCCGCACGAGCCCCTCGTCACCGCGAACCCTCCGGGCCCTCTGCCGGTAACTCCAGAAATTTGTAACATGGCGTGCGGTGCTGCAGGCACGTAAGGACTGTGATTGGTCAACTGGTCCTCTGTGTTTCAAGTAGCCTACTGTGGGGAGTAGCAACATGCTAGTTCACTGCAGGGCTGGACAGGCCATCGGGCATACCGGGCATTTTCCGGGGGCCGGCGACTCGCGCACAGACCAACCGATATATTTAGGCGCCTTTTAAATTTTTGGCCCCCCCAAACCAGCTCAATGGGGTTTAAGTCTGGTGACTGCGTGCCGCCACTTTTTCCTAAGGTAGTTCTGGCATAGCTTGGACTTATGTTTTGGGTCATTATCCTGCTGTAGGATGAACCCTGACCAACTAGCGCATACCAGAGGGTACTGCATGGCTGCAAAAATGCTTGTGGTAGCCATTTTGGTTCAGGGTGCCTTTCACTCTGTACAAATCACCGACTCTGGATCCAGCAAAACAGCCCCAGACCATCATGCTTCCTCCTCCATGTTTGACAGTTGATGTCACACACTGAGGAACCATCCTTTCGCCTACTTCGACGGCATACAAAAATCCTCGTAATTAACCCGAAGATTTCAATCAAGATTTCATCAGTCCATAACACCTTCTTCCAGTCTTCAGTAGTCCATTGACGATGTTTCTTGGTCCCAGGCAAGCTCTTTTTCTAATTCTGACGTCTTAGCAATGGCTTTCTTGCTGCAACTCGACCTATCAAACCTGCAGCTCAAGTCTTCTCTTTACAGTTGAAACTGAGACTTGCTTATTACCACCACTATCAAGTTGTGCTTGAAGCTGTTGTCCTGTGAGCCGCCTATCACACAAGCTGTTGACTCTCAGAAACTTGTCTTCTGATTCTGTTGTGGCTTTGGGTCTGCCAGACCTCTTCCTGTCAGAGTTTCCCCAGTTTCTAAGTGCCTTTTGATGGTGAAGAATACTGTACTCACTTACACCTTGACTTTCTTCACAATTTCTCTGTAGGAAAGACCAACATTCTTATGTGTTCTGATGGTCTGTCTCTCTTCCATTGTTAATTGCCGCTTGCCATAATTTTTCGATGGAAAAACACTACTTTCTGCAGTACAATACTGTTCAAATAATGCTCACGAGTGACGTTACCACAGTGTGTTCCAACAATACTTTTATACAAACAGAGGGGGTTGTAAGTAATCCAGACAAGTGTGAACACCTGGGGGAATTGGTAGCATCAACTTTCAAAGCTTGATCAACCTCCATTGCTGCGAGAACACCTTTACATTGTTAACCGATTTCTTGTTCCCTGAAAAAAGGCCTTTTTGTAAAATTCTGAAATTCACATTATTTTTCAGATTTGGGTAACCCCTTATTTTTTTAACCTCAGGCAGTTCACCACTTACCTTTGTACCATTTCAAGCTATTCATTAGACTTGAACTGCTAAAATTTCAATAAAAAACTAGAAAAATTGGGGTGTTCTAAAACTTTTGACCAGTAGTGTAAATATATATTTTTAAGAAGTAATTGTATTTAAATGGATATTAAGGATTGAATAAAATGTGAACACACCTAAGTTTCAACAGAGACTTCGGCACAGATTTATTACTTCCGCTTAGTGAGTACTCACATCAGATCAGATGACACAGAGCAGTCGGACTCTGCATTATTGTGGCGCGTCGGTCTGGATTCATTCTGTGTGCACATATCAGATGATTTAGTCAGAGCAGGTGGGCGCTGGGTATGAGCTTCAAAACAACGTGGATTCATTTTGTGTGCCAGACATCAAACAGTGATTACACTTGAGATACGGCATCAAGAACCAACTCACAGTAGCGTACACCAGTTAGACGGCCTTAAGGTGTGGCGTTTTTAGAACTGGATTTATATTCTGTTGAGGGATATCAAACAGTAAGGACAGAGGAAGTTTAAGAGGAGGATGACTGGGATTAAGTGGGTCATGTTGGTGCTGGTCCTGACCTTTCTGAGTCCTGCAAGAGGAGGTGAGTGAAGAGTTCACAGCCCAGAGATACCAGACATTAGTCGCGTGCGTCATTGGTTACTTTCACCAGAGAAAGGAAGGCTAAACAGGAAACATAATACATGAAATGGATTTAATCATTCAGATAGATTTGTGTTGCGTGTGCCAGTGCTTTAAGATATTATCATCTGAAACAAAAAGACATGAACTGAGTTTAGTTTTGTGTTACCTGAGTGAACATTTTACATGAAAGTTGTTCACAGCAACTAATGAGGGAAATACAACCAGCTGTTGAGTTTTACTGGTCTGACGAGCAACTTTCCTTGTATGGAGCTGGAAATACATCTCAAAATCTTGGTTCATAACTCTGAAACTATATGTATACTAGCAACATGCCAGTTAGCTGGAAAGACATCTTTTTCCCTAATGATCTGTGTTCTTTATAAAAAACATTTTTTCAATCAAAGAGAAATTTTCTGTGCATAATTTTAGAAACATTTCCCCAAAGTTCAGCCCTTTGTGTTTGTATTTTTTAACTTCAGGATGTTCACTAGAGTTTAAACTAAAAGCTCTGTTGGTTTGATCCAAAGTTTGTCTTACCAGTATGAGTTTATGTGGTTTGACCCACTCACTGATATTTAACTTACAAATGAAAAACTATATCTGTAATATCTACAAAGTGCAAAACACTTCTTTTCATTTAGGTTGAATGTGGGAAGTGGCAAAGATACAAACAGAATCTTGTATTAGGGGAATATTTATATTGATAACTATATATAAATAAGTAATTGTATTTGTTGTAACAAATTGGACTAAAGTAAATTAACTTCTGCTGTATGTATTAGGGGGGGCCTGTAATGATCATGTCAGCTGTCTAACAGGAATCCGTATTGAGGGTCCATTCCTACTGTACACTACACAACACACAAACACACAGGAGTGAAACCAGAGCTACGTTCTACAGAGTAAGAAACAAAATGACTTATGTACAAGCACAAACTTGGACTAGGAAAAGATTTTTACTTGAACAGTTAGATATAAATACAGCAGGTAACAAGTGGAGAATATTAAAGATAAATCAGCTGCAAAAGTGAAGAGGGCTGACTTAATAATCAGCTGTATCTGACATCTGCAAAACCTGTCAGGATACATTCTTACTGTAATTTTTACACACACACACATACACTTACATACATTTACATAACACACACACATAACAACACACACACACACACACACACACACACACACACACACACACACACACACACACTAATTGAATAATAAGGATCAGCAGCTGTTTTTAAATTCCTGATAGAAGTTACTGAAGAGAATGTTTCTGTGGCTACCTAAAGAACCCAACCCATGTCTCTCTCATCTCTTATCACATCATATTACTGTAAATCCTTTTTTTCAGATTCAGTTGTTTTTATATCTTTCCAAAAATACATAACTTTCAATATGTTTTGTGTAACACATGCAAGACAGTGAATGTAAATGTGCAAACCATGAGTGTGTGTATGTTTATGAGTGTGAGATGTGCAGGCTTTGAAAAGCTGCTCGTGTGCATATTTAACCTTTTATAATATTGATTGTGTTTATAAGAAGTAAAAGTAGAAATATTTTAAAATTCCCACTTCCTTAACAACTTTGATATAATTTTACTTTTCACCGGTGAAAGCTTGATTTGCCGTGCATAGCTTTACCTGATGGATGGATATGACATTAGCAACCAATATGCACCCATCGGCCCTTAAACTCTCCCGGGAACTGGTGTGGAGGAAAACGTTCTTGGTGCATTAAAATATTAAAGGACTGCATGTACAGTAAAGTCAAGCCTCTGTTCATAGTGAATGCATAATGAAACTACTCTATTCTGCAATTCAATAAGACAGAAAATGTCATCCATAATTGCAAAAAAGAAAAAGAAAATATGGAAATATAAACACGTAATTGATGCTCCAAACCAGCTTGGCTACAGGATTACATCTGTCGAAGCCAAATGAGGTCAGCAACAGCTGCAACCGGTCGCCTGCCTTCCAGCCGTTATCCAGATGCATCTTCTATAAAATGGTATAACAATAAATGAGTGCGCCAGTGACTGTGTACAGTTGAATAAAAAGAAAACTAAATCCAGAAAGCAAAATATATCGGGTATAGAGCGCGCAGAGAGTTTTCTAAGACTTTGGATTTATACGGCATGGGAGCCAAATCACATTTCAGAGGCTCCTACAGGTGCTTTTACTTTGAGTTCATATACGCTATCTCTGGCCAATCATTATGTCCTCCAATCTGTCCCTCAGGGCGGACCTCAGTCTTGGTGAAACGACCCTAAGGAGGTCGTGCAGAGCTGCGTCTGGGGTCATGGTCATGAACTTCTAAAATGTCACTTGCACCTGCAAAGTCAGACACTAGATGGAGCTGCCAGAATAAGTATAATTAGTATAGTATAGCCTACAATTAGTGCCCATATATATATATATATATATATATATATATATATAACACATATATATACACACACTAATAACACAAACACAACATAATACAGTATCTCACAAAAGACTAAGTACACCCTTCACATTTTAGTAAATATTTCACTATATCTTTAATGGGACAACACTGAAGAAATTACACCTTGCTACAATGTAGAATTAGAAATGCCCCCATATCTGCATACATTATAGTAGTTTTAGGGGCAATGTAAACATACAAATGCTTATACAGCTTAATATGGGGACTCATTAGGTAGAACTATAAACTACAAAACCTTTCTCTGTTATATAATATTCTTAATCATTAGATTTATAGTTTTGTTCATTGAACTTTATGAGTTATTTGAGGTGGTTGCTTGTTTAGCATTTTATTTTACTGCATTATACTGAGTGGTGTTTCTATAACCTATTTCCACCCCACCCACTATATAATCGAGAGTCAAACCCAATGTTATTATCTAAGAGTTGTAAAGGTAGAGGAGAGTTTTCCTGAGGTAACAGAGCATTATAATGGGAATACCTTTATATAGATAGATACATGTATCTATAATAGATAGATAGATACATGTATCTATCTATCTATCTACATAGATATAGATAGATAGGATACATGATTACTAGATAGATAGATATGTATCTATCTATATAAAGGGGGTGCTAAGCATAATACACAAGTATAATACATGTATCTATCTATATAGATACACTGTATCTATCTATCTATATAAAGGGCTTAAGTATAATACAAGTATAAAACATGTCCCCTATCTATCACCTATAAGATACATCGTATCTATCTATCTAGAGCGCTAAGTATAATGCTCTGTTACCTCAGGAAAACTATCCTCTACCTTTTACAACTCTTAGATAATAACATTGCGTTGACTCTCATTAATATGGAGTGGGGTGGACAATATAACAGAAACAACACTCACTCAGTATAATGCAGTAAAATTAAAACGCGAAAACAAACAACCCACCCAAAATAACCATAAAGTTCAGGGCCAAAACGTAAATCTAATGATTAAAAGCGGCATGAAAGCAGAAAAAAATGGTTTCTGCTGAATTTCTTCATCTGTTACACCTTACTTAAGTCCCCATATTAAGCATATATAAGCAGTATACAAATATTTAATACATTGCCTATAAAATTATTAATACATTTATATCCGTTAACACAAACATCTGCTTGCAACGACATTGTAACGTGTTATAAACCATTTATTAAATGTTTGTATACTACTAATAAATGCTACACAGGGGACTTAAAATTGA
Source organism: Perca fluviatilis (assembly GCF_010015445.1). Classification (NCBI taxonomy): domain Eukaryota; kingdom Metazoa; phylum Chordata; class Actinopteri; order Perciformes; family Percidae; genus Perca; species Perca fluviatilis. The sequence goes on from NC_053133.1 coordinate 25,324,810, forward strand.
GAAAAAGTGTTGCTCTCAAATCTTTAGCTTTTAGTCTTGGTACACTCAACTTAAATATTCAACTGCATTTATGAGCTGAAGAGCAAAAAAGTTTGGGGGACAAAGTTTTAAACTGCATTGGTTTTAGCCAAGTGGACCCAATAAACTGGCCTTATGATCGGAGTAGATGTTGTACACAACGTATGGGTACTTTAATTGAAATACCCAACAGTACTAAGTGATACAGGACAACAGAGACACATACATACAGAAAGGTACAGATGTGCATGTCAGAATTAGTCTTTTCTGCTTACCTTTATGGCCTTTTGCTACGTTTACACACATGGTCGGGCTATTTTCATAAAGGGACATTTCAACCTCTCAGTTTTCAAAATAACATTGAGCACAGCTCAGTTTTCAGAAAAGTGTTCGCTTTACACGCACTCCATGTATATGTGGTCAAGAGCATGCCAAACCTGTAGGTGGCAGTGTAACGAGATGCTCAAGCCCGAAAACTAATCCACTTCTTCTCTTCCTCGGCTACCTAAACCTCCGTTTGTCTCAGTTTACATGCAAACGTTCAAACAAAGTTTTCCAAAATCTCCACTCAGGCCGGAGTTTTAAAAAAGAATGCTTTCAGAGACTACTTCTCCGCTTGCGTGGAAACAAAGGGCACAAACGGAGGGAAACGTCTCAGTTTTTCAAAATGACCATGCACGTTGTTCCACGTTGTTTCCTCCTCCTCTGATCCAGGAACTTTTCCTCTCACCCTCACAGACTCGACCGGCGCAGTAACCTGAATGAGAGCAGCCCGCTGACTGTTGAGACACCAACGGACAATCAGACGTCCAGACTGGATCTCCGTTAACCTGAGGACAGACAGAAACAACACGGATTCACCAACCAACTTACCAAAATACTAACAAAACAAGCACGCAGCTACACGCGTGACGAGGAACTAGCCGCTTCTTACAGACCGAATGTTTCTTCGAGGCTTTTAAAACTATATTTTAAATGACTTGTTTTTTAGCATATTTGGGTGTTTTTCTAACGAGGAACTTTTTGTTGGCTCCTGTGGAAACCCTGACAAACGGATGTTTAATTGCAAAACATGCACTCCAAAAATGAAATGCTTTCAGCGTCTTTGTGGAAGGGGTTTGTGGAACCTGCTGTTATTTCAGGAACTCTTTTAGGTCAATGTTGTCTCATAGAGAACCCTTGAAGACGCATGCTGTTGAATCATCACAATCTCTTCCCCGGAAACTAAACAAAACGGTTCACATTTGGCCTCCACGGAGATTCGCCAACGATGGTCGTTCAGACTTGGCCTCGGGTGAGTCCAACGAGCGTAACTACTGTCAACGCAGCGCGGAGATGCTGTCCTGTGTTGCTTTGCTCACACCTTTGATAAACCTAATCTGACTGCTAGTTTTGGGGTGGTGTCATTTTCTTTAGTCTATGGCCCAACAGGTAAATTAGGTCTCCACGTTTCAAGAAATCATCAAACATGCATTTTAGATAGAGATGAGAGTATATCCAGTTGTTCCTCATCCTTGTTTGCTCAGCACCGTTAAATTATAATGCACGGGACACAGGAGGTTTCTACCTGGAAGTTATTGCAAACAAACATTGAAATTGTGTCCATAGGTCAAATGTTTAATTTAAGTTTCCCTGGGTCAATGTTGAAATCAAGCACAGCTTCTACCTTACTGATGTTAAACTCCTCAATACACCCTCAAATATGAGGAAAGACCGTTCTCTTGACTTTTGACATTGATGTCTCCACAGTGGCTGACCATTCAAAGTGCAATTAAAACGTCCATCTCCTTTTGTTCTGGTGCAATGTGAACTGTGAAGACAGCCCTTGCCATTCACTGATAAATGCTAGCCAAAGGGTCCGTAGGTAGGATTGCGAAGATCCAGGACTTAGCCAAAACATTTGAACATGGACAATTTCTCAGTCCCTCCTCTGCTAAAGCCCAAAATGGTCCTCCTAAGGCCCTCCCCCACAAGGGAGAATGAATGCGTGTGCATGAGCAGTGATTGACACGCTAGTTAGACACTCCTGGCCATGATTGGTGCATCTGAACAGGGAGTGGTGGATTTTTCCAAATCACACTACAGGCTGTAGGTGGTGCCAGAGGAGCCAGATTTTATGTAGATCTACTGGAACATAGGGTCAGTTTCAGCAAATATGACAGAAAGTTAGTTTTATAAGTCTTACCTACTGCACCTTTAATATGTACTAACTTAACTTAATTTGCCCCTTGAAACATAGGTATGCAGGAGGCTACAACAGCGTTTGGACTCCCTGGCTCTCCGTGCCCTTAAAAGTTAGGACTGTGAAAAAGAGCCTCTGTGTGAATTATGTTTTAAACCAGGTAAAGAGGTCCTTTTCTCTTGCGGTTGGAGTCGTGGCACTAGTAGGAAACTCTGCTCTTGGACACTTGCACGGACTGGAGTTCTTTTTTTTTTAAAGATTATTTTTTGGGGCATTTTAGGCATTTATTTGACAGGACAGCTGAAGACATGAAAGGGGAGAAAAGACATGCCGCAGAAGGGCAGCAGGTCAGATTCAAACTGGGCTCGCCGCGACGAGTAAACCTCTATATGGGCACCCGCTCTACCAACTGAGCTATCCGGGCTGGACTGGAGCTCTAAAATAAAAAGACTACCTACTACCTACTACCTACACTGTTGTTGTAGAACAATCCGATCACGGTTGCTCCGTGTTGTATGCTTATTGCTTTTAATTGCATTAATTGCTTTAATTTGCTTGCTTGACCTTTATGAGTTGACTCGCCACTCTGAGAACAAAGTGATACGGGCGGGTTCAGCTCAACAATGTTGTGAATGTTTGATGAAAGACACGGGAGTGTATTTATATTGTAACAATTGCCCCAGGCATTTCGTAGTTAGATAAGAAAGGGGCAACAGCGAGAGATTGGTTCAAGGTTGGTTCACACAGATAAATCGTCAGGGAGGAGAACAGTTACACAATTTATAAAACAAGGTCAGATGAAAATGGGTAGGTTCAGATTCACAACAACCCTCCTGCTGCATTTAGACCTTCCTGTCTGTGATCTTAAAGGTTAAGCTCCTGCGTGGTTATAAAACTGAATGTGACTGAACAATACTAGACTTTGAGAGTCTGTCAATCACTGACAATAACTCCAGTCAATATTTAATCTGCAGCAGATTGAAATAGTTTCTCTTTCTCTCTCCACTGCCACACATTGCTGAAAAAACGCGTCACGTTTTCATGAATTATACTTGACCTCTTTCACAAATGTGTCATAATTATTGTAAAGTTAATAAAAAAAGACTAATCACTGAAGATTTGTGTGTGTGGTTTTTGTTGTTGTTGAGTTATGACAAAACTAAATTGCTTTGTGTAATGACCCTTAAGGTTGGCAATATTCTATATTTTCCTAACTTTCCACTTTCATTCCTATCTATATTCTGAAGGTTTTTACAGAAAGGTTTGTTCATATATCACTCATAGCCCAATTTATGTAACATTTTAAAACTTAAAACATGGAGAAAATATATACACTTTTATGGCTGTTGACAGAATTTTCATATTTATGAAGTAATAAAAGAGCTATCCAAACTCCCCCTTTTAAAAACCTTTGGCTCTAATATGTCAAAAAGAACTTTGAACCTGGCTAAATCCAATGTTTCTGTTGTGGACATGTTTGCAAATTAGCACATATTTAATAAGATAATGTCTCAATAGTAAATTTACACAAAATTTCAGAAAACTTGTGGTATAAAAGATAACCGTCTTAATGTAAGTATTCAACTGGTGAGGTTGGTTTTATTAGTCAAATGTTTTACCCTACCCTATGTTAGGTTTGTGCCTAACCAAAACACGTTAATTGCATAATTATGACTAGAAAAACTTGACACAATGCTGAGCTGCCCCCCAGCTCTCAGGATGATATACACCACTTCTGTGAAGCATATGCTGTTGGACCTGCTATCTCCCCTAAATATCCCCTGATCCCTCCCCAAAAATACAAAAATGTGGGTCTCAAAAAAAGAAACACCCCTCATGCTGGAATGCATGAAAGTTGATAACCCTGTCCAAGACACGCATGCGAGTCCCAACTAAAAACATATACATACACACACATACATATATATATACATATATATATATACATATATATATATATATATATATATATATATATATATATATATATATACATATATATATACACATACATGTATATATGTATATATATACATATATGTATATATATACAGTGCCTTACGTGAAGGCACTGTATATATACACATATATACATATATACATATATATATATATATATATATATCATATATATATATATATATACATATATATATATATATATATATATATATATATACATATATATATATACATATATATATATACATATATATATATATATATATATATCGCGTATCGTATCGCGTCTGTCAAAGATGTCGGCCGTTCTGCATATGTGCGATTCACATCGTGTAGGAGTATTGAATTCTTACTAAAGTGCAATTTTGATATTGATAAAATCCCCCTTCAGCTACCTAACGTTCATAGACAAGTTCTTTTATTTTGTCTTCTTATTTATAAACAATTTTTCCCCCCACAAACATTTGATATGGAATAAAAAAGATGCCAAATATAAGAACAAGTCAATATTTTATCCCAATTGGGTCCAAAACTATATTTTATTGATTTCCCAGTTGATTAATGACAACGGTCACTTATTCAGATTTCTTAATGAAGTTTAATATTCCAATAATTGCACGAGAATATAGCATAGTATTTGATGCTGTACCCACGGGTTATGTTATACTGCTGCAGGATAGTAATGTGTCTAATGACCAGTCAACATTAGGAACACATGTTTTATTAAATGGTATTGACATAAAGGGATAAAAATTGCAATAAAAGATATTTTAGACATTTTACACATTTCCCACAGTTGCTCAATGCAAACATTATTGGAATAACCACTATGGGAATATCAATTGGAATTTGATTTGGACATATTATAATAAATATGTTGTTAGTACTAAGTAAATGAAGTACATTTCAAAATGGTCCATTGCATCTACCCAACAAATACAATTTTAAAGAAATATAAATCTGATTTTTCTGAATCCTGCATATTTTGTGGTGTTTTCACAGAGACGATTGCACATTTGTTTTGTAGATGTTTTTATGTCAGATTGTTGTGGATTGATGTGGACGACGATTTCATGTATTGTGTGGCTCCAGGATAAAATTACAAAGTAGAGACATTCTTTTTAAATGTTATATCCATGAATGTCACATGGTCTGAAAGAAAACTTACCTATTTAAAAATGACATGAAATTATATTTTGACTGAAGGACTGACAAATAAGAAAGCCATCCAGACTCTGAACATTTACAATGCCTTAAAACCTCTTTAATGTAAATTTCATGTGACCCTTTTTTCATGTATGTATGTATTTGTTTTCAATGTGTTTGTGTATCTGTACTTGAATAATAAAGTTTTTTGAAGACAAAAAAAAAAAAAAAAGACTCACATTGTGTATTGACAAACCACTCCCTCTTCAAAAAAAGCCAGCTCTTTGCACATCCGGCCTTGTTTCCTCCCACTCACTGTTATGCAATTGTGAGAAGGGACGGGCAGGAGCTGACAAGCCTTATTCAGTGAAGATTAGCAAATAAACAGGAACAAAAGTTAACAGAGTTTGGTTTCGAGTCAGAGCACAGACTGTTCAGAGAAACTCTCACACACTGCCACGAGGAGAAATGGCGCAGAAAGGAGTTCAGCTGGACCGGGAGACATTCTCTTGTTCTTTCTGTCTGGATCTACTGAAGGATCCGGTGACTGTTCCCTGTGGACACAGCTACTGCATGAACTGTATTAACATTTTCTGGGATCAGGAGGATGAGAAGAAAATCTACAGCTGCCCTCAGTGCAAACAGAGCTACACTCCGAGGCCTGTCCTGCTGAAAAGCACCATGTTAGCAGCTGTAGTGGAGGAGCTGAAGAAGACTGAACTCCCTGATGATCACTGCTATGCTGGACCTGAAGATGTGGCCTGTGATTTCTGCACGGGGAGAAAACTGAAAGCCCTCAAGTCCTGTAAGCAATGTCTGGTCTCTTACTGTGAGAAACACCTTCAGCCTCATTTTGACGCTTTTCAATTAAAGAAACACAAGCTGGTGGACCCGGTGAAGAAGCTCCGGGAGAGAGCCAACGTCTGCCTCGTCATAATGAGGGGATGCAGATGTTCTGCCGTACGGATCGGAAGTTTATCTGTTATCTCTGCCCCCTGATGAACACAAAGGCCGCACGACACAGTCTCGGCTGCAGCAGAGAGGGCGAGAAGCTGGGAGAGCTCGGACGGGGAGGCGGACAAAACATCCAGCAGAGAATCCAGGACAGAGAGAAAGAGGTGAAGCTGCTTCAACAGGAGGCGGAGGCCATCGACGCCTCTGCTGATAAAGCAGCGGAGGACAGCGAAGATCTTCAACGAGCTGATCCATGTCCTGAGAAAAAAGCTCCGGTGTGAAGCAGACGATCAGATCGGAGCAGAAAATGAAAGCGAAGTCAAGTCGAAAGAGCTTCAGGAGAAGCCTGGAGCAGGAGATCACTGAGCTGAAGAGGAAAGACGGCGAGCTGATGAAGCTCTCACTCACAGAGGATCACAACCAGTTTCTGCACGAGTACCCCTCACTGTCACCAGTCAGCGAACCTACGATCATACCCGGCACCAAAATGCATACTCTGTGGTTCTTTGAGGATGTGACAGCAGCTGTGTCAGAGGTCGGAGCTAAACTACAGAAAGTTCTGGGTGAGACATGGACAAACGTAAACACCAGAGCTGTGTTCTTAAAATATTCACGTGAAATGACACTGGATCCAGACACAGCACACCAGCAGCTGTCATTATCTGACGGGAACAGAAAAGCAAGATTTACGACAGGACAGCATTGTTCTAGTCCAGGCAAATTCACTTCATGTCCTCAGGTCCTGAGTAAACAGAGTCTGACTGGACGTTGTTACTGGGAGGTGGAGTTGAGAGGGAGAGAAGTTTGTGTCGCCGTCGCATACAACAGCATCAGCAGAAACGACTTCAAAGGAGACTGTACATTTGGAGGGAAAAACGGATCTTGGGCGTTATCATTATACGGCGGTTATTCCGACGACTGGGCTTACTTTCGGTACAACAATGTTCAAACTCCCGTCTCAGGTCCTCGGTCCTCCAGAATAGGAGTGTACCTGGATCACAGCGCAGGTACCCTGTCCTTCTACAGCGTCTCTGAAACCATGACGCTCCTCCACAGAGTCCAGGCCTCATTCACTGAGCCTCTCTATGCTGGATTTCGGCTTTCACATTATGAAGACACTGCTGAGTTCATTAAGCTCAAGTCAAATGTTATTACTTTGTACTGATTTTGGCAGCATTTCTTTACAGATCAGCCGTCAATCAAACATTAGGAGATGTACTTTGACGTCTTCTCATTAGTTGATGTGTAAATATTGTTGAGTTCCTTTGGGTGGCGCTCCTTCCTGCGTTGTTTAGCCATGAAGGCCATCACTGCCCATGATGATGAGCCATGGTTATAATGGTTTTATAATGGTTTTTAATTAGGTTTTATTTTAGTTCCCGATTTTTTTCAACTGTATTTTTGTATAGTATTATAGTTTTGTATGAAAAAGCCAATTTCTGCCAATGTGATGGGAAAATACTGATCATTTTAAGAAAGTATCATAATTTATAGTTTCTTTTTTACCGCCATATTGATGGGCTTCCTTAGTTATCAGAGTGCATTTGTATATATGTAAAGCATATACAGTATATAGCATATCATTAGTTTTAAAGTTTTAGTTTGTTTTGTTAAGGCAAGTGATAATGTATTAGATGGACATATATACAAAACACAATGTTGGAGAACTGTATGTAAATGGTCATGATGTTTAATGTTTAATCATCATCAGTAGTGAAATATTATGCTACAAAACTAAAATAAACAGATGTTCTTTTTTTTTTTTACCAGGCAATATCATTTGAGTTTAGTTTTTATTTTATTTAGGTTTATTTACTCACAACATTTTAACTGCTTATTTTAGCTTTAGTTTACTATAATAACCTCAATCTGAGCTGACATTTCTCTGCATGAAAATGTAAACTTCTCTTCTCTCTGTGCTCTAAATGTTTGATGAATATTTGAATTGATGCATGTTGCATGTTTTGTTCTCATCCACCGCGGGTCTGAAGAGAGAAAATACCAGACGGCCTTTATCGGAAATATTTTGTTCTCACCATATTTGTAAAGAAATCTCTGATTACATATATTTGTTTGGCTGGCCTGTGATCTGTTATAAAACAATTCACTGTTCATTATTCTCTGCCCACACGGTACACTGCTCTGATTACAGACAACTCCCATGATCCCACGCTACTTCACAACCTCACCAAACTGTGTCTTTAGTTATGGTTTTGATTGAGAGAAAATGACATATTGTGCGTTTAACAGATGTTACTGATGTGTGGCTGACGGTATGAACAAACTGAAGGTTAACATGATGAATAAACAAACATGAACTCAGTATTTCTCCCTGTGTCTTCATTCCAGGGTTCAGACAACGCTGATGGAGAACATGTTGACGTTTTCCCTCCTGAAACACCACAAAGTATAGAGCTGATGTTTAGAGGGACAACTCCGTTTATGACCAGAAGTCACAGCATACTATGTTATTAGAGATTTAGCTTGGGATGTTTTGACATTTTGATTTCAGGACTGCCTCCTGCAAAGGCCCAAAAAATTAAATCCTGTGAACATTTTAAAAGGAAACATGAGAGAGAGAGAATACTGTTTATAATAAGGATAAGAGTTGTTCCAATAAAATCACGAATAAGCCGAACAAAATAAGTTATTATATAATATATATTATATAATTATATCTTCTTACAAATACATTAGGTAACATTTAATAATAACCACCGCTAATAAATGGTAATTTGATAGATACACTTAAGATTAATAGATATTTTACTGTTAAACAATGAAATGATAGTTAATGTTCACTAATGATGTTATTTTAAGCATTTATTGTTGCACACATCATGACATTATGTATATTATATGAAGTATTTATAATAAACTACAGCGTGTGTTCATGGAAATGAAGGAATACAACAGTGTGAATCATTGGTGTTATTACGGCACAGAGGAAGAAATCTATCAGGCTGTAAAACTTGTGATTTGTCACATTTTCTGCCTCAGTCATGTGTCACATCCTGCCACTCTGTCCCTTCCTGCAGCCCCACCCTAACTTCACCAAACCCATTTAGCGTTATTCTTTACCTACCTACCAGACGCCGCGAACCCTTTCATCCCAGATCCTTCCACTCACGTGTAAATTGATAGATTTTATTAATCCCAAATTGGGAAATGACTCTGTTACAGCAGCAAGTTACAGGGACATACACACATACTAACTCACACACAAAGAAAATACAAGAAATATACTAGAAATAATAAATAACATAAAAAATAAGATAGAATGAAATAAGATATCAAAACATCCAAATGCCAGAACTACTGAAATAAATTATACTTAGAGGAATGAAAAGAATGTACACGCTTAAACAAGTGTAGAATAAAATGTACAACCTACATACATAGTATATATAACCAAATAAAATATGTATAATATTGAATATGAAGTAAGTATCATAATAGTGCAATATTGTAATTTGTGAGGTAATGAGGGAGTTATCTTACACACAGTAGGTATGGTTTACTGAACCAAAAAGATGAAAAAAAACAACTTCAGGGGATTGTGAAGATGTGCGGAAAGTTGCCGGCACTACTCTGACCGATCTCTCCAGTTCATTTAAAGAGAGAGTTTTTAAGAAGGCGCAGTCAGTCTTAGCAGACCAGAGGTACTCTCTGTTGCAGGCATTTCAGTTACTCCTGTCTGGCTGTACCCTAACTTTACCCTTGAAATCAGTTAATGTTTCACAACAGTGTTCACTGTGTAATACCCAGGGCTACCCAGCTATTGTGAAACTTTGAACTTTAATCCGATTCATACAGTATATTGCCACACACATATCGGCTGATGCACTATCTCTAAAAAATAGCGAGGTGTTTCTGTCCAATCAGACTGGTTGGCCAGCCTTGTCAGTGTGACACTCCCAGCTGGAAAGTCATTTTTTCTCAGTACATGTCAGGAAATTTACCGGAAGGATGTGTCGGGGCAAGTGTGTCGTGGTTTTTGTGGTCTTGACCTTTTTGTGGACTTTTAACAGAGCAGGTGAGCCATACTCATATGTTTAACTTGGTATGTTAACTTGGTACATTGGTTGTTTTTGCCAGAGAAAGTAAGAATACCAGGAAACATAGTTAATTTATTTAACTATGTTTATTTATTTAGATCTATGATAAAAAAATCTATAAGACAATCCACCCAAAAAACATTATCACGCTTTTTTTTAATAAAATATAAACTGCTGTTGGCTTTCACTGGAACAAAATGACGTCCACCTGATTGTCATGTGTGGAGGAGGAAAGCTCAGCACGTAACACTGAAACTATTTACATAGATACTAGAGATAGGCGAGTAAATAAAATGTCTAATATGAAGAAGCGTAACTAGCAAGTCCTTTACTTTAGGTTTTATAAAACAATTTGTTAACATATAAATACTGTGATTGTTCATTAACAGAATCATACTTTGAACTACAGACTAAGTGACAAAGTCCAGCACTGGGTTAGTTACTCACAGCTCATTAAGTCTTACCTGGCATCCTACAAAACCTGTCTGAATGCATTCCATTTTTTCACACACACTCATACCATGAATGCTATCATTTTTGTTTCCTTGTTACTGAAAAACAAAATGTAACCTCTTAAATCAACAACAAAAAAAGATGTTATACTAACCTGCATCCTTTTCAGCCCAAATAATGTTTTGATTTTGCGGTCTTTTAAATGTTTTGTTGTTTTCTACTTTTAAAGTTTTATGGTTTAAATGACAGCTGACAGACACAGTTAGCAAGAAGCTGGTGAATATAGTGCAGCATTTAGCAGTTAAAGAGACATACATGTCCATCAGGAATGGGTGGAGACCAAACCAGAGGAAAAATAGGCGATTATCAAGTCATAAATTCTTGCCCTGACTCGGCAGACTACACCTTGGTCCCCAAAAAAGTATTTCCTCGTTACTGAAGAATTTTTTTTTAAGTATATGTGTATAAATATTATTAATGTTTATCAGCAGGAACAGGAATCGACTATGTTGTTTTGAAGATTAAGCTTAAAGGTGGAAATTGGATTTTGTAGTGTGTTCCAATCATGTACTACTGCAAAGCGGAAGGCATTGCGTCCAAAGGTAGTAGAAGTAGAGGGGGTACTAAATTTAATAAAATTACTTGATCTTGTGTGATAGGTGTTATGAGCAACATGAAAAAGAGATGACAAATAGAGAGGTGTCTTGCCCAAGATGGTCTTGTATATGAAGCAAAACCAATGATGAAGCCGCCGTGTGTGAAGGCAGGGCCAGCCCAACATTTTATACAAATCACAGTGATGAGTATGAAAAGGAATGTTGTGGCAGCTACCTGAAGAACCCAACCCATGTTTCTCTCATCTCTTATCGTCATTTACTGTAAATCGAAATTGATAACATACACATTAACCATTTAGATGTGAGTGTGTTTATAATTACTAGTATTAGTGGACATCATTCTTTCTCATCATTACTATTATGGTTTTTTGACGAGTTATTGTAAACTGTCATTGCTTGGCTTTGTCTTTGCTAAAAAAAAAAAAAAAAATGTTTACAGCCATGCTTTTACTGAGGATTAACAGGACTAACATTGGCAAAGTATTCATTTTTGATGCAGGTCTGATGCAAGTCTCATAAATGGCAACATTCAATTATGTTAGTGTATGTAAATAAAAATGGTGAAAACATTAATAACCAGGCCTTTAAAGACAGCTGACTTGGATTGTGCTGCCATTTTCTCTGAACTGAACTTTGATGGATGACTCTTTACCTGATGTGTTGCAGATATTCAGGTCTCCTGTGATTTCATGGAGAGCTGCATCTTACCGTGCAGTTTTCCGCCTGGTGATGAAGTAGTCATCCACTGGATTCAGATGACAACAAAAGAAACTCTGGCTCATTCCTACTATTACAACCAGGACCAGCTTGGACTCCAGGACCAGCACTTCAGAGGCAGGACGTCTCTGTTCAAGGACCAGATCTCCAGAGGAAACGCCTCGCTCCGGTTGACAGGGGTGGAGGTTCAGGACCAGGGAAGATACAAGTGCTACACCAGCACCATCACTGGCAACAAGGACTTATTTATCAACCTAAATGTGGACGGTATGAGAAACACACAGTTATAACAGAAAACAAATATTAATAATTAATTAATTAACCTTAAGTTAACTTAAAAGTTATCATTTCAGAAGGTAGCTACCTGGAACTCAACTCGGGGCCTGATCACCCCCGGATGGGTCTCCCAGGCGAGGGTGTCTGATGTTAAGACCCTAAACACCTGATGACCCGGTCTATCACTGACGATGTGTCCAGGTTGCATTGCAAGGTGTATCATGTGACTTCAGAACTTCACAGAAAGTTTAAGAAACATGAGAAACCGTGAAACTTTCCAATTCAAACTTTTGTGAATCACAATGCATTAACATGTTAAGTTAATTAATTAGAAAACATAAGAGAGAAAAACTGTCATGGCTAAATTAAAGAGGACCCTTGATCTCTCACCTAAAGATATCTGAAGGAAAATGGATGAGTACCCACAAGTCTCCAAATATCAAATATTCCCAGTTTATAATAATCCCATGCAGTTTAGGGCACAAACCATTTCAAGGCATTTCGTTGTAGTGAGACAATTTTTTTTAAACTTGACCTCACTGTATATTAAAATTGCATTATATTAAATCCTAACCCCTGTATATCGTATCGGCAGATTCTTGCCAAATCACAGCCCTCCTCTCTAGTCCAATTAAACTTTGTATCTCACCAACTTACTCAGTGACGTGTGAACGCACACTGAAGTACCTGCAAGTATACTACAGGTAAGTAACAAGTGTTGGTTCTGTGAGGGACACTTCAACTTTCTTTCTTCACTTCAGTCACAAGAACACTTTTAAAGCAGCAGGTAAACGTTCAGGATCTTTTTAAGTTGGACTTAAAGTGAGTAAATACAGGGTGTAGAGCTCTCTGAGCTACAGCACACAAACAACAGGCTGATAAGGTTTACTTCCTGGGAGAGGAGACTGAAAGTAATACAAGGTCATCCAGCAGATAAGGACACCTGCTCAGTCGACCTAGTCTCTTTGGTGAGAAACTTACTGTGCTGATTGCAACAAAAAACACAATATAAGCAAACGTTACATCTTAAAGAGAAAGTTATGATTCTCTTACAACTGTCCGACTCTTAGTAGTAGTGGTTTATCCATCACACTAGTTCTTTTTTTAATTCATACATTTGCAAGTTAACTTTACTATTTATTTTCTTAGAATTATTTAAACTATTATTTTTTATCCCTGTCTCTAAAACATATCAGACCAGAGAATTTTTTTTTAAATAAATATGACCTCCCTGAAAATACGTATGAACAGAGGAAGAAAAAACAGGAACTCCAGAACTTAACCTTTGGGAGTCCGGTAGATGTACATTTTCACCACGGTTGAAAATCTCCCACATTATCACTTCTCAAACAATTTTACATAAAAGTAGATCATTTTTTTGTTTTTGTTGCAGCTCCTGTGGATAAAGTCGACATTCAGCGGGTAGAGAACAGGATCACCTGCAGCTCAGAGGGGATCTACCCTCAGCCTGATCTCACCTGGTCCACCAGCCCTCCGTCAGACGTGAGCTTGGAGAACAATCCCACAGTCCAGCAGACTGAACAGCTGCTCTACAACATCAACAGCTCTCTGATAGCTTCAGTTACTGATCTGGTCTACAGCTGCACCGTCAGCACGCGCACTAACAAGAGGACAGCTACTTTGTTTAAACTAAGTAAGTGTTTCTAAGAAGACTCTTTCAAACTGGAACCAGATTCTGATCAGAAATACCAGATATTTTATTACTTCTTTTTATTTTTGTGTTTTATCATTTCAGTTTCTATCACTTTCTATCAGTTTAGCAACGAAAGGCAAGTCCCCTGCGAGTCCTTAAACCCTCCACTAACAGGCCTCGTCTGGAGGTTCAACCACAGTCAGATCATCCTGAACCAGACCGGAGCCAACGTCCCCTACACAGTCTCAGAGGAGTGGAGGCAGCAGGTGAAGAGTGTGTCTGAGTCAGGCAGCCTCACACTAAAAGACTTCTCTTCAGATCAAGAGGGGATCTACACGTGTGAACTCAGTAATGCTGAGGAGACCTACGTAACCACCACTCTTCTGAGGATAGAAGAAAGTCCAGGTAAGGTAGCAGGAGAACTGTTAACATGTGAAATAATAGTTTTAATACACACTCAAGTATTCCCACTTACAGTTTAGAGAGAGAGTTCCTCACTGTGCTGCTGAGGAGCACCATGAAATCATAAACCATCAATCCCAGACAGGGTTCAAACTTCTGCACAACCTGCAAAATACAAATACATCCAAATACATAACACTGAGTACATTTACTCAAGCACTACACATTTTAGGTACTTGTACATTAAGTATTTCCATTTTATGCTACTTCTACTCCCCAGTACAACCTTAGAGAGAAATATTGTATTTTTTATTCCACTACATTTATTTGACAGTTTTAGTTACTTTACGCAGATTGAGATTATTATTACAAAATATATACCAATTAATTATGTATTGAATGCAGGACTTTCATTTGTAACAAAGTATTTCTAAACTGTAGTATTGCTACTACTACTTAAAATAGATCAATAGAAGAACATTATTTATTTACTAGAAAGTGAATTTCATAACATTATGTGCAGATTAATTTGTTTAAATGAACAGAAGAGGTAACAGGTGTTAACCTTTCTCACTATAATAATCCACAGGCAGTGGTGGAGCCACTCACATCTTTTACTTACACACCAAATAAAGAAACTATTTGATTTAAATTGCTGCTCTTGTTGTTTGTTAACCTCTGGTAAGAGCTTTCTGTTTGATCGTCTGTGGTTGATAGGGATGTAATGATGCATTGAGAATCCGTTAAAAATCTATATAAATGTGTCAAAAATAACAACCGGTTGAGATAAAAAAAATAATATAGATGCAATTTCTACCAGCCTAGGGCATGATCTATTTTGTATTTCACTTGTTTGACTTCAGACGTCACTGCGTCTTCTTAGTTTATTTATTTAGATTAATTTGTTGGAATCTTGATAAGAGGACACGTCTGTTCTTTTACAGTTTAAACAAAGGATTGCTGTCAGTTATTTCTCTTAACGAAATTCCGTTAAAAAAATCTAGAGTAAATGGTATTGTGAACTTTAAATCCTGTATTGTTACATCCCTAGTGGTTGGATTGGAAAATACAGCAACCCCCCCCCCCAATCGTAAAGGGTCACATTACAGCTTGATGTTACGTAGTTGTCGCTGCACGTGTGGAAGTTTGTTTGAACGATTAATTAACTGAATCTTTTTTTGTTTTTAGGCACTGCTAATGTGGCAGGCATTGAAATTGGAGTGGTTGTTGCCATTGTGGTTGTTGCCATTGTGGTTGTAGTCCTGCTGGTGCTATTCTACAAATGTAGAACAAAACTTTGCAAAAAGTGTAACAAAGTAAATAGTAATTCTGCCCACATCTTCATTTATTTTGTGTGTGTAGTTTGTGCTAATGCTAATGTATTTTGACCTCAGACAACCAAGAACAAAGAGGACAGCGGCAAACCAGACGTTGAAGCAGTACCCTTAAAGTAAGTATTCAGTATATTTTGTAATAACAATAGCACTGCTGCACTAAAGGAGAATATTACAATATAATGTTATTATATTATTTATTAAGCCTACTTTAAATTTGCTTCAAACATTCTGCAGTGCATCACATGTTGTAATCCATTTCATGAATAAACATTAACCCTTGCTCCTCAGTTGAAAGTTGAATCTAGCCTAATTTAGGAATAAACTGCTCGTTTGTAAAGCAGCATGTTTTAAGGATTCATTCCCTGGAGGTGATGTCAGTTTCCTTTTTTTAACATCCAGGCCAGAGGACTACAGATGTAAAATAGCCTTTTGGCTAATTCTGGCATTTTTAACCCATGCAAAATCATGCGTTTTATTAATTTGCACTATACCCTTCCTAAATAAACTGAAATAAATTAAATTCTCCATTCAGGTGTCAGGTAGCAAAGCATAACATAATGCATGATATGGAACAATTTAAAACTAAAGTGACTCAATAAAATGAGGATAAAACAAATGTCCTCATGTTTGCTGTGATGGTTTATTGTCCTCTGCAGAAGTTGTTTATAATGAACAATAAATGGGAGATTGGGAGTTCAATGTGTTTCAGGACTGAATTCTGTTCATTTTTGTTTACAGGGAAAATGATGAAGAAAATAACTTGCTTGAAAAGAAAAACACATCATCCAACAGCACTACAACGCACAGCTCTGGATAAACCAAAGACAAGAGAGGTTCCACATAAACAGAGCTGGAGACAAACGTACCTCTACACCGGGGAATGAAGGATTAAATGACTCTCAGATAAACTGATGTGAACACTACACAACCTCCAGTATCTCAGAACATCTCTTCTCCACTGGAAACTCCAGGTTACAAAGTCAAAACTGACTAAAGTTGGTGGCAGAATGAATGTGAAGTTTCAGTGGGAACACGAGAGAGAACAAGACGTTCAGGTCTGTGTTTTGGAGAAGTTCAGCAGACCTCTTCATCCAGACTGATAAATGAAGGACAAGGACGCTTTGACTGTAAGACTGCACTATGTTGTTTCTGACACGAACGATTGTTTTACTTCTTTATTATAGTGGGAGACTTTGTCCTGTTGTAGCACATCATGCTGTCCCTCCTCTACCTCACATCCTTGTGCTCCACCCTCAATCAAATCAATCAATTTGATTGGTCACATGATATTATACGTGGTACAATTCCAGTGAAATGTAATCCCATCAGCTTTTTTAACTTGTGCACGATTCATCATAGAATAGAACTGGCCTGGTGTATCCGGTACCTTCTTCCTGACTTTAACAAGGAGAAAAGGCTTTGAGGGTATTTGAGGGGATACGCTGAACGGTGCCGCTGCAAAATAACCTCGGGAAGAACTTGTTTTAGTGGAACATGTGTGCGTAGGGAGGTGAGCTCTGGAATTAAAATGGCTGTTGAGTGTGTGATGAGAATTTGACTCATAAAAAAGATAAATATAATATGATTGTCGGTTCTAGCTTGGAGGATGTTTCCCAAATTAACCAAGGTTTAGAATGCTAACACAAAGAAAGTGGAAGGTGAGGGACATCGGCAGCACCGTAACTATCCTGTAAATGAAACATCGTAGATATAGACTATGTTGATATTGACAGGGCGTAGTTCCTTCACTGCTTCTTCCCAAAATCCACTATCATCTCTTTAGTCTTGGTGACCTTGATGAGTAGGTTGTTGTCCCGACACCAGAGGGTCAGGTCCTTTCCTCCTGTCAGGGAGGCTTCTCATTGTTTTCTGGGATCAGGCCCAACACAGCTCTGTCCTCAGCCAACTTGATGATGGAGTTGAAGTTAAAAGTAGCTCAAACTAAATGGTAAAGAAGAACTCATTTAAAAAGCACACACACACACACATACAGACACACACACACAGATAAAGTGACTCAAACTGAGACAAGAAAGTATTCTGGTTCTTCTATAAAAGGCACGAGTTATACAGTAAATGGTTAACGCATACAGACTAAATGTTTAGAGTTAGGGCTGCAGTTAGCTGACTTTTCACAGCTAAATCATCAGTGCCGTTTGAACATCTCATAAAAAAGATGATGAATTATAATATATACGCTACAACTCAAATCTCAAGAATTATACCTTTTAAGTCTGAGAGAGTAAATCAACACTACTTCATTGTTGGTCATGTCAATTTGCTTTCATATCTGCACTTGTGTTAAATTTTTTGTAAAGAGTGGAATATCAGCAACTATTAAATGGAGTGCCATGAATGTACAGATGTTTTTTTTTTTTTCCATCGCCACTCGATGATTGCTGGAGTGACCATGATTAAATGCAATGTGTGTATTTTGACTGTTGTCTTTATTGTAAAATAATAATAAACCAAAAGGCATCTGAGCTCAACTGCAGGTCAGAGCAGAACAAACAGCATTCATTGAGTACATTCACAAAAACACTACTGATTAAATCAAGACATAAAGAATGAATCTTGTTTATTCTGGAGCATGAATGGAAGTGGAGTAGTTTATGTGTATTTGTACTTTTTAGTAATCAACAGTAAAGATGAAATGAATGTTTTATGTTGATTAGTATTCTTAGGGGTTGGAGAAGGTTTAGTATTTGTCCAAAAGCTTGAGCAAGTTCCTCAAACAGAACATTTGATCAGTCAGGATCAATGTGGTATTTATACAAGAACTGTGTTACATAAAATACCACATTGTTCAAACGCAACTAGAACGTTAATTTTAACTTATTAGAAACCATACTTGTACTTCAGCACGCGTCTGTTTGATATTCTAGAAATCTTTTCTTTTAGGTTGATATCTCAACCTGTTATCATCACTTACAATCAGGGCGGGTTTCTAACCAATGAATGCACCAGTTCCACTTTGACTCGTCGTCATGGAGCTGCCTGCATTCTTGCATTCAGTGTAAAGGTTGTTTTATGCTTCTGCGTCGAATCGACTGCGTACCCCCGCAGACCCCTCTGCGTCACCGCGAACCCCCCTCCGAGCCCTCTGCCGTAGCAACTCCAGAAATTTGTAACATCGCGTCGAGGTGCTGCAGACCGCAAGGACTGTGATTGGTCAACTGGTCCTGTGTGTTTCAAGTAGCCTACTGTGGGGAGTAGCAACATGCTAGTTCACTGCAGGGCTGGACAGGCCATCGGGCATACCGGGCATTTTCCCGGTGGGCCGACGCACTTTTGGGCCAAATCCCCGATATATTTAGGCCTTTTTTAAATTTTTTGGCCCAAACCAGCTCAATGGGGTTAAAGTCTGGTGACTGTGCTGGCCACTTTTTTCCTAAGGTAGTTCTGGCATAGCTTGGACTTATGTTTTGGGTCATTATCCTGCTGTAGGATGAACCCCTGACCAACTAGGCGCATACCAGAGGGTACTGCATGGCGCTGCAAAATGCTGTGGTAGCCATTTTGGTTCAGGGTGCCTTTCACTCTGTACAAATCACCGACTCTGGATCCAGCAAAACAGCCCCAGACCATCATGCTTCCTCCTCCATGTTTGACAGTTGATGTCACACACTGAGGAACCATCCTTTCGCCTACTCGACGGCATACAAAAATCCTGCGTAATTAACCGAAGATTTCAATCAAGATTTCATCAGTCCATAACACCTTCTTCCAGTCTTCAGTAGTCCATTGACGATGTTTCTTGGTCCCAGGCAAGCTCTTTTTCTAATTCTGACGTCTTAGCAATGGCTTTCTTGCTGCAACTCGACCTATCAAACCTGCAGCTCCAAGTCTTCTCTTTACAGTTGAAACTGAGACTTGCTTATTACCACCACTATCAAGTTGTGCTTGAAGCTGTTGTCCTGTGAGCCGCCTATCACACAAGCTGTTGACTCTCAGAAACTTGTCTTCTGATTCTGTTGTGGCTTTGGGTCTGCCAGACCTCTTCCTGTCAGAGTTTCCCCCAGTTTCTAAGTGCCTTTTGATGGTGAAGAATACTGTACTCACTGACACCTTGACTTTCTTCACAATTTCTCTGTAGGAAAGACCAACATTCTTATGTGTTCTGATGGTCTGTCTCTCTTCCATTGTTAATTGCCTTTTTCCCGCCATTTTCATGGAAAAACACTACTTTCTGCAGTACAATACTGTTCAAATAATGCTCACGAGGGTACGTTACCACAGTGTGTTCCAACAATACTTTTATACAAACAGAGGGGGTTGTAAGTAATCCAGACAAGTGTGAACACCTGTGGGAATTGGTAGCATCAACTTTCAAAGCTTGATCAACCTCCATTGCTGCAGAACACCTTTACATTGTTAACCCATTTCTTGTTCCCTGAAAAAGGCCTTTTTGTAAAATTCTGAAATTCACATTATTTTTCAGATTTGGGTAACCTTACTTTTTTTTTTAACCTCAGGCAGTTCACCACTTACCTTTGTACCATTTCAAGCTATTCATTAGACTTGAACTGCTAAAATTTCAATAAAAAAACTAGAAAAATTGGGGTGTTCTAAAACTTTTGACCAGTAGTGTAAATATATATTTTAAGAAGTAATTGTATTTAAATGGATATTAAGGATTGAATAAAATGTGAACACACCTAAGTTTCAACAGAGACTCGGCACAGATTTATTACTTCCGCTTAGTGAGTACTCACATCAGATCAGATGACACAGAGCAGTCGGACTGCATTATTGTGAGCGTCGGTCTGGATTCATTCTGTGTGTACATATCAGATGATTTAGTCAGAGCAGTGGGCCGGCCTTGGTATGAGCTTCAAAACAACGTGGATTCATGTTGTGTGCCAGACATCAAACAGTGATTACACTTGAGATACGGCATCAAGAACCAACTCACAGTAGTCACACCAGTTAGACGGCCTTAAGGTGTGAGCGTTTTTAGAACTGGATTTATATTCTGTTGAGGATATCAAACAGTAAGGACAGAGGAAGTTTAAGAGGAGGATGACTGGGATTAAGTGGGTCATGTTGGTGCTGGTCCTGACCTTTCTGAGTCCTGCAAGAGGAGGTGAGTGAAGAGTTCACAGCCCAGAGATACCAGACATTAGTCAGCGTCGTCATGGTTACTTTCACCAGAGAAAGGAAGGCTAAACAGGAAACATAATACATGAAAATGGATTTAATCATTCAGATAGATTTGTGTTGTGTGCCAGTGCTTTAAGATATTATCATCTGAAACAAAAAGACATGAACTGAGTTTAGTTTGTGTTACCTAGTGAACATTTTTACATGAAAGTTGTTCACAGCAACCAATGTGAGGAAATACAACCAGCTGTTGAGTTTCACTGGTCTGAGCACGAGCAACTTTCCTTGTATGGAGCTGGAAATACATCTCAAAATCTTGGTTCATAACTCTGAAACTATATGTATACTAGCAACATGCCAGTTAGCTGGAAAGACATCTTTTCCTAATGATCTGTGTTCTTTATAAAAAACATTTTTCAATCAAAGAGAAATTTTCTGTGCATAATTTTAGAAACATTTCCCTAAAGTTCAGCCCTTTGTGTTTGTATTTTTTTAACTTCAGGATGTTCACTAGAGTTTAAAATAAAGCTCTGTTGGTTTGATCAAAGTTTGTCTGCACAGTATGAGTTTATGTAGATTGACCCACTCACTGATATTTAACTTACAAATGAAAAAACTATATCTGTAATATCTACAAAAGTGCAAAACACTTCTTTTCATTTAGGTTGAATGTGAAGTGGCAAAGATACAAACAGAATCTTGTATTAGGGGAATATTTATATTGATAACTATATATAAATAAGTAATTGTATTTGTAGTAACAAGTGGACTAAAGTAAATTAACTCTGCTGTATGTATTAGGGGAGGGGGGGGCCTGTAATGATCATGTCAGCTGTCTAACAGGAATCCTGTCGGGGTCCATTCCTACTGTACACTCACACAACACACAAACACACAGGGTGAAACCAGAGCTACGTTCTACAGAGTAAGAACAAAATGACTTATGTACAAACACAAACTTGGACTAGGAAAAGATTTTCATTGACAGTTAGATATAAATACAGCAGGTAACAAGTGGAGAATATTAAAATAAATCAGCTGTAAAGTGAGAGAGGGCTGAACTGATTATCATGTCAGCTGTATCTGACTCTGCAAAACCTGTCAGGATACATTCTTACTGTAGTACACACACACACACAACATACACACACACACATACACACACATACACACACACACACACACACACACACACACACACACACACTAATTGAATAATAGGGATCAGCAGCTGTTTTAAATTCCTGATGAAAGTTACTGAAGAATGTTTCTGTGGCTACCTAAAGAACCCAACCCATGTCTCTCTCATCTCTTATCATCATATTACTGTAAATCCTTTTTTCAATTCAGTTGTTTTTATATCTTTCCAAAAAAAAATACATAACTTGCAATATGTTTTGTTAACTCATGCAAGACAGTGAATGTAAATGTGCAACCATGTATTGTGTGTATGTTTGTCATGTGAGATGTGCAGGCTTTGAAAACATACGTGTGCATATTTAACCTTTTATATGTGATTGTGTTTATAATTACTAGCAGTAGTGACCATCATTCTTTCTCATTACTATTTTTTTAGGAGTTATTGTAAGCTGTCATTGCTTGGCTGTAAAGGATCACAGGTCAAAAAGGTTTACAAAAAAAATTACAGCCATGCTTTTACTGAGGATTAACAGGACTAACATTGGCAAAGTATTAATTTTTGATGCAGGTCTGATACAAGTCTCTCAAATGGCAACATTCAGTTATGTTAGAGTATGTAAATAAATATGGTCAAAATATGAATAACCAGGCCTTTAAAGACAGCTGACATGGATTGTGCTGTCATTTTCTCTGAACTGAACTTTGATGGATGTCTCTTTACCTGATGTGTTGCAGATATTCAGGTCTCCTGTGTTTTCATGGAGAGCTGCATCTTACCGTGCAGTTTTCCGCCTGGTGATGAAGCAGTCATCCACTGGCATCAGAGGAAAACAAAAGACCTTCTGGCTCATACCTACTATCACAACAAGAACCAACTAGGACTCCAGGACCAGCGCTTCAGAGGCAGGACGTCGCTGTTCCAGGACCAGATCTCCAGAGGAAACGCCTCGCTCCGGTTGACAGGGGTGGAGGTTCAGGACCAGGGAAGATACAAGTGCTACACCGGCACCACCACTGGCAACCAGGAGTTATTTATCAACCTAAATGTGGACGGTATGAGAAACACACAGTTATAACAGAAAAATATTAATAACTCCTTAAGTTAAAAGTTATCATTTCAGAAGGTAGCTACCTGGAACACAAGTCGGGGCCTGATCACCCCTGGATGGGTCTCCCAGGCGAGGGTGTCTGATGTTAAGACCCTAAACACCTGATAACCCGGTCTATCACTGACGATGTGTCCAGGTTGCATTGCAAGGTGTATCATGTGCAGAGGTGGAAAGTAACGAAATACATTTACTCACGTTACTGTATTGAGTAGGCCTAGTTTTGTTGTGTATTTTGTATTTTTCAAGTAGTTTTTAAAATCGGTATTTTAAAATGTACTTTATTACATGTTGAGTGAAGGATTGTATTTCGCTACATTACAAATCCAATCCGTTACTGAGTAAAAAAAAAAAGAACCGAAAGGAAGAAAAAAAATTGCGCCCGGAATCACTACACCAGACCGTAGGCCTAAAATGCACCCTGAATGCACCAGCATTCTTTATTTTGCGCGAACGTATGCAGCTTCTTCTTCTCTGGTTGCACGGCGCAATTAAAAAGAAGTAGAAGAAGAACTGCAATGTGTCGCACCGTCGGACACATAGCTATATATATATACATATCTGTATATATCTATGCGTTGGACCCATGGATGTATTATCCTGGTTGGTGTGTAACTGCTTAAGAGAACGGTCGGACCTGGATGTGTCGGCGAGCGGCGAACTGATCAGCTGTTATCCCTCAAAAATGACTTGACTGATCAGTCAAGTCATTTTTGAGGGATAACAGCTGATTTACGTCGGCTAAGGTCTACAGATATGTATATATCTAGCATGCGCACCGACATCTGAAGCTTTGCTAGTTCAGCTGCAAAAGCAACAAGGCATCCAGGGATGCAGCAGTAGGACCAGCTTTGTCACAAACTACAAAATCGCCAAAACAGTGTTTGGTGGACTCTGCTGCGCTAATATGCCCAGAGAAAAAAAGAGACGTTTGAGAACGTGTCGCCTGACATAAAATTAATATTGAGCAGTGATCAGCAAAATGAATTGCCCACTCCTGCCAGGACAAGGTATGTAGGAGACTGGCTAAATTAATTCACATACATCTAATTAGCTCATATGGGCTACTTACAGTATCTCACAAGTATACACCCCATTTTGTAAATATTTTTAAATATTAATATTTAAAATTAACCAGCATTAGCTAACTACAAAGGATTTTTTAAAGTTGCCTGATAAAAAATCCTCAACCAGAGTTGGCATGGTTTTGTGTAGCCTATAGCTGGTTTGTTTGTGGAAACCCATGCCAATCTCTAGGTATGGTGAAGGGTATGTGGGGCTATTTTAATTCCAAAGGCCAAGGGAACTTTATCAGGATGCATAGTATCCTGGATCCATGAAATAACTGGCCTTTAAAAATAAAAATCTGCCTGCCTCTATGGGAATTTAACATAGGGGTGGACTGACTTTTGTTGCCAGCGGTTTAGACATTAATGGCTGTGTGCTGAGTTATTTTGAGGGGACAGCACATTTATATAATTAAATATTTACTTGAATGTGAGGGGTGTACTGAGATACTGTAGCTGTAGAATATAACTGCTAGTCTGGGCTGTGAACATTAGGGTCTGTTAATATTAATATAATTAACAGTCTATGGGTCTAACCCATTTATGGAGTCAAAACATGTGATGTGGCCTTGATTTGCATTATAACTGTTGTTTATGTTTGTGAAGAAGAGAAGGATGGCCCTCAGAACTAACAATGTATGGTGCGTTCACATTCAATTGATTGTTTGAAAATCTTTTATGGGATGGTCCGAACTAAAATTGCACATTACACCTTTCTAAGGGTCTTAAATTACATGTGTGACATGTGTTATGCTGTTATTACATGTGTATACATTTGTATAGAAGTTTATACCTTTTGTATAGATTTGTCTTTATTTAAAAACAAAATAGTTTGGGCTTTATGACCCCTTGTCCTATTTTCACTACATGGGAGAGATCCCCGCCCCGCTGTTTTACAGTTTTTTTTAAATGTAACTAAGTAACTTTTACTTAAAGTACATTTCAAATGTACATTTCAACTACTTATTACTTTTACTTGAGTAATTTTCAGATAGGTATTTTTACTTGTACTTGAGTAATATTTAATCAAAGTATTGGTACTTTTACTTGATTACAATATTTTAGTACTTTTTCCACCTCTGATCATGTGACTTCAGAACTTTACAGAAAGTTTAAGAAACATGAGAAACTGTGACTCTTTCCAATTCAAAATTTTGTGAATCACAATGTCAAAATGCATTAACATTAGGGGTGCACGATTCAGAAAATGTCTCGATTCTATTATTAGGCTCAAGATTCAACATGCAGGTCGTTTGTTTTTTGTTTCCCCAACGTATATGCGCTAATAAAAGAAAATAGAAATACATGAATGAATTTAGATTTAAAAAGCAATAATTGCATGAAAACAGGCTGTTGACGAGTCTCGAAGAGTCCGAGTCAAGTGACTTAAGTGAGACTTGAGTCCCCATCTCTGGTTTGTGTGTGTGTGTGTGTGTGTGTGTGTGTGTAAAGATGCTTTTATTACCGTTTGATTGTCAGATCAAATCAAGGCAGAAACAACACAGCACAGAGCTCCAAAAGTCTCCCACATCACCACTTTAAAACAAGTTCCTATAAAGTCAATCTTCTTCTTTTCTTTTTCTTACAGCTCCAATTCATAAAGTCGACATTCAGCAGGTAGAGAACAGGATCACCTGCAGCTCAGAGGGGATCTACCCTCAGCCTGATCTCACCTGGTCCACCAGCCCTCCGTCAGACGTGAGCTTGGAGAACAATCCCACAGTCCAGCAGACTGAACAGCTGCTCTACAACATCAACAGCTCTCTGATAGCTTCAGTTACTGATCTGGTCTACAGCTGCACCGTCAGCACGCGCACTAACAAGAGGACAGCTACTTTGTTTAAACTAAGTAAGTGTTTCTAAGAAGACTCATTTAATCTGGAACCAGATTCTGATCAGAAATACCAGATATTTTATTACTTCTTTTTTAATTTCTGTGTTTTATCATTCCAGCTTCTATCAGTGGTTTAGACACTGAAACAACGATCCCCTGCGAGACCTTAAACCCTCCACTAACAGGCCTCGTCTGGAGGTTCAACCACAGTCAGATCATCCTGAACCAGACCGGAGCCAACGTCTCCTACACAGTCTCAGAGGAGTGGAGGCAGCAGGTGAAGAGTGTGTCTGAGTCAGGCAGCCTCACACTAAAAGACTTCTCTTCAGATCAAGAGGGGATCTACACGTGTGAACTCAGTAATGCTGAGGAGACCTACGTAACCAACACTCTTCTGAGGATAGAGAAAAGTCAAGGAAAAGTAGCAGGAGGTGGTAAGTTATTTTGAGCAAGAACTGATATCATCTGTAATACCTGTATTTGACCTGAAATAATCAAAACATGTAACCTGTCACTATTTCAACTGTCAAAAAATGTACTAAAAACAAATCAGAAAGAAAATCATAACAATAGATTAGAAAACTCCCTTTTACATTTACCATGAAAATATTTAGATTATTTACACACTGCAATACAGTCTTTGTAAAGAGTGAGTTAGTTGTGATTCACACTGGTGAGACTTTGGTCGCTGGACAGTTTCAATCAACTGCCTCTTTTTCTATTTCAGGGGATTCAACCAATGTTGGAGTTATTATAGGTGGTGTGTTTGCAGTACTGGTTGTAGTAGTAGTCGGCCTGGTCTGGTACCGTAAAAATAAAAAAGGTAAAATGACATTCTCCCACCACTTTTAAATTCATGTACAGTATGTTTGTATAATTATTTTGTTTATTGTTTGCATAGAGAGGTTTACCATTTACAATCAACCCAGGATGCACAAACAGCAGAAGCTCAGACAGACACAAAGTTTCCATAGACTGTATGAAATTCCTGTTTTCCTGCTGCACAACATGAGCTCACACAACTCTCACACTTTTGGTGTGAAGGAATGTCTTCCTCATAAGCTCTCAGTCAATCTGTTTTAGTCTTCTACCCCTTACTGATAATGTCTGGAACTCGTCTATTGATGATATTGTCTTTTGGACGTTTCAGGACAAGAAAAAAACAAGAAAACACAAAGGTAAGTAAATCATAAATGCACTTCATAAACTACAGTATGTGATTACCCTGTTATAAATATTGCAGAATGCAAAATGCTTGATATGAAAACATTTAACTTGCTACTGAAATGGAGATTAAAAAAAAAAATCTGGCCAAATGAAATGAAGGAATCATGAATGCTGTGGTGGTTCAGATCACTCGGCAGAAGTTCATCTTTTACTGAAGAAAAATAAATGATTGGTTTGAGTTTTGCCTTTTTATGTTTTGTTGCTGAATTTTATTTTTATTTTGTCTGTAGTGGAACTGAACTTGAAGACTCTAAAAATGGAGCAACAACCACAACATTGAGCACCCCGATGCTTAAAGAAGATCAACAACAAAAACAAGAACAAGTAGGAGAACAAAAAGAACAACAAGGAGAAGACTTAACTGGACAAGCAGCGGAAACAGACGGAGCCCAAGACAGCTGAAGGATTACATTTCACCTGGATCTGCTGCGTTCAAGTGAACACAAACTTTTTATCTTCCAGTATCTCCGGGAATAATAGTCTTTTCTGCATGGCTTCTCCTTACTGGAACCTTGAAAAAAAAAAGAAGCAAAGTCCAAATAATAGACCAGTCTTAAGTTGAAATCATTTGAAGTTTGTTATCAGCTAAAGTAAGGGTGAACTTACCTTTGAGTCTGTTTTAGACACACATCTGATAGCTGATGAAGGACACTTTGCACCCAAACTGTGATGCTCTGCACTAAACTGTCTCTACAACACAATATGCTGAAGGATTAGTTGTTGAAGACTCCGACTGATGAAGTCCCTAATGTCCTGATGCTCCACTCAGACTAAACAGTAGTGATAATAACAATAGACTCTCAGAGACAGACAGATTCTAACACAGCAGCTCTGGTTTCAGCTCAAGTCAGTTAAGTATTAAACTCATCAGCCAAAGACTTTAAATGTGCAGCTTTACTACCATCTGGTGGTTATTTATGATAAAGTAGTTTACTACGGTGCAAATGAAGGGATTTTGGGCCAAATACTGGTACTTTCACAGCTAAAAATGTGTTTTCTCAATGAGCTACTTACTGTTGGTGATGGGGTTTTACATGAGCACACATTTTCTACACACTTTATAACAGTTTGGGTTGTTTCACATCAGAGATTTCTGGTTTTGGGTGTTGTTTGAGTTTTTTTTCACTTAGACCTTTGTTACTTATTTAGTCATGAATATTTATGTTTTCAGGTGCTTTAAAGGATCAGTGGGACATTTAGAGACATATACTTTGTTAAAAAACATCAGTGCTTGATTTGATTTTAGATTTTTTTAGGATCCCCATTAGCTGATGCAGAACATCAGCTGCTCTTCCTGGGGTCCACACAAATCATAAAACATTACAACAGATAAGACGTTTTCTGTGCCACATTTCAATCGCACATTCTTTAAAGTGCCCATATTATGAAAAAATCACTTTTTCTGGGATTTGGGGTGTTCTTTTGTGTCTCTGGTGCTTCCACACACATACAAACTTTGAAAAAAATCCATCCATGCTGTTTTGAGAGAGATACGGTTTCTGAATGTGTCCTGCCTTCAGTCTCCTGGTGAGCTGTTCAAAATCGGCCTCGGACTGTGACGTCACAGTCCAAAATGAGCTGGCTAACCACAACCGTTAGCTCGTTAGCATGCTAACCGTTAGCATTAGCATGCTAACGCTAATGCTAACGCTAGCATGCTACGTCGTTCTCAATAGCAAAGCACTGCTACAACACACACAAGTTCACCATAATCTACAAAAGAACTACTTACATGTGCGCCCTCATTTAGAAGTCTCCCAGCTAATCCTGCCTTGTAACTGACCAAAGTTGGAGAAACAGCCTTTCTTTTACTGTCTCTAGAGTTAGCTAGCTGACATGCTCTACATCTGAACTACTGAGCATGTGCGAGTGCAATCAAAGATAGTACAGAAGAAGAAGATGAAAAGAGGTCTCACTCTGTAGCTAAAACAGAGACCAGGTGAAAAGAGGATCTGCAGCAGTGAGAGAGAGCTGTGCAGTACAACAACAATATGGTGTTTTTAGAAAATTAAACCATGTAAACCTATTCTGGTACAACCTTAAAATACAGTTATGAACCTGAAAATGAGCATAATATGGGCGCTTTAAATTTGAAAATAAGAAAACGCAGAAGTCCAAAAAGGCAGAAATGTAATCTGTTTAACCCTCCTGTTGTCCTAGGGTCAAATTTGACCCATTTTCTAGTCCAAGTCTATATAAAAAAATTGGGTTTCTTTTGGTGTAAAATAGCTGAATGGTTCAATACTTTCAATTAATTTGGGTATTTTATTAGATTTTATAGCATTTGGTTGAAAAAAGTGACAAAAATGCTTCAAAAACGTGGAAAAAAAACAAGATAAACTTTAAAAAAAATAGACATCAGAAAAAGTGACAAACTTGGAAAAAATGTGACAAAAAAGCTTTTAAAATAAAACTAAAGCTGAGTGGTCGAGGAGAAGACAACACGAGGGTTAAAGTGTAAAAGTTAGCGAATTGAAGATATAAATACATATTTCTTTGAGTAAACACTAATGTTGCAGAACCTGCCTACACATTCATTCTCTAAAATAAAATAAATGTTGTATCAGGCAGATATGATATGAGTGACAGAAGAGTTTCAGAGTTTCCAGCAGCAGCAGTTTCATGTTTCCAATCAGTCTGCATCTCAAAAGTCCAGTTTTCATTTTGCTGCAGCTCCAGAGAATGAGCTGAGCTGCTGGCTCGTGGTCTTTGATTCAGTGTCTAGTTCATCATTTGTATTTTGGTTTTTTCTAACTTATATAAAAATCTATTTTGACTTATTTGCTCTTGTCTTGTTTGAATTTAATAGCAAGTATGTTTAACAAAAATAATTTATAAAATCATGCCAACAATTATTAGGCTATTTTAATAGCTTAGTATTGTATGCACATAAAAGGTATGTATAAAGGCTTTAGGCTGCCCTACACGTTATTATAGGCCCAGTTTTATATGCAACTTCATTTTATACAACATATGTAGGGGGTCCCTGATCCGTCTCTCTTTCAGTTAAGGGGCCCTTGGTTTAAAAACCGTTGGAGCCCCCTTTTCTAAAGCCATAAATCCATTGATGCTGATCCTGCCCAGTAGGAGGAGACAGTAGGCCAGTGTTCTGAACCTTTTCACCTTGTGACCCTTTAAAATAAAGCAGCATGCTCTGGTGTCCTCTAATCACGAGGTTTTTAGTGTGGACACAGATGAGCAGTGTCCCCTCTCAGATAGCTGGATGGATTTGAAGGTTTTGTGGGAAACATAAACATGATTTTGTGCTACATTTCTTTTCTTTTTGTCCCCCTATTATGACTCTAAATTGTGGATGGAAAAGTCTTGATGTTGTGTGTTTAGATCTTTTATTTTTTTCATAATAACACACAGGGAAATATTAGATGTGAGTGGCTAAATACTAATACAAAGACTCGTATTAATGTATGTTGGTTTTGTCTCCCTTCTCTACAGTTGAATGTAGATAAATCCTGCATGTTGAAGGGATTTTGATGCATTTTTTTAAGCCTCCTGTCTTTATCTGTGATCCACTAACTCTCTACGAGCCTGATCACTGCTTAGGATCTTTTAAACCTCTTCTTAAGACTCTTTATCTCACAGCTTTTTAACTTTGTTAATTGTTGTTATTCTTTGTTTATATCACAATACATGATGTAGCTTTGTTTTTAAAAGGTGTTATATATATTTTAAGAAGTAATTGTACTTAAATGGATGTTAAGGATTGAATGAAATGTGACCACACCCAAGTTTCAACAGAAACTTGGCACAGATTTATTATTTCCGCTTAGGGCTGGGCGGTATGGACCAAAAGTCATATCCCGATATATTTTGGCTGAATATCGATATACGATATATATCCCGATATCTTTTCCGCAAAGTGAGTGCAAATGTTCAGTCAAAGCCAAATATGACACGTCACAAGTAGTTTCATAGAAACCGGCTATTTCAGTGAACAGTTGCAAAATCAAATGAATAAATAACAGTTTTCTTCACCTGGTTCATGATTAAATGCTCAGCTGTTCAAATAACAATAACATGTAAACATAAATACTGTATAACAACAGGAGTACCTTTTTTGAAATCAAAGCTCCATAAGGTGCACATTTAAATAAAAAAATATCCTAAATAAAAAGCCAATAAAATAAGAGGCCAATCCAAAAGGAGTCAGCAGCTTGCTTGTAGCAAGTATCAAATTTGAACTATATCGATATATGCGATATGGTCTAATTCCATATACTATTTAAAAATATATTGATATATTTTTTATATCGATATATCGCCCAGCCCTACTTCCGCTTAGTGAGTACACTTGAGATCATCACATCAGATGACTTAGAGCAGTGGGCCGGCCTCGGTGTCAGCTTCAAAACAACGTGGATTCATGGTGTGTGCCAGACATCAAAACAGTGAGTACACTTGAGATATGGCATCAAGCCACAACTTACAGTAGTCACACCAGTTAGACGGCCTTAAGGTGTGAGCGTTTTTAGAACTGGATTTATATTCTGTTGAGGACATCAAACAGTAAGGACAGAGGAAGTTTAACAGGAGGATGACTGGGATTAAGTGGGTCGTGTTGGTGCTGGTCCTGACCTTTCTGAGTCCTGCAAGAGGAGGTGAGTGAAGAGTTCACAGCCCAGAGATACCAGATGTTAGTCAGCGTCGTCATGGTTACTTTCACCAGAGAAAGGAAGCTAAACAGGAAACATAATACATGAAAATGGATTTAATCTTTTGTGTTGTGTGCCATTGTTTTAAGATATTATCATCTGAATCAAAAAGACATGAACTGAGTTTAGTTTGTGTTACCTAGTGAACATTTTTACATGAAAGTTGTTCACAGCAACCAATGTGAGGAAATACAACCAGCTGTTGAGTTTCACTGGTCTGAGCATGATAAACTTTCCTTGTATGGAGCTGGAAATGCATCTCAGAATATTGGTTCATAACTCTGAAACTATATGTATACTAGCAACATGCCAGTTAGCTGGAAATACATCTTTTCCTAATAAACTGTGTTCTTTATAACAACATTTTTCAATCAGAGAAATTTTCTGTGCATAATTTTAGAAACATTCACCCTTCACATTCAGCCCTTTGTGTTTGTATTTTTTAACTTCAGGATGTTCACTAGAGTTTAAAATAAAGCTCTGTTGGTTTGATCAAAGTTTGTCTGCACAGTATGAGTTTATGTAGATTGACCCACTCACTGATATTTAACTTACAAATGAAAAAACTATATCCGTAATATCTACAAAAGTGCAAAACACTTCTTTTCATTTAGGTTGAATGTGAAGTGGCAAAGATACAAACAGACTCTTGTATTAGGGAAATATTTATATTGATAATTAGATATAAAGTAGTAATTGTATTTGTAGTAACAAGTAGACTAAAGTAAATTAACTCTACTGTATGTATTAGGGGAGGGGGGCCTGTAATTATCATGTCAGCTGTCTAACAGGAATCCTGTCGGGGTGCATTCCTACTGTACACTCACACAACACACAAACACACAGGGTGAAACCAGAGCTACGTTCTACAGAGTAAGAACAAAATGAATTATGTACAAACACAAACTTGGACTAGGAAAAGATTTTCATTGACAGTTAGATGTAAATACAGCAGGTAAACGGAGTTTATTAAAATAAATCAGCTGTAAAGTGAGAGAGGGCTGATATGATTATCATGTCAGCTGTATCTAACTCTAACTGTACACACACACACACACACACACACACACACACACACACACACACACACACTAATTGAATAATAGGGATCAGCAGGTATCAGAGACAGTAGTAGAGACAATAGTAGACTGAAGAACCCAACCCATGTCTCTCTCATCTCTTATCATCATATTACTGTAAATCCTTTTTTCAATTCAATTGTTTTGATATCTTTCCAAAGAGAAAATAATACATAACTTGCAATATGTTTTGTTCACTCATGCGAGACAGTGAATGTAAATGTGCAACCATGTATTGTTGTATGTTTTTCATGTGAGATGTGCAGTCTTTGAAAACATACATGTGCATATTTAACCATTTATATGTGAGTGTGTTTATAATTACTAGCAGTAGTGAACATCATTCTTTCTCATTACTATTATGTTTTTTGATGAGTTATTGTAAACTGTCAATCACAGGTCAAAAAGGGATACAAAAAAAGGCTTCTTTGCTTAAAAAAAAAAAGAAAAAAAAAATGTTTACAGCCATGCTTTTACTGAGGATTAACAGGACTAACATTGGCAAAGTATTCATTTTTTATGTACATAAATATGGTCAAAATATTAATAACCAGGCCTTTAAAGACAGCTGACTTGGATTCTGCTGCCATTTTCTCTGAACTGAACTTTGATGGATGTCTCTTTACCTGATGTGTTCCAGGATATTCAGGTCTCCTGTGTTTTCAATGAAGAGCTGCATCTTACCGTGCAGTTTTCAGTCTGGTGATGAAGTAGTCATCCACTGGTATCAGATGACAACAAAAGACCTTCTGGCTCATTCTTACTATTACAACCAGAACCAGTTTGGACTCCAGGACCAGCACTTCAGAGGCAGGACGTCTCTGTTCAAGGACCAGATCTCCAGAGGAAACGCCTTGCTCCGGTTGACAGGGGTGGAGGTTCAGGACCAGGGAAGATACAAGTGCTACACCAGCACCATCACTGGCAACAAGGAGTTATTTATCAACCTAAATGTGGACGGTATGAGAAACACAGTTATAACAGAAGACAAATATTAATAACTCCTTAAGTTAAAAGTTATCATTTCAGAAGATAGCTACCTGGAACACAAGTCGGGCATTATATTAAATCCTAACCCCTGCATATCTTATCGGCAGATTGTCACCAAATCACGGCCCTACTCTCTAGTCCAATTCAACTTTGTATCTCTCCAACTTACTCAGTGACGTGTGAACACACACTGAAGTACATGCAAGTAAACTACAGGTAAGTAAGAAGTGCTGGTTCTGTGAGGGACATTCACTTCAGTGACAAGTACACACTTTTAAAGCAGCAGGTAAACGTTCAGGATCTTTAAGGTGGACTTAAAGTGAGTAAATACAGGGCAGGGCTTAATTTGAGCACAATTGACAGTTGTGTTTGCATTTTCGAAGCGTTTTGAGGTGAATTTTCAGGGTAAGACTGAGGTGGGAGAGGGACGTGGGGAGGCACTTCAACAGCACGGCGCTGCACTTCAAGTGACACAAGCGCTTGTGCTGGTTGAGATTGCTGTTATAGCCTCATTTCACTCAGGGGAAAAATGTCAAAAAGACAACAACTTTTGCTTAACTTTTTCAAATACGCTGGCCAGTCGGATCCCAAACAAGCAAAAACCGTTTCTGCAGATCAAGAATGTGGAGACCACGGTGGGTTTCTTGGTTAATTTAATAGTCCGATGGATAATTGCTGCTTGTGAAAACGATTGTTGAAGTGTATTTTATTTATTTTTTTACATTTCGCACCGATGCAGTGCATGTTCTGAAATAAAAATAAACACACAGCATTGTTTAGGTTTTTTTAGTCAGAGAAGCTACGTAGGCAGTGTACATTTTTTTTTTGTTCCGTTACCTCCAACCCCTGTTTTGAGTCGCCGGATCCACCCCCCCTCTGCGCTCCGGGACCTCCCACTTTACAAATTAAGCACTGATACAGGGGGTTGTCAAATTGCAACATGAGGAAACAAGATGTCGAGTGTGTAGAGCTCTCTGAGCTACAGCACACAAACAAAGGGTTTACTTTTCAACGGTTTACTTCCTGGGAGAGGAGACTGAAAGTAATACAAGGTCATCCAGCAGATAATGGCACCTGCTAAGTCGACCTAGTCTCTTTGGTGAGAAACTTACTGTGCTGATCACTTTAAAACTTGCAGCTCCTGTCGATAAAGTCGACATTGAGCAGGTAGAGAACAGGATCACCTGCAGCTCAGAGGGGATCTACCCTCAGCCTGATCTCACCTGGTCCACCAGCCCTCCGTCAGACGTGAGCTTGGAGAACAATCCCACAGTCCAGCAGACTGAACAGCTGCTCTACAACATCAACAGCTCTCTGATAGCTTCAGTTACTGATCTGGTCTACAG
The DNA here is from genome assembly GCF_010015445.1 of Perca fluviatilis. Taxonomy (NCBI): domain Eukaryota; kingdom Metazoa; phylum Chordata; class Actinopteri; order Perciformes; family Percidae; genus Perca; species Perca fluviatilis. The sequence goes on from NC_053133.1 coordinate 25,360,148, forward strand.
CTGCACCGTCAGCACGCGCACTAACAAGAGGACAGCTACTTTGTTTAAACTAAGTAAGTGTTTCTAAGAAGACTCATTTAACCTGATACCAGATTCTGAAATACCAGATATTTTATTACTTTTTATTTCTGTGTTTTATCATTTCAGCTTCTATCAATGGTTTAGACACTGAAACAACGATCCCCTGCGAGACCTTAAACCCTCCACTAACAGGCCTCGTCTGGAGGTTCAACCAAAGTCAGATCATCCTGAACCAGACCGGAGCCAACGTCCCCTACACAGTCTCAGAGGAGTGGAGGCAGCAGGTGAAGAGTGTGTCTGAGTCAGGCAGCCTCACACTAAAAGACTTCTCTTCAGATCAAGAGGGGATCTACACGTGTGAACTCAGTAATGCTGAGGAGACCTACGTAACCAACACTCTTCTGAGGATAGAGAAAAGTCAAGGTAAGGTATCAGGAGGTGGGAGCTGTTAGTCTATCTTAACAAGAACTGTTAACATGTGAAATAATAGTTTTAATACACACTCAAGTATTCCCACTTACAGTTTAGAAAGAGAGTTCCTCACTGTGCTGCTGAGGAGCACCATGAAATCATAAACCATCAATCCCAGACAGGGTTCAAACTTCTGCACAACCTGCAAAATACAAATACATCTAAATTAGGGCTGGGCAAGTTAACACGTTATCGCGTTAACTCATTAATTAATTAACACCGACAATTATTTTATTGCGCATTAACACAGTTTTTATTATTTCTTTTATTATTGTAAAAGTCTGTTACTCACAGGCTTTTATTTTGTAAAAGCATGTTGCTGACTGCTGCCGCGCTTACAGGAAATGGAAAGGAAAAGAATTGGCGGATAAACAAACCAACAAACATGGAGAAGGGTACAGAACTTTTGCATGGCCATTTTCATTTTAAAGCTCTTCTAGACGGCGCAGTCGACAGAACCAAAGTTCTTTGTAACCACTGGAAGTTGAATTTTCTTATCACTTTTCTTATCACACCTAGGGTGGGGAAAAAGATACACAGAGCTATTCGGGAATACTGTATGTAAAAGATTTATATTAAAGCAATATTATGGTAATAATAAAATATTGATCATGTGTTTGTTTAGGAGAGTGTAGATAAAATAAGAAAGAAATTAATTAGTGTTTGTCAAAAACTGAGATGATATGAGACATGGGATTTGGGGAGTGCAAATAACAGGGAATACCACAACATGAGGGCTATAACACCATTTGGATGAAACATACAATAAAAGTACCAAAAATAAGTAACTTGAAGATACTTAGATTTTGTACTTGTAAATCGTATACAAGCTCTACAGGAAGTTGCTAAGTCAGTTGACAGCAATGTTGATAACTGTGATGGACGGAGTGGATTCCTATGTACTATTACACTATTATCTCACAGCGGCTGTGTCTCACGTCTCCAAACTAGAGCAGTACACGAAGTACACCGCAAAACTTAGTTAGTTAGCTTGAAGTAATTTACAGCAAAAATTTCATGTGAGATAAAACAGATGTTGACAAAGTTTTTGGGTAATAATGTAGGTATAAATAATATTTATTTTTGCTATGTAGACCTACGTAATACGTATGGTACCTGTGACCTATCACACACCTAAATGCAATACACACAATTGATACCAGCAAATCATTCAACGACACAAACAGTAGTGGCGCATCAGCAGACTACGTTAGATGCAGCATGTGGGAGAAGTATAGATAAACAAAGGCAAGAGAAGCTAACAAATGCCACAGCAAAGTGGATAGCTACCGACTGCAGGCCGATTAGTGTTGTGGAGGACGTCGGTCTGAGAAACCTTCTGAGAATCACAACAAATGGCGGCAGGTATGAGATTCCCTCAAGACGCACCATCACAAGAAGAATACACGAGTTATGAAAAGGAGAGGACTGCAAAAGTGACAACTTTACAACGTGCACCCGCTGTTGCTCTCACTGGGGACTACTGGACATCACTGGGTAACCATAATTACCTCAGAGTTACAGTTTTAATGTTATGATTGATGCTCAGGATTTTGTGGGCAGTTTTTTTACATAACATACATACATACATACATACATACATATACATACATACATACATACATACATACATACATATATATATATATATATATATATATATATATATATATATATAAACAGAATAACATGAATGCCCTGGCAGTGGCAATAAGCTTTAATTTTGTATTTGCTTTGATTACATTGTTTAAAGGTCCCATGGCATGAAAACATTTTTTAACATTAATTGTCACAGTTTCAGCAGGTGGACCCAAATGCAAGACTCTTCCAGCAGAAGTGCTGAACAAACACTTTATTTTGACTCAACAACTTACAAACTCACAACTACAAAACTACAAACAAACAGGACTCTCACAGGACAAACGGAGAGAGACAAACCAACTAGAGACAAAGGAACACAGGGGTGTAGAAATACACAGACCAATGAACAGAAAGACAGAGGATTGGACAAGACAGTAACGAGCAACAGGTGAGAGTAGAAACGGAGGGAAACTAACGAGACAATTGGGAACAAGTGAGAGCAGAACTGGAGGGAAACTAACAAGACAGGAAGTGCAGACCAAATAAGGGGATGGGTGGAGACGAAGACACATGACAGACAGGTACCCACAGAACACATGGAACACAGCAACAAGCACAAATCACAACACAATACACAAAATGGCCACAAGAGTGGCACAAAGGCAGTCAGTCACAGCCTGATCCTGACATTAATATGCGTTCCCCCAGCCTGCCTATGGTCCCCCAGTGGCTAGAAATGGTGATAGGTGTAAACCGAGCCCTGGGTATCCTGCTCTGCCTTTGAGAAAATGAAAGCTCAGATGGGCCAATCAGGAATCTTCTCCTTATGAGGTCATAAGGAGCAAGGTTACCTCCCCTTTCTCTGCTTTGCCCGCCCAGAGAATTTGACCCACCCCTGAGAGAGAGACATCATGGCTTTCAAACGAGCAAAGTGGCAGTTGATCAAGGCCACACCCCCACCCTCCACCTTGCCCCCCCTCTCCTCCTCAATAGCTACAGACACAGAAATGGCACATACTAAGGAAAGCTCATTGTGGGACTGGCTCTAGTGGCTGTAATTCTGCACCAAGGATGAATTTCGGGAAAGAGACTTCAGATACAGTATTAGGGGACCACTAAGGCCTATATAAAAGAGACTTCAGATACAGTATTAGGGGACCACTAAGGTCTATATAAAAGAGACTTCAGATACAGTATTAGGGGACCACTAAGGCCTATATAAAGAGACTTCAGATACAGTATTAGGGGACCACTAAGGTCTTATAAAAGAGACTTCAGATACAGTATTAGGGGACCACTAAGGTCTATATAAAGAGACTTCAGATACAGTATTAGGGGACCACTAAGGTCTATATAAAAGAGACTTCAGATACAGTATTAGGGGACCACTGAGGTTTTATATAAAAGAGACTTCAGATACAGTATTAGGGGACCACTAAGGTCTATATAAAAGAGACTTCAGATACAGTATTAGGGGACCACTAAGGTCTATATATAAAAGAGACTTCAGATACAGTATTAGGGGACCACTAAGGTCTATATAAAGAGACTTCAGATACAGTATTAGGGGACCACTAAGGTCTATATAAAAGAGACTTCAGATACAGTATTAGGGGACCACTAAGGTCTATATAAAAGAGACTTCAGATACAGTATTAGGGGACCACTAAGGTCTATATAAAAGAGACTTCAGATACAGTATTAGGGGACCACTAAGGTCTATATAAAAGAGACTTCAGATACAGTATTAGGGGACCACTAAAGGTCTTTATAAAAGAGACTTCAGATACAGTATTAGGGGACCACTAAGGTCTTATATAAAAGAGACTTCAGATACAGTATTAGGGGACCACTAAGGTCTATATAAAAGAGACTTCAGATACAGTATTAGGGGACCACTAAGGTCTATATAAAGTACTTCCAGATACAGTATTAGGGGACCACTAAGGTCTATATAAAAGAGACTTCAGATACAGTATTAGGGGACCACTAAGGTCTATATAAAAGAGACTTCAGATATAGTATTAGGGGACCACTAAGGCCTATATAAAAGAGACTTCAGATACAGTATTAGGGGACCACTAAGGTCTTTATAAAAGAGACTTCAGATACAGTATTAGGGGACCACTAAGGTCTTTATAAAAGAGACTTCAGATACAGTATTAGGGGACCACTAAGGTCTATATAAAAGAGACTTCAGATACAGTATTAGGGGACCACTAAGGTCTATATAAAAGAGACTTCAGATACAGTATTAGGGGACCACTAAGGTCTTTATAAAAGCATCCAAAGAACACCATGTCATGGGACCTTTAACTTGAGATTTACACTAAATATTTTATTTAACTGCTACTGTATAAACAAAATGCTGATGTTAAATGTTTGCAGAACATGCGATGGCACTTTCGTTCATATGGCAGAACATTTAAAATAAAATTGAGCTATACAATACTTTTGAATTCATTATTGCATTTTGCGTATAACAATGCAATTCATCGCGTTTAATCAGGGAAATCATGCGATTAATCGCGATTAACACTTTTAATCGTTGCCCAGCCCTAATCTAAATAAATAACAGTACATATACTCAAGCACTAGACATTTGAGGTACTTGTACATTAAGTATTTCAAATGTTATGCTACTTTGACTCCCCAGTACAACCTTAGAGAGAAATATTGTATGTTTATTCCACTACATTTATTTGACAGTTTCAGTTACTTTACCCAGATTGATGATGAATGATTATTATTACAAAATATATACCAATTAATGATGTATTGAATGCAGGGCTTTCATTTGTAACAAAGTATTTCTAAACTGTAGTATTGCTACTTCTACTTAAAATAGATCAATACAAGAACAGTATTTATTTATTAGAAAGTGAATTCCATAACATTATGTACAGATTAATTTGTTTAAATGAACAGAAGAGGTAACAGGTGTTAACCTTTCTCACTATAAGAACCCACAGGCAGTGGTGGAGCCACTCACATCTTTTACTTACACACCAGATAAAGAAACTATTTGATCTAAATTGCTGCCCTTGTTTGTTAACCTCTGGTAAGATCTTTCTGTTTTATCGTCTGTGGTTGATGGGGATGTAACGATGCATTGTGATTCTGTTAAAAATCTATATAAATGTGTAAAAAATAACAACCGGTTGAGATAAAAAATGAATCAAGATGCAATTTGTAACAGTCTAGGGCATGATCTATTTTGGATTTCACTTGTTTGACTTCAGACGTCACTATGCCTTCTTAGTTTATTTATTTAGAGTATTCTGTAAAAAAAAAAAATCTAGAGAAAATGGTATCGTGAACTTCAAATTGTGTATCGTTACATCCCTAGTGGTTGGATTTGAAAATACAGCAACACCCCCCTCCATCGTAAAGGTTCACATTACAGCTTGATATAACGTAGTTGTCGCTGCACGGAAGTTTGTTTGAACGATTAATTAACTGAATCTTTTTCTTTATTTTGTTCTAGGCACTATTGTTGCAGCTATTGTTGCAGGCATTGCTGAAGGCATTGTTGCAGGCATTTTTGCAGGCTTTGTTGGAGGCCTTAATGCAGGCTATGCTGCAGGCCCTGCTGGAGGCATTGCAGCATGCACTGCTATATGCATTGTTGCACTAATTGCTTCAGTAATTGCTGTATGCATTGCTCCAGGCATTGCTGAAGGCATTGCTGAAGGCATTGCTCCAGGCATTGCTGAAGGCATTGCTGAAAGCATTTTTGCAGGCATTCCAGAAGGCATTGCTGCAGGCATTGCTCAAAGCATTGCTGCAGGCATTGCTGCAGGCATTACTGCCGGCATTGCATTTGGAGTGGTTTCAGTCTTGCTGATGCTACTCTGCAGATTTATAACAAAACTGCAAAACGTGTAACAAGGTAAATAGCAATGCTGTCCACACCTTCATTTATTTTGTGTGTGTAGTTTGTGCTAATGATAATATATTTTGACCTCAGACAAACAGGCCAAGAGGACAGCTGCAAACTAGACGTAGAAGTACCCTTAAAGTAAGTATTTGGTGTATTTTGTAATAACAATATCACTGCTGCACTAAAGGAGAATATTATAATATAATATTATTATATTATTTATTAAGCCTACTTTAAATCTGCTTCAAACATTCTGCAGTGCATTGCATGTTGTAATCCATTTAAATAATAAACCATTAAACCTTGCTCCTCAGTTGAAAGTTGAATCTAGCCTGATTGATGAATAAACTGCTCATTTGTAAAGCAGCATGTTTTTAAGGATTCATTCCCTGGAGGTGATGTCAGTTTCCTTTTTTAACATCCAGGCCAGAATAATACAGATGAAAAATAGCCGTTTGGCTAATTCTGGCATTTTTTATTAATTTGCACTTTCCTTCCTAAATAAACTGAATTAAATTAAATTCTCCATTCAGGTGTCAGGTGTTTATCAGTGTTTTAAGCCCCCAACGTCTCCTTCCAGGCAGCGCTGCCTTAAAGTCGATTAGGCAATGGTTATAGTTAGGGTTAGGGTTAAGTGCCTTGAAGTCAACGGTCGCAGTGTTGTTTGGAAGGAGACGTTGGGGGCTTAAAGCATAACTCTAGCCAAAATGCATCCTAGGGTATTTTTGTGAATGTACCCGAGTCAAACTTTAGTTTAAAAGCATATTTAGGACCGAATCGCCACTTTTAAGATTCACCCGTATTCTCGTTTTTGGGTCAAATGGCCTTTTGAATGGTAGTGCTAGGGGCACTCTAATGCTAGTCTCAAAAAAGCTATTTTCAAAATACTAAGAAGGCTCGACACAACATGAAACTTTGCTTCAAGTATCACCAGGGGCTCTACACCTAAACGAAAGCATTGACAACATTCTTTGTGTACACAGATTTACTAAAAAGAAAGTTTTTGAGCAACTCACCGCAGCTGTTGTTGATTCTGGCCGCGGCCATATTTTCAGTCAAAATGAGTCGATTTCAGAATGCGGATGAAGGGACTCCATAGGTTTTTTTGTATGAGGCTCCTTTTCCAACTACAAGGTCAATATTGTTTTTTACGAACGACAAAACAAAAAAACCACGTGTGCATTTATATGGAATTAAGCTTTAGGAGCTTTCCATCTGTACTCTCCTCCCTGTTACGTTGTATTCTGAAATCGACTCGTTTTGACTGAAAATATGGCCGCGGACGGGATTCAACAACAGCTGCGGTGAGTTGCTCAAAAACTTTCTTTTTAGTAAATCTGTGTACACAAAGAATGTTGTCAATGCTTTCGTTAAGGTGTAGAGCCCCTGGTGATACTTGGAGCAAAGTTTCATGTTGTGTCGAGCCTTCTTAGTATTTCGAAAATAGCTATTTTGAGACTAGCATTAGAGTGCCCCTAGCACTCCCATTCAAAAGGCCGTTTGACCCAAAAACGAGAATACGGTGAATCTTAAAAGTGGCGATTCGGTCCTAAATATGCTTTTAAACTAAAGTTTGACTCGGGTACATTCACAAAAATACCCTAGGATGCATTTTGGCTAGAGTTACGCTTTAAAACACCACTGAGCGTGTAAGGTAGCAAAGCATAACATAATGCATGATATGAAACAATTTAAAACTGCCTTTGAAAGTGCCTCAATAAAATGAGGATAAAACAAATGTCCTCATGTTTGCTGTGATGGTTTATTGTCCTCTGCAGAAGTTGTTTATAATGAACAATAAATGGGAGATTGGGAGTTCAATGTGTTTCAGGACTGAATTCTGTTCATTTTAGTTTACAGGGAAAATGATGAAGAAAAATAACATTTAAAAATAAAGCTTGAAAAGAAAAACCCATCATCCAACAGCACTACAACCCACAGCTCTGGAGAAACCAAAGATGAGAGTTTACGTACTATGTTACTAGTACTAATACGTTACAGTGGCGAAAAGTTATGCTTGCTATAGTCTTTGCTTCATTTTAGTGTTAAACTATTTGCATAAGAAACTGTGCATCCATTTTTGTTTCTCATGTGATAATCATGATCATCACTGACCTTGTGGAAAGCACAGAAACCCCCAGAGGGCAGGGCATGCAGAGGAGAAGTCAAGCCTGACCAGAGATAAGAAAGTTTCTCTTTGTGTGATTTTACTCCCTTTTCCCTATAAAAAGCTTTCTGTACTTATGCTGAAGTGCTGTAAATTGACTCTACTTGCTGCAAGTAAAAAAACTTTTAAAGAGAACTCCAGTGATTTTGTCCATTCTTTGATAAATAATTATCCTAACAGTTCCACATAAACAGAGCTGGAGACAAATTTACCTCTACACCGGGGAATGGAGGATTAAATGACTCTCAGATGCACCGATGTGAACACTACACAACCTCCAGTATCTCAGAACATCTCTTCTCCACTGGAAACTCCAGGTTACAGCGAACATCTTCATCCAGACTGATAAATGAAGGACAAGGACGCTTTGACTGTAAGACTGCACTATGTTGTTTCTGACACTACGATTGTTTTGCTTCTTTATTTTTGTGGGAGACTTTGTCCTGTTGAAGCACATCATGCTGTCCCTCCTCTACCTCACATCCTTGTGCTCCACACTCAATCAAATCAATCAATTTGATTGGTCATGAAATTATAATTCCAGTGAAATGTAATCCCATCCACTTTTTTAACTTGTGAACTATTCATCATAGAATAGAACTGGCCTGGAGTGCAATATTAGTTACTTGTTAGTCTTATTTGTAGTCATAATCCAGCAAAATGATATTTGGACTAGCGAAAGAAAGAAGTACAACACCACAGAATAAATTTGTTTTAAAAAACTAAAGCGCCGCGGGAGCATTTCAATGAGCGTTAGAGAAAGCGTTACATAGACGTAGGGAAATTAAGAACCGTTTAAAATGATTTAAGACCGAGAACACAATACCTCAGCGAATTTAAGACTTTTTAAAGGCCTAAAATTTAGATTTAAAAATGTTAGACTTTTTAGGACCCCACAGAAACCCTGTGTGTGAGATTTAAAAATACACACACACAAAAACAGACAGATAAAGTGACTTACACAGAGACAAGAAAGTATTCTGGTTCATCTATAAAAACCAAGGGTCAGATAAGTGGTTAACTCATACAGACTAAATGTCTGGAGTTAGGGCTGCAGTTAGCTGACTTTTCACAGCTAAATCATCAGTGCTGTTTGAACATATTTTCGTTAAAACAAAATGATGAATTTTAATATACGCTACAACACAAATCTCAAGAATTATACCTTTTAAATCTGAGAAAGTAAATCAACACCACTTCATTGTTGGTCATGTCAATTTACTTTCATATCTGCATGTTATGGTTGGTTTGTAAACTGAACAAGTGTGAAATATCAGCAACTATTAAATGGAGTGCCATGAATGTACAGATGTTTAAGATCCCAAGGGGAGGTTTTTTTTTTTATATCGCCACTGGCGATTGCTGGAGTGACCAGGATTAAATGCAATGTGTGTGTTTTGACTGTTGATTTTTAGGTCTCTTTTATGTCCAGTAGACCTATCTGTGTCGACATAGCTCCATGTAATGACTTGAATTGTATTACATGCATTCAGCAGTCATTTGTTTTATTTTTGATACCACTTGTCTTTATTGTAAAATAAACCAAAAGGCATCGGAGCTCAACAGAGTCTCTGAAAAAGACTCCACATGCAGACATACACCACACACGGAGATGTCTGACTACCTACACATACAGGACCAACATATTGTCTTACTGACCTCTTCTGGATGAACGTCTCATTTTCTTGCTGCTGATTTCAGTGAGTTCACTTCTCCATGACGACAGCGAGGTGAGGACTTTAACAACTGCAGGTCAGAGCAGAACAAACAGCATCCATTAAGTAAATTCACAAAAACACTACTGATTAAATCAAGACATAAAGAACTAAACTTAAACATAAAGAACTAAAACTAATTACTTTTTAGTAATCAACAGTAAAGATGAAATTAATGTTTTATGTTGATTAGTATTCTTAGGGTTTGGAGAAGGTTTAGTATTTGTCCAAAAGCTTGAGCAAGTTCCTCAAACAGAACATTTGATCAGTCAGTGGAAATAAAAACAGGAGCTATGCGGTATTTATACAAGAACTGTGTTACATAAAATACCACATTGTTGGAACGCAACTAGAACATTTAATTTAACTTATTAGAAACCATACTTGTACTTCAGCACGGTTCTGTCTGATATTCTAGAAATCATTTATTTTAGGTTGATATCTCAACCTGTTATCATCACTTACAATCAGGGCGGGTTTCTAACCAATGAATGCACCAGTTCCACTTTGACTCGTCGTCATGGAGCTGCCTGCATTCTTGCATTAGTGTAAAGGTGTGTTTACCCACATTAGCAGCACGGCTCTAGGGATGGAAAATGTTACAGTCTAGATTAAAATATCTCAACAGCTATTGGGACATAGTGTCATGACATTTAGTTAAGACATTTATGTGAAGTTTTTTGCATATTTTCACACAGCAGAATTTAGATTTTTCTTGATTAGGAATCACAAAGAAAGTAAGAAAACTCCCAGATGTCTGCAGTCTATGGCACATTTGTCCGTGCTGTGAGACAGATTCCTCCTCTGTTGCTCTTTCTTAAGTTGATTCACTTTTTCCTCCATTAAAGTTTTTTGGTGGAGTTGTCCTTATCTGAATCAGTCGAGGGATGAAGAGTATTGTATTTGTGACGCCAGAGAATGAATCCCTATAACTTTGGTGATCCCTTGTCTTTTTCTCCACTGCAGGTCAAAACTTTTAAATGATTGTGTGAAATATCTCAAGATGCCTTTTCTTCTAGCGTTATCAATCTGCTTGGGTAAGGACTCTTCTCACAGGTGTCATTACAGGTGTGGACTCACAGCATGAGCACATGTGGTGCTGGACTATGGATGGGAAAATCCAACAGAAGAAACCTGAAGCCGAGAAACGATCCTGAGGAGGTGACAGAGATAGAGCAGTGTTTAGTTACAGATTACACATTAAAAATAAAACCTCATATCTTCTACAGAACCAAAGCTGAACACTAGATGGAGTCAGACAATATCTGCTCTCTTTGCTCTCTGTCGCCTCAGTTAACCTCTTCTTTATCATTCTCCAGCATTTGTTTTTCTTGGTTACTAAATTTTAGTTTCTTTATGTTCATCCCTCCTCTGTAGGTTTGCAGGTCTGTCCCTCTGTAGGTCTGTTAGTTTTATTTTATTGCTGATGATACTGTATGTCCTGATAAAAAAAAGCCTGGTACCATTGATTTGTCCATTATTATTATTATTATTATTATTGTCCTTCTAAAAAACAAAATGTCCTGCAGCTAAATTACTCTAAATTGTACATAATTATAATAACCATTATAGCCCTTCAGCCTCTGCAGCATATGTTCTTTTTATTGGCCTTTAATTTACGTGTACTTTCTTACTTAGAGTGGTTCTCTCACATGCAGCCAAGATGAGGTGATTCCTTTCATTTTAAGATCTAGATATGTTTTTATATCCTCTAGACTCCACTATTGCAATAACCTTTACGATGGTATCAGCAGATAAAACGTCCAAAGTCTAACTTAAACAAAACGCTGCTGCCTGCTTACTAAACAAAGCTACCACATCACTCCAGTCCTTGGTGTTCTTTACTGGCTAACTGGGAGTTTTAGGATTTATTTTAGTCTGAAACTGCTTGTTTTCTTAAGCCTCCTGTCTTTATCTGTGATCCACTAACTCTCTACGAGCCTGATCATTGCTTAGGATCTTTTAAACCTCTTCTTAAGACTCTTTATCTCATGGCTTTTTAACTTTCTTGTTATTCTTTATTTATACCACAATACATGATGTAGCTTTGTTTTTAAAAGATGATATATATTTTAATAAGTAATTAAACTTAAATGGATATTAAAGATTGAATGAAATGTTAACACACCCAAGTTTCAACAGAGACCTCGCACAGATTTATTACTTCCGCTTAGTGAGTACACTTGAAATCATCATATCAGATGATTTAGTCAGAGCAGTGGGCCGGCCTTGGTGTGAGCCAGACATCAAACAGTGATTACACTTGAGATATAGCCTCAAGACACAACTCACAGTAGTCACACCAGTTAGCTGACCTTAAGGTGAGCGTCCTAAGAACTGGATTTATATTCTGTTGAGGACATCAAACAGTAAGGAAAGAGGAAGTTTAACAGGAGGATGACTGGGATTAAGTGGGTCCTGTTGGTGCTGGTCCTGACCTTTCTGAGTCCTGCAAGAGGAGGTGAGTGAAGAGTTCACAGCCCAGAGATAACAGATGTTAGTCAGCGTCGTCATGGTTACTTTCACCAGAGAAAGGAAGCTAAACAGGAAAAATAATACATGAAAATGGATTTAATCATTCAGATAGATTTGTGTTGTGTGCCATTGTTTTAAGATATTATCATCTGAAACAAAAAGACATGAACTGAGTTTAGTTTGTGTTACCTAGTGAACATTTTTACATGAAAGTTGTTCACAGCAACCAATGTGAGGAAATACAACCAGCTGTTGAGTTTCACTGGTCTGAGCACGATAAACTTTCCTTGTATGGAGGTGGAGATGCATCTCAAAATCTTGGTTCATAACTCTGAAACTATATGCATTTAGCTACGAACGCTACGTGTTCATTATAACATTTTTCAATCAAAGAAATTTTCTGTGCATAAGTTTAGAAACATTCACCTAAAATTCAGCCCTTTGTTTTTTTAACTTTAGGATGTTCACTAGAGTTTAAAATAAAGCTCTGTTGGTTTGAACAAAGTTTGTCTGTGTTACAGGTCCCAGGCAAGGAGACCGGGTAACAAATTTAAATTCCTGAAAAGACAGGTGAAATAAAAGGAGAGTTTGACACAGCAGCTTCTCTCGTATTCTCCAGAGTTGCATCTCCTTTTATTCATTCAGAATAAATCACAAAACATTGACATATTTACAAAATAACACCATATCACATGTCATATTCTAACTTACCTCTGTTATACAAGGCCACTATGGATACATAGTGCATTTCACATGGCTACATTGTTATTAAAGTTGTTGCTACATATAGCTGCCTAGCAAATACTGGTTGTATTAACAGACTTCCTCACAGACATAGAAATACAGGATCAGACATTTACATCACTTCTCCTTAAAACAACAATTTATCAAATATATTTGTATAGTTTAATACCTTTTTTTTACATGCAATATACATTAGAAGAAAATCATTCACTCTCACCGCTTATTTACTCATTTAACATGACCAGTTAGCCGTTACATCAAAAAAATGTCTACTTGTTACAGTTGGCCAAATAATCGTTTCTAAAACCAGTGTGTATTTACTAAATCATACTCGTTAAACTTGTTAACATAACCGTTTCTAACAAGCAGAGTATCAAAGCTCGAAATGCTATGCTACGTGAATCAATGGGATGACAATGACCCAGTTTGCTGCGAGACGGCAGTTAACCGTCAGCAGTGACGTCATTTGTTTTCTACCGCAGCTGTTCACGAGACGGTAGCCAGTGGCGGATTTAGTCATTTTGGGGCCCAAGGCAAACACAGACATGGGGCCCTCTACACAGACACACAGACACTCACACAGACACTCACACAGACACTCGCACACAGACACTCACTCACACACTCAGGCCCTGTTTACACGATGACGCTCTCGGGTGAAAACGAAAAAATATTTTATTGGATGTGCCTTTCGTTTATACGGCGACGGCGTTTTTGGGGGCTTAAAAACGCAAAAAGTGAAACCACCTTCCAGAGTGGAAATCTTAAAAACGCTCCACCGTCGCGTTACCATCTAAAGGGTAAAAACGCAAAAGTCTGAAGACAGAGGTGTGGAGAGAGACGAGAAAAAGGCGTCTGTTGTTACGGAGTAGGATACAGAAATTATAGGCTCCTGTTAGAATTTCAATGTAATGGCTCAATATTTAAATGATTTCAACAATGTGGATAAGGTTGTTATAGTTCGATGACGATATGTAGGCTATTCATTTGAGCCAGAGCAGGCGACAACGTTACGGATGAAGAGAGAGAGAGCGAGATAGAGAGGCAGCGGTCAGCGGCAGAGGTCAGAGGAGGGTCTGCTTCAGCCTCCTCTGCCCACTGCCTCGCCTCTCAAGCAGGAGAGAAGTAGAATGAATTTCCTCGCGAGTGTGGGTGTCTTGGTGGTGTTGTGTGGCAGTGCCACCTAGTCACCTGGAGTGCATACTACATCGAATTTCACACACTTTTGCGTCACCATACCAGATCGTTTCCGTGTAAACATAGCCTCACTCACACACAGACACTCGCACACAGACACTCTCACTCACACACACTCACTCACAGACACACTCACACACACACACACACACACACACACAAACACACACACGGAGATCAGCCCAATCATTTTTTCTCCATTCTTCATTTGCAGGTAATAATTCCTGCTTGTAAATCTTCGCCCCTCTTGATTTTTAGGATAAATTCTGTCGTCCTTGCTCTGAACTGGGCCTCTCTGCACTATTGAGCACCGCTCTTTGTCAGTGAGATGTTTTGACCAGAGTGCTGCTGGGTCATCTTCAAGTTCAAGAGTTACACACTGGTCATGACTGCTAGTAGGCCTACTCATTAGTTGTTCATTGGAATTGTCGTCTTTTTCGTCATAGACGTCGTCAACATTATTATCACTGTCACTGAAAGTGAACGTGGACAAAGGCGCCGATTTATGTTTTCCTCCGTGGGTGCTCACGCTCTTTAAAAAAAAAAACAAGTCAAAAAATGTTTGCGTTCAGAACCTTAGGAAATGGACAGCGGCCGACACGAACACACACACACACACACACACACACACACACACACACACACACACACACACACACACACACACACACACACACACACACACACACACACACACACCTATTAACTCGATAATAACGCCGTAAAGTAGTCTAGTCTATCTTTCAACTCAGGACAGCGCCACTTCTCACAACTACAGATAGGATTGGAGATGAAAAGTTGAACTGACATGTAACCGCGATCAGCTTCGTGGGAAATTAAGAATCAATGCCACCGACATAACCGATCGCACTATGACATGAGTTAGTTATTAGTTATTAGTTATTCATTTTAAATTAATTTTGCCTACTGGCAGTCTGGCACGCGCGGGTGCTCAGTATTTTCCCGTGGGTGCTTCGAGCTACACGGAGCACCCACGGTACCGCGCGGAAGTTTTGTTACCTGAAGTTGAAGGATCCTCATCATCCTGTAAAGGTGAATTGATGTAACGTTAGCAGCAATATCGCTGGAGCAGCCTGGGCTGGCTCTGTCGGCAGCAACGGGTAGCTCCTCCTCGCTAGCAGCAGTGCTAACGCTCTGATGGTGCTTGTAGCGTTGTTGTTATTGTCACGCGGGCATCACGAAGAACTTTGTTAACCTCGGCAATTTTTTTTAAAAAACGTTTTTCTTTTTCTTCCTCCTTTTTCAGCACCGCTTGGGTAGTTTCGCTTCATTACTCTAGTCTGTACACTGTCTGTCACTCTGCACACGCACTCTGTCTGTCTCAATACATCCATGGTCTGTCTGTCACTTTTTTTTCTCTCCGTTTTTGGCGCAGTACATTACAGCCTTGTCACTTTCGCGCAGATGAGCAGTAGCCTAGGTGATTTAATGGAATAGTCCAATGTAGTGAGGTGGGGGGCCTCCCGGTCTGCGAAACTAATGATTTGATGCCATTTTTTGCAAATGGAGTTTTAGAAATATATAATTTGCGAAAAGTAAAAAAAACAAAAACAACCCTTAACCATAAGTTAATAGGGCATTTTGGGGGGCCCTAGGTAGCTCGGGGCCCAAGGCAATTGCCGACCTTTGCCTAATGGTAAAGTCCGCCCCTGACGGTAGCTGACTGTTTACCGTAGCCTACCTTAGCTAGCTGCCCCGATCAATGGCAAACTTTCTATTTACTCTTTTATTGTTATGTTACAAACAACACTAGTTATCAAACAGGCGTTAAGAAAAAGAGGTTGAGACCCCAACAAGTAAAGATGGGCAGTTTACCCATTACTGACCTGAAAAGACAGGTGAAATAAAAGGAGAGTTTGACACAGCAGCTTCTCTCGTATTCTCCAGAGTTGCATCTGAGAGCGAGCGGAGGTCCGTCCCCATAGCAACTGGAACGCAGCTGATTGTGCTGTGTCACTCCTTAAAGTGACAGTAGTAATATAGAGAGAGAGACTATTTAACCATCCCCATACTATGTACATGAAATGTCTTGTGGACACCTACTTGGGTGTGCCACACGCTCCCCAACAACAAAAGTGGCTCCCGACACTCGCTACTATCAAAGCCTATACCTCAGAATGAGTGAGAATACCTGTGTAACTCAAGGTAAGTATGTGTGAATGTATGTGTGTTGGTCAATCAGTACATAACCAGAGGTCCAGGGTATTGCATGGATGGGGGATAGGGTGTACTTTGAATGGGAATGGGGTAGGGTAGTGGTGTCTGGAAGTGACTGGGGTATGTTTGCACTTCCCATGGTGGCACTGGCATTGGCCCATAGGCCCCTACTGTGTTGCAGCTGGCTGGGGGTTGGAAAGAGGGCTGTCCTAAGGAGTTGTACGTGAGCATCTGGGCAGGCCTCCTTTCACGCGTGGACCTCCGCATCTGTAGCGGGCTGGACAGTTCATCAGTGGACTGTTCACTGACTGCTTCAGGGATTATCAGCCTCTCCTGCGTGGCACCTTCCTGTCCATATTCTGCAAGTCTTGGAGGGACAGGTAGGTATTCCTCTCGGTGTGCTCTGTGCTCAATCGGTCTACTTTCCACCACAGGCATACTCTCTCTCCTTGGAGGTACACCCTCAGTCCACTGGTCTTCCCTTCCAGGCAGGATTTGCTGGGGCAAGTCGGGTCTCTGGGGGGAGGCTGCTGGACTGTAGGTCCTCTGAACCTCGTGAAGAGGTTGGGCTGGGTTGTTCTCATCCTCCATTCTTGATGGTGTCCTGAACCAGTATCGAGGCTCATCCTCATTGTCGGAGGAGTCACTGCTTGGCTGCCACTCACTCTGTCTCTCTGTGTGGCGTGAAGGGCTGTTTCTTGCTCTCCGTTGTGGCTGATCTGTTGATGGAGTAGGTAGGGTGTGCTCGGGTTTCTCCAACAGGTGGTCTCCGTGATGACTGAGGTAAATCCACAGGTAAATCGTTGACCAAGTGAAGCAGGTTGCGATGTAGAGTTCGTACTCGACCTCCACCTGTTTCTGGAGACACTTTATACACAGGCCCATCTGCGATCCTCTCCCTCACAATGTGAACTGTGCCTTCACAGTACGATCGTAGCTTTCCGGGGCCCCCTCTTTCCCTCATGTTCCGCACCAAGACACGGTCACCCTGCTCAAGGACAACACCCTTCAAATGTTGGTCGTAGTACCTCTTTCCTCGAGAGCTGGACTGTTGACTGTTCTCTGAGGCGAGTCTGTATGCTTCCTGCATCCGAGAGGCCCATTTCTCTGCATAGCCTCTTGGAGAAGTGGCTTCTTCCTCAGACAGCAAGCCAAAGATCAGATCAACCGGCAGACGTGGGTGACGACCATACATGAGGTAGAAGGGTGAAAATCCAGTCGCATCATGCCTAGTGCAGTTATAGGCATGGAGGACTTGTGGTAGATGTTCTCTCCATCTTTCCTTCTCTTTTTCCTCTAGGGTTCTGAGCATCTGCAGCAGGGTACGGTTGAATCTTTCCGCGGGATTTCCCTGTGGATGGTAAGGGGTGGTCCTTGAGTGACCCACTCCACTCAGCTGCTGTAGGGTTCTGAAAAGGTCATTTTCAAACTCCCTCCCTTGGTCATGATGTAGTTTCCAGGGGTAGCCGAACCGTGGAATGAAGTCATCAAAGAGCCTCGTCGCCGCGCCTACCGCGACTTGTTCTTGGTGGCATAGGCTTGAGCAAACCTGGTGAAATGATCTACAACAACCAGGATATACTCAAAGCCTCCCTTGCTGGACTCTAGATGGATGTAGTCAACAGACACAAGTTCAAGGGGTGAGCTGGTGGTGATGCTCTCCATCGGTGCTCTGGTGTGGGAGATGGGTTTCTTCTGCTTGATACAGGGGCACTTCCTTGTCACATAGGCTTCAACATCCTGTTTCATGTATGGCCAGTAGAAGCGGTCTCTTGCCAGGCCCAAGACCCTTTCTGTCCCCAGATGGCCCATGTCGTCATGGAGGTGTTTAAGGACCATGGATTGGTATTGGTAAGGCAGGACAAGTTGACTCCTCTGACTGGTTTCCCTGTGCAGCAGACCATCTTTCAGCTGTAGTCTCTTTCACTCATGTAGTAGTTTCTTTGCCAGGCCACTTACTCCTCTCCTCATATCACTGGTCAGTTTATTGCTGTCCTCTTTTAATCTGATAACTTGACTGATGGTGGGGTCATCTTGCTGAGACTTCATAAGTTCGGCGCGGCTTATGGTAGGGAGCAGTTCTGGTGACTGAGATGATGGGCTTTGTGAGAGGTTCAGGACAGCCACATAAGCAACGTCTTGTTGCTGTGCAGCTCTACTGCCCTCCCACATTGCCAGAATGGTCTCTCTCGACAGCTCTTCTGTGCAGGAGTCGACATAGCCGTTGATGTCCACCGGCAACCTTGACAGTGTGTCTGCATCCACGTTTGCTTTTCCTGGTCGGTATCTCACCTCAAACCTGAAGTCAGCAAGCTCACCCACCCACCGGTGACCGACAGCATTCAGCTTGGCAGTGCTCATCATGTATGTCAATGGGTTGTTATCCGTGTACACAGTGAAGTGGGGTGCATAGAAGAGGTAGTCCCTGAATTTTTCACATATTGCCCACTTAAGTGCCAGAAATTCAAGCTTGCCTGAGTGAAGGTGGTAATTGCGCTCGTCAGGCGTGAGTGTTCTCAACCCATAGGCGATCACACTGAGTTTCCCTCCCTGGCGTTGGTATAGCACAGCACCAAGTCCCTTTTCTGATGCGTCTGTGTGTAAGACAAAAGGGAGGTCAAAGGCAGGATAGGCAAGCACTGGTGGGTTTGACAGGACATGGATGAGCTGGTCCAGGGCCGTTTGATGTTCTTCCCTCCACTGGACAGGAGTCTTGGATGACAGCTGTGCTCCTTTCCCCTTCTTTGTTCTGGGTAGAGGCGTAGCAGTGGCAGGGCGTTTTGCTTGCAAGAGTTCATACATTGGCTTGGCAATTCTTGAGAAGTCTTGGATATAGGTCCGGTAATAGCTGAGGAACCCTAGCAGCTTACGGACTTCTCCCACGGTGGTTGGGGTCTTGGTTCTCAACGCCTGAATGGCTTCCAGATCCTTGGGGTCCAGTCTTACTCCCTCAGCAGAGACCAGTCTTCCCACATAGCGGACTTCCTTCTTGAAGAGCTCGCACTTTGTTGGTCTGAGCTTCACACCGTGACGTTGGAGGGCCTTCAACACATGTCTCAGTGCCTCCACATGAGCTTCAAACGTCTTGGCATAGCAGAGGACATCATCTAAGTAGGGGATGCAGCATTCGTCCCGCAGGGAGCTGAGCATCTCCTCCATACTCCTCTGGAATGCTGCTGGGGCGTTGGAAAGGCCAAAAGGGATGCGTACCCACTCATACAAACCCCATGGAGTGATGAATGCAGTCATGTGCCGTGACCCCTCTGCAATGAAACCTTGATGGTAGGCTTTTCCTTGATCCAGGATTGAGAACCAGTTGTACCCACCCAGCGTGTCGATAAGATCTTGAATACAGGGCAGGGGGTGTCTGTCTGGAATGGTCTTTTGGTTTAGGAGCCGGTAATCGATGCAAAGCCTCAAGGTCCCATCCTTCTTACGGACACAGATGACAGGAGCAGCATAAGGGGATTTTGATTTTACGATCCACTTCTTAGCCAGCAAGTCCTGGATATACTCCTTGACTTCCTTGTAGAGGGGTTTGGGGACAGCCGCATAGGATCGCTGCACTGGGATGTCATCCTTCAGTGTTAAGCTCATCTGGAGACTTGGGACACATCCAATATCGTGATCATCCCGTGCAAAGGCGGCAGACTCCTCATGCAGCATTCCTCTTACTATTGCTTGTTGTTCATCTGTCAGGTGACTTATGTCAACAGGAGGGTGCCACAGCTGGGACATGGGCTCTGCTCTGCCTTTATTATCCTCCCCAACAGAAACAGGCTCAGGTGAGTTGACACTGTTGACCTGAAGGCTGTGCCCCTGGTCTGTCTCTACAACCCTGTCAATTGACTGGAAACTGCCTAGCACTGTGAAGTGGTTGAGCAAGATGCTGTGCTGAGTGTGGTTGCACACAGGGATCTCGACATAAGGCCATCTGGTGTGGTGGACCTCAACCAGGCCATCACCCAGGTCTAGCTGCTCCAGTCTTGGGTCTGCCTGACTGACCTCAAACAGTGCTACTGGTGAGTCGAACCCAACAGGCACCTTGCATCTGATGTGAGCAGTTCGGCCCGGGTGGATGACAAAATCACGCCTGCCAACTCTCAGCAGTACTTGGCCCTGGGTGTGTTCCTGGGTCTGCACAAAGTTCACAATGGCCTCAGCTGTGTCCTCTTCAATCTGCATGGCCTTCTGCAGCAATTGAGCAATGATGGTGACAACTTCAACTCCAGCCTCCCATCCTTGGATTAGCTCCTGGACCACATTGAAGCCTAATATAGGTCTTTCAAGGTTCACACGGCTGACCAGAAAGGGTACTCGGATGTCGAGTCTTGGATCTTCATTGCCAGGCAGGTTAAAGGTGAGTTCAACCCATCCATCATATGGTATCGGCTCACCATTAGCAGCTGTGAGGTCCAGGCCTCTGTCACCCATAAGCTCACTGAGTGGGTGTAGTTGTTGTTGGGGGAAGTGCTTTTCCTTCCAGGCAAGGCTGATGATGCTGACCTGAGCACCAGAGTCAAGAAGGACAGTTACAGCATGTCCACTGAGATTGCATTTCAGTGTGCATTTCTCTCCGATAAGCTTGGCCACTCGCCCTGTTGTTGGCTTTGCACCAGTCAGTGGCTGGGGAGGGATGGCACAGTTGTAGTTAACCCGTGCTGAACCTGGCGCATCAGCATGTTGATGGGACTGGATGCTATAGCCGATCACAGGTAGTCCCCTTGCCGTGACCGGGGTGCGATTTTGAGAGGGGCAAAAGCCAATGTGTGCTTCTTTTACCGATATATTTAACGATATCTTTTGCATTTCTAATCTATACGTCAAATTTGGCACTGCACTTACTCGTGCCCGTACCAAGACACCTGTCAAGTTTGAAATCCATCGGACTAATAGTTCGAGAGATATGCGCAAAACACCCACACACACACACACACACACACACACACACACACACACACACACACACACACACACACACACACACACACACAGACAGACAGAAAGATGTTCCTGCAATTTATAGATACAGTATCTCACAAAAGTGAGTACACCCCTCACATTTTAGTAAATATTTCATTATATCTTTTAATGGGACAACACTGAAGAAATGACACTTTGCTACAATGTAAAGTATTAAGTGTCCAGCTTGTATAACAGTGTAAATGTGCTGTCCCCTCAAAATAACTCAACACACAGCCATTAATGTCTAAACCGCTGGCAACTAAAGTCAGTCCACCCCTATGTTAAATTCCCATAGAGGCAGGCAGATGTTTATTATTTTTTTAAGGCCAGTTATTTCATGGATCCAAGATACTATGCATCCTGATAAAGTTCCCTTGGCCTTTGGAATTAAAATACCCCCCCCCCCACATCATCACGTACCCTTCACCATACCTAGAGATTGGCATGCGGTACTTTCCATAAAATCATCTCTCAATGCAAATCATACCAGCTATTAGGCTAACTGACATAAAACCATGCCAATCTCTAGGTACGGTGCAGGCTATGTGATGATGGGGGGCTATTTTAATTCCAAAGGCCAAGGGAACTTTATCAGGATGCATAATTTATAGAGTGTGGTCTAGACCTACTCTATCTGTAAAGTGTCTCGAGATAACTATGTTATGATTTGATACTATAAATAAAATTGAATTAAATAGTATCCTGAATCCAGCTGACTTGGATTGTGCTGTCATTTTCTCTGAACTGAACTTTGATGGATGTCTCTTTACCTGATGTGTTGCAGATATTCAGGTCTCCTGTGTTTTCAATGAGAGCTGCATCTTACCGTGCAGTTTTCCGCCTGGTGATGAAGTAGTCATCCACTGGATTCAGATAACAAAAGACATGCTGGCTCATTCCTACTATCACAACCAGGACCAGCTTGGACTCCAGGACCAGCACTTCAGAGGCAGGACGTCGCTGTTCAAGGACCAGATCTACAGAGGAAACGCCTCGCTCCGGTTGACAGGGGTGGAGGTTCAGGACCAGGGAAGATACAAGTGCTACACCAGCACCATCACTGGCAACAAGGAGTTATTTATCAACCTAAATGTGGACGGTATGAGAAACACACAGTTATAACAGAAAACAAATATTAATAACTCCTTAAGTTAACTTAAAAGTTATCATTTCAGAAGGTAGCTACCTGGAACACAAGTCGGGGCCTGATCACCCCGGATGGGTCTCCCGGGCGAGGGTGTCTGATGTTAAGACCCTAAACACCTGATGACCCCGGTCTATCACTGACGATGT
The DNA here is from genome assembly GCF_010015445.1 of Perca fluviatilis. Taxonomy (NCBI): domain Eukaryota; kingdom Metazoa; phylum Chordata; class Actinopteri; order Perciformes; family Percidae; genus Perca; species Perca fluviatilis. Next base: position 25,382,838 of record NC_053133.1, read on the forward strand.
GTCCAGGTTGCGTTGCAAAAGCTGACTCTAGTGGATTCAATGAGTTCAGTTGTATTTATGTGTGATGATGTCCCCACATTAGACATTTCATTGTAGTGAGACCATTTTTTAAAACTTGACCTCACTGTATACTATGACAGTTAAACAATTAGATTTAAAAACGTGCATTATATTAAATCCGATATCTTATCGGCAGATTCTTGCCAAATCACAGCTCTACTCTCTAGTCCAATTAAACTTTGTATCTCTCCAACTTACTCAGTGACGTGTGAACACACACTGAAGTAGATCAAGAGGGGATCTACACGTGTGAACTCAGTAATGCTGAGGAGACCTACGTAACCAACACTCTTCTGAGGATAGAGAAAAGTCAAGGTAAGGGAGCAGGAGGTGGGAGCTGTTAGTCTATCTTAATAAGAACTGTTAACATGTGAAATAATAGTTTTAATACACACTCAAGTATTCCCACTTACAGTTTAGAAAGAGAGTTCCTCACTGTGCTGCTGAGGAGCACCATGAAATAACTGTAATTAACTGTATAAGTAAACTGTAGTATTGCTACTTCTACTTAAAATAGATCAATACAAGAACAGTATTTATTTACTAGAAAGTGAATTTCATTACATTATGTTCAGATTAATTTGTTTAAACGAACAGAAGAGGTAACAGTTTCTCACGATAATAACCCACAGGCAGTGGTGGAGCCACTCACATCTTTTACTTACACACCAGATAAAGAAACTATTTGATCTAAATTGCTGCCCTTGTTTGTTAACCTCTGGTAAGATCTTTCTGTTTTATCGTCTGTGGTTGATGGGGATGTAACGATGCATTGTGAATCTGTTAAAAATCTATATAAATATGTAAAAAATAACAACCGGTTGAGATAAAAAATTATTATTTAGATTAATTTGTTGCTATCTTGAAAAGAGGACACATCTGTTGTTTTACAGTTTAAATAAATAAAGGATTTCTTTCAGTTATTTCTTTGCAACGTATTCGGTAAAACAAATCTAGAGAAAATGGTATTGGGAACTTCAAATTGTGTATCATCCCTAGTGGTTGGATTTGAAAATACAGCAACCCCCCCCCCCCCACCCTCCCCACCTCTTAAATGTTCACATTACAGCTTGATGTTACATAGTTGTCGCTGCACATGTGGAAGTTTGTTTGAACGATTAATTAACTGAATCTTTTTTTGTTTTTAGGCAGTGCTAATGTTGCAGGCATTGAAATTGGAGTGGTTGTTCCCATTGTGGTTGTTGCCAGTGTGGTTGTTGTCAGTGTGGTTGTAGTCTTGCTGGTGCTACTCTACAGATTTAGAACAAAACCTTGCAAAAAGTGTAACAAGGTAAATAGCAATTCTGCCTACACCTTCATTTATTTAGTGTGTGTAGTTTGTGCTAATGATAATATATTTTGGCCTCAGACAAACAGGAACCAAGAGGACAGCTGCAAACCAGACATTGAAGTATCCTTAAAGTAAGTATTCGGTATAACAATAGCACTGCTGCACTAAAGCAGAATATTACAATATTATTATTATATTATTTATTAATCCTACTTTAAATGTGCTTCAACCATTCTGCAGTGCATCGCATGTTGTAATCCATTTCATGAATAAACCATTAACCCTTGCTCCTCAGTTGAAAGTTGAATCTAGCCTGATTGATGAATAAACTGCTTGTTTGTAAAGCAGCATGTTTTTAAGTATTCATTCCCTGGAGGTGATGTCAGTTTCCTTTTTTAACATCCAGGCCAGAGGACTACAGATGTAAAATAGCCTTTTGGCTCATTCTGGCATTTTTAACCCATGCAAAATCATGTGTTTTATTAATTTGCACTCTACCCTTCCTAAATAAACTGAAATAAATAAAATTCTCCATTCAGGTGTCAGGTAGCAAAGCATAACATAATGCATGATATGGAACAATTTAAAACTAAAGTGACTCAATAAAATGAGGATAAAACAAATGTCCTCATGTTTGCTGTGATGGTTTATTGTCCTCTGCAGAAGTTGTTTATAATGAACAATAAATGGGAGATTGGGAGTTCAATGTGTTTCAGGACTGAATTCTGTTCATGTTTGTTTACAGGGAAAATGATGAAGAAAATAACTTGTAAAAATAAAGGTTGAAAAGAAAAACCCGTCATCCAACAGCACTACAACCCACAGCTCTGGAGAAACCAAAGATGAGAGTGTTACTGTACTAATGGACAACAGAGGTTCCTGTTAGAAAAGTTATGCTTGCTATAGTCTTTGCTTCATTTTAGTGTTAAACTATTTGCATAAGAAACTGTGCATCCATTTTTGTTTCTCATGTGATAATCATGATCATCACTGCCCTTGTGGAAAGCACAGAAACCCCCAGAGGGCAGGGCATGCAGAGGAGAAGTCAAGCCTGACCAGAGATAAGAAAGTTTCTCTTTGTGTGATTTTACTCCCTTTTCCCTATAAAAAGCTTTCTGTACTTATGCTGAAGTGCTGTAAACTGACTCTACTTGCTGCAAGTAAAAAAACTTTTAAAGAGAACTCCAGTGATTTTGTCCATTCTTTGATAAATAATTATCCTAACAGTTCCACATAAACAGAGCTGGAGACAAATTTACCTCTACACCGGGGAATGGAGGATTAAATGACTCTCAGATGCACCGATGTGAACACTACACAACCTCCAGTATCTCAGAACATCTCTAAAGTTGGTGGCAGAATGAATGTGAAGTTTCAGTGGGAACACGAGAGAGAACAAGACGTTCAGGTCTGTGTTTTGGAGAAGTTCAGCAGACCTCTTCATCCAGACTGATAAATGAAGGACAAGGATGCTTTGACTGTAAGACTGCACTATGTTGTTTCTGACACTACGATTGTTTGACTTCTTTATTTTGTGGGAGACGTTGTCCTGTTGAAGCACAGCAAGCTGTTCCTCCTCTACCTCACATCCTTGTGCTCCACACTCAATCAAATCAATCAATTTGATTGGTCATGAAATTATAATTCCAGTGAAATGTAATCCCATCCACTTTTTTAACTTGTGAACTATTCATCATAGAATAGAACTGGCCTGGAGTGCAATATTAGTTACTTGTTAGTCTTATTTGTAGTCATAATCCAGCAAAATGATATTTGGACTAGCGAAAGAAAGAAGTACAACACCACAGAATAAATTTGTTTTAAAAACTAAAGCCGGAGCAGACCATGAGCTGCTAGGAGAAAGCGTTACATAGACGTAGGGAAATTAAGAACCGTTTAAAATGATTTAAGACCGAGAACACAATACCTCAGCGAATTTAAGACTTTTTAAAGGCCTAAAATTTAGATTTAAAAATGTTAGACTTTTTAGGACCCCACAGAAACCCTGTGTGTGAGATTTAAAAATACACACACACAAAAACAGACAGATAAAGTGACTTACACAGAGACAAGAAAGTATTCTGGTTCATCTATAAAAACCAAGGGTCAGATAAGTGGTTAACTCATACAGACTAAATGTCTGGAGTTAGGGCTGCAGTTAGCTGACTTTTCACAGCTAAATCATCAGTGCTGTTTGAACATATTTTCGTTAAAACAAAATGATGAATTTTAATATACGCTACAACACAAATCTCAAGAATTATACCTTTTAAATCTGAGAAAGTAAATCAACACCACTTCATTGTTGGTCATGTCAATTTACTTTCATATCTGCACTTGTGTTACAGGTTTTGTAAACTGAACAAGTGTGAAATATCAGCAACTATTAAATGGAGTGCCATGAATGTACAGATGTTTAAGATCCCAAGGGGAGTTTTTTTTTTTTTTATATCGCCACTCGATGATTGCTGGAGTGACCAGGATTAAATGCAATGTGTGTGTTTTGACTGTTGATTTTTAGGTCTCTTTTATGTCCAGTAGACCTATCTGTGTCGACATAGCTCCATGTGATGACTTGAATTGTATTACATGCATTCAGCAGTCATTTGTTTTATTTTTGATACCACTTGTCTTTATTGTAAAATAAACCAAAAGGCATCTGAGCTCAACCGAGTCTCTGAAAAAGACTCCACATGCAGACATACACCACACACGGAGATGTCTGACTACCTACACATACAGGACCAACATATTGTCTTACTGACCTCTTCTGGATGAACGTCTCATTTTCTTGCTGCTGATTTCAGTGAGTTCACTTCTCCATGACGACAGCGAGGTGAGGACTTTAACAACTGCAGGTCAGAGCAGAACAAACAGCATCCATTAAGTAAATTCACAAAAACACTACTGATTAAATCAAGACATAAAGAACTAAACTTAAACATAAAGAACTAAAACTAATTACTTTTTAGTAATCAACAGTAAAGATGAAATTAATGTTTTATGTTGATTAGTATTCTTAGGGTTTGGAGAAGGTTTAGTATTTGTCCAAAAGCTTGAGCAAGTTCCTCAAACAGAACATTTGATCAGTCAGTGGAAATAAAAACAGGAGCTATGCGGTATTTATACAAGAACTGTGTTACATAAAATACCACATTGTTGGAACGCAACTAGAACATTTAATTTAACTTATTAGAAACCATACTTGTACTTCAGCACGTGTCTGTCTGATATTCTAGAAATCATTTATTTTAGGTTGATATCTCAACCTGTTATCATCACTTACAATCAGGGCGGGTTTCTAACCAATGAATGCACCAGTTCCACTTTGACTCGTCGTCATGGAGCTGCCTGCATTCTTGCATTAGTGTAAAGGTAGGTTTACCCACATTAGCAGCACGGCTCTAGGGATGGAAAATGTTACAGTCTAGATTAAAATATCTCAACAGCTATTGGGACATAGTGTCATGACATTTAGTTAAGACATTTATGTGAAGTTTTTTGCATATTTTCACACAGCAGAATTTAGATTTTTCTTGATTAGGAATCACAAAGAAAGTAAGAAAACTCCCAGATGTCTGCAGTCTATGGCACATTTGTCCGTGCTGTGAGACAGATTCCTCCTCTGTTGCTCTTTCTTAAGTTGATTCACTTTTTCCTCCATTAAAGTTTTTTGGTGGAGTTGTCCTTATCTGAATCAGTCGAGGGATGAAGAGTATTGTATTTGTGACGCCAGAGAATGAATCCCTATAACTTTGGTGATCCCTTGTCTTTTTCTCCACTGCAGGTCAAAACTTTTAAATGATTGTGTGAAATATCTCAAGATGCCTTTTCTTCTAGCGTTATCAATCTGCTTGGTAAGGATTTCTCACAGGTGTCATTACAGGTGTGGACTCACAGCATGAGCACATGTGGTGCTGGACTATGGATGGGAAAATCCAACAGAAGAAACCTGAAGCCGAAAACGATCCTGAGGAGGTGACAGAGATAGAGCAGTGTTTAGTTACAGATTACACATTAAAAATAAAACCTCATATCTTCTACAGAACCAAAGCTGAACACTAGATGGAGTCAGACAATATCTGCTCTCTTTGCTCTCTGTCGCCTCAGTTAAACTCTTCATCATTCTCCAGCATTTGTTTTTCTTGGTTACTAAATTTTAGTTTCTTTATGTTCATCCCTCCTCTGTAGGTTTGCAGGTCTGTTAGTTTTATTTTATTGCTGATGATACTGTATGTCCTGATAAAAAAAAGCCTGGTACCATTGATTTGTCCATTATTATTATTATTATTATTATTATTATTGTCCTTCTAAAAAACAAAATGTCCTGCAGCTAAATTACTCTAAATTGTACATAATTATAATAACCATTATAGCCCTTCAGCCTCTGCAGCATATGTTCTTTTTATTGGCCTTTAACTTACATGTACTTTGTTACTTATAGTGGTTCTCTCACATGCAGCCAAGATGAGGTGATTCCTTTCATTTTAAGATCTAGATATGTTTTTTATATCCTCTAGACTCCACTATTGCAATAACCTTTATGATGGTATCAGCAGATAAAACGTCCAAAGTCTAACTTAAACAAAACGCTGCTGCCTGCTTACTAAACAAAGCTACCACATCACTCCAGTCCTTGGTGTTCTTTACTGGCTAACTGGGAGTTTTAGGATTTATTTTAGTCTGAAACTGCTTGTTTTCTTAAGCCTCCTGTCTTTATCTGTGATCCACTAACTCCCTACGAGCCTGATCACTGCTTAGGATCTTTTAAACCTCTTCTTAAGACTCTTTATCTCATGGCTTTTTAACTTTCTTGTTATTCTTTATTTATACCACAATACATGATGCAGCTTTGTTTTTATATGATATATATATATATATTTTAATAAGTAATTCTACTTAAATGGATATTAAAGATTGAATGAAATGTGAACACACCAAGTTTCAACAGAGAATTGGCACAGATTTATTACTTCCGCTTAGTGAGTACACTTGAGATCATCACATCAGATGACTCAGAGCAGTGGGCCGGCCTTGGTGTGTGCCAGACATCAAACAGTGATTACACTTGAGATATGGCATCAACTTACAGTAGTCACACCAGTTGGCCGGCCTTAAGGTGAGCGTCCTAAGAACTGGATTTATATTCTGTTGAGGACATCAAACAGTAAGGAAAGAGGAAGTTTAACAGGAGGATGACTGGGATTAAGTGGGTCCTGTTGGTGCTGGTCCTGACCTTTCTGAGTCCTGCAAGAGGAGGTGAGTGAAGAGTTCACAGCCCAGAGATAACAGACGTTAGTCAGCGTCGTCATGGTTACTTTCACCAGAGAAAGGAAGCTAAACAGGAAAAATAATACATGAAAATGGATTTAATTATTCAGATAGATTTGTGTTGTGTGCCATTGTTTTAAGATATTATCATCTGAAACAAAAAGACATGAACTGAGTTTAGTTTGTGTTACCTAGTGAACATTTTTACATGAAAGTTGTTCACAGCAACCAATGTGAGGAAATACAACCAGCTGTTGAGTTTCACTGGTCTGAGCACGATAAACTTTCCTTGTATGGAGGTGGAAATGCATCTCAAAATCCTGGTTCATAACTCTGAAACTATATGTATTTAGCTACATGCAAGTTAGATGGAAATACATCTTTTCCTAATGAAGTGTGTTCTTTATAACAACATTTATAACAACATTTTTCAATCAAATGAACAAAGTTTGTCTGGACAGCATGAGTTTATGTAGATTGACCCACTCACTGATATTTAACTTACAAATGAAAAAACAATATCCTTAATATCTACAAAAAAGTGCAAAACACTTCTTTTCATTTAGGTCAAATGTAAAATGGCAAAGATACAAACAGAATCTTGTTTTAGGGAAATATTTATATTGATAATTAGATATAAAGAAGTAATTGTATTAACAAGTGGACTAAAGTAAATTAACTCTGCTGTATGTATTAGGGGAGGGGGGGCCTGTAATTATCATGTCAGCTGTCTAACAGGAATCCTGTCTGGGTGCATTCCTACTGTACACTCACAACACACAGGGTGAAACCAGAGCTACGTTCTACAGAGTAAGAACAAAATGAATTATGTACAAACACAAACTTGGACTAGGAAAAGATCGTCATTGACAGTCACACACACAGTCACACACACACACACACACACACACACACACACACACACACACACACACACACACACACACACACACACACACACACACACACACACACACACACACACACACACACACACACACACACACACACACACACACACACACGGCAGAGCTGGCTGGGGGCGTGACCGCGGCGGAGCTGACAGGCCCCCTGGCGACCACGGCGGAGCTGACTCCACTGGAGGCCATGGCGGTCCAAGGAACCGTGTCGGCGGGACCTCCACGGTCCCCTTAGGAGGCGTATGCCCCCCCCAACATTTTCTTGGGGAGGCTCCCCGGGATGATGTCCAGGACAGGCAATGAGGGCCTTGACCCTGACGGGACCGGCGATGAGGGCTTAAAACTGGGCTGTACCGGCAATAAGAGCCTTGGGCCGGACGGGACTGGCGATGAGGGCTTCGAGCCGGGCTGTACCGGCGACGAGGGCTTAGGAAGGGAGCTAGCTAGCTGGGGTTCAGGAAGGATGCTAAGTAGCCTGGACTCAGGGGACATGCCAGCTAGGCTAGACTCTGGGGTGCCGCTACACGGCCGGGACTCTAGGAACTTTGGGGGGCCGCTACACGGCCGGGACTCTAGGAACTCTGGGGGGCCGCTACACGGCCGGGACTCTAGGAACTCTGGGGGGCCGCTACACTCGGAGCTCGGGGACACTATGAAGCTCTGGGACACTAGAGGACTCTGGGACACTAGAGGACTCTGGGAACCTTGGGACGCTAGAGGACTCGGGGAACTTAGGGACACTAGAGAACTCGGGGACACTAGAGGACTTGGGAACACTAGAGGACTCGGGAACACTAGAGGACTCGGGGACACTAGAGGACTCGGGGAACCTAGGGACACTAGAGGACTCTGGGACACTAGAGAGCTTGGGGACACTAGGGACATTAGAGTCAAGGGACTGCTAACTAGCCTACAATCAGGGAGAATGCTAGCTAGCTGGGACTCAGGAAAGCTGCTAGCTAGCTGGGACTCAGGAAAGCTGCTAGCTAGCTGGGACCCTGGAAAGCTGCTAGCTAGCTGGGACCCTGGAAAGCTGCTAGCTAGCTGGGACCCTGGAAAGCTGCTAGCTAGCTGGGACCCTGGAAAGCTGCTAGCTAGCTGGGACCCTGGAAAGCTGCTAGCTAGCTGGGACCCTGGAAAGCTGCTAGCTAGGTGGGACTCAGGAAAGCTGCTTGTCAGCCCAGGGTAAGGAGAGCCGTACGTCAGCTCGGGAACAGAAGGGTTGCACGTCTCTGCAGGGCAGGCACGGTGAGCAGTCTCGGCTGGGTAGACGCTTGCTGGCTCCTGTCCGACTAGGCTGTCGCAGTGAGCAGTCTCGGCTGGGCAGTCGCTGTGAGCATTCTCTGGCTTCTGGTCGACTGGGCAGACGAATGGCTCCCTGCTGAAGCGGGTCTGAGGTGAGGACTTAGGCACCGGATCGGCTGGCTCTGGATCGGCAAGGGCTACCGTGAGGGAGGAACCACAAACCCCAAGGGCTCGGTCCAGAAACTCTCCAAACGGCAGGTTGAGGTCCTTGAGCAGCAGCATCTGAGCAAGTGGGTCATCCAAACCCGACCAGAACTGCTGCTTTAAAAAGTCCTCCTCCCAGCTCTCATTCTGATAGCAATGGAGGTCACGGATCTTCTGTCACGGACGACCAGGAGACAGACTGGAGTAATGAAGCAGATCTTTATTTTACAATGATCCAACAACAAGCAGGAAGCAACAGGCAGGAAATCTGGTAGCTGAGTAGGCAGGCTCTGAGCAGCAGCAGACAACAGGATACAACGTACGGGTAAGGCAAACTTGGACAGACTAGGCTTAACGTGAGTGGTCAGAGCGTCGTGTGGAAACGAGACTAGACAAAGAGTGTGTGTTGTTGTGCTGCTTATGTAGGTGGTGGCTGATTAGTTGCAGGTGGTGAACTGAGGATGAGGCTTGATGAGGTGCAGGTGTGTGTAATTAGGACTGAGGGGACTGGGAGCGTCTGATCTGCGTGAGTGACGAGGGAGTATGAATCAGTGGGAGGAGTGTGTGCTGGAGAATGAGAGAGAGGAGTGAGTGCTGGTGACGGTGGGACCCTGACAGCTGTAAAGGATCACAGGTCAAAAAGGGTTGAAAAAAAAAACATGCTTTTACTGAGGATTAACAGGACTAACATTGGCAAAGTATTCATATTTGATGCAGGTCTGATACAAGTCTCTCAAATGGCAACATTCAGTTATGTTAGAGTATGTAAATAAATATGGTGAAAACATTAATAACCAGGCCTTTTCAAGACAGCTGACTTGGATTGTGCTGTCATTTTCTCTGAACTGAACTTTGATGGATGTCTCTTTACCTGATGTGTTGCAGATATTCAGGTCTCCTGTGTTTTCATGGAGAGCTGCATCTTACCGTGCAGTTTTCAGTCTGGTGATGATGTGGTCATCCACTGGATTCAGATGACAACAAAAGACATTCAGGCTCATTCCTACTATCACAACCAGGACCAGTTTGGACTCCAGGACCAGCGCTTCAGAGGCAGGACGTCTCTGTTCAAGGACCAGATCTCCAGAGGAAACGCCTCGCTCCGGTTGACAGGGGTGGAGGTTCCGGACCAGGGAAGATACAAGTGCTACACCAGCACCATCACTGGCAACAAGGACTTATTTATCAACCTAAATGTGGATGGTATGAGAAACACAGTTATATAATATTAATAACTCCTTAAGTTAAAAGTTATCATTCCAGAAGGTAGCTACCTGGAACTCAACTCGGGGCCTGATCACCCCCGGATGGGTCTCCCAGGCGAGGGTGTCTGATGTTAAGACCCTAAACACCTGATGACCCCGGTCTATCACTGACGATGTGTCCAGGTTGCATTGCAAGGTGTATCATGTGACTTCAGAACTTTACAGAAAGTTTAAGAAACATGAGAAACCGTGAAACTTTCCAATTCAAACTTTTGTGAATCACAATGTCAAATTGCATTAACATGTTGTTAATTTCACCCGCTTCGAATGTTATCATTGGATTGAATGGGCGTTATCAGTGGTTATCAGCCTCAGACATTAATTAGAAAACATAAGAGAGAAAAACTGTCATGGCTAAATTAAAGAGGACCCTTGATCTCTCACCTAAAGATATCTGAAGGAAAATGGGTAACTTGAGTACCCACAAGTCTCCAAATATCAAACATTCCCAGTTTATAATTATCCCATGCAGTTTAGGGCACCAACCATTCACGTTTTGTTTTTTTAAACACTATAACCCTAAACTGTCTTGGAGTTACATAAATTGGGTATGACTGGAAAGCTGACTCTTATGGATTCAATGAGTTCAGTTGTATTTATGTGTGATAATTTCCCCACATTAGGCATTTCATTCTAGTGAGACTATTTTTTTTAAACTTGACCTCACTGTATACTATGACAGTTAAACAATTAGATTTAAAAATGTGCATTATAATAAATCCTAACCCCTGTATATCGTATCGGCAGATTGTCACCAAATCACAGCCCTACTCTCTAGTCCAATTAAACTTTTTATCTCTCCAACTTACTCAGTGACGTGTGAACACACACTGAAGTACATGCAAGTCGTAGAAGTGTTGGTTCTGTGAGGGGCACTTCAACTTTCTTTCTTCCCTTCAGTGAAAAATGAATACTTTGCCAATGTTAGTCCTGTTAATCCTCAGTAAAAGCATGGCTGTAAACATTGTTTGTTTTTTTTGCAAAGAAGCCTTTTTTGACCTATGATCCTTTACAGCCAGGCAATGACAGTTTACAATAACTCATCAAAAAAACATAATGAGAAAGAATGATGTCCACTACTGCTAGTAATTATAAACAAAATCGCATATAAATGGTTAAATATGCACTGTATGTTTTCAAAGCCTGCACATCTCACATGAAAAACATACACACAATGCATGGTTGCACATTTACAGTAAATACATGGGTTGGGTTCTTCAGGTATCCGCAGCAACATTCTTCAGGAACGAGGAAATACTTTCATCAGGTGTGTGTGTGTGTGTGTGTTTGTGTGGAAAGATGCTTTTAGTACCGTTTGATTGGCAGATCAATCAAGGCAGAAACAACACAGCACAGAGCTTCAAAAGTCTCCCGCATTACCACTTTAAAACAAGTTCCTATAAAGTCAATCTTCTTCTTTTCTTTTTTTCTTGCAGCTCCTGTGGATAAAGTCGACATTCAGCAGGTAGAGAACAGGATCACCTGCAGCTCAGAGGGGATCTACCCTCAGCCTGATCTCACCTGGTCCACCAGCCCTCCGTCAGACGTGAGCTTGGAGAACAATCCCACAGTCCAGCAGACTGAACAGCTGCTCTACAACATCAACAGCTCTCTGATAGCTTCAGTTACTGATCTGGACTACAGCTGCACCGTCAGCACGCGCACTAACAAGAGGACAGCTACTTTGTTTAAACTAAGTAAGTGTTTCTAAGAAGACTCTTTTAACCTGGTACCAGATTCTGATCAGAAATACCAGATATTTTATTACTTCTTTTTTAATTTCTGTGTTTTATCATTCCAGCTTCTATCAGTGGTTTAGACACTGAAACAACGATCCCCTGTGAGACCTTAAACCCTCCACTAACAGGCCTCGTCTGGAGGTTCAACCACAGTCAGATCATCCTGAACCAGACCGGAGCCAACGTCCCCTACACAGTCTCAGAGGAGTGGAGGCAGCAGGTGAAGAGTGTGTCTGAGTCAGGCAGCCTCACACTAAAAGACTTCTCTTCAGATCAAGAGGGGATCTACACGTGTGAACTCAGTAATGCTGAGGAGACCTACGTAACCACCACTCTTCTGAGGATAGAGAAAAGTCAAGGTAAGGGAGCAGGAGATGGCAAGAACTGATATCATCTGTAATACCTGTATTTGACCTGAAAGAATCAAAACATGTAACCTGTCACTATTTCTATCAACCGTCAAAAAATTTACTAAAAACAAATCAGAAAGAAAATGCAATCATAACACAGCAGATTAGAAAACTCACTTTTACATTTTACCATGAAAATATTTAGATTATTTACACACTACAATACAATCTTTGTAAAGAGTTAGTTAGTTGTGATTCACACTGGTGAGACTTTGGTCGCTGGACAGTTTCAATCAACTGCCTCTTTTTCTATTTCAGGGGATTCTACCAATGTTGGAGCTATTATAGGTGGTGTGTTTGCAGTACTGGTTGTAGTAGTAGTCGGCCTGGTCTTGTACTGTGAAAATAAAAAAGGTAAAATGACATTCTCCCACCACTTTTAAATTCATGTACATTATGTTTGTATAATTCTTTTGTTTATTGTTTGCATAGAGAGGTTTACCATTTACAATCAACCCAGGATGCACAAACAGCAGAAGCTCAGACAGACACAAAGTTTCCATAGACTGTATGAAATTCCTGTTTTCCTGCTGCACAACTTGAGCTCACACAAAGGAATGTCTTCCTCATAAGCTCTCAGTCAATCTGTTTTGTCTTCTACCCCTTACTGATAATGTCTGGAACTCGTCTATTGATGATATTGTCTTTTAGATTTTTCAGGACAAGACAACCAGATAAGGCGTAAAGAGTAAGTAAATCATAAATGCACTTCATAAACTTCTGTATGTGATTACCTTGTTATAAATATTGCAGAATGCAAAATGCTCGATATGAAAACATTTAACTTGCTACTGAAATGGAGATTAAAAAAAAATAATCTGGCCAAATGAAATGAAGGAATCATGAATGCTGTGGTGGTTCAGATCACTCGGCAGAAGTTCTTCTTTTACTGAAGAACAATAAATGATTGGTTTGAGTTTTACCTTTTCATTGTCTTTGGTGCTGAATTTTATTTTTATTTTGTCTGCAGTGGAACTAATGTTGTAAAAGTTGAAAATGGAGCAAAAACCACAACAATGAGCAACCCGCTGCTTAACAAAGATCAACAACAAGAACAAGTAGAACAAAAAGAACAACAAGGAGAAGACTAAACTTGACAAGCAGCTGAAACAGACGGAGCCCAAGACAGCTGAAGGATTACATTTCACCTGGATCTGCTGCGTTCAAGTGAACACAAACTTTTTATCTTCCAGTATCTCCGGGAAGAAAAGTCTTTTCTGCGTGGCTTCTCCTTACTGGAACCTTGAAGGAAAAACAAAAAGCAAAGTCCAAATAATAGACCAGTCTTAAGTTGAAATCATTTGAAGTTTGTTATCAGCTAAAGTAAGGGTGAACTTACCTTTGAGTCTGTTTTGGACACACATCTGATAGCTGATGAAGGACGCTTTGCACCCAAACTGTGATGCTCTGCACTAAACTGTCTCTACAACACAATATGCTGAAGGATTAGTTGTTGAAGACTCCGACTGATGAAGTCCCTAATGTCCTGATGCTCCACTCAGACTAAACAGTAGTGATAATAACAATAGACTCTCAGAGACAGACAGATTCTAACACAGCAGCTCTGGTTTCAGCTCAAGTCAGTTAAGTATTAAACTCATCAGCCAAAGACTTTAAATGTGCAGCTTTACTACAATCTGGTGGTTATTTATGATAAAGTAGTTTACCAAGGTGCAAATGAAGGGATTTTGGGCCAAATACTGGTACTTTCACAGATAAAAATGTGTTTTCTCAATGAGCTACTTACTGTTGGTGATGGGGTTTTACATGAGCACACATTTTCTACACACTTTATAACAGTTTGGGTTGTTTCACATCAGAGATTTCTGGTTTTGGGTGTTGTTTGAGTTTTTTTTCACTAAGACCTTTGTTACTTATTTAGTCATGAATATTTATGTTTGCAGGTGCTTTAAAGGATCAGTGGGATATTTAGAGACATATACTTTGTTAAAAAACATTAGTGCTTGATTTGATTTTTGATTTTTTTAGAATACCCATTTTTTAAATTTGAAAATAAGAAAATACAGAGGTCCAAAAAGGCAGAAATGTAATCTGTTTAACCCTCCTTGTTGTCCTCGGGTCAAATTTGACCCATTTTCATCATTTACATTATCAAAAATTTACTTTCAACAAATTATTTAAAAAAAAATACATAAAATAACATGGATGGTTCCATACAACATTTTTTGGTGTAAAATAGCTAAAAGATCAGTTCAATATTTTCAATTAATTTGGGTATTTTATTAGATTTTATAGCATTTGGTTGAAAGAAGGTTAAAAAAAGTGACAAATACTTTAAAAACATGGGAAAAAAACAAAAACTTTTTAAAAAACACAGACATCAGAAAAAGTGACAAACTTGAAAAAACGTGACACATTATTATAGGCCCAGTTTTCTATGCAACTTCATTTTATACAATATATGTAGGGGGTCCCTGATCCGTCTCTCTTTCAGTTAAGGGGTCCTTGGTTTAAAAACCGTTGGAGCCCCCTTTTCTAAAGCCATAAATCCATTGATGCTGATCCTGCCCAGTGGGAGGAGACAGTAGGCCGGTGTTCTGAACCTTTTCACCTTGTGACCCTTTAAAATAAAGCAGCATGCTCTGGTGTCCTCTAATCACGAGGTTTTTAGTGTGGACACAGATGAGCAGTGTCCCCTCTCAGATAGCTGGATGGATTTGAAGGTTTTGTGGGAAAAGTAAACATGATTTTGTGCTACATTTCTTTTCTTTTTGTCCCCCTATTATGACTCTAAATTGTCTTGGAACAAGTGCACCTTAATGAAATCTGCAGTCCACCATCTGCAATTTAGAAGTACACAAATAAAGGTATTTGTTGTTTTAATTAAACATCAGTAACTGATAAACCTAAATATAAAAAGTGATTTAAAAAACTGAAAGGACACTTAGGCTAGATTAAATTAATCTAAGATACTCTGGCCAATGTGTTTCTCAAATAAAATAAATCCTTAAAGCTGCACTGATCAATATTTTGTATTATTAACGGAGGAAAAAATGACTAGGTATAATGAAAAAGGGGTCGCTCGTAGTGACAAACAAAAGTTGTTCAGTTCTAAGAAGCGTTTTTAGCAACTTCCAGGTCATTTCTTATGTTTCGTAGCCTACAACTTTACTGTTTTGGTTCACTCTCACTGCTCTCTTCAGCACAATTTCCATCAGCAGCAGGCAGCTGTTTGAAGTGACAAAAGTTGTGATAAAGCCACCTAACCAGCACCAAATGACAGAGAGAAACAGCTACAACTAGCAGGTGAACATAGTTGAGCATTCAGCAGCAAAAAGACAGATATTGCTCTCAGGAGTAGGCCTGTCGCGATAGTCTTCTACTTCTATTCAAACTGTCCAAAACTTTTTATGTTGGATTTGAAAAGACGTTTAGCCCCTGCTCATGTTTATCTTGTACATGTTAAAAGTTGTCGTAAAGGAAGTGAAATATGAAGCTATCTCTATCCCTCGCTGCTGCAACACTGAGGATTTCCCCATTGTGGGAATAAAGGGCTTTTCTCACGGGGAGCCACACTTCACCTGAGTAGTCGCGTGGATCCGCGGGATCTCGCTCCTCATGTGAAGGACAATTCACTAACATGTCATGAAAAGCGCTATATAAATTCAATTTATTATTATTATTATTATGTCATGTCACTGAGTGACATTTCTATTCTGTTGTATATGTTATAGGCTTAGATATGTAAATATGTACATACAGTATATAAGTACATTATCTAATGATTTTTACAGTTTCTTTTGTTTGACCTTTTGTTTGATCATAATTACTGATAAAATAAGACACATGCTATTCCATTTTCTTACTTTATCAGTAATTATGATCAACCAAAAGGTCAAACAAATGATAGAATTATGTTATGCAGTTTTATAGTTTTTCCTCTATTTGCCACACAAGCCATTTACATATGAGGTTTCAGTGTAGCGTCTTCCAATGCCACCCTGCCGAGACCTTTCGCCACCCCTTTGCCCCCCCCATGTCAAATGTTCTAGATCCGCCACTGGCAAGGATGATGTTGGTGACCAGCGGTTCCGTAAATCTCTCATCAAGTAGATTTGAAGTTAAAAGTCAAACTCATCTGATATCTGCTGCACTCCTGGTAGACCGGTGCTCAGGAACATGTGAGAGAAAAGGTTGAATTCCTGCAAACTGTCAGCAGCAAGTTTATGAGAGGATCAACGTTTTAGTCATGGACCTTCAACTAAAGAGAAACATGACAATATCACACACATCTGAGATGCAATTATAACAAAATCTGTAGAACACAAATAAAAAGATCAAGAAGATTAGATGTCCTATAAAATACAGTAAATTAGGGCTGGGACGATTCGTTGACGTAGTCGACGATGTAAATTTAGCTATAGCCTGCTTTTCCCATTAAGTTTGATTTAACGTTATTTTAGACTGAATGTAGCTGTCAGCTAGCGGTTAGACAAATTAGCTGTTAGCTAAACTAACGTTAGCTTCCCGGTGGAGGCTAGCGTGGAACAGATCGTGCAGTGTCGTAAAACAGTATTATCATGCGCAGAACGGATCGTGCAGGCAGCACGGATCGGGTACCGACAGGTATGTGAGAGGAAATACATCTAACATGCTAACACATATCCGACGCCATCACCCAGACGTACCAATCACTGGAACGAGACAAAAAAAACTGTCCAACTTCTCCTCCCTACAGTGCTTAACCAGCCCCCAATTAAAGGGAAAAGAGCTTGGATGTTAAACAAAAGCTTATTCATTATTTTACCTACTGTTAAAAAAACGAAAATACAGGTTAATCTCTCATACACTACTCTTTTTGCACTTGCTCAGTTTACTTTAAGTTTTTATTTTTGTATTCCTCTTGAAAGTGACTTTATTTTGTGGTTGGATTGGTAGTCTACATCTGGCTTCAGGTTGCACTACAAATTAATTTTACTTGAACGGTGCAGCATTAAACAATTTTAATAAATAGAGATTTGAACCTTATTGAAATTTGTTTTGTGTAAATTGTTAATAATTGAGCAATGGGAAAATAATCGCTAATTGAAAAATTAATTAGATTAATTAGATTAGTCGACTAATCGAAAAAATAATCGCTAGATTAATCGTTTAAAAAATAATCGTTTGGGACAGCCCTACAGTAAAACAATTATGAATCACTTACTTCTATCAGTTGTTGATGTGGTCTTTGTGTCAGCTGAGATTCCGTTATACAGCTTGTGGATTTAAAGAGGTCTTGTTTCTGCAGGAACTCAACCTGTTTTTCCACAAGTAAGACAACAGTTTTTCATTATTAAAACAATGTGACATTAAGTCTAGGCTACATTCTAGATCGGTTTCTTTTAAGGTTTGTTGCAGTAATGTCTGATGATAACAGATATGTAAAGTATTGCCCAGAAGATCTTTTTTTATTTGTGCGTTTAGATATTTTATTTTTTCATAACAACACACAGGGAAATATTAGATTGTGAGTGGCTAAATACTAACACAAACACGTGTATTAATGTATGTTGGTTTTGTCTCTTCTCTACAGTTGAGTGTAGAATAATCCTGCATGTTGAAGGGATTTGTACTGCATTTTGATTTAATGGAAATGACTTGTTTTCATCCTGACAACAGATGATCTTTGTTAAGAACTAAGCACCAGCAAACGGTGCTGGATCCCTATCAGCCCAGGTTGATGTGATCAGTCCTTAGACCGGATCACTTCTATGTGCTGCCTGCCGGACATCCCAGAATCATCATCAATCAATCATGAGAAAAGCGAGACAGAGCAGGCGGAGCTGAAGATGGGGGTCTACTGTGCATTGTATCTGGTGGTCGCGAGTTTTCTGAGGATTTTAACTTCTGCCGAAAGAGGTGAGTGACGCGTTTACTGCCAGTGCGTGTGGTCGTAGATAAACATTTAAGTCGTACGATCACAAAATCGTCGCATCTGTCTTTCACAATATTATGTTTGGAGGTGGGGCTGGGGGGTGGGGAGGCACAAAACGAAAGTAAACACATCTGAGATTACATCACTGATCTGCTTTATAACGTTATAGGCCTAGGATATATGCTGCAGCAGATTTTTGCACCGACTGGATTTAAAGGTCATCGTCCAAAACGGAAAGAAGCCGAATATATCCTGTGTAGCCTACAGTCATTTTATTAGCCTGCGTGTGACGCTTAATTTAGTAGGCCTTTATAAACGTCTCTCAAAAAGCAGACAGTGGGACGTCATCTAGATTTTTGCGACTTTATTTCCTGTTTATTTCGGACCTGAACACAGGCTATACTGTGGGCCGTAGACAACGCCACAACAGACTGCCTGTCAACTCTCTAACGTGACTAGCCGCCTGCTAGCCTCCCGTACTCTAAACTAAACTCTTTTCTTTCCGCAGGAATAACAGCTGCACCCCGTTATAGCTCTCAGCCAAATACAGGTGTAGTGTATTAACTCCGGCGACTCAGTCTCCTACGTAGCTGACAGGCTCACAACCACAACATCTAAACTAACATGTTTACTTTATGGACTTCAGGAACTCTCAGTGTTTCACTCAACATGACTCATCTGAACTAGACTACTGTCTCTGAACAGTAACAGCCTTAACATTAACAGTCTGTTACAGTATATATATATTTGGTGCAATATCTTTGATTTATTTATTTCACTGTATTATATTTGATTTATTTGACTGTAAAGCACTTTGTGATTTATGTCTGTGAACGGTGCTATATAAATACACTTTGCTTGCTTGCTATTATTATTTTTATCAGCCCAAACGTTGCATTCAAGTAAACCGTCCTGCATCGAGCCCCGAAAAAGAACGCTGTAGGTAGGTAATGAATAAATGTTGTTCCGAAACTGAACTAGTCTGAGAGAGCACGGGTAGTTTACATTAAAACATCCCCATTTCCAGAGCATGTGCTGATCCGCAGCGGCGCGCTGTGGCGCATAGACTGTAAATATTATTATTAATATTTACAGTCTATGCTGTGGAGGAAGGACAATGCGAGGCGCTGCTGACCAACTGCGCACCTCAGCGCCATCAAGTGATCCATCCCATGACGTAATGGTACGGATGATTGTAGGGGCCAAAAAGGACGATTTCTCACATTGTATATAGGCTACCAAATTAAGAAAACAATATTATAGTTAGATATGATAATCCTTTATTAGTCCCACAGCGTTGAATTTTAGTGTTACAGCAGCAAAGGGGTTAGTGCAACAACAAGAAGCATCAATAAAAAAAAAAAAGAGCAAGGAATAACTGACCTCAGAGGAAATTAGAAATAATTATACATTTCAGCACATTGGCAATTTCCTTATATTTTAACTCTCATAAAACTTTTTCAAAGGTTTGCTGACAATTTTCAAAAAGTCCTGTTCACAATGACCCTGACTATGACCATGTGAAAAGATCTCAATACCTTTTCCAGTATTTTTTTTTTTTTTTTTTTAAAGATTATGTTTTGGGCTTTTTGGTCTTTATTGATAGGACAGCTGTAGACAGGAAAGTGGAAGAGAGAGGGAATGACATGCAGCAACGAGCTGCGGGACGGACTCAAACCTGGGCCACTGCGGTAAGGACGCAGCCCTAGTACATGGGGTGCATGCTCAACCCCCCCTTTTGCAGTCTGGCATTGCCAGACCTTCCTCCACAGTGCTACGGAGGAGGGTCTGGATAGTCCACACAGCATTCTGGGATGGGAGAAAAACGTGCTCTGGTTTATTGGTATTTCTTTAAACCAATCACAATCGTCTTGGGCGGTGCTAAGCTCCGAGCGGAGCCACAGTATTGCTGCAAAATAGCCTCAGGAAGGAACTTGTTTTGGGGGAACATGTGTACGTTCTAAGGTTGTTTAAATCGTGCAACAGAAAACTCAGAGTGGACAGATAGTCTAGCTAGCTGTCTGGATTTACCCTGCAGAGATCTGAGGAGCAGTTAACCATAGTCCTCATAAATCCACCAGAGTTTAAAATTACAACACAAAGAAAGCGGAAGGTAACGCGACATCCGAAAACGGACATCCAAAAAGAGTGACATCCGGCGGAATTTCCGGTAGAACGAGAGCAATCCTAGAAGTGGAACGTCGTGGATATAGACTAGGTCTTTTGCATCTCTTAACGCTCATTTTGCGTCTTTTTGCAGCCGTTTTGTGTCTCATTTTAGTTGTTTGCTGGCTTTCCAGGTGGTCCCTCTTCTTAGCCTAGAAATCTAGACGCACCCTAGCGGCAGCAAAATTATTTTGCAGCCAGGAGGGTCTAGGCACTCTCCGTTGGCTTGCGAGCTGGAAAAACCAAACTCTGGTCAGGCCAATCACATCGTGTATAGAGTCGGTAGGCGGGCTTATGGCTGCTGCTGCTGGGAACAGCGGTCTTCTGGAAGACTTGGAGTTAAGCTTTTCTTTGAGAAAAGAACAAAGAACGGCACAGAAATCATTCTTAAAAAACGAAGATGTATTCAGAGTTTTGCCGACCGGATACGGCAAAAGTTTAATCTATCAACTAGCTTCGCTACCTTCTTCATTGCTCTGCCTGGTTGTAGCGCTATCCTATTGCGTGCAGAGAGAATTTGAAAGACAACCGTTTATCCCGCCCCTCGGCTTGAGCTTCGTCAATGGTGAGTTCCCAGACCCAACATCTGGATGTGGGTCTGGCTTGTCAGGCTACCCTCCCCTGATTCTGAGTACCAAAATAAAGAGATGTTACTTGTACCTGGTGTTGCAGATGCTGAGGTGTCCTGCGTTTTCATGGAGTGCTGCATCTTACCGTGCAGCTTCCAGGTCGACACTGAAGTGATAATCCACTGGATTCAGCGGACAACGGGAGACACCCGTGTCCACTCGTACTACAACAACCAGGACCATTTAGCCCTCCAGGACCAGCGCTTCAAAAACAGGACATCGCTGTTCCAGGACCAGATCTCGGGAGGAAACGCCTCGCTCCAGCTGTCGGAGGTGAAGATTCAGGACCAGGGAAGATACCAGTGCACCACCAGCACCCTCAGTGGCAACAAGGAGTTAATTATCAACCTGAAAGTGGATGGTATGAGAAACACACAGTAAATACATAAAAGCATTACCTTGTTTGTTAAAAAAATCTTTCTTTACCCTAAATTATTAGTGAATTCATCCGTACGTAGAATCAAGACCCTCTGTTTTTGCAGCTCCTGTCGATAGAGTCGACATTGAGCAGGTAGAGAACAGGATCACCTGCAGCTCAGAGGGGATCTACCCTCAGCCTGATCTCACCTGGTCCACCAGCCCTCCGTCAGACGTGAGCTTGGAGAACAATCCCACAGTCCAGCAGACTGAACAGCTGCTCTACAACATCAACAGCTCTCTGATAGCTTCAGTTACTGATCTGGTCTACAGCTGCACCATCAGCACGCGCACTAACAACAGGACAGCTACTTTGAGGCGACTGTGTGAGTATTGTTGTTGACATTGGCCCTTTATTGAGTTAAAAAAAGATTCCTCCCTGGCTGCAACCGAACAATACAAAACCTGCAGCTGAGATTAAACTTTTTTTCATTAGGTTTTCAGTTTTACTGCAAACCAACACAGAAAAGAAAAAGGAACAACCATAGAACTTGTTTTTGTGTTGTATCATTTCAGCTTCCATCAGTGGTTCCAGCAGTGGCACAACGATCCCCTGCACTTCAAACACTTCACTGACGGGCTTCAGCCTCACCTGGAGGTTCAACCACAGTCAGATCATCCTGAACCAGACCGGAGCCAACGTCCCCTACACAGTCTCAGAGGAGTGGAGGCAGCAGGTGAAGAGTGTGTCTGAGTCAGGCAGCCTCACACTAAAAGACTTCTCTTCAGATCAAGAGGGGATCTACACGTGTGAACTCAGTAATGCTGAGGAGACCTACGTAACCAACACTCTTCTGAGGATTGTAAAAGGTAAGTTCAAGTCTGTCTGAGCAAAAACTGTCATTTAAATGATCAGCATAAAATTACAGATTTAATATTTGGGCAGTGTTTTGTTCTTAGTCTGGCTCCACCGGCGATAACACAGCTAATAAATCAGTCCAGCAAGATAATAGGCTCCCCCCAAACCCCCCTAACAGAACTTCACACCCGGTCAGTACTCAGGAAAGCCACTATAATCACATAGGATCCCACCCACCCCCCTTCACCAATCCTTTTAATTACTGCCATCAGGTCGACGCTACAGAGTCCCATTTGCACGGAAAAACATATATAAAAAATCCGGTAACACTTTACTTGAAGGTATCTACATAAGAGTGACATGACACTGTCATGACACAACTCTAACCATAACTTGTCATGACCAAAACCAAATGACACTCCACAGAAGCGTTATGTCATAAACGTTTATGACTTGTTTATAATGTTTATGACCAGTTCATGACAGTGTGATGTCACTCTTACGTAGATACCTTCAAGTAAAGTGTAACCAAAAATCCTTCATCACCACACTGAACAGCCATACATAGACAACATCAAACAGTTCCATTCAGGCTTCTTCTTGCACTGTTTTTGCATTTTGCACGTTGTTACAGTCATTATTATTACTTTTACGTTTATATATATATATATATATATATATATATATATATATATATATATATATATATATATATATATATATCTTTCATGTTCTTATGTATTTTATGTCATTTGAGCCTGCCTTGTCAAAGACAAATTGTCACTCATGACAGACAATAAAGTTTCTTATCTCATCTCTAAGGGTCACAGAGGGACGGTAACCCTTCCACCACGTTAAGATAAAGATTTTTGGAGAGGCGGATTGATACATTTGTATAAATAAATAAAAAATCTGTATCTGCGCTGTAAGAAGGTCAAGTGAGCTATATTGAAAAAACGCTCTAGAAGTTCTTCAAAAAATAAAAAATATATCTGCATCAATAATAAGCTGCAGCATTGTGATGCTACAGTAGTTCATCAGTACACCGGTGGAAGTTTGGTTAGCAGAAGGTTCAATTCACTGACTCTTCCTCTGTTTCAGAGAGTCAAACTGATGTCGCAGGCATTGTTGTTGGTGTGGTGTTAGGAATCATTTTGGTGACCATCATTGCGCTTTACTGCAAACATAAACAAGGTAAGAAAACACGTTTCACATTCTCTTATGTTAACAAGAATTGCTGTCTCGGCTAAAATGTTTCTCTAAGTGAGAAGATCCAAGCTGAGTGTAGCATAAAAAGTAACGGTAACACTTTACTTTTTTTTTACATAAGAGTGCCATGACACTGTCATTAATACATGACACTCACAGACACTGTCATGACACAGTCATGACACATGAACCCTGACCCTAACCCTAACCATAACGTGTCATGACAAAACCGAATGACACTTACTAAAAAAAGAGTTATGTCATAAACGTTTAAAGTTAAAGTAAAGTGTAACCAAAGTAACTCATTAGGCTCAGTAGTTTGAAGATAAAGTAGAACATTTAATCAAATCAAATGAAGGCTGTGTGTTTGCTGTGCTTATTTATTTTGTTCTGCAGACATTGTTCTTTATACTGGAAAAATTATTTTAAAAAAAGTGTGTTTTGAGTTTTACTTTGATTTGATTGATTGGTCTTTCACCAATAAATCTGTTGTTTTTTGTTCACAGGAACAAACTTTCTTCTACAGAAATTGTATTGTTTTAATGTGACCCCCCTGGTAAATATCTACAGTGTGCCTAACAACCCACCGTAACGTCACTGTCACACTGTGCTGCTCTGAAGTGTATAATATTATTCATCGATAGATATTATTCACGTAATTTGCATTTAAAAAATGGTCAACCCAACCAGCGGGCATAAAAAGTCAACCTGCGGCAACATTTCAAAAGTAGCGCAATTCTGCGGGAAAACCCGACCTGGCAACCCCGCTGCTGCTGACTAGAGAGGCTTTAAGCTAAATTGGCCGCTACTAGCATAACACACCAGAATATCTGACTGAACTGTTAGCAGTGGGGTTTCATTGCGAGTTATGTAGGCACCAAGAAGGAAGAATGCATGTAATTGAAAAGACGGTTCTGGTTCTGCTGCACTGAGTCCAACAATGTTATAAAAGTGCAATGAAAAACTATTTTTTAGCAAACAAATACACTTCAACTTTATTTATTTACATAGCACCTTTCATGCAAGCATACAGCCTAAAGTGCTTCACAGAACAGAGTTAAAACAGTATTGTTAAAGTTGAATCCATAAAGGAGCTGTTGTATTATATTGTACTTGTGTCTCAAAAGGGGCCACAGGGTAGCTGCTGGTTATTTTTCAAGACTGTCCTCTTGCCAAAAAGCAGATTTTTTGTAAATGGAGAGAAAGCAGTGCTCCACACATTCAATACTGGACAGATTTTATTTGTAAGTATTAAAAATAATAATAGGTAAAAGAAAAAAGCAGGGGTCTAGTGGGAATCGAACAGAGAGGTTGGGTATCGGAGTGAGTAGGATAGTTTGAGTAGGTGAGTTTTTGAGGTGGGATTAGAATGTTGTCACGGTGTCAGACTATCGTACGTGGATTCATGGGAGCAGGGACTTCTAGAGCCTGCTTGCAGTGCAGATGAAAGCCCTAGCACCCATGGTGCTGATGCGTGAGGTAGAGAGGGTTAAAACGGAGCAGTGGTGGGTTAAGTAGAGATATAGTCATGTGTATCATCAGCGTAGCAGTGAAAGTGGACACCATAATGTCGGAGGACTGTGCCCAGGGGGGAGGAGGTAAATGATGAATAGTAGTGGACCCAGTTCTGACTCCTGGGGGACACCCAGTGGAACAGCAAAAAACAGCAGTGGTTCCTAAATTGTCAGCTGGGTTGGCACCAGGTTTTTTGAGGGTGGGTGTAATTTCACCCATTTTGAGTTACAGTTCCTGATACAGTTCCACAATAGAGGAAGGAATTAATTTTGTTTGTGATCATGGAAGAAATAGATGGCAGACAGGCTTTGACAAGAGTAGTGGGGAGGGGATCAAGCAGGCAGCTAGTGGGTAGTTGTGTCAGGTTTGAAAAGTAAAAGGCGAGAACAAATGGAACTACCTCATTGTTTCATGTTGTTTAAGTATGAAACATCTCACATCTTTAACAACGCGTTTGAAACCCTGATCGGTACTTTCTCTACTTTAGAGAAAAACTAACCTAACAGAAAAAAAGCTCCTGTGGGGTCATATTTCCTGCCACCACCAGGGGCCGTGATTTATGAAACACTCCTGTGAGTTGTATTAAAGGCCAGGAACAAACAACCTATAACGTCGTACGGTTTGGAGTATTTTTCTGTGGATCAACTAACTAATTAATTGTAGACTTTATTGAGATATTAAAAGGTGTGCTAAGTGATGTGATGCGTTTTTTAGGCTACAACATTTTTTGTCACATACAGCAAACATCTCCTCACTATCTGCTAGCTGCCTGTCCCCTGAACACACTGTAAAAAACATCTCCTCACTATCTGCTAGCTGCCTGTCCCCTGAACACACTGTAAAAAAACGTGGTCTCTGTAGACAGCCCAGGCTCCACAAACAGCAACAAAAACAAACTGCGCCAACCTGCACCACCAAACATAACAAACAGTGTTCCAGCCAATAACAGACAAGAAGGAGTTGGTTGAGTCATGAATATGCATTGTGGAAGTAGCCTACGTGCTAACGCTGCTGCATTGATGGCTCAACAAGCTCCTTCTTCTTAGAGCACCTTTAATCATATAGTATTAACCTCAGACTTTGTGACTTTTTACTTTAATATTAGAATGTTTTTGAACACTAATCGGTGAGTCTTGTTTTATGTAATGATGCAACACAAATATTTCATTTTAATGGTATGTTTTCTTTTTTTAATGTTCTGAGCTAGTTTATTATCTATTTTGTCTCGTCTTTTGCCTTCCCTGCACTTTATGGAATAATTATGTATGTTAAACTGATAATGTTGCTTGTATTTTCAAACTGATTGCCTTTATCTGTAAATTATTCAGTGTATTGTGTCTATAATGTATGTATTTCTGATAGAGAAAGCTGCTAGGGAACTGCAACTCCTTTAGTAATTCAGTCAGTCATTTAAACTGACCTTAAAACCTGTTACTTTGAGTTTATGAAAAGTTGTAGAATGTGTCTTATCTATTTTAGCATAAGTACAAAAAATAAAAGAAAGAAATGTTGCTACTTTTCCATACATTTTAGTTATAAACTGTATTACACTATTCTATATGATACCATATTAAATTGATACCGTATTATATTACTTATCAGGGCCATATGGAATCTGAATCAGCACAATTTTCCGCACAGAATTTTTAAACAAATTTTAAAAAGAAGATGAAACTCGAATGTTAACACATATCCACCACAAACACAAAAACAGTCTGCTAATTTTCGTAGATTTTCTGGAACACCGTTGATAACTGTAAAAGAAATCTGCAGATTCCATTTTAGTGTGTTTATTATATATTGATTAGTCTCATTTTGCTACTCCACATAGCATTCAGGGATGGGAGGAAAACGTGCTCTGGTTTATTGCCATTTCTTTAAACCAATCAATCTTTTTGGGTGATGCTAAGAACCGGAGAAAAGCTGCAATGCCTCTGCAAAATAGCCTCTGGAAGGAACTTGTTTTGGAGGAACATGTGTACGTTTAAAAGTAGTTTTAGTCGTGCAACAGAAAACTCAGATTGGACACAGTCTAGCTAGCTGTCTGGATTTACCCTGCAGAGATCTGAGGAGCAGTTAACCATAGTCCTCATGAATCCACAGGAGTTTAAAACGGCAACACAAAGGAAGCCCAAGGCAACGGACATCCGGCCGAAATGAGCGAAATCCGGCGGATTTTCCGGTGACAACGGAGCAATCCCGGAAGTGGAATGTCAAGGATATAGACTATATATTGATTGATTATATTCTACGTTACCCTCCTGCACTATACTATACTTTCTATAGTTATATTTTTGTACTATACGTTGTTATTCTATACTATAACACTACTGCACCTTATACTATGTCTCATTCCCCTCAATGTTTCATAATGTAACATATTATACTGTTAATGTTTCATTGACCCTTGTATTATATTATATCAAGACTGCTGCTATGTATAGTTTATATTTTGGTTTATGTACCTAGTATTATTATTTTTTTACTTTATATCTGTATTTATGCATGGTTTTGGTTTTACTGCTGCAACAACCTAATTTCCCCACTGTGGAATAATAAAGGTGTAACTTATCTCAACACCCTGCTGCTTTTATTTAGGTGCAGAAGTTGTAGTAATTATACAAATAAAGAAATAGTCTGTTTCTGTACTGATATCTAGGATCTTCTCTCAACACGACAGGCAACAACAGTTTGTTCATTAACTGGTCACTTGAGATTTTTAGCTGTATATCTTCCATTACATGTCTTCTTTCAGACTAGTGGAAAGAAAACAATTTGACTACACTTTGTCCAGTTGTGTCTGTAAATTATTTCTACTTTTAACAAAAGTAAGCATTAGATAATTTCTCATTTGCATATTTAACATTTCTGAAAACTTTTTTTTTTAAGATTATTTTTTCATCACAGGTCGGATTCGAACCCTCAACCTCTGCGTTGAGGCATAAACCTCTCAGTACATGTAAATGGACTGTTTTTATATAGCGCTTTTCTAGTCTTAACGACTACTCAAAGCGCTTTAACATAGTACAGGAACCATTCACACACATTCATACACTGAGGCCGAGGCTGCCATACAAGGTGCCACCTGCTCGTCAGATAAACACTCACACACATTTACACTCCGATGGCGCAGCATCGGGGGCAACTCGGGGTTCAGTGTCTTGCCCAAGGACACTTCGGCATGGGACTGCAGGGCCAGGGATCGAACCACCAACCTTCCGATTGGCAGGCAACCGCTCTACCACTGAGCATGTGCGCCTGCTCTACCACCGAACCAACCCGGCCACATTTCTGAAAACTTGTTAAATAAGAAAATAATTGTCTTAATGTCAGTTATCACCTCGGGATATTAAACATATCATTACACATTACACTAATCACCTATAGGTTCTTGATTTAAGATCCCAGATTTCCCCCTAATTTATTTAATCCATCAGAAAACTTTTATTGTTGCTCCACCCACTGAGATTTACTTCTAACAATATATTTCTACCTCACAGACATGTTTGTTATGTAGGGTTAAATGTTAGGAAACCACCAACAAACTGCTAACATTCCCTACAGTTCATCTTAAATCTGGCTTCATATTTATCCAGTAGAAGTCTGATACTCCCAACAATGACTAATGGGGAACATAAAACCATTATGAAAGTATATTTAACATACAGTATGGATTAAAGCATCGGTTGTCAGGTTGTTCAAAAAAACAAGTAATGGGCCCTTAATGCAGAAAGGAACAATTCAGTGACTTAATGGTAAAGAGATGATGATGATATATAGATACATAGATAGATACATACATAGATAGATAGGTAGACAGATAGATAGATCCACAGGTGAACAGGGATGGGGAGGAAAAAGGTGCAGGTTCCAGGTTCAGAGGCTGGAATACAAAGGCATAACATTAACAATCTGGCAACTGACTGGTAAAAATGGGGCTGTAGTATTTGTAGTGACAGGGTGATTGGGGAATGAGACACAGGTGAGCAGAATTAAGCATCTGGTGGACGGGTGGAGAATGACAATACAGTTTAATAAAAGAAGCAGAAGCCTAGGGATGTGGGAATTAGTCAAAACACTAATACATACTTTGTGTTTACAGATAAATCAAACTGTTGAGTTCATTTATAATAACATTTATTTCCTCTACAGTCCACAGGGTGAAAACAGACTCAGAAACTTTGATAGTAAAATAATGAAAATGTTGGAGTAACACTCACCCTGCCTCAGCCTTCAGTTTCCCCCCTCCTGCTTTGATCTGTCGACTCAAAATTCAGCGTTAACTGACTGAACACTTTCAGTTTCCCTCCCAGGTACATCTAGAAGATTCCCTACTCGATGTACTGTACCTAGATCACCTGTAGTGTTGCTCCTCCCGTCTCCAAACACATGAGTTTATAAGAATATCGCTTTCCTCGTTTGCCATCTTATTGTAGAAATCACGTAAATACATCTATTTAGTTTTTTTTATCTCTCGTGTTCTTTGATTGATTTATGAGACTTAAAATGATTTGGTATGTTGCACCATAAAAAAAAGATATCAAATCCAATATCATACAAAAAGTGTTAATATATTTTTAAAGATCATTTTTTGGGGCATTTTAGCCTTTAATAGAAGGACAGCTGTAGACAGCAAAGGGGGGAGGGAGGGGAAACACGTGCAGCAAATGGCCACAGGTCAGACTGGAACACTGAGCCGCTGCATCGAGGACTGAGCCTCTGCATATGGGCGCCCGCTCTACCAGGTGAGCTACCAGGTGCCCCAAAAAAAGTGTTAATATTTTTGCTTGCGTTTTACAAAAAGAACAAGGACATAGGTCATTTCCAGCAACCTGGGTTTGGAAATACAGCCACGTGTTAGGAAACTGGTTAAACATCTTTTGCAACAAACTGAATATTTTTTTCATCCAGATGTTCAGAAAAGTCTTTGTGGAGTCTGGAAATACCTCCAGAAGAGCTTTAAGTGTTGCTGAAGGACTTTCTGGGGTGTCAAAGATCCTCAGGGGCCAGTTGTTCAAAACATTTAACCTGGATCAAAATGATCCGGATTTGGAAATTCCATTTTTTGCTATTCAGGATCAGGTAATAAGTCTTACTTTTATGCCGGTTTTTCAAAGCAACATTGGACTGGATCGACCTGATCCAGATACAGTTTTCAAGATTACCAAATCCGGATTACCAGTGCTCTAAATGGGACAACATATCACAATGTGGGCTACCAGCTATGCAAAGAACAGGTAGAAGAGCCAACATGGGGTCACTGTAAGGGTTTCTTATTTTGAGACAAAACACAAAAATAACATAAACATCCACTTCCCTTCATAATTTCTTTTATGACCCCTCATCTGAGTTACAACAAATAAAAACAAATATACATTAACAAATACATTGTGGATATTTTTGAAAATGTCTTAAAAAGAAAACAAAAGGCTAAATGTCCAATAGTTAACAAAATAATGAATGTTCAGGGTTCTTCTTCATCTGAGAAGGAGAGACCAGCATTTCCAAGCCCTGCTTTTAGGAGGCGAATCTGAAGAGTCGCTTTGGTTTGCTGCAGTTTGGTCAGCTTGATTTGTTCCTCTGCCTGGACGATCTGTGCTTCTGCTCTTTCACTTTCTCGTTTAGACATGGGGACAAGATCATTTTTATTTTTAATTTACTATACTATACCGAATAGCTTAATTGGTAGCCTATGTCTACTTTATCACTGTTAAAACAGTTACACAAGTCAAGTGCAAAATATAAATAAAAGTATATACACTAAATGATACAAATGTATTATTTGACCAATTTTTAAGTTTTACTACATTTTCTTCCTGGAATCCACCTTGAAATCCTACCCCGTTAGGATCAGGATAATCCTGTTTTTTGGATCAAAGTTATCCAAATCCTACGGACAAGTTTTGAACAACACAAACTGAAAGTTTGATCCAGATTAAAACTAGGATTGAATTCCGTGATCTAATCTGATTTCAGATTCCTTCTTTCCCTTTTGAACAACCCATTTTCAAGATTTGATCCAATCCGATAACCAAAATCCGATCAGTTTACCTTTGAACAACTGGCCCCAGAAGATCGGCTGTTTAGCCCTGTGACTTGAATTTAAAGGTAAGCCATGAGAGGCACAAACTAGGACACTAAAATACACCAGACTCTATTCAGCCTACCTCTGCACTTAATGCAACATTTTTGCGAACGTGCAGCTTTCTCTCCCCGCTGAGGAACACTGTAAATAGTTATGTACTGTGTGGTGTGTTAGAGAATCTGTTAAAGACTCATGGGAGATGTAGTTGTTAAATATTAAGCTGATAAATAACTGCAGTCTCATCTTTACTACAAGTGTCTTCAAGATTTACTGTCAGTGCAGTATAAAATATTAGTTTATCATCTGACAATATGGCCAGAAAAAAACATGTTTAACATTTAAAAAAGGATTATGAAAAATAACAGAGACTTCGTTCAGGTAAATTAATTTAAAATGAACCAACATTAGAGCATTAGAACAAAAAGAGAAAGAAGGAAAATAAACCCAGACTCCAAAGTGACCGTTAACATGGACATTGGCTACGATTATTTTAAAAATGAGTTAACTCAAAATGTACTTACACATAGATGAAATAAATAAACTGCTTGTTTCCTCTTCGACTGAAGAAATAAAAAACATTCACATCACACAAAACCGAGAATTACCAGAGTATCATATCCGACTACAGCATATTCAAAATAAAAGCAATATACGATATAAAGAATAATTTTATCACTGAGAGAAAAAAAATAATGCAACAGAAAGCAAAGCAGAAATATCCATTAAAATAACACATATGAATGGATATATTCAGTTTTTGCCATAAACTAGCAGGGTCACATTAAACTGTATTAAACTAAAAAAACATGATATGATTTGATTTAGGATTCCTTTCCTGTGTGTAATTGAGATATATATATATATATATATATATATATATATATATATATATATATATATATATATATATATATATATATAAAAAAATATATATATAGTCTGCATGTTAATCAGTTTACATTAACATCATATACAAAATAAAACATAAGGTGCTGATTTCCCGACAGAGTCCAGACATAATCTGTCTGTAGTGAGTTGAGAAACTTCAGTGAAGCTTTGATTTAATTCAGGTTTTATCTTCTGTTTGTTTGTTTGTTTGTTACAAGCAAATATTTACGTTATTATCTGAGAAATGGCTGGTGTTAGTATAAGGTAACTTTATGTGTCCAAAATCAACTCCTGTTGTTATTAAGAAATATGTGGGAATTAACTGCAATGCTCCATTGTTCCACAGGGTGGAGCTCCAACAGAAGGCAAAGCTTTTTCACCTGATGGACCCCTAAACTTACACAAATTAGACAACAGGCCCCGATTATATATTATGATACAATTCCGTCCCAGGGTTCCTCATGTTATAGGATTTTTGCTTTTAGATGTTTCATTACAGAAAGTGTATGAAACCCATGACTAAAATGGTCATACATTCTGTAATTGTGTTACTTATGGATGGAATTATAGTGAAGATGTTAATGAAAAAAGGATGCCCCTTTTCGCTGTGGACCCCTTCAACACACTCAAGGACCTCTGGTCTGGGGACCCCACTTTGGGAACCACTGTGTTAATCTACAGTTGTTGTCATGAACAGAATTAATCTGCAGACGCACTTTGGGTTCAGAATATTTGAATGAATAAGGAGAAAATGAAACCCAGGTCCAGGTGGAGGGTGGAAGAGGTGGTTGCAGAGTGTGGAGCAAAAGGAGTGGAGGAGTCCCAGTGTGTCTGCAGAGACTGTGTGGAAGGACAGAGAAGCAGCAGAGCAGTCCAGATCCAGAGGGATACACAGGGATGATGGTGGACTCCACATCGTGTCTCAACACATCCTCATTCCTGATCGCTCTTAGTGAGTCCACTTCCATCTGATGAAAAAAAGAAGACAACAGAAGTGTTAAGAGTTTTTTACAGAGACTCTGTTCATCAGCCGTCAGTCAGTGATGCAACACATCCAGTATAAATACCAGCAGGGACTTAAGTCCTGTTCAGACCACAAGTGGCGCGACTGTGTAGCGTAGCCTGCTTCTTTTCAGCTTTCATGTTAGTGTATTGAAGTGAACACACTGAGCTTAAAGCTCACAGACCAGACCAGATTTCAATGAAGTACTCAGTGGAAAAAAACTGCTGAGAGTCCTGAACAACACATTACTGCAGAAACAGGGAGATGTTCACTGTTCACTTTATGATGGATTTACTGCTGTTGGGTTCAAAGCTGTTAAAAACCATCTAAGGGTTTAGTCTGGTTTAAAAAATTACATGGAAAATATGTAAATATGGAGTCTGTTATAAAAATATTCTGACAAAACAAATGACATAAGGACATATGATGTTAAAGGTCCAACATGTTCATAAGACACAAGACTGAACAGTAAAACATCAGCTGTGATTACTGGACTTCAGCAGAGCTTCTGCACTGTATAAAGACCACATGGTTACTAAATGTAATGCTGGTTCTATGAAATAAGAGCCAGTGATTTGCAGGCTTCAGTCTGACTGATCTCAGAGCTGCGACAAAGATGAACTGATCAGTTGCTTAGTGTTCAAATGAGAGAACAAACACTTTGAGATCAGATTTGATGTTTGGACAATTTGATGATGATGTTGTGATGCTTTAATCCATTTTTTTGAACATGACCAATTGTCTTCACATCATATCAAACACATGATCACAACAAGCTTCTGGCGTATCTGAGTGGCTAACTGTCCTCTCTGTCTGTCTGTCTGTCCAATCCTAAAGCCTCACATCATTCTCCTCTCACAGCTTCACTGAGAAGGTTGGAGGTTTACAGGAAATACTGGATCTTTGCTGTGAAACCAACTATGTTTAGTTAAATACTGACTCCAACCCTCTACTGACCTCAGAGTCTCCAGTCTACAGTGTGGACTCTCCACAAGATCACACAGCAGCTTTACGTCTGAATCCTTCAGCTTGTTGTCTCTCAATTGCAGCTCCCTCAAATGGGAGGGGTTGGACTTCAGAGCGGAGGCCAGAGAATTGCAGCTGATCTTGGTCAAACCGCAGTCCATCAATCTGAAAAAAGAATAAATGTTAAAACAGTTAACAGTTCAAATCCATTTAGAATCCAATCAAATATTAGGTTTATTAGGTTTGGATATTAACGATTCTGATTCCAATTCCGATTCTTCCTTTCGATTCCGGTTCTTATCGATTCTGATTCAGATTTTTGAGGGGTGGAGTTGAAACGGGTCACATGCTTATTTCACAAGTAAGAGGAAAGTTTTATTTTGATTCAAAATTGGGTTGCAGTTTGACGGGACTTTTTCAATGTAAAATAAAGTCACACTAGAGCATCGCTTACTGTGCTCCACGGCTGCAACACAACAAGCGCCTGGCCGTTACGGAAACCAAAACTTACGCATGTTAAATTTGGAACCCATGATCAGATTTGAAACCAAATCCTCCAAACATAATTTTTGAAACAATTCCAAGTAGGAATCGGTCCTCGATGCCCAACCCTAATTATTATGTCCTAATAAATGAGCTTTTCTCTAAATCAAGTAGAGTGCCTTTGTCATTGTGTTATTGCAGATCTTCATAATGTCCCCCACCACCACTTTCATTCACCTATTCATGTCAACACAGATTAATAACATGCTGCTGATCTCAGTCAGGTCTGTGATTAAAGGTCCTATGACATGGTGCTCTTTGGATGCTTTTATATAGACCTTAGTGGTCCCCTAATACTGTATCTGAAGTATCTTTCCCGAAATTCAGCTTTGGTGCAGAACTACAGCCACTAGAGCCAGTCCTACAATGAGCTTTCCTTAGGATGTGCCATTTCTGTGTCTGAAGCTTTTGAGGAGGAGAGTGGGAGGGGCAAGGTGGAGGGTGGAGGGTGGGGGGGTGTGGCCTTGACCAACTGCCACTTTTCTTGTTTGAAAGCCATGATGTCTCTCTCTCTCATGGGTTGGCCAAATTCTCTGGGCGGGCAAAGCAGAGAAAGGGGAGGTAACCTTGCTTGTTATGACCTCATAACAAGCAGATTCCAAAACGGCTCATCTGAGCTTTCATTTTCTCAAAGGCAGAGCAGGAGACCCAGGGCTCGGTTTACACCTATCGCCATTTCTAGCCACTGGGGGACCATAGACAGGCTGGGGGAACTCATATTAATGTTAAAAAACCTCATAAAGTGAAATTTTCATGCCATGGGGCCTTTAAAGGATCAATACTATATTGATCCTTTAAATAGCTGTGTGTTCCGAAGGATCAATATAAGACATTATTGGTTAAAACGCATTTAAATTATTGAAAATTTCTTTATTAGGAGTAACCCCTTGAGATGCAGCATCTCGTTTTCGAGGGGGTCCTTAATAATAAATAAATAAAACAGTACAATCATAAATTGACACAACAAATTGAAAACTGACACAAAAACAGACACAAAAAAACAACAACAAATGCGCATGTGTGACTCCCAACAAAGATGGGATAGAAGTGTGATGCCTCACTCTGTAGCTAAAACAGAGATCTCAACACACAGGGTCAAAAGAGGAGCTGCAGCAATGTGCAGTACAACAAAAATATGGTGTTTTTTTAATGTAAACCTATTCTGGTACAACCTCAAAATACAATTATGAACCTGAAAATGAGCATAATATGGGCACTTTAAAGGCCAATTCAGACCAAAGATTTGCGACGAGACGATAAGAAAACTGCAACAACTGCCAACGTTCAAAACCTGCCTGTTGACACCAATGAGATGAAACAAGACGATGTATCATCTCCATAGCAATGACTCTTTGTACTTCCGTTCTAACTTGTGACTTTTCAGGCTTTTTGTAGCTGAATATCATTTGTAACATCTCAAAATATGAATGTGGATAGTGATAGTGAGATACTTGCTACAGTCGCATTTCTATGCAAAAACGTTTTATTTCTCCGATTCACTGCTCTGTTCGCCGCTCCTTCTCTTCAGTCACTCTCTAGCTCGCTTGACCACATACCGTGCTCGCAGGCACTCGTTGAGCCTCCGTCCAAAACTCTTCCATTTCGACCAGCTCACAGTTTGTAACATAGAAATAAAATGGATTACAGATCACTTTATTTCTATGATTAGTATCTGACTTCGCTATTGGCTGTTGAAACAGGTGACATGTGATACTTTCTAAAACCAGCCACTGGAGACTTGACTGGCTGAGTCACAGGCGCAACCATCAGCTGGCTTGAGTCAAGCTGAGACGGGCCGGTTCAGAGCGCTGCAACTTTTCCTGCAACGTTCTAACACGGTTTCGTCTCATCACAAATCTTTGGTCTGAACTGGGCTGAACAACTAACAGTGGACATCTTTTACAGTTTATTTAACAAACACGTCTTTTGTGATTTAAGACTACATTTAGTAGAAGAAACAGGAAAATATGAATAAAAGAAATGTACAACTCACCTCAGAGTCTCCAGTTTACAGTGTGGATTCTCCAGAAAACCACACAGCAGCTTTACTCCTGAATCCTTCAGGTTGTTGTCTCTCAGCTGCAGCTCTCTCAGATGGGAAGACTTCAGAGCTGAAGCCAGAGAAGTACAGCTGCTTTCTGACAAACTGCAGTCCATCAATCTGAATAAAAAGGTATGTAGATACAAATCCATTTATAATCCAATCAGATGTGTTCAGGTTTTAAAAGCAAAACATTACTATGTCCTAATCAATGAGCTTTTCGCTGAAATGAGTACAGACTTTGCCATTGTGGATCATCATGTCAGCCTTCTATAGACCTCTTCCAAATGTCACCACAACATTCATACACCTATTCATGTCAACACAAATTAATAACATGCTGACCTCAGTCAGGTCTGTGATAAGAGGATCAATAATCTATCTATACGTAAAACAGCTGAGTGTGTTCTGAAGGATTTATTTTACTAAAAAGTATAAACATTAATTTACTTTAACAACTAACAGTCGAAATTATCTACATTTTCTTTAACAAACAGGTCGTTTGTGACTGCTGACTAAATATAGTACAATAAACATGAAAATATGAACATAAGGAAAATGTACAACTTTATGGATACGTTAAGAGTATGTTTTGTTGTGCATAAATTAAATTAAATTGTTAATTAAACCTATCAGGGGTATAATAGTAACAGCGAGTCAGTGAACTGACCTCAGGGTCTCCAGTCTACAATGCTGACTCTCAAAAAAATAACACAGCTTTTTCACTCCTGAATCCTGCAGCTTGTTGTCTCTCAGGTCCAGCTCTTTCAAATGGGAGGGGTTGGACTTCAGAGCTGAGGCCAGAGAAGCACAGCTGATCTCTGACAAACTGCAGCCCCTCAATCTAAATAAAAAAATAAATTATATAACTTTAGAAGAGAAAGTTTCTGCTTGAAAACATCGAGTCACCTTTAACCAAGTCCAGTTGCCCTTGATTTTTAACCTTCCTTTGAAAAGGACACTTTAAATACACTTTATGTGTGTGCAATACATGAACTGACCTCAGAGTCTCCAGTCTACAGTGTTGACTCTTCAATCCAGCACACAGCTGCTTTACTCCTGAATCCTGCAGCTTGTTGTCAGTCAGGTTCAGCTCTCTCAGATGGGAGGGGTTGGACTTCAGAGCTGAGGCAATGACTTCACAATGAATCTCAGAGAGTAGACAGCGAGAAAGTCTGATGACAGATAATGTAAAATTTAAAATATAATGAAATTTACACTTTTATCATAAAAACCGATCAAAAAGTGCATGAACATGAGCAGCTGTAGCCCAGCTGGTCGGTCCTTTATTAAGTTTGAGTGCCAGATTTGTCTTCTCCTCACAGCATTTGATACAACAAAGACATTTGCAGCTTAATATGTACAAATGTTTTCAATAATCATGTTTAAACTATTTAAAAAAAATTGTATAGACTGTACGTTTTATATTGTGCATGTCTGTAAAGTGTGTATGTTCACTCCAACACTGAGGACTTAAGCTTTACATTGATCAAAAATGTTAATCACATCTGTACTTACATAGCTCTTCTGCAGTTCCTCACAGCTGGAATCAGTCTCTGTCGTCCCTCCTCTGATGTGTTGTACTTCTGCAGGTTCAACTCATCCAGAACCTCCTCTGACATCTGCAGCATGTAGGCCAGAGCTGAACAGTCAATCATAGAGAGTTTCTTCTCTGATCTGTTCTCTGACTTCAGGAACTCTTGGATCTCCTGATGGACTGAGCTGTCGTTCATCTCCATCAGACAGTGAAAGATGTTGATGCTTCTGTCAGGAGAGACCTCGTACATCTTCATTTCCTTCAGGTTGTTGATGGCTCTCTGGATGATTTCTGGACTGTTGTCTGTCTGACCCAGCAGGCCTCCTAAGAGTCTCTGGTTGGACTCCAGAGAGAGGCCATGAAGGAAACGGACAAACAGGTCCAGGTGGCCATTTTTAATCTTCAGGGATTTCTCCATGGCTTTCTTTAGGAAGACATCCAGAGATGAGTCAGTGTCACCATCAGTATCATCCTCAGTCAGGTAAGAATCACTATGCAGGTATAAGGAACTCTTCTGGGATTTCCAGCCTTTCCCCAGAAAGTTCTCCAGTACCTCTGTGTTCCTGTTGGTGTAACAGTGGTAGAAGTAGACAGCAGCCAGAAACTCCTGAACACTCAGATGAACAAAGCAGTAGACTGTTTTCTGGAAGATCACACTCTCCCTTTTGAAGATCTCTGTACAAACTCCTGAATACACCGAGGCCTCTGTGACATCCAGACCACAGCGCTCCAGGTCTTCTTGGTAGAACATGATGTTTCCTTTCTCCAGCTGTTCAAACGCCAGCCTTCCCAGCTTCAGAAGAACTTCCCTGTCGGTCTTCTTCAGTTCTCGTGGACTCGTGTCGTGTTCCTCATCATACTTCTGCATCTTCCTCTTTGTCTGAACCAGCAGGAAGTGTGCGTACATGTCAGTCAGGGTATTGGGCAGCTCTCCTCTCTGGTCTGTAGCCAACATGTGGTCCAGAACTGTAGCAGTGATCCAGCAGAAGACTGGGATCAGACACATGATGTGGAGGCTCCTGGATGTCTTAATGTGGGAGATGATTCTGCTGGACAGCTCTTCATCACTGACTCTCTTCCTGAAGTACTCCTCCTTCTGGGCGTCAGTGAAGCCTCGTACTTCTGTTACCCTGTCAACACACGCAGGAGGGATCCGATTGGCTGCCGCAGGTCGGGAAGTTATCCAGACGAGAGCCGAGGGAAGCAGCTTCCCCTCGATGAGGTTTGTCAACAGCGCGTTGACTGATGACTTCTGTATGACATCAGAAACAACCTCATTGTTAATGAAATCCAATGAAAGTCTGCTTTCATCCAGGCCGTCGAAGATGAAGAGAACTTTAGAGTCAGTGAGCTGCTCGGCTGTGACCTTCTGCAACGTTGGATGGAAAACTCTGAGCAGCTCGAGAAGACTGTACTGCTCATCTTTGATCAAGTTCAGCTCCCTGAACGAAAGAGGGATCACCAGACTGATATCTTGGTTTTCCAAACCCTCGGCCCAGTCCAGAGAGAACTTCTGCACTGAAAAGGTTTTTCCAACGCCAGCAACGCCGATCGTCAGGACGACTCTGATGCGTTTCTGTTGGTCACGTAAGGCTTCAAAGATGTCACTGCACTTGATTGGAGTTTCATGGAGGGTCTCCATCTTGGAATCTATCTCAAGCTGCCAAACCTCATGTTGGGTGTTAACCTCTTCACTCCATCCGTCTGTGATGTAGAGCGCAATGTAGATCCTGTTGAGGGATGTTCCACTTCCTGTTTGACCAGGTCCTTCAGAAACGCGTTCACATGTCCTCTTCACACTGATCTTATGTTCATGCTGACTACCATTCACTAGAGAAGAGACAAGGGTGAGAGAGAAAACAAGAAAAAGAAACGTTGACAATCTGGTCACTATTTTTATTACCAATATGAAGATGATCAATATAAGAACGTGTAAAAAGTAAAGGTTATAAAGCAATTATTCTTTCTTGAATTAAAAATTACATTTATTGTTAATAGTGTTTTTTTATTTTTAAAGAGAAACCTCAGAAGTGCTCCTTTGTCTCTCGGCCTCTGACTGTGTGTCGGTTTACATTTTTGATTGACAGCAGAGGAGGCGGAGCCTCAGCAGGTTATGTGAATCAGTAGCAACAGGAAATGTTTGCTTATATCAGCAGTACGTTAAATTTCTGACATGACTAAAGCTACCAGTAAACAGTAAAATAAAGCTCTATCTGAAAGTACAAACAGGAACACAGCAGGGAAAGTAAACTCCAAACAACAGAGACTTAGTTAGAAGCTAGAAAAGTACAGAGAGCTTTCTCTCTGATCACTAGCACTGAAACGTGTTGTAAGTTTACAACAAGTTTACGAAGCAGAGCTACAACAGCTCAGCTCTGGTTTTCCCTGCTGTGCGGCTGCAATGGAAATGGAAATGTATTTATTCACGGCTTGGCACAACACAGCACAGAAAAACTGAGAAACAAAGTGAACAAGCGGAAAGCTGTAGTTTACAGGCTGAGGACAGGCAGTGTTTTGTTAGCAGAGGTAGTGAAATGAGAGGACCCTGTTTAAGTGATGGTTCGGAGTAATTTCACCCTAGGGTCCTTTGCACCATGACCTTGAGCCAAACACCCCCCCAGAAGCTTTTTTCACCTGGGTCGAACATTGGGAGCGTTAGCGTAGCGTAGCGTTATCAGCTGAATAGCTTAGCGCAGGGCTAATGGATCCGAAGTGTCTCTTAACATTACCCCACTAATAATGCCCGAAATGATACCAAACGTCTACAGTAGTACAAATAGGTTATGCACTCATAAAACGATGGATTGTAAAATTTGTAAGTACACCAGAAGTTTATGTAAATAACACTTGCCTGCTGGCTTCTGCTCTCTGCTGCTGCTGCTGCTGCTGTTACTACCGGGCAGTAAGAGTGCTTAGGGACATCTACAAATTACAACACCGAAAAGAGATGCAACAAAAATATTTATTAATTTAATGATTAAATAAGGTAATGTCTCCAAACTTACCTCAATTATTACTTGTCTCCTGCTAGTTATACTACAGCACTTACTTTAAAAAATAAGTTAAATTAAAAAATATTTTTGTTGCATCTCTTTTCGGTGTTGTAATTTGTAGATGTCCCTAAACACTCGTCTTAACAGCAGCAACAACAACAGCAGAGAGCAGAAGCCGCAGGCGAGTTTTAACATAACCTTCTGGTGTACTTACAAACTTTTACAATCCATCGTTTATCAGTGCATAACCTACATATACTAGTGTAGACCTTTGGTATCATTTGGCGTCGATTATTAGTGGGTAATGTTAAGAGACAGTCGGATCCATTAGCTCTCGCTTCAAGCTATTCAGCGACTTACTACGCTAACTCTCCATGTTTGACCCAGGTAA
Organism: Perca fluviatilis; assembly: GCF_010015445.1. Taxonomy (NCBI): domain Eukaryota; kingdom Metazoa; phylum Chordata; class Actinopteri; order Perciformes; family Percidae; genus Perca; species Perca fluviatilis. The sequence goes on from NC_053133.1 coordinate 25,424,303, forward strand.
AAAAAGCTTCTGAGGGTGTTGTGTGGAGGTCATGGTGCAAAGGGCCCGGGGGGTAAATATTACTCGAACCATCACTTTAAGCATCTAGACTGACCAATGTTGATACCAGCAGGTACGTTTTTCAGCTGCTTAATGTGCTGCAACTGAGCAGCTAATGAGCACTTTACTGTAGCTTTAAAACAGATGTCAGCAGTGCACTTTTACTCAGTGGTTCGTTTGTTCAATAAGTCGATCTCAGGACAACACACTAACTTAGAGAAGACTTTAGCAGGAAGCTAGATGTGGGCTGTTGTTCAAAGTGACTGTGTGTCTATAGACCTGTAGTCTATATCCACGACGTTCCACTTCCGGGATTGCTCCAGTGCCGCAGGAAATTCTGCCAGATGCATGTCTTTTCGCTCCTCTGTCTTTGTGTTGGCGTTCTAAACTCCGGTGGATTTATGAGGACTATGGTTAACTGCTCCTCAGATCTCTGCAGGGTAAATCCAGACAGCTAGCTAGACTATCTGTCCAATCTCAGTTTTCTGTTGCACGACTAAAACAACTTTTTAACGTACACATGTTCCACCAAAACAAGTTCAAGTTGTCCTCCCATCCCAGAATGCTGTCATATATATATATACATATATATATATATATATATATATATATATATATATATATATACATATATATATATATATATATATACATATATATATATATATATATATATATATATATATATATATATATATATATATATATATATATATACATACATACATACATACATACATATAAAATTATTGTAAACAGTCATGCACAAAATGTCACTGTTTTCAGACACAAAGACATCATCAGACAAATGTACAGACTTACTTTGTACAGTGCAGGTCTGACTGGCTGTCTGTAGTCCAGCTCTGGTTTTGGATCTGGGCTGCTGCTCCTCCTCAGAGACATCACTCATTTTCCTCTTTCTGTGAAACATTTTGTTATAACTAAAATTATTGGTTGATTGTATTTGATTAATATCAAGATTTGACCAAAACTGTCTCAAAGCTCCGATGTTAACAGTGAACAGTAAAAGTGCTGTTAGTTTCATTTCATCAATTCAGTCTGTAATGAAAATGTTCCTTTTATTTCAACTCTCCTGCTTTCATAAACACTAATAACTGCTTTTCCTATCTGACTGTCTTATTAAACATGTAGTGATCTGCCTGTAGTTGAGCTGATCATGTCCTTTACTACAGCTTAGCTTAGAGTTAGGTTTGAACTGAGTTTAGAAGTGGTCTGAATATTGTGGTACACCAACAGTATAAAGCCCCTGACACACTAACCCGACGGCCGACCGTTGGCAGAAAAGGCAGTCTGACTGATCAGTCGGCTCCCCGAGGTCCAAAAAGTGCCTCAGAACACAGCGAAGCGACGCAGGCAGCGCTAATCTGTATTGTCGCCCCAAAAAATGAAAACCGGCAGCTGATTGGACGAACGCGTCACGTGGGTCTGGCTGCTCCCGGATTTTTCAACCCGTCATAATGGTGGCTCGTTCAGAATACAATCTCATATTTTACGAAGATAGCTCATCGAAACGTGTTTCTGAAAACAATTTAAGAGAAATAGGCCGTGCAGCTGCTGAATCTGTCTTCATTTCAGATCGACAAAGGTCAGTTTAAAAGATTTTTGTCAGATTTTGAAAGGCGCTCGCCATTTCTGGGTTGGCACTCCACCAATCAGATTGGTCATGGAGTCCGACGGCCGGCCCTCCGACGCAGCAAGTCAGGTCGGCCAAAATGAACGCCGACGGCTCCTCCGACTGACGACGGTGTGGAACACACCGAACAGACTCGAGTCACCGACCTCGCCAGACTGTCTAGTCCGATTATCGGCTTGGTGTGTCTCTGCCTTAAGACACACAGCATGTCTCAAGTTTAAATCCAGACGGTTTCCTTTTCTGTAAGTCATTCTGTTTTATGTCACTTTCTACTGTCAACTATCAAAGGAAAGCATTCATTCAAATATTCTACAAAAAACAACAGAAGTGGCAGGTCATAACAGCTTATTAGAGGAAAAGTCAAATCAACTAAATATTTGGAGACAAATATAATTAAAACAATCGTCTGAAGGACATTCTTTCAGATTGCAAATCTTTACAGCAACGTTTGGACAACATTTTAATACTTTGGTTGTATTTATGTACATTCTGAAATGGAGGTTCTCAAGTGTTCTGCTGCAGAAACCCAATCAGAAGTTTGTGGCTATAAAACCCAGAAAAGATCCCTCTTAGTTTGAAACATTATCTGCACTAATAGTTCTGCATCACAAGTATAAATCTTTTAGCAGAGCATTTCTTCATCCTCAATGCGTCATCTTCATCAGGTCAGCTGACAGTAAAAACAAGTCTCTTACTTTGTGTCTGAGGGTCCAGGTTCATTACTGAAGAGTAGAGGAGGTTCTTTGGACTTCAAAGACAGACAGCCGGATACTGGAGACTCTGCTCCATCCTCCTCTTCCTCTGAATCACTCATCTCCTGATCTGAAGTCATTCTGAGAGGTAAAACAGGAACACTGGCTGTGATTTCACAACATTGGAAACATGTTGCCACAAGAGTCACATGTACTGTAAGAATGAGAGAAAGTGTGTGACAGTATACAGTATAATAAAACCATACAGCACTCCATCAGCTAGTCAGTTGTCTTTAAATCTGTTAGATGAATCAAACTGTTAAGTTCATTCTAACGTTCCTTTTCCCTACAGTCCACAGGGAGGAAACTGGTTCAGAGACTTCGACAGTAAAATAATGACATGTTGTATTAACACTCACCCTGCCTCGGCCTGTAGTTTCCCTCCTCCTGCTCCGTGGTCCACTCAAAATGAATTCTTAACTGACTGAACAACTTTCAGTTTCAGGGTCTCCTTGGGAGTGTTGCTCCTCCCCTCTCCAGTTACAGGAAATCAGGCTGAGTTTATCTGGTGTGTGTGTGTGTGTCTATTTAGTATAGTCTGTTGTATGATAAAAAATTATTTTATGCCCGTTTCCTGAGTTGTAACGTTTCTTCATAATCCAAACAGATGGTAGCCAAAAATTACACAATAAACAATACAGAATTTAAAGGTGGTCTAAGCGATGTCACGCGTTTTTTAAGCGACAACATTTTTTGTCACATACAGCAAACATCTCCTCACTAACCGACAAGAAGGATTTGGGGGTGGGGGTTTGGGGGTTTGGAGGGGGGGTGGTTAGTGCGCGGAAGCACGGAAGGGAGGGGGAGGGGACGGGATGAGGAGGAGGGAGGGGCGAGCTAGCCTCCATTTTGTTTGACAACAAGAAATGACGTCACCCAATATCGCTTAGAGCACCTTTAAGTGAATCAACATAACAAAAAAAAAAAAAAAAAAAAAGTTTCTCCCCAAAGAATCAGGCAAAAGCTCCACTTTAAATCTTGTGTTTACTATTAATTTTAAAAATAAAAAATTACTATTTTACTTGTTATGATTTGATACTATAAATAAAATTGAATTGTTTACCTGAGATGTGCTCATAAGTTTCTTTCTAAGTCATTCAGCATGGAAAAGCATTAAAAACTGACTAATCAACTAAAGAAATCTTAGTCGACTAAGACGAAAACGGCAGCTAATCATTAGCAAGGCCGGATTTACCACCGGGTCGATTGGGCCGACCTCTAGGGGGCCTCCAAGACCCCACTAACTGTGGCCTCATCCTTTTTTTCTTCTTTTCTTTTTTTTTTATTTAAAATTAAATTAAAATAAAATTAATTCATAAGTGTGTTTTTGTGTGTTAACCTTGTGTTGTCTTCCCGTCAACCTTGGAAAAAAAAAAGAGAAATCACAGTTTGTTTTAAATTGTTACATTTTTCTTCCAAACATTTTCAGCGATTATTTCTACGTCCCATATTTTCTGATATAAAACAAAAATAGAAAACGGGTCAATTTGACCCAAAGTCAACACAAGGGTTAACAATAATTTGGTTGCACACAAAAAGTATCATGATCAGTTGTTTGGCTGTTTCGGCTGTGTCTGATGACAATGAGTCAGGTTACCGCGGAAACTGTTGATAGCTGCAAGACAGGCGGTAGAGGATAGTGTGAAAGAAAGAGAGTAGCCAGAGGACATCGACAAAACAAACAACATGGATAAAAAAACGGTGGAGCCACAAAACGGAAAGCTGAAAGGGAGAAGGATAGAAGAGATGATTTAATTAGGAGAAATATTCCAACCGTCTCCACTTTTTTCAAAAGTCGGCTCGACGCTAATAAAGAGCCTGGCGGCGCCTGTGGTGACGCTAGCGAAGAGGAGTTCAGCATCACAACATCCAGCCTTGCTATTTTCAGATGAACAATTAGAACAACATCAGCACCCTGAGCATCAGCAGCACGACACGACAGAGAACCACAGCCCGGCTGGAGAGACAGACACCTGTTCAAGTGCCCCCCCCCCCAACACAGTCCCCGACTCCACTTGAGACCGAACCGAAGTCGGCGCCCTTAAAGTTATTAAAAAAAATTGAAAAGTTGGTATTTAGCAGATGCATCCATCTCACAATCTGTTGAAGAAATGTTACAGGATGCTTTGAGGCCTTAAGATAAAATAAATAAATGTGCCAAAAAAACTAATTAACTAACTTTGAACTATTTTCCAATTTCTAAGTGGTTTTCATTCCTATATCTGGAGAACATTTTAAACATTTGAAGGTTTAAATTAGAATCATTGTAAACCTAATCTGTAGCTATTCAAAAAGTATTTATAAACAGTTTTTTTTCCCCCACACTTTTTTATTTAAAGCTATTTGTGTCTTTTAATTACTCAAAATTCAGCTCAGTTTTCATCATCAAAACTCTCTTTGGTCTTCGAGTATTGAAAACTGTGGAAACAATATTTAAAACTGATTAAAATGCATGTAGGACAACAGAAACAAAAAATAAAATCAAAGATGTCTGCGGAGTGTAAATGTTTATTCAAACCACACAAATATAATTGAAATAGCATTATACTGATTTAGTTATTCACTTCAAATTTAAGTGAAGAAAAAACACACACATCCATGTACCTGGTTGTCAAACAAAAATAATTAAAAAGCAACAAAGCAGTGTGTGTGTGTGTGTGTTGTGTGTGTGTGCGTGTGTGTGCGCGTGTGTGTGTCACAGCAGGCGTGGGGTTTCCTCGCTGTAGTCGTGCGGGTCTCCTTTAAAGGGCAGGTGTGGAGGGTGGTTACAGATTCCCATCAGGAAGATGATGATGGTGCCGATGGTCATCACCGGGGTAACCAGGAAGAGACAGAGGCGGTCCACCGTACGAGCAATGCCGCTCCAGTTATCTTTCTCCTGCGAAGAGAGAGAAGTATAGAGACAGGTGGAAAAGAGAAAGAGAGAGAGAGAGCGAGAGAGAGAGAGAGAGAGGAGCTTCAAAGTTATTTTCATTCACTAAAATAGTGTGGTCTCTCTCATTTTTCAGCATAATAATTAACTTTATTTATATCGCACTTTTTTTAACAAGGTTTCAAAATAAAATACACACATAGGGATCATAAAAACCATGGGATTAAATAAAATAAAAGTTTAAAAAAGAATTGCAAGAGAGGGATGATAAAACACAGCAACATATTACATATCCATAAACACTTTCCCATAAAAGAATGTGCTAAGCCTCTGTTCTCTGCAGTACATCATCCCGTCTTTCTCTCCGTCTCACCTCGTTGTAGTCGTTCTTGTGGTGCATGTGTTTGATGATGTAGTTTGCTCCGTCCACAGCCGGCTTGATCTCCGCATACAGCTGATCCGTCACCCCCCCGTCTTCCTGCGGCTTTACAACTACACAGAGCGCGGGATAATAAGGAAGAGAATGGAGGGAAGCTCGGAGAGGAAGTAGAGGTTAAAACTATACTTGATGTGGTTGAAAAGTGAGATTTCTTCTACATGTCAGGGTTTCATTTACTTGTATCAAATTATGATTATGTTTCAAAGTGTAGTTAGTTAGGGACTGTATTGTCCATGTTGAGGAAAAGTGTCTTTGGCTTCAAGGAAAAAACAACACAGGACAACGATAAGAACAAACTGTATCAACAAACATCATTTGAAATATATTAATGCTAAAAAGGCACTGAGAGCGCTGTCCTCTGCCAAGGCATGTCCTATTTCACACATAGGCTATTAATAAAGATGAACAACGCAATTTCACTTCCTGCTGCGGTACAAAAGTGATCCAAAAAATCCCAGACACGAGCGCTGCTATGTTGTAATTTGGAGCCAGAAGGTGCATCTCATGTCGCTTAAATTGCCTCCTCGACTCCTCCACTTGCCTCCCTTCCTCTCGTCTTAGTCCCTTCCACCAAGGAAGCACGGGAGAGACGTTAAAATGATAGGAGAGAGGCAACGAGCAAATGTGTTTTTAGAGGGATGAGACGTTTTCCTCTGAAGCGTCACATTAATTAGTCAGCTGTTTGGGCGGAGTTAGCAACTCCTTCAGCTGCACAGCTTCTGGGAAGGCTGCTATCGTGTATCCTGGCCTATAGCTCCTCCATGATCCCTCTTCCATGCTCGCTCCTCGGGGCAGAAATAAGAGCTTCGAGGCGGCCTTCACCGAGGAGGGATAGAACAACATCCGGTTCAGCCGAGGACCGAGGAGTTGAGGAGCTATCATATAAGTGACTTGAGAAGCACCCAGAGTCTAAAACCTATTATTATTATTATTATACACCGCCTGACCAATCACAAGTCAATCCCAGCTGTCAATCATGATGTTTCAGCCCATTTTTATAGCATCAAATAACTAATAAAACTAAACTGATCTGAAAAATATTTTTTTTAAAAACATCAGCGTGATTAGAACTACCTAAAATGACAAAAACCATCTTTTTTTTTTTTTTTTTTATGTCTTTGGCGTGTACTTAGATTTTGTAGTTTCAAGAGAATCAGGCGAATAGTTTTAAATATTCATTGATATGGGGCGCCATGGTAGCTCACCTGGTGAAGCGTGAGCCCCATGTACCAAGGCTCAGTCCTTAACTCAGCGGCCCGGGTTCGATTCCGACCTGCGGCCCTTTGCTGCATGTCTTTCCCCTCTCTCTTCCCCCTTTCTGTCTACAACTCTCCTATCAATTTAAGGCCAAAATGCCCCCCAAAAAATAATCTAAAGATAACAAAATATTCATTGATATTATTGGACGTACTTGCTGCGTGTGTGGCTCGTGCCGTCAGTCCGTGCCTCTCCGACTGTTTCTCAAACATCAGCTCACTGCGGGACTTGACGCTGTAGTACTCCTCCGCCGAGGCGATGTAGCCCACCGAGCTGGATCGCCTTGGCAACGCTCCGTCCCAGTAAGGCTCCGGCTCTGAGGGCTGGGACATACGCAGGATGCGGGGCAGCCGCTCGAGGAAGAACTGGAGAAGCATGTTTAAAGTCACGATGTGCAATTACAAAAACTACAGTTCACACACAGTGGAGTATGTGTGTGTGTCCGATTGTTGTGTGTATGAGTGAGTGTGTGTCTGTTACCCTCTTGGTCCAGTCTGACATGACGTGTGTGCTCGGTGTCCTGAAGTGCAGGTTCAGGACAACCACACAGTTCAACACCACGATCGTCACCAACACCATGATGAACATCAAATATCTGAGACACACGCATACAAAGATGTCTTCAAATTTTGTTGAGAAATTCGGGAGAGCTCTTGTACTGTGTGTAGTACTGCGTTCATTTATGGCTTTCTTACTCATTTTGTTTGTGCGTTACTTACTTGACAATAAGTGGAACAGACATGGAAGTCTCCGGCAGCCTTTGAGAGATCAGCAGCAGGAAGACAGACTGAGCCAGCAGCACTGAGATGGACAAAGTCATCTTCTCACCACCTACACACACACACACACACACACACACACACACACACACACACACACACACACAAAGTGACATAAGTTAGTGTTTATATTTCATGCATTTCCTATAAGTTGAGCAGATATGAAGATACTGAGGTTGAGCTTGTTTGTTTTATATGTTGGATAAATGTGTATGTTTTGTCTTGTTGTTAGGATTGTGGGTCTTTGTTTTGTCAACGTGCGAAGTGCATATGATACAGGGAAATCTAAATAAAATCTTTTGAAATAAAAAGAAATACTGGGAAGAAAAGGAAGATGGCTCTTTTGGTAAAGCGCATTTCAGCGCATTTCCGATTTAAGTTCCTGTCCCTGCAGCAGTCAACATTTACAGTTAATGTGTGATAATGTAAATGCAAGGTTAATCAAATGTAGCATTTAACGTAAACTTGAGAAGCATGCTAGTCTAAAACATAAAACCATAATAAGCTCAAATCGAGTTGTTCACGGACGCTAAACTAATACAAAATTAAGATTTGTGCATCCTTAAAAAGGTCAGTAGTACAAAAAAGATAACTATTTTTCCTCAAAACGAAACAAGATTCCATTCATCTTCTCATAGAGGGAAGTTAAAAAATGAAAATGTGCACTGACTGTCAGCGGGCAGGTAGTAGACGAGCGAGGCCAGGAAGGAGATGAGCACACAGGGAATGATGATGTTGACGATGTAGAAGAGAGGTTTGCGTTTGATGACCAGGTAGAAGGTGATGTCCTGGTGCTTGTTGCTCTCCATGGGAATGTGCTTGTAGGTGTTTCTCTTGGCTGGTCGGTGGATGATCTCCCACTCACCGTTCTCTGTCGAAAACCAGCGCGGAAAACAACGTAAATGACAGGACACAGACGGGGAATGAGGTTTGGATCATTAAGACGGATATATTCCCCTAAATTGATGTTTCCAAGAGATCATGTCCTCAATACAGTGTCTGGAAATAGAGATATTTTAACAGCCTGAAAGGAAGTTTCTTGTGTTTTTTAAAAAAAGTAGATAAACTTTAAAGTCAGTATCTACAAAGTGACAAAATGTTCAGTTTAAGTCAAATAAAATAAGTGAAATGCCTTAAAATCTGGCAAATTGTATTCCTGTTACTGTGGAGAATTCTTGAAAACAGCATTTAGACAATCATGTAGGGAGATAACGATAACGAACAGAAATGTCGAGTCAAACATGTCTATGGGATGGTGGGTTGAGCTCATGACGTCAGTATTTCTAAAAGTCTGGCTAGGGCCCCGATTCTTCCACATAAGTTTCATCCATTACACCCATCCAAACAGCACAGGAGGGTTTTATATACCAGAAACAAAACTGTTGGATGAATGAAAATTTAAACACAGCTTTGTTAATAGATCCCATGCACTAGTGAGGCAAAAATGTTTGGAAAATGTCTGTGTTCTTCCATAAATCAAAGGGTTTATTCTTTGTACACTGAACATTTTAGGACACATCAGCTCTAAACTAAATTAAATAAATGTTCTTCATTCTAATATTGACTTTTGGTGCATCCCAATTTGCCATATTTACCACTATCTTAACAGTAAATAATAAAATAAGATGTGGTATTACTTCAAAGGTGAAAGTTATCGGAAAGTTGTTGTGATGTGCAGATGTTTTTAAAAACATCAGACCTATTAAATATACATTTGAAACTTACTTTTGCACCCCCACACCTACATGCTAACATTTATTTATTTTAGCCCACTGTAACATGATGAGGACAGAATATTAGTTGTAAAGTTGTACACATGCTGCAATCTGTAGCACCAATAAAAATAGTTTAAACCTTAAAATATGAGTTAGAGATTGGGGGGACACTTACCTGTAAAGCTAGCAGGGTCAATGATGATCCACTCCACCGTCCATTTGCTGGTTTCGTCCTCTTCTTCCTTCAGCAGCATCCTGATCTCTTTGGCGTTGTAGGTCAGAGAGCTGCAAAGCAATGTGGGAAACGGAGTTTAAAATCAAATTGATGAGAAGTATCCTTAACTACAAAAATCTGCTAAAAAGAAAAGACACAAATGCATTAAAAAAAGGTATTTTTAGCTGCACAAACGTCTGAAGTTGATCGAAACTATTATAGGATTTTAGCTGAAGCTAATTCACAATTTTAAAAATTATATTATTTATATTATATATTTAATTTAAAATTTAATTAAAAAATTAAAAATACAGATTAACATTATTAAAAATAAGAGAAATGAAATTAAATGGAATGAAATTAAAAAAGGAAAGAAAGTATACATCACTATAATATAATAACTACAATCCAAATACAGTCATAATCAGAGAAAGCAGATTCCATAAATTAAGTATTTAAATGATATTTGGACACAAAGTAAATATCTAAACATGGTAGGTTTTTTTCTTAACATATTTAGATCAACCTTGTCCAAGTGTCCTATTTCAGACAAATTCATCAGTGCCTTAAATGCACCAGTCTTTATGTAAAGCCGTTCACCAGACAATACAAACACTGTCTGGTTTAAGCACCTTACGTGAATTTGAGCGTGCAGTTCTGCCAGTCGAATGGGAAGTAGTTGACGTTGATGGAGCAAGAGGAGCGGAAGATGGCGGGAGGTAACCAGTAGCAGAGACCAGTAGAATACACCAGTACGTTACAGTAGTAGGCCACCTGGAACTGGGCGTCGTTACTGGCAGAGAGAGAAAAACGGTAGGATTACGAAACACACATATGACATGATCGAAAGCTTTTATTATCCGCCAAGAAGTATATACAAGGCAAACAGAAGAGGACCAAGGATTGAACCGAGGGGCACACCACAAAGCCGAGTTTTAGATGAAGAAGCACTGCTCCCCCCAGTTTATAGTTTTTTAATTTAAATAAAATCACACATGTATTTACTCCTCTTCCATTTCTTCAGATTCATTTGTTATTAACATTTCAGCCCAGCCAGTTTCACAAATGTGCCAAAATCACTTGATTATTGTGGGTTTTGAAATATAAAAAGAGTACAACAAGTACTTCTCAATGCAAGTTTGGCCTGCCAAAAGTAACCGTATCAGCTATATGACAGAAGGACATTGTGTTTATTACAGATTTGGAAGAATTTCTTTCCACACATGAAAAAAAATAAGGAAAATTAATCTCACTTGTTTTCTAACACAATCTCTGGCAGCCAAACCATGTTGGTCGGCAGACGAAGTATATCGATGCCGTCAAACTCTGTCATATTCCACGACAGCCGGTAGTCTGTCCAAGTCTATCAGCAGACACAAACATTGATAGTTATTGGACATAAATGATTGAGGAAAAAAAAGTCAACTTAAGTGAAAGAGTAACATTTACTTACGTGCTCTATCCATACGTTGGTCAGCAGAGTCTCGTCGACTTCTTTCTACAAATAAAGAACAAATAACAGATTAAAGAGGACCAACTCTTCATCCTGACTTTCTGTCTTTTAAAACTAGCTTGTTCTTCGTTAGAGATAAACTGGAGCATCAAAAAATGTTTTAAACAAAAAAACAAAAAAAAAAGTATATGCATACTCTCAAAGTGAAAAAAATTAAAGTTGATTTTCTGGTGTTAGTATCTGCAGGAGTATCAGAAATGTCACAAGGATACCCAGCCAAGGTACATGTTGAGCTTCACTTCAAACGGATAATTGTTTTAGCAAACCATACACACAGATGCACGCACACTTTTAGGTCTGTACCAGAGAGATGAGGTTAGAGAGTGTGAGTGCGAGGTAAACGTCGACGGCTTCCTGCTGCTTCTCAACGGGACGCAGCTCTTTGTTGTATCCTTTCTCTTTTATCAGGTAGTTGATCAGACGCTCCTCCTCATTCCTGCCCCAGCACTCTGACACACACAGAGACACATTTTATTTTCCTTCATGTTTTCAAAGCCACAGCTCTATCATTTAAACACACAGGGGCGGCTGTGGCCCAGTGGTTGCCTGCCAATCGGAAGGTTGGTGGTTCGATCCTTGGCCCTGCAGTCCCATGTCGAAGTGTCCTTGTCCCCGAGTTGCCCCCGATGCTGTGCATCGGAGTGTAAATGTGTGTGAATGATTATCTGATGATGTACAGTGTATGAATGTGTGTGAATGGTGAATGGTTCCTGTACAATGTTAAAGCGCTTTGAGTAGTCGTTGAGACTAGAAAAGCGCTATATAAGAACAGTCCATTTACATTTACAAAGACAAACCGCATCTGAGAGTGTGTGAATACTTTCATGCCGGTCATATTTCAGGGTATCATCGCAGCTGCTCTGTGTTCAGAATACTACACTGCTGCTGTAATACCACCTGTCATGTACACACTGCCCCTCTAAACACTTCTAGTTTACCACACGGCCATGTTTATTTATTTACTGATAAGATGGAGGTTCCAGAAAACTACAATAAAATATCACTTATTGTTTTGATTTTGTCTTGCAACAACTACTTCTTAATTGAAAGGACTAATGCAGCGCTGCAACTAACAATTCTCTATAAAATGTCATAAACTAGATTTACAAAAATGCCTGTCAAAAATTCCTAAAGCCCAAGTTTACATATTCAAATGCTTGCTTTGTCTAACTATTATAAAATAAGTGTTTTATATAAAACGATTAATTTGAATTAATGAATAATGAATTAATTAATTTGTTGCCATTGAGTTTTGTTGATTGACTAAATGATTGATCGACTAATGACTCCCAGAGTTTATAAAATTTCACAGAGAAGAGCAAAAACTTTTCAAGTGAGCAGAAAATCATTTGTTTAAGCATTACAAAATAAAATGAATAGAAATATGAACAACTAACACCAAACAGTTGCTGCTTTAATACTAGAAAAGTCTGTTTGGGCCATCAAAACCAGACGCCAGTGCAACTGTAGCTCACTCAAACTTTGGATAAAAGAAGTTTTACAACACAAGGTAAAGTCTTTGGGTGAAATTTTAAAACAGTAACTCACCAGATGAGAGCAGAGCGAGCAGGAACACGGTGCTCAGTGCTGCACCCTGAAGCTTCATGGCTGACTGGTGGTGACAAGAAGTCCGAGTGCTTTAAGCTGCCGACCTTCTGCCAACAGTCAGTGACGGACAGGCAGCAGCTGCAGAAACACAGAGAAGAGAAAATAGAAAACACAGAGAGAGAGAGAGAGAGAGAGAGAGAGAGAGAGAGAGAGAGAGAGAGAGAAGCCGGCTGCCATCACCTCCACTCTGTACGGGAAAGAGGGCGGAGGTCAGATATAGTAACAACATAATTAGAGATGTAGTACAAATAAATTGCAGTACAGGAACTTAAATATGTTTGAGTTAATTTAGAAACATGTGCTTGAGGATATGTAAAATTATTTGAATAATTAAATAGTTTCATATGATTTCCATAAAAATAAAAAAAAGTTCAATTTACTCTTAAAAAATTAACTAAAAATGATCTTACAATTAAAATTCTACTCTATGCAAGTATTGTTGGCTTCCAAAGTAGTTGTGATGTCTCAGAATAAAGCATCGAGGTCCACGCTTTTAAAAAGGTGCTCCAAGTGACGTAACGCCTTTTTTAGGCTACAACATTTTTTGTCACATACAGCAAACTTCTCCTCACTATCCGCTAGCTGCCTGTCCCCTGAACACACTGTAAAAAAAAAAGTGGTCTCTGAAGACAGCTCAGACTCCACAAACATAACAAACTGTGTTCCAGTCAATAACCGAATAGAAGGATTTGGGGGTGGGGGTTGGGGGGGGTTAATAATTAAGCGTGTTTTACAGTAACAGCAGCCCAGCTGGCACACGCATATGTGACGTCATGGGATCGCGGTGACTATTTATACCCGTGCTGGTGCTCGCGACACTAGTTGCAGTTGTCTCCTGAACAGAGATGGCGCTAATGAGCAAAGGCTACAAACATTGCTCTTTCTACAGACTAGAAGAAGAAGAAAAAGGTAAACAACGGCAGAACTGACAGCAGCATTGACGTCAATGCTTCGATTTGAGTCGATGACCTACTTGGTGGGATCGACCCTTTCATTCGCCATAAAAGAACTCATCTTAAGCCAGTAAGTTTACAGGAGAGACTTGCAGTCACTCTGAGAGTCCTGGCATCCGGTTGTAGGCGAACTCGTTCAGGTCTCCTGTTTCCGCTTTGTCGCAACGGCGCTTGCGCGCCATAAATCCGGGCGCACCGGCAGGTTATTACATCATTTTGACGTCACGATGGCGCGCGCCACCTTGGATGCGGCTAGTATACCATACGTTTTAGTGCGCAGAAGGGAGGGGATGAGGAGGAGGGAGGGGCGAGCTAGCCTCCATTTTGTTTGACAATACTTCAAACGTCAACAAGAGAAGACATCACACAACATCGCATAGAGCACCTTTAAGCAGATGAATGTGAAGACAAACTGTACACATAATTCTGCACCGTGATCGAACATTAAAAGTGAAGTAACATGAGGAAAAACTTATTTTTTAATGGAGGGAGACTTTAAGAATTTCATTAAAAAGAAGTAAAAAGCATGCATCTTGTCATTCACCTGTGAAGGGAAATCTGTGGAGTCCATGCAGCATGATGACAGGATTACCTATATTCAGGTTGACTCCGTTATGTTGAAAAAGCACTTACAGTTTTAGGAAATTATGGGACTTTACTTTAGGGTCAAACTGTGTAACCTGATGCACCTGCCTCACCTAGAAAAGTCCATCTTACCTGTTCAACAGCAATTTTTTACTAAATGGGTAAACAAACCTACCGCCCCATCTAATCCACCGAATGTAAAACAAATCTAACACCACGTATTACTGATGTTACTTTATAGTAAACAAACAATTTAAAGCTCCTGGAAATTCCAGGACCAGTGAAAGGCCAATCGATCGCATGCTTTACAGTTAAGAAAGCGTAAAGATCCGTGTAATGTATTTCAGATCAAAGCTTGACGTTTAATTTAAGTCATTTAAAAAATAATAATTTCAGCTGTAAAAAATGAAAACCAACTAAAACAACATATGGGATTAAAACGGATGTATTTTAAAGAATGACTGGCTCCAGTTTGCATGTAACCTACACAAATTTAATTTAATATTAAATTAAATCAGCTCGGACTCACTATCAAACACACACACATACATTTTATCTGGACTTAGGAATCCAGTATGAATACAGATCCATCATTTATTTACCAAACAATAAAAACACATACAAAGATTACAATATGACTTTAAAATTCAAGTTTAGTCAATAAGTTTAAAAAAAAATCATATCATCGTCCGTTTTTTAAAAATCTATGATTTTCGTTGGTCACTCATCTGCATAGTTCCTCAGAGCGACAGGTTGACGTCGCTCTTCAGCTTGCCGCTGCTGAGGCTGTGGATCATGGCGATCATCGAGGAGTGTTTGTTCAGCTCGTCCTCCTTCTGCTTCAACTTCGTCTCCAGCTGACTCTTCTGCAGCTCCAGGGACGACGCCTGGGAAACAGGAAACAGAGGAGCTTTAAATCTCTACAGCTTTGTGTCAAGATAGGATTCATCAGAGTAGTTTTACCTGACATGGTGAACATCTGAAATTACATATTTCATATCATAACAAACCTTGTGTCCTTTAAAAGGTGCCCTGCCACATGTATTTCATTATTTTGTCAATGTCTGAAGTTCTACCATGGACTCTAACATTTTTTGTTGAAGAAATACCTTGGTTACCTTGTTTCAAGCCATTCTAGCGTGGTATAGAAAGCCTACAGGAAGACTCAGCTCGATTTCTGCCAGTTCTCATTAATATTCAACAAGCTAAGCTGTTTGAATCTGACTGGCTAACAGCTAATTCTAAAGTTTTTGTAACTTACTTTACTGGAGGTTTTTCTGTCTTATTGTTTTCTTTCTTTAGACATATTCTTATTTACATATTTTAACTGTTTTAGTTTTGTTTTACTTAGCACTCTTTGTTATACACCTTTTCTGGGTTATCTTCTTTGTTTTGTTTTAGTAATCAGTGAGTTCCGTGAGTCAGTTTTGATGTATAAACATTTAATTTATTTGTTTTGCATCAAAGCAAACTAAACGTTTGCTAATTTGAACCAACTATGTTTGATGAAATGTATTTAAACTGCAGTGATTTTTTCTTCTTCTTTGGTGTTTATTCATGCAACATTTATTTGATAGTTTGATGGGAACAAATAACAGATTCATAAAGCCTGAAAATATGAGCTACAAACCTTGTTTAAAGGTCCTATGACATGGTGTTCATTGGATGCTTTTATATAGACCTTAGTGGTCCCCTAATACTGTATCTGAAGTCTCTTTTATATAGACCTTAGTGGTCCCCTAATACTGTATCTGAAGTCTCTTTTATATAGACCTTAGTGGTCCCCTAATACTGTATCTGAAGTCTCTTTTATATAGACCTTAGTGGTCCCCTAATACTGTATCTGAAGTCTCTTTTATATAGACCTTAGTGGTCCCCTAATACTGTATCTGAAGTCTCTTTTATATAGGCCTTAGTGGTCCTCATAAAGCTCATTTCTATCTAAAGCTCATAAAGTGAAATTGTCATGCCATGGGACCTTTAAGAGTTTGTTAGATAAAAGAACAGAATCTAAACCAAATACAGGAAAACCCTGTAACACACTAATAAATGGACACAGATGTCAGTTAAAGTTATGAACTGTAGGTGGGACCAGAACTTCTGATGCACCATTTAATGTTTTCAAATGTAGTCTTCATCACCTTAATGCTGGCATCCTTCCTGGCCTGCTCAGTCTTGTTCAGCTCCTTCCTCAAAACATCTACCGTCTCCTCCAGTTCTCTCTTCTCCTGATCCTTCTTCTTCACCTTCTCCTCCTCGGCACGCAGCTCCCCGCGCAGACCTGACAGGAACGAGACAAGGCATTTAGTGAAGCAAGATTAGAGTTAAAGGCCGGAAATTGAGGTCCCAGGATTTACCAGGATTTCTTCCCTAAATCTCCACCCGTTTCCTGGGATAATACCTGCAGGAAAACAGTTATTTTTAGCATTCTGCAACAAAGACACATTCTCCCCAATACAGTGTGACAGCTATAGTCTGACCTTTGTTACTGAAATAGTTATTTCGGTAATATAACAGGATCAACAAAAACCCAATTTTGTGTGGCTTTAATTAGTGAAGGAGCGCGCACACTGACCTCTCCAAAACCGCAAAAGCTTTCATATATGTTGAGCTTTGTCTCTTATTTTTCTCGACATATTGCGTGTGTTAAAGATTGAATTATCCATCAGTATTCTTTTAACGTAAGGCAGACTTAGGGTTAGATAAATTAATCTTTCCAATGTGAATTCTACCGTTTGTTTTTTGATGTTGTATGTGCCATTGTTTCCTTTAAGTTGATCAAATAGCTGCAGCCATCACACAGCAACAAGAACGATGCGCCACCGACACAGCGCCAGGATCTAACGGTAATCAGCGTTCAGTGTTTTTCTAAGCACCAGATAGGCCTTAGATTCCCAGTTTAACAGGGATATAATTTGTAATACAGCAGCCGTCCTCAGGATGAGTCCAGCAGAGCGGTCCGGACATTTTTTTTATTTTCAGCAGAAAATCTGTGTTTTTTTTCCACCATAAAGGACGTCTACTGCCTACTGAAACTGCTGTTCTAATACCAAATGCCCTTATGAATATGGAAGAAAAACATCTGAATGTTAGAATACTCATTATATATTTTATATATTGTCTGCAGCTCTGGGGTAAAAATCTAATTGTATTTATTGTATTTCCTAATCATTTTAAAGTCCTCATATTATGCTCATTTTCAGGTTCATAATTGTATTTAGAGGTTATACCAGCAAGGTTTATATGGTTAAATAAAAAATAAATAAAAAAACATTTTTGTTGTACTGCACATTGCTGCAGCTCCTCTTTTCACCCTGTGTGTTGAGCTCTCTGTTTTAGCTACAGAGTGAGACATCTCACTTCTGTTCCATCTTTGTTGGGAGTCGCACATGTACAGTACCTAGGTAAGGACTACTAGCCAGTCAGAAGTAGAGTATGAGGGCGTGCCCTGACCGTACCTAGGTAAGGACTAGGGCTGGGCGACATGGAAACAGTTAAATATCACAATATTTTTGACCAAATACCTCGATATCGATACCGCAACGATATTGTAGTGTTGGTGCTTTCACAAAATATTTACACAATGAGATTTTAGATCAATAATCAGTAATGTGGATATAATGATTAAGTGGGTAAAGGCCTATAATAGAACAGCTAGAACAGTCTGGTAAGTTCAGGAAAAAAAAAAAAAAAAAAAAAAAAAAAAAAAAAAATAAATATAAAAAAAAAATATAAAAATAAAAAAAAAAAAAAAAAAAAAAAAAAAAAAAAAAATATATATTTTATTTAATTATATAAATAATAAAAACAAAAAAAAAAAAAAAAAAAAAAAAATATAAAAAAAAAAAAAAAAAAAAAAAAAAAAAAAAAAAAAAAAAAAAAAAAAATATAAACATAAAAAAAAAACAAAAAAAAAAAAAAAAAAAAAAAAAAAAAAAAAAAAAAAAAAAACACAAAAAAAAAAAAAAAAAAAAAAAAAAAAAAAAAAAAAAAAAAAAAAAAAAAAGGGGGGCCCTGACAATACCTAGGTAAACTACTAGCCAGTCAGAAGCAGAGTATGAGGGCGTGCCCTGACAGTACCTAGGTTAGGACTACTAGCCAGTCAGAAGCAGAGTATGAGGGTGCACATGCTAGCAGCTACGGAAGCATTAAAGCGCGTGTTCCAAAGTGACCACGTTGGTCTCTGAAGTAAAGGCTGGACTACAATAGAGCTGTTTGGAGCAGTTGGTGAACAGTGTTTTCTGTTGGAGATGGTAAGTCCCTTTGGGGGGGACTTTGGGCTTTTTCACTTTGTAAACCTATAACGTGCATAAAAAAGAAGATATATAACACAATAAAGGAAAGGGAAAAAAAAAACAAAGCAGAATATGTATGAGCACTTTGAAATGACCAGAAAACATAACCATGTTAGCTTTAAGAAAACTTAGAATCTGTCATGCAATTTCAACGACAGCAGATAAAAATGAACCAACACACTAAATGAATCCCAGAAGCTCTATGACATTAAAGACAGCTCTGCACACGCAGATTTCACAAGCTGACTGATGTTGACGTCCGACCAACCTGCGATGTCGCTGTTCTTCTGCTGTAGATCTGAACGGAGGGATCTGATCTCCTCCTCTCTCTCCTCCAACACCGACGCCATCCTGAGAAACACACAGAGACAATTTAAAGAAGGTTCTGTTACCTGAACCTTTCATTGCAACTGATGACTGAAGTGTCAAAAGTTTATGCGAAAGAGAAAAGCAGAGATAAGATTCAGATGTGTGTGGATTACTTTTCGTGCTGCAGTTGTAGTGCTTCATGGTTCTTCCTCAGAGTGTCGTTCTGTTTGGTGAGCGAGATGTGAGCCGTCTGCAGCTCCTTCAGCAGCCGCTCGCTCTCATTGAACCTGCAGAGATCGACCTGTTACACACTGAAGAAAATGACTGTACATCGACTGATCTGTGCTTTAGGTCTTAATCGACAGATTTTTTTCAATTTCGATTAGTTATTTTTATATCCTTTTTCATGCTGAATGACATACGGAAGAAACTTATGAGCATATCTGCGATAAAAAAAAGATTTAAAGTGATGATTTTACATGATTGTTTGTGGAGAAACAAATTTTTTACAGATCTGTCGATTAAATCAACTCATCGATTAGTCGACAAAACCATTTGAGTGTTCGTCAACTAAGAATTTCTTTACTCAAGGACAGCTCTACATTTTAGAGTTTGTATTCACCAAAACTAAATTTAAGACTTTTTTAGACAAAAAAAAACATAAAACGCAATTTCATAACTTTTTCAAGGTTGAATGCTCAAGAATGACCCAGTATGTACGATAATGCCTAAAATTATTTATTAAGAGAATTAATTTATTAATATCTATATCACACTTATTTTTTCACTACTTATAGGTAACAGTTATTCCTAGCAATATAATTAATCAATTAACGTGACCTGGATCCAGATAAGTAGTAGAAAATCTATAGATGGATTAACCAATTTCAAAGAAAACTAAAGATTTTGCTAAACTCAACAGACCTTTATCGATTCAATTTAAGACATTGTATAATACTTTCGGAGGCCTTTTTTGAAGGAGCTAAATTCCGTGGTCTTGTTTGTTTTTCGATACCTGCAGAAACACAGAATGTATATGAATCTGCTGTGTCTCTTGTATCTATCCTGCCTCTGACCTGTTGAGCAGGCTGTTGTAGACTCCTTTCAGGGCCTGGTGTTCCTCGGAGTCCTGCTGCAGCCGGGCGTTGTGCTGCAGCAGCTCCTCCATGTCGGCCTTAGAGCGCTCCACCTCCAGCACCTGGCTGCTCAGCTCGCCCTGCAGATCCTCACGACGACGCTCCGCCTCCTTTAGCAGGCAGCCCAGCTTACAGGCCTGCAGGTAAAGAAACAGAGCGAGAGGAATAAAATCATAGGCTGGGGATGGTGAGGCTGACTTGACTCTACCAGCCCTGTTTTTCATGTTACACAAAAACAAAATAGTAGTAATATCATTCTGAGCAATGTCATTTTTTGTTTGTTTAGGTGGTGTGGGATTGTGGCTTGAAAACTACAGAATATACCTAAAACCACTACCGCACGCCAGGGCTTATTCATTGTAATCTAAAAATATTTTAAATAAAATTGTGATACAACCTTAATACCGAAGCATTTTAGATTTTCTCGATTTATCTTTTTGTCGATAAAATGTTTGAAAATGATAACAAATATCAGTTTTCCAAAGTTTTTAAATGTTTTGTCAGTCAAAAACCCAAAAGACATCATCATATACATTTAAGAGGCTGTACAGGCAGTACAGGGTTCATACACATTTTAACCAATACTTTTCGGCAAATTTCCATGACTATGTGTTCCTGAAAATGTCAGTTGACATTATACAATAAGAATAAAAATCTGTGTTAAAGTTTACCCTCAGAGGTTTAACTATAAAATGAATGACAATTTATGTGGTTCATAGTGGGATTCATAATATCGCTGCCGAATAGAACATTGAGGTTAGGACGAGGTGAAAATACATTTATTAATGGCATGTTGTTATGCTGTGTTAAAAAAACATTCCATGACTTTTCCAAAACTTTCTGGGTCTTTTTATGTTTCCAAAACCTTTCCAGGCCTGGAATTAGCATTTTTCAAATTCCATAACTTTTCAAAACGTATGAACCCTGACAGTAAGTGGTTCGCTTTTTTGCTTGATAAGTGTCTCAAATAATTAAAACTGTGAAAAAAAAAGTGTTTAGCTAAAATAGTAGAAAAATAATAACTTCAGCCATATCACTGGAGCCATGAGAGTGTGTGTGTGTGTGTGTGTGTGCGTTTGTGTGTGTGTGTGTTTGTGTGTGTGTGTGTGTTACCTCAGCCTCAGCTTGCGCTCGCTGGAAGCGGTACTGAGCGATGAGACGGTCGGCCTGAGAGAGAGCCAGAGCCTTCGCATCCAACAAGTCCTGCAGACGACTCTCCTTAGACTGACGGAGAGCCCCAAATACACATTATTGTTAAAAGAAATCAGAGCTAAAAACATGTTTAACTGATTGATCCACAACTGTAATAACTCTAAAATTAATCTGAATGTTTTGTGCACCGGCAGTAGTACGGTAGCTGCTTTAACAAATAACCCTCCAGGATGAGAGATAATGATCTACTCTAAAAAAAATACGGTTTGATGGTCAAATGGAAAAAGTTTAAAATTACTAGAAACTCAGAAACCCTCCTACAATCCAATGCCTTCACCCTGCAACTCTTCCCTTTGTGAATCCCATTACGTTCAGTTATTGTTGACACTGTGTCAAAAAGGTGTTTTTGAGGCAGTTTTGTGCTGTATATGATTAATTTATCTAATAAGTCATTTTTTATTTATAAAATATTTTGTTGCCCCATGTTTGAACAAAAGATGATGGGGAAAAAACTAAAGAACAATAGAATACACTTACATTATTAGAAACACAAAATGTAATACAATCAAATAAAACATGAGCCTCAAATGTTACCACAGACCTAAACTCAAACAATAAACTGTTAATAAGATGAACAAAGACAGAATTTATTAGGGGGGTTAAGATACAAAGCAGGAATTTTATTTGTCCATCAATCGCTACAAACTTTGCAATACAAAAATAACAAAATTCTAGTAGCATTTGTCACAGTAGTTCTCCTCTGACTTGTTATTAACGTTCTTACCGCAAATGCAGAGAGCTTCTGTTCATAAACATCGATGATCTCCGACACATGCGAGTCCTTCACCTGTTCCTGCAGCTATAAACATCAAAAGGACATCAGTGAAACATGCTTTTTTACACTGGAAGCAATAACTTCATTTTAATAGTTTCATCATGTTGTTTGGCACAATTTTTTACTGTACACATCCATTTGTGCCTTAAAGGAATTTATCTTATTCACCATAACCCCCAGAGTTAGACAAGTCCATACATACCCTTCTCATCTCCGTGCGTGCTGTAACGCTGTCTGACGGCTCCAGCAGCATCAGCCCATCACAGAACAGGCAGGTGAATGGTTCCAGTAATCCTACTGCTCCCAATAAGTGACAAAATAATGCCAACATGTTCCTATTTACGTGTTGTGATTTGTAGAGTGACAGCGTGTACAAAAAACAAGGTCACATGAGACACAGTCATCTTCTAACTGTAAACAAACCGGGAACTATATTCTCAGGCGGAAGAATATAGTACTTGGGCGGAGTGATATGCTCGCAGCAAGCCTGTCTGAGAATATAGTTCCCGGTTTGTTTACGGTTAGAAGATGGCTGTGTCTCATGTTACGTTGTTTTTTGTACACGCTGTGACTCTACAAATCACAACATGTAAACAGGTAATACATGTTTATTTTGTCACTTTTTCACAATTTGGAGCAGTAGGCTAGTTGGAACCAGTTTCCTGCAGGATCTGTGCTAGGCTAAGCTAATGCTGGAGCCGGCCAGATCACGTATTAATACTTCTGAGGGTTACAGTGAATAAGCTAAGTTCCCAATAAGTCGGCGTGTTCCTTTAAAGCACGACTATATATGAAAGTCTTTTATTAAAGTAAATGCATAAATACATACACTACCGGTCAAAAGTTTGGGGTCACTTAGAAATTTCCATTCCACTCCAATATAGAGAGAATACCAGCGGAGATCAGTTGCATTGTATTTTTAACCAGTGCCTCAGTTTTCAGATTACATTATGTGCTTACATAATTGCAAGCGGGTTCTCCAATGTTTTTAAATTTTTTTTAAAGCCTTTTAAAATGATATCAGATTAGTAAACAGAATAAGCCTTTGGAACATTGGATGAATGGTTGCTGATAATGGGCAATGGAGATATTGCATTAAAGATCAGACACTTCTTTCTACAACAGTCGAGAACCCTTTTGCAATTATGTAAGCACATAATGTAATCTGAAAATTGCTGCCCTGGTTAAAAAAAACAACGCAACTGATCTCAGCTGGTATTCTGTCTGTAATGGAGTGGACATTTCTAAGTGTCCCCAAACTTTTGACCGGTAGTGTATCTATACATTTATTTTAAAAACATTGTTTACATTTAAATTATGCTTTTATCAAAATTGGTTACTGACTGACAATAACTTTTTTTTTTATTATTTAAAATAGCACCAATATCAACAATACAACTCGAGAGTATTGTCCCCCACATACACGTACACACTTTACCTCTAAGCCGTTCTGTATCTTGTCAACCAGACTGTGGACGCTCCTGCTGGAACCACTGGAACAGTCCAGTATGCTGAAAGGCGGGACTTCCTGCACTGCAACGCGTTTAACAGACAGCTCAGCCTCCCTCTGGCGATAGGCGTTGTTGGCAGCCATACTTTCTCCCAGACTTGAGAAAGATAGTTTGATAAATGGAAAGCGGGAAACTGGCAACTACTTCGTTTCACAAGGAATATTGTAATTACTCATTTCACCACGAGTAGAAATTAACAGCTTTGTATGAATTGTTATTTAACTTTCAAAATGCTAAATCAGTCTATTATTGGCCAAGTTACCAACATAACGTGCACTATATCATCCGCCACAAGTTGATGTGTTGAGAAAATAAGACAATGCTGCTTTTTTTGCCTACTTGTTACTCATCAAAGGTTATACCTTAATAGGAACTTGAGCTGTGAACAGTTCAAAAACTTATTTTTCCTTCCGATTGTTTCATTTAAAGGATTTTTAGAGACATGAAGGGGAGAAAGTATTCTGTAAAGTATGTATGTAATTTGATTTCTTTGCTTTGAGGGCCCTCTGACCTAAAGTTCCTAGAGGGTAATCAATACACACAGCGCCCTCATACCGGTTTTCCACCAGGCGCATTTGCGCTGCGTTCCAGAGGCACCGTGGGCCCCACGAGCAATAGCAGCCATTCAAGTCGATGCTTGATATTCCACCAGCCGCACCACGGCGCGTCCCAGAAGCGTGCGGCGGCTATCCGCTCCGCTAAAGATAAGAGTCAGGTCTATTTTCATGTGAGCCACGGGGCGTTCTGACAGCCGGGCAGGCAGTGAAAGAGCGAGAGCATCCAGTCAGTCTACCAAAAACGCCCCCCCCCCCCAATATCGTATATTACATCTCCTCTACAACACCACGGACAACAAGAGATACATCTTGGAGGTGGAAAAACATAATAAGACATCGCAAATCTTTTTTTATCGGGACGACGCCAGAAAAGAGAAGACATGGAGTTTAACTGCAGGAGTGCTTGGAGTAAAAGGTAGATAATAGCTTAATAAACACGCGATTGTTCTGTAAAGTACTTGTAGAGGCAATATATCCGCGAGTCGGCAGGTAAGACGCTCCGCTTCTGAGACGGAGGACGGAACAAAACCGGAACACAGCACAGATGCGCCCGGTGGAAAATGGCTGCGAGTCATGTTGCGATGGTGCCAACAGATGCATTTGTTTTTGGAGATTGACTGGCGATTAGTGAGATGTTTTTATACAGCATATAAGACGTGTTGTTTCCAGCGTGTGACTCACACCAGAGAGGGGAAGTCGGGGAGAGGTGTGGCTTCAAACAACAGAGAGAGTCCCGTCTGCACACGCTCTCTGTGTTGGGACGTCAGGGCCAGTGAGAGGGGGGTCACTATCCTCTGGTCCTGGGAGATCAAATAAAGACATAGAGAGAGGATGAGAGGTCACGGAGAAAACACGTGAACAAGACAGAAAGGAAAAAGATGAAGCACAGTGGGTGAAAGAGGTGATGAGAGTGTACCTGTAACATCCTGTAGAAGCTGGTCTCCATGTCCTTAACCTGTTGTCTCAGTTTGCTCATCAACTCCAGAGTCGTCAGCAGAGCTTCTGCACACACCTGACTGAAACGCACAACTTGAACTTGTTTGTACCAATGCTGCAATGGTGGTAGAAGTATTGAGATATTTTACCTAAGTAAAAATAGCAATACCAAAGGATATAAATACTACATTACAAGTAAAAGTCATGCATTCAAAGTATGTTTAAGTTGAAGTATTTTCAGCAAAATTAACTTAATGTAACACTTACAAAGCCCATTTGCTTCCATAATGAGTATTTTAGTTTAATTACTTTATTATACTATTTGATTATTATTACTGGTAAAATAACACATGCCACCTTTCTCCTCTGAGAACTGTACAATTAACTTTCTACTACTGCAACTCATGGCGATTTTCATTATAGATTAATCCGTTAGTTAATCGATAAAAGAAATGTCAGCGTTTCCCAAACCCAAAGGAGGACGTCCTCAAATTTCTTATTATGTCCACAACTCAAAGATATTCAGTTTATTGTCACAGAAGAAGAAACTAGAAATTATTCAAATTTAAGAAGCTGGAAAAACATTTTTTTCATTTTTATAGTTCCTCTGTTCAGCATTAGGGAATGAATAGTAGGGTTGGGTACCTTTCGCATCTGAACCAATACCAGTACCGATACCTGAAATTCTCTCTGTAATTATAAAAAATCATTTCAGTTGTAAAAATAATTCCAAACCTATTTACTTAGAACATTATGTTATTTATTAAGAATATTTTACACTGACAGAAATTAAACAAAAATAAAAATAAATCCCCTCCCCCTCTCCTCCCAAACCCATCCCTACAACCTATTAAATTGAAGAATAATTAATTTCTTACTCACTGTAACTTTTATTCTTGTATTTGTAATTTATTATATTTTATTATATATTTTATTATTATTATTATTTTATTTTCATCATGACAGTTTCTAATTGCTCTGTAATGTTTCATGTAAAGCACTTTGAATTGCCTTGTTGCTGAAAGGTGCTGTAGAAATAATGTTGCCTTGCCTTACAACCTCAGCCTGTCAGTCAGTCCCCTGAGCATAGAAACTACCGTTGTGCCTGCTTGTCTCACAGGAAGTGTAAAGTCAAGAACAGCTTTCAGCTCGCCATTAATATCATATCACACTTTATGGTGTCTGCACGAAGTTTTGAAAAACTAACCACACTTGCAACCACTTTACTGGCATTGCCGTGACTCACTATGACTTAAAACTGCAGAGTCGTCCGCACCGCTGCGTGTGTGTGTGACGAAATTCGGCACCGTTTGATTTTATGTGAACTAATACTCGGTAATAACGACGTGATTCGGTCGGTACCGGTAAAAGTACAAGGTTCGGTACCCAACCCTAATGAATAGTAGCTCTAATAACAGCTCTCACTCACCTGAGATCGTTGTCAGAGCCAGGGGGATGGCAGATGAGGGGGCTGTTGCTATGACAACAGGTGAGGAGGGATTCAACCTGCGAGAGGCAGAGCTGAGCGCTCACCTGACGAGACACCAAACATCTGGTAGAGTCCTCAGCACACAGGAGTGGAGGAGTTAAGGCTTCAATAGTGTGGATCAACGGGAATACATTTACAGGATAAATGTAAACATTATCAGGCTTTGCCCCTCACATTCTGCTCTGTTTGTTGGCATTTTCAAAATCCCTTCGCTACGGAAAACAACAGCATCCTATGAGCCAGAGAGGTACACGCTAAAAATTGCAAGTTTTGAAGAAAACTTGGATCGTGCAACAAGACAGGCCTGCTCGGTTCTTTCAGAGAACGATTGTAAAGATTTACAAAGAATGTGTTTAGGTCATTTCCTCTCTAACTGGGACATTTTTGGACCGATTGGTGAGATTGCTGTGGATGAAGTACACACGGTGATACACTGGTAAGAGCCAATGTGGTTTAACCATGTATCAGCTAATTTAAACAGCTCATGTTACTGTATTGTGTGAACAGTTAACTTCATATAATATTGTATGTGGCGTTTTCTTTTGCGGGGTGCAAATGTTCCACCAAAAACTAGTTCCTTCACGAGACTAGTTTGCAGAGCCACCGTTGCTGCGTCTGGAGCTTAGCGCCACTCAAGAAGGTGTGATTGGTTTAAAGACATGCAAACAACCAAGAGTGTTTTTTTTCTCCTATCCCAGAATGTATCTGTGGTGTAGCCAGACCTTACTCCACAGCGCTGTGGAGATAGAGCTGGCAATGCGAGACTAAGGCTTCAAAAACACACACAGATAACACACGGGTAGCTGACCGGTTCAATCAGGTGAAGGATATTGAGCAGCAGGCTGGTGACGTGTGTGATGCGGTGGCAGTGTTTTCTTATGTGAGCGTCTCCCTGTGAAGGATTGAGGCCCCTCAGCAGCCCTAACAGGACGGGAAGCAACATTTCTATGAAGCTCAGCACACATTCAGACACACTCTCTGCTCCCAAGGCCTCCTAGGGAGGAGAAGAGGAAAAGATTTACGTAAACAAGGACTGCACTTTTACCGATATCAGAGATGAATGCAAGTTAAGAGGCTAACTGTAAAGAAAGTGGCAGCAGTGAAAGAGGCAAATAAAAGACCAAAATGGCATCAAATGTCTGGATATAACTCAAATTTTTGATCAGATATTTAATGATTAAATTCGTCGTGTGTACCTCCAGCAGCTCATTCAGCAGCTGCAGGGCCTGGAGCGAGCAGGACTCCGCGCCATCCACAGGCGAGCTCAGCCACTGCACCAGGGCGAGCCCGGACTCGGTTTTGCGTCCGCCGTCCAGTCCGGGCCCCTGCCTGCGGCTTGCTGCTCGGAGTTTGGGTGCCGCTGGTCTGAAAACCACCTCGCACAGCAGCGAACGCAGCCCTGAGACGCTGCACATGGCCAGGAGAAGCTCCAACACCTGCAAACAACACACACATCAAGATTAAATTAATCAAGAAAATATTGGGCAGACCAATCAATCATGAAAACAATTTAGTTTTAGTTCTTTTTTCGATAACTCGCAATAAATAACTTTAAAAAAAAAACTAAATGGGCGAGCGTTCTGTCAACTTTAAGTTCTTCGAGGTGCTACGGACACAATTATGTCTTTTACTTACTACGGGTCAGTCAATCATATTCTTATTTTTTTTTTTTAAACCTCTTGTACAACTAGAGGGCTAGGCTGGCTGTGAAATAACAACAACCCTGATGTTTGTGCGGCCGTAGACCTTAAGAATACCCCTCCTCCACGTCTCTTCTCATATTTTCTGTCACTGCTCTACTGTCCTGTATCTAATAAAAGGCAAAAAGTCCCTCTTTTACCACAAAAAGGTCAGTGATTACAACTGAGCCTCATATTAAAACGCATAAATTGACCACAAAAAACATTTAACCCTCAAACACAACTGACACATTTTAGACACCTGGGATGGTTTCGGTGTATATTTCTGGGAGACATACATAAAGATATACAGTATAGAATAATATGTAACATGTTAAAATGGCGTGTGCACCTTTCCTGCAGAGTCGGGGTCTTTTGATTGCAGAAGGCCTAAAACTTGAGACACGCATGCTGAGAAGTGCTGATACCTGGAAATAGAAAAGAGGTTTTAATACACAGACACAGAAGGCCCTGAGGCAAACACTGAGGTAAAATGATGTATGTGTGAGAAACGTGTGTGAAAACGTCTGTGGGTGTACTTTGTGAGGTGATCTGCTATCTTGGGGTTCTTCAACAAGTCAACCAAAAGGTCAACGGAGTATTTTCTTGTCTGAGTGCCGTTGCCGTTCACAATGATGTTGAACACAAGCTGGAAAGTCTGGTGGATGTTCTTAGCATCAAAGAGCTGCAGGAAACACGTGAACACAGAAGGAGAAGATGAATGAATGAGTGTGACTGGTATTAAGCAACTTGTAAGAGTAATTTCTTTTATTTGTGCAGTATAAAAATAAAAATAAACTGAAGTGAAAAGGAGAACAAACAGAAAAGAGGAACGAACTGTTGCTGCACTGCTGAGATAAAAAAAAACATTAGCATATAATATAAATAGTTGTTCTCAGAAGTGAGTCATAATAATATTTGACTACTGTTTTCTACAGGGTTGCATAGATCCCAACATGCATGTTTGACAGGGCTACACTGGCTAATTGACAAAGGAAATTCAGGTGCAATGTTTCAAAATATATGTATATAAACTGCAAAACTGAATACTGTAATTTTCAAAATGCAAGATCCTTTTGAAATTAAGAATCACCAGGATTACACGGTCAAAACCTTTCTTCGTTTAAGGGAGAGAAAAAAGGAGACAAGTTTCAACATGTATGCATTGTTAAAATAAAAAGGTGTACAATATAGTTTTTGGTTTTGAATGTGTGAGCAGATTGCAGCAGCGAGTGTTTCCCACCCACCTTCTCTCCAACCTTCTCATTCAGAGTGAGGCTGGCCAGGATGGACAACGTGAAGATCACCACAGTCAGACTGTTGTGAGCCAGGAAGTTAATCAGAGTACGGTAGAATCGCTTCACGTTGTCCTGCAAGAACACACAAACACATATAGCCTAAATAACACACAATATACAGTATCTTTAAGTAGCCACAAGCTGATAATCTTTATGTTGTATGGATGACATGTTTGTCTGCAGCAAAAAAAAAATAAAGTTGAGTCCATTGTGTTTATTTGGAAGAAACACTTGGTGAACTGCTAAACAGGTGAATTCTGTCCTGTGAAAACCTAAAACAATGGGTGTAATGGCTGGTTAGTCTAAACTAAATGCACTAACCATGAAAAACATTTAAGACATTCAAGGCGTTTTAGAGACTTTTTTTGTGATTCAGATGCTTTATGATTATTTAGTATCAAAAGCCTTGTTGTAAGGCATATTTCTTTTAACTAACCGTCCAATTTGGTGTCATTTAAACACAACACAGACCAAAGACACATTTTCTTGTCATTTGGCAGACAGCAGATATTAATTTTGTGTAATAATGTCTAGCTGAAAATAAAATAAGAGGCTGCTATATTGCTATATACAGATCCCTGAAGATCCTAGACCACCATACTGGCTTAAAAGGTCCCATGAGATGGTGCTCTTTGGATGCTTTTATATAAACCTTAGTGGTCCCCTAATACTGTATCTGAAGTCTCTTTTATATAGACCTTA